>NC_080045.1:16410310-17610652 GCF_012489685.1 Lotus japonicus
GGAGTTATCGAACGAACAAGTGGAGTTTTGGACTGTAGATGAAGATCACGAGGACAAGTTGAGTATCTACTTTGAGATGACAGAGAGGCACCGAGTTTAAGAAGGATTTCGGATGACCGACAGTAAAAAAAAAAACAAGTGGCTAAGATTGAGCGACTGCACGGAGTGCCAACCGGTATCATTCAAGCAGAGATCCGACGCAAGTGATCGAGCCAGAAGACATGAAGTTGAATGATGGTTTGTCTTTTGAGACACCGACAGTTAGCAGTGGGGATAGAAGAGTGAAACAGTTAAGGGAAAACAGCTTGCTTAAGTAAAGGTTATGAGGAACAATGACACGGGCAATGCTACATGGGAATTGGAAGACCAGATCAAGGAACTGTATTCCGGAATTTTCTCAGAACTCTGAGTTTCGAGGACAAACTTTCTTTTTGGAGGGGAGTATTGTAAGACCCGGATTTTCGGAACAAGTTAATTTCCGACTCACGCGTGGAATCAGTGTAAGTGTGACAGGAGTTTGATATTTGAGAAAGATTAATGAAGAAGAAAGTTCAGTAATTGCTCGAGGAATGTGGCGTTGTTTCTTTCGGAGCTAGTGCGAGTCGTCTGCACACCTGCCTTATGGCGAGCATGTCCAGAATAGGCTAATTTCGCTTTTAAAGCAATGTTTAGGCGATATTCGAATTCTTGGAAAATTTAAAGATTCTATATATTTTTCCTTCGACCAGCATTTCATTTCGGAACTCTGGATTGTACGCACGATAGTATTTACTTTTCGGATGTCCGCCAACGCTAATTTCTTTGCTTCGAAACCTTAGTTTTGAGCGAAGGATGAAGACTTTTTCTATTCGGGACTTCTAACGAAGATTCCGTCCGTGTTGCCAGACTTTTTTCGACATTTCCAATCTTTCTTCTGTTGGAAGTTTTGTCGTCTGAGCATCACAGCAAAAAGTAGTTTTTCGGGACAGAATAACTTACACCGCTTTTGGCGTTTTGGATATCGTTTTTCCTAAATCTTAGATATTTGTTTTGAGTTCTGGAATTCTGACGCCAGAATCTCTTTTAGAATTCCACGGTGATCGTGCTGCAAAAATCGGAATCGCGAAATTTTCATTTTCCCGCGATTTCGCCTGCCTATAAATAGCTCAAAAAGCAAAAATTCCTTCATTTTCTTCCTATTGTGGCTGAATTTCGTGGAGAGCAAGGGGGGAGGAGATTTTCGCGAAAACTTGACCAATCTTCGCGCAGTTCGTCCCTACTTCTAGGTATCGAGGTAACTAACACGATTCCTACCTCTGATTGTTGTTTCTGTTGCGTTTCTAAAGTCGTTTCTGTGCTCACAGTTTTGAGCTTTTTCTAAAATGGTTCGATTTCTTCGATTTCTTGGTTGGGTTATGTTCCTTACGTTCCCCTGAGTCTAAAACCTCTGTCAGTAAACGCTGATTGTGATCCAGTTGTCCAGGATCTGAAAAAACTGTTTCAAAACCCTTTTTGTCTCACATTTCGAAACTTTATTGTCGAAAAGACTTAATCTGACTTTGTGCCTTTAGGATTTGTTGTCACGGATGTCATGAGGATCATTACTGTCAAATTTGTTTTCAGAACTGATAACTTTGAAGTTTTGAGCCTTTATTTTGGACCAAAATGCCCCTGGATAGTTGTATTTCGGCCCGATTGTCCGAAAATTGTTCCGACAGTTTCTTTGCCTTAGTTTTACCCTAAAACTACCTTGTGAATTGATTTGATCGAAGAAAAAGAGCCGAAGCCCTTTTCTCCTTATGGCCGTGGGCTATTTCCTAAGGGGGGGGGGGAGTTTTTCGTTTTCGAAAATTTGTCCTTTCGTACCCGATTGTCGTATTCTGAAGCTTTAATGCTTTGTCTATCGTTTATGTATTGTTTTGCGATCGAACTAATCGATTTTGTTTGGTTTCTGCTTTGTTTTCCTCCGAGGTTCAGTTGAAGGAACTTTGGAATACTCAGAGCAATTGTTTGAGGAGAACTTTGTTTGCGAAGCTGGAACAGCTCGAGGTTAGGGCAACTTGCTATATTTAGCTATGATTGCATGATAGGCGTCGATAAATTCGACTTATGCTTTATCTGATGTTGTTTATGATGATGATTTATTGTTATGATTGTTTTCATAACTTATGATATTGATGATGTGTTGAATTGAGCGTTTTGACGCAACTTCGGAGTGGAGGTTCATTGACCTGGTGATCTTTGACATTTCGGGTTGGATGAACAACCCTAGGCAAGTCCGAATGTGGGGTTTGAGACTTAGCCATTTGTTGGGATTCGTTGGAATTCCTAGACTTTCCCCGGGAAATGTATTTTGGGTGGTTGATTTTTGGAAACTTAGAATGATAGAGCTTTCGAAAAATAAAGACTTGGGAAACTTAGACTTTGAGAAATAAACTCATAATTTGACTAATTTGAATTGAAATCATTTTTATTAACGTTTAAGCATAGGAGAACTGAAGGGGAAAAATATTTACGAAAGGCGGGGAAAAGTCGACCTTTGTTGTGGGTTTGGAGAGTTATCGGAATTGGGAAAGCCACTAAGGTGAGCTATGGTGATGATTGAAAGTCACCGAGTACGTTAGTACTCTTGGGGAGTGTTGTGGAGCCGTGTTGTATTGACCGACACCTAGTGATCTTGTTGTTTGGGCTGTGTTGTATTGACCGACACTAGACCCTCGTGTAATCTTGTTGGTGGAGTTGTGTTGTATAGACCGACACTAACTCTTGGGTTGTTTTGAGTTTGGGTCGGAGCAGTTTTTGACCATCGAGATTTGATGAGTCAGATGACTCAAGAAGTCATCAAGGGTGATCGCACTCCTTTCATAATTAATTGTCTTTTGTCGCCGAATCGACATATACCTTCGGGTACAGTATATCTATATACCTTCGGGTACAGTATATCTATATACCTTCGGGTACAGTATATACCTTCGGGTACAGTATATCTATATACCTTCGGGTACAGTATATCTATATACCTTCGGGTACAGTATATCTATATACCTTCGGGTACAGTATATCTATATACCTTCGGGTACAGTATATCTATATACCTTCGGGTACAGTATATACCTTCGGGTACAGTATATCTATATACCTTCGGGTACAGTATATACCTTCGGGTACAGTATATCTATATACCTTCGGGTACAGTATATACCTTCGGGTAATATATCTATATACCTTCGGGTACAGTATATCTATATACCTTCGGGTACAGTATATCTATATACCTTCGGGTACAGTATATACCTTCGGGTACAGCATGCCTTCGGGTAACTCGGGCATTCGTTGGAGGGAAAAGTCGACCTGCAGGGTTAGGACTGATCCGACTATGTCAAGGTTGTAAGTGACACCCGAGGGTTATGGTCGGCACAATGCTAGTGCTAGGACCGACTCGATCGTGCCCAGCCTATTTCTTCCGGAACCTTCTTAATTGACGTTGCATTGACATATCATGCACTCTAACTATATTTGTTGAGATATTGATGATTTGATGTTGATAAACATCGTTATGTGTTTTGATGATTGAATTGTATTAGGGAGTTGATACAATACATAACTTATATGTATATATACAACATATATATATACCCCCTTTATCGCATGTTGATTGTATATCTATTGTATTCTGTAAGTTGACCCTAGCACCTTGGCTTTGTTTGTATGTTTGTGTTTGGGCGGTCGGCCTGCTGCCAGGCGTCTGTCAGCCGGTTCGTGATGATTCGTTGTGCGGGAAAGACCCGGAGCGAAATGTCTATTACTGAAGCTTTCGACGAGGACCCGGACTTCATGGCTGATCGAGGGAGAGTCGATAATAGTAGTGTGGGTTATGGGTGGTTAGAGTCTTTTGAGTTGGTTGTCACTGTCATAGCTCTGATTCGTCTTACTTTTGGGACCGGGTAGGTTCCCGATATATGGCTTTTTGTGTGGTTCTCTTGCTGAGGATCACAGAGAGTCTGTCGGACTATAGGGGTCTTGGGTTGAGGCCATTTTGAGGCCGACTTTCTCTTGGATAGTGGTATATTTGATGCTTTTGCGTACAGTTCTGGTTTGTATATATTCGCCTACGGGCACGCTACCTTGGAGTCACTGCGTGTGCGCGTGACGGGATAGTGCAGCAGAGGCTGTACCTTTGTATATGTTGTTTATCAGTTAGTTTAGTTGTTGGGCTTTGTCTTTATTTCTTTATTGCTTTTATTAAAAGGAAACAATCAAAAAAAAAAATTACCTGTTTTCCGCGTAAAGTTTATTTTTGGTTATTAAAGTGACACCTGGAAATCGGGGTGTTACATTGTGGTATCAGAGCTTAGTCGAGTCTTTTGGGAGTCTTTGGGGAATAGGTCTTCTGTGCTAGGTTGTGTGACTCTGCAAAGAGTGAAAATTGATTGTCTGCAGAGCGATTTTCGCTCTAATTGCTTGCGTTACTACTCAATCGGATTGAGTGGTTTGTCTAGTGCTACCTTATGGTTAGTACTAATCGGACGTTCGATGGATATAGGATGGTGGATCTTAACCGGATGGCGGAGGCTACACGTGAGCATCATCAACGACTGATGGCGACAGCAATGTATCAACAAAGAGGAATGAACCGAACTGGAGCTGGGGGACCAATGAGGTCAGGTTCCCAAGGCTACAACGGAAGGAAGAGCTACCATAAGTGGGGACCATATCAGCGTTCCGAGGGAAGAAATCTTATCTCAAGAGAGTACAAACCGACGACTGCTGATACTGGGGGGGAAGCCAGTTGGTGACAAAGGAGTGACATGTTTTCGTTGCAGAAAGTTTGGGCATTTTGCTAACAAATGCTCAGTGATTGGACGGAGATGCTTCAAGTGTAACCGAGAGGGGCATCTAGCTGTGAACTGCAAGACCAAAGAAAGTCTATGCTTCAATTGCAACCAACCGGGACATTTCTCCCAAGATTGCAAGGCACTCAGGGGCGAATCATCAGGGAATGTTGGGAAAGGAAAACAACTTGCTCCAGAGGAAAGGATTCATGCCAAGGAGGGCAAGAGCTGAGGAGTTGAACGAGGAAGAACGTGGGAACGATGTAGGACCTTATTCGAGGTTGCTCGTGATTTAACTATAGAAGTTACACGAGGTTGGGAATAGCACACTAAGTCTAGAAAGTAGTCTTCCACCGATGCGTTTATGAGGAAGCTAGTAGTTGAAGAACGAATCTTAGGGAGATTCCGTATGGGTAGTATACGTGTTATGTTGAGGGTGTGTAGTTCCGTAGCGGGATCCTTAAAGGATTTAGTATCAGGATATTTGTGACTACTGGAGGATAGGAACTCATTGACTGTTCCAGTGGGTTTTTCTAAATTTCCACCTTCGATGTATTAGGCCTGATCAACCTAATATTGAGGGGGTGATATTCGGAATCACAGCTGGTTATGGACTTTGATAGAAGGATGTGTAAGATGAATTTGAATTGATTGAGGATTAGTCGGATTTGGGAGGAAAGTTCGTGTTAAGCACTTGATTGTGAAAGATTAAGATTTAAATCTTTGGAATTCGATGAGTGTCGTATAGACATTGATTGGTTAGTTCGTGTGATTACTCCAAGTAGAGGTAGACTAAGTCAAGAGGTTTAATGCCGGAAAAGTATTAAGTAGTTTCTCGGAAGTTATGAAGTCATAGGTTATGTGATTACTGAGTGGAATTATTAGAGACTAAATAAGTTGAATGTAATCAGGTTTTAGATGATAGCTTGATGGTAGCGAGATTGAGAAGAATTAACTCTGAACTAGATTGTTATAGTCGAGTTCGAGGAATAAGTTTTGCTAAGCGTTGGATTAATATGTGGAGACATTATAGTCTTAAGAGATGAATTTTCGCTTGAAAAGTGTTGAATTAATGATTAAGTTGGAGAAAGAAAGTTTTAGCATAAGTTGAATACTTGAGGTTGTTGATATGGATTCCAAAGAAATATGCTAAGATTACTAAGTGAGATTTACTAAGTTGGATTGAAATCTTAGGGTTAAGATTGAATCTTGAGAGTCGAGAATCGCGTACGAATAGGAGATCTTATGGTTGTAGGTGTGACAATAGGAGTTGAATCTTAGAAGATTGAAGACCTGAAGGTGAGCTTCGGGTTAAGACCATTGAGGTATAATATAAGAGAGATCTTGAAGTAAAGGAATTCTGGGTTGTGTGGAGTGTTAAGGTTGGTGATCGATTGATGTTGATTATGAGGTTGCGGACATAATGACCATGTGACAAGATTTGAATGATGTTAGCATAATAAGTTGTGAATGTGAAAGCATGACGCCACTGGTCAAGTCGTTTGGGTAAGTGAAGGAGTTATAGTTTTTAAGAAACGGATATTCATTTAAGAAGTATTGAAGGATTAAAGGTCACTAGAGGACCAAACTTGGTGAAGGTTTAGGTTTTAAATCTATGAATGTCTGTCTAAGGTGTGTAAGACTCGAAGGTTGTCAGAATTTGATTGAGAGATTAAGAAGTTGATTGACGAGATGGTGATTGAGTCACAAAAAGGAAGGTGTTAGTATTAAGATGAATACCTGAGGTTGTTATATTTTGACGAGTTTCGTAGAGTATAAGAGTCAATGGGACTTTGTTATGGATTTTGATGATGCATATTACGGGTAACAAGTGAATTTTACTAAAGTTGAATGAGAATCCTAGGGCTAAGGTTGACCTAGTGAGCTGAGATTCATGTACACATAAGAGATTTAGTGGTGTTAGCGGCTACGATAACAGTTAAATCTCAGAATGTTGAAGGATCGGATGATAAAATGGCTAGTTAAGTCCCTTGAGGTATAGTTATGATTTAATCTTCTAGAGGATAAGTCTCGATTTGTGCGAAGTGTTAGGGATTTCTGTAAGTGTAAATAGGTTTGAGTGAGGGAAGTTTTGAGGAAGAAGACGATAATAATGGATTGTTAGGTATTAAGAGGAGGATTATCTTATAAGTTGTTGATAAATTGATGTTGAAGGGGATAAGATTAGTGAAGGACAAGAAATAAGGACATAAGTCGAGCTTTAATTCGAATAGTGACTAAGTAGAAGTGTGATTTCTTGGTGTGTGTAAAGATAGTTACGAAGTTAGAGGTGTTTTAATGGACTAGCGGTTTCCAAGGGGGAGGATTCGTCTAGGAGTTATCGAACGAACAAGTGGAGTTTTGGACTGTAGATGAAGATCACGAGGACAAGTTGAGTATCTACTTTGAGATGACAGAGAGGCACCGAGTTTAAGAAGGATTTCGGATGACCGACAGTAAAAAAAAAAACAAGTGGCTAAGATTGAGCGACTGCACGGAGTGCCAACCGGTATCATTTCAAGCAGAGATCCGACGCAAGTGATCGAGCCAGAAGACATGAAGTTGAATGATGGTTTGTCTTTTGAGACACCGACAGTTAGCAGTGGGGATAGAAGAGTGAAACAGTTAAGGGGAAAACAGCTTGCTTAAGTAAAGGTTATGAGGAACAATGACACGGGCAATGCTACATGGGAATTGGAAGACCAGATCAAGGAACTGTATTCCGGAATTTTCTCAGAACTCTGAGTTTCGAGGACGAAACTTTCTTTTTGGAGGGGAGTATTGTAAGACCCGGATTTTCGGAACAAGTTAATTTCCGACTCACGCGTGGAATCAGTGTAAGTGTGACAGGAGTTTGATATTTGAGAAAGATTAATGAAGAAGAAAGTTCAGTAATTGCTCGAGGAATGTGGCGTTGTTTCTTTCGGAGCTAGTGCGAGTCGTCTGCACACCTGCCTTATGGCGAGCATGTCCAGAATAGGCTAATTTCGCTTTTAAAGCAATGTTTAGGCGATATTTCGAATTCTTGGAAAATTTAAAGATTCTATATATTTTTCCTTCGACCAGCATTTCATTTCGGAACTCTGGATTGTACGCACGATAGTATTTACTTTTCGGATGTCCGCCAACGCTAATTTCTTTGCTTCGAAACCTTAGTTTTGAGCGAAGGATGAAGACTTTTTCTATTCGGGACTTCTAACGAAGATTCCGTCCGTGTTGCCAGACTTTTTTCGACATTTCCAATCTTTCTTCTGTTGGAAGTTTTGTCGTCTGAGCATCACAGCAAAAAGTAGTTTTTCGGGACAGACTAACTTACACCGCTTTTGGCGTTTTGGATATCGTTTTTCCTAAATCTTAGATATTTGTTTTGAGTTCTGGAATTCTGACGCCAGAATCTCTTTTAGAATTCCACGGTGATCGTGCTGCAAAAATCGGAATCGCGAAATTTTCATTTTCCCGCGATTTCGCCTGCCTATAAATAGCTCAAAAAGCAAAAATTCCTTCATTTTCTTCCTATTGTGGCTGAATTTCGTGGAGAGCAAGGGGGGAGGAGATTTTCGCGAAAACTTGACCAATCTTCGCGCAGTTCGTCCCTACTTCTAGGTATCGAGGTAACTAACACGATTCCTACCTCTGATTGTTGTTTCTGTTGCGTTTCTAAAGTCGTTTCTGTGCTCACAGTTTTGAGCTTTTTCTAAAATGGTTCGATTTCTTCGATTTCTTGGTTGGGTTATGTTCCTTACGTTCCCCTGAGTCTAAAACCTCTGTCAGTAAACGCTGATTGTGATCCAGTTGTCCAGGATCTGAAAAACTGTTTCAAAACCCTTTTTGTCTCACATTTCGAAACTTTATTGTCGAAAAGACTTAATCTGACTTTGTGCCTTTAGGATTTGTTGTCACGGATGTCATGAGGATCATTGCTGTCAAATTTGTTTTCAGAACTGATAACTTTGAAGTTTTGAGCCTTTATTTTGGACCAAAATGCCCCTGGATAGTTGTATTTCGGCCCGATTGTCCGAAAATTGTTCCGACAGTTTCTTTGCCTTAGTTTTACCCTAAAACTACCTTGTGAATTGATTTGATCGAAGAAAAAGAGCCGAAACCCTTTTCTCCTTATGGCCGTGGGCTATTTCCTAAGGGGGGGGGGGGGAGTTTTTCGTTTTCGAAAACTTGTCCTTTCATACCCGATTGTCGTATTCTGAAGCTTTAATGCTTTGTCTATCGTTTATGTATTGTTTTGTGATCGAACTAATCGATTTTGTTTGGTTTCTGCTTTGTTTTCCTCCGAGGTTCAGTTGAAGGAACTTTGGAATACTCAGAGCAATTGTTTGAGGAGAACTTTGTTTGCGAAGCTGGAACAGCTCGAGGTTAGGGCAACTTGCTATATTTAGCTATGATTGCATGATAGGCGTCGATAAATTCGACTTATGCTTTATCTGATGTTGTTTATGATGATGATTTATTGTTATGATTGTTTTCATAACTTATGATATTGATGATGTGTTGAATTGAGCGTTTTGACGCAACTTCGGAGTGGAGGTTCATTGACCTGGTGATCTTTGACATTTCGGGTTGGATGAACAACCCTAGGCAAGTCCGAATGTGGGGTTTGAGACTTAGCCATTTGTTGGGATTCGTTGGAATTCCTAGACTTTCCCCGGGAAATGTATTTTGGGTGGTTGATTTTTGGAAACTTAGAATGATAGAGCTTTCGAAAAATAAAGACTTGGGAAACTTAGACTTTGAGAAATAAACTCATAATTTGACTAATTTGAATTGAAATCATTTTTATTAACGTTTAAGCATAGGAGAACTGAAGGGGAAAAATATTTACGAAAGGCAGGGAAAAGTCGACCTTTGTTGTGGGTTTGGAGAGTTATCGGAATTGGGAAAGCCACTAAGGTGAGCTATGGTGATGATTGAAAGTCACCGAGTACGTTAGTACTCTTGGGGAGTGTTGTGGAGCCGTGTTGTATTGACCGACACCTAGTGATCTTGTTGTTTGGGCTGTGTTGTATTGACCGACACTAGACCCTCGTGTAATCTTGTTGGTGGAGTTGTGTTGTATAGACCGACACTAACTCTTGGGTTGTTTTGAGTTTGGGTCGGAGCAGTTTTTGACCATCGAGATTTGATGAGTCAGATGACTCAAGAAGTCATCAAGGGTGATCGCACTCCTTTCATAATTAATTGTCTTTTGTCGCCGAATCGACATATACCTTCGGGTACAGTATATCTATATACCTTCGGGTACAGTATATCTATATACCTTCGGGTACAGTATATACCTTCGGGTACAATATATCTATATACCTTCGGGTACAGTATATACCTTCGGGTACAGTATTTCTATATACCTTCGGGTACAGTATATCTATATACCTTCGGGTACAGTATATACCTTCGGGTACAGTATATCTCTATACCTTCGGGTACAGTATATACCTTCGGGTACAGTATATCTATATACCTTCGGGTACAGTATATCTAGTATATCCATATACATTCGGGTACAGTATATCTATATACCTTCGGGTACAATATATACCTTCGGGTACAGCATGCCTTCGGGTAACTCGGGCATTCGTTGGAGGGAAAAGTCGACCCGCAGGGTTAGGACTGATCCGACTATGTCAAGGTTGTAAGTGACACCCGAGGGTTATGGTCGGCACAATGCTAGTGCTAGGACCGACTCGATCGTGCCCAGCCTATTTCTTCCGGAACCTTCTTAATTGACGTTGCATTGACATATCATGCACTCTAACTATATTTGTTGAGATATTGATGATTTGATGTTGATATACATCGTTATGTGTTTTGATGATTGAATTGTATTAGGGAGTTGATACAATACATAACTTATATGTATATATACAACATATATATATACCCCCTTTATCGCATGTTGATTGTATATCTATTGTATTCTGTAAGTTGACCCTAGCACCTTGGCTTTGTTTGTATGTTTGTGTTTGGGCGGTCGGCCTGCTGCCAGGCGTCTGTCAGCCGGTTCGTGATGATTCGTTGTGCGGGAAAGACCCGGAGCGAAATGTCTATTACTGAAGCTTTCGACGAGGACCCGGACTTCATGGCTGATCGAGGGAGAGTCGATAATAGTAGTGTGGGTTATGGGTGGTTAGAGTCTTTTGAGTTGGTTGTCACTGTCATAGCTCTGATTCGTCTTACTTTTGGGACCGGGTAGGTTCCCGATATATGGCTTTTTGTGTGGTTCTCTTGCTGAGGATCACAGAGAGTCTGTCGGACTATAGGGGTCTTGGGTTGAGGCCATTTTGAGGCCGACTTTCTCTTGGATAGTGGTATATTTGATGCTTTTGCGTACAGTTCTGGTTTGTATATATTCGCCTACGGGCACGCTACCTTGGAGTCACTGCGTGTGCGCGTGACGGGATAGTGCAGCAGAGGCTGTACCTTTGTATATGTTGTTTATCGGTTAGTTTAGTTGTTGGGCTTTGTCTTTATTTCTTTATTGCTTTTATTAAAAGGAAACAATCAAAAAAAAAATTACCTGTTTTCCGCGTAAAGTTTATTTTTGGTTATTAAAGTGACACCTGGAAATCGGGGTGTTACAGAACGAAAGTGACCATTCACCACCTAACAACTCATACACATACATACATCAATAATTTATATAGGGAATGCTAACTTTGTTTTTTTTTTTTTAACGTGGGGAATGCTTACTTACTCCCACTTGTTTTTTAAAAGGAGTAAGTTAGCACTGAACACCTTTTATATATTTTGGAAAAAAAAATCAAACTTTCTCTTCTTAAAAATAGTTTAAGCTAGGGATATTTACGTAACTTTAGTTTTAGTTTTTCTCTTTCTTCATTTATCACCTACTTTACCTTTCTCTTTCTTCTTTAGCCTTCTCCTTACTCATTAATCTCTGCGATTCACCTTCTCCAACAGAAATTGCTTGCCAACAACTAAAACTTGGTCGATTAATTTCAATAATAAACCGATTTCAGAAAGAATACATAAATCCATTGAGCTGTGCTCAATAAACCCATTTCGTTTTTTTTTTTGAAAATACCCCATTTTAGAAAAACTTATTTGAGCTCAAGAGGCCATTTTTATGTATTGAGAAAGGTCCAAAACGACATGATCGACGCGCTTAATGGAGGAGGAGGCGACAGTTTTATTGGCGGTGAACGACGCACTTGAGGGAGGAGAAGACCACGGTTCTTTGGCAATGTGAGAAGAGAGGTGGTGTTATAAAGAGAAAAGGGAAGGGTAAGTAAAATTACCAAGAGACCCAGACTTTTAATACTTTTAAAAAGGAAAAAAGGTGGGATACTTTTGTCAAAATAAAAAGGTGTTGAGTGCTAACTTACTCCTTTTAAAAAATAAGTGAGAGTAAGTTAGCATTCCACTTTATATATGTATTATACAAATTTTACTCTTATATTCAAAAATCACTATGACAAAGATGCTTGGGTGGAACATTATTGACTCTACCCAATGGAAACGAATTATGTGTGCCAATCTATATACTTTCAAAAAGAACAATGTTATCCAAAACAATTATACACGTGGCATTTCAAGAATCAATTTCAGCTCACCTCCCTCACTGGCTGACAAGTGTCACAGCCACAACAACTCACACAAATTAATTATTTGCATTGATTTTCCTATAAATTGATAGTAGCACCACTACAATTTCATGATTTTTTTGTCTGAGTCTTGATTATGAAAATTACTATTTTCTTATTTTATGAGAAAAAACAGTATTTCATCTTAGTAGGACCTTATTATTGTCTGAGTCTTGTTCTTGCCTTCCCTTTTTTAATTTGGGGTAGAAGATTATCTTTTATGCTTTAGTAATTTGTGACTTGTAATTTGTTTGATTTGACCAGAACCTATATCTTAAAACAATGGATAAGTTATGGATTGAGGTGCCACGAAATACAATGATGTATAAGAAATGTGTTAAGAGATTTATTGACTTTGCATTTGAGCGTAGTTCAATTGAGGGTAAAATTATATGCCCTCTTGTCCTTGATGCGACTTTTGAAAGTGGAAAACTAGGGATATGGTGTATGACCACCTGATTTGTATGCAGTTCCCGAAAGGATACACCTTTTGATTTGACCATGAAGAAACTATAAATATTTCTCCTCAAAGTGTTCAAAATTCAGTACAAAATCCCATGGTTGATGAAGATTCCATTCCAAACATGATCAATGATGCTTTTGGAGTTGATATGCACCATAGGGAAGAATGAAACGAAGACGTCCCCGATGGTGAAAGAGTGATGCCAGATGCAACACAAGAAAGACATGAAGCTAGAGACTTTTATGACTTAGCAAGAGATGGAGAACAACCTCTGTATGAAGGGTGCACAAAGTATTCTAAGCTTTCTTTTTAGGTGAATTTTTATCATATCAAGTCCTTAGAACTACTCCATGATGCATTTGAACATGTGAAGATTACAAGTTCATTCTATGAGGCAAATAAATTGACAGGGAAGCTTGGTTTGGACTACGAAAAGATGTGTCCAAGGGATTCTATGTTGTATTGAGGTATCCAATGATCGAAAAAATGAGAAAAAAGTTCATGCTAAAGTTCTTCATTATTTTCTATAAGACCCCGAATTAATAACTATATTATTTATTTACTTTCGTCATATTAATTAATTAAGTATTTTTATTCTACTATTTTTATGTTATTTTCCTGACTCGAACCCTTGTGAGTCATGAAAATTATTTATATGATAATTAAGTTCAGTTATAACTATGGATGATACTCTAGTCAGTTTAAGTGATAGCACGAGTTGTATTCGCACCCGACTAAGGTCGTGAGTGTCCGAAAAAGGCAATATCCGCTCCTAGAGCACTATTTAAGAGAATTTTTAGAATTGAAGGAAGAATAAGAACCTTTAGGTATTTTTCCCATGACCAGTGTTCCGATACGAAACTCTGGATTGTACACACGATAGTTTTTGCTTCCCGGAAGTCCGTCGAAGCTAGACTTTATCTTCTCAGGGACTTTAATTAAGACCCCGAATAAAGAGTTTTTCTATTCGGAGCTTCTAACCAAGTTTCCATCCGCGATGTCTCATTTTTTTCGACGACTGTAGTCTTTCTTCAGAAGGAAGTTTCTTCATTCAACGTTAACTGCAAAAAGTAGTTTTTCGGCGTATTTTGATCCATACCGCGTTTGGATCGTTTTCTTCAATTTAAAGAATCTCATTTTGAGTTTTGGCATTATGTCGCCTAATACTCACTTAAAATCATCAGACAAAAGCACCAAAACGGCCGGACCCGCGAAATCTTCTTTTTCCTCATTTTCCCTCCGCTATAAAAGGAAAAAAAAAATGAGAAAATCCCACCATTTCTTCCACCAACTAGCCACGAGTTAGAGAGAGAGAGGGAGGGAAAACTTCGTCGATTCTTGCCCGATCGTCCCGATTTCAGTTGCGTTGGATAGGCACAGAGGTAACCTTCATAACCCTTGCATCCTTTTCTTCTTTCTAATGCTTTTCTCTATGTCTTTCTATGCTCAAAGTTTTGAGCTTTTTGTAAAAAGGTCCGTTTAATTTGATTTCTTCTTTGAAATACCTTCTATACCTTCCCTGCATTCCATATTTACCGCCGGTGCGCTCGGATTTTCTCTGAGTCGTCGTAGATCTGAAAAACTGTCCTAAAACCCATTTTCTGTGAGTTTACTTTTTGAATCAAAAAGTCTCAATCTTGCTAAGCGCCTGTAGGATTTGATGTTAGTAAAGGCCTTGTTTATCGCTATTCAAAATCTGTTTCGAAAAATATCGACTTTGAGTTTTCGGGCAATTTTATTGGACCAAAAAGCCCATATTCTAGTTTTAGCTTCCGTGGTTGTCCCGAGTGTTTCCCTACCCTATATATCGCCTAAGAATGCCTAGGAATTTAATTAGATCGAAGAAAAAATTCAGGAAACCCTGTTTTTGCTAGTGGCCGAAACTTTCTGGAGTGGTACCGTGTCCGAAAATAATTTTTGGGTTTGTATGGCCTGAGCTATAGGGTAGCTCTTTCAGTTGTTGAAATTTTGGTTTTGGTATCATGTCACTCCGAGTTCTGTAGCTCGAGTTATGCGCGTTTTAGCGAACAAAAGTCCTGTTGTCCATTCATGCCCAAATGTCAAACTCTGAAGCTTCGAAAGCTTCTTTTCGGGTTTAGATTAGTGTTAATAGTTTATATTGTTTCGTAGTGACTAAAAAAGGAAACTTTGCTTAAGGTTTCGAACGAGTTGAGCCGAGAAAAGAGGCTTTGGAGCGAGCGGTGAGGTTTCACGACGGAGGAGGACGCTGAGTTTGGGAACTTGACTTTGGATCGAATTGCGATGTCGAGCTTGGATGGAGAAATAAAAGGTAAGGGTAACTCGGTTTAGAGCGACTTGAGTCTTGCATGCTTAAATCGCACTACTTGCGTTTGAGATGAAGGTGTTTAATTTGATTGACGTTTTGATTGAAATTTGTATGCTTGCAATGTTGTATACTTGCTTATGTTGACTGTTTCTGAGGCTTTCGCCAAATGTTTTCTGAGGCTTCGGCCATTGTAAAACAATAGAAACGTGTGTCTTTTTTTTCGAGGGCTTCGACCACTAGGTATTGTTGATACTCTGATTGTTGTTATGTTGAAATAATGAACTGAGTTAGTATGCATTTTGATAAGACTTATGCTTGTTAATAATATGAATAACATGTGGTTATCCTGACTTGATTATTGAATTTGAGATTGTTGATTGAGTGACTACTGAGTTGGATGATTGTTTTGACTTGCTTGAAGTGGCGATGAGGTGGGTTTGTCCCACGGGATTGTCCCGTCTTTCGAGGCGTTATAAAGTGGCAATGAGTGGATTTGTCCCACGCGATTGTCCTATCTTTTGAGACGTTAAAGTGACAATGAGGTGGGTTTGTCCCACTGGATTGTCCCGTCTTATCGAGGCGTTATAAAGTGGCAATGAGGTGGATTTGTCCCACGTGATTGTCCCGTCTTTTCGAGACGTTATAAAGTGGCGATGAGGTGGGTTTGTCCCACATGATTGTCCCGTCTTTTGAGACGCTAAAGTGGTGATGAGGTGGGTTTGTCCCACGTGATTGTCCTGTCTTGCGAGACGTTATTGTTTGATTCGTATTGTTGGTTTTGACGATATCTGATTTGATGTTTTATTGTTGAGGTTGTCGATATCTGAGTTGATTTATATTGTTGGTTTTGTTGATATCTGAGTTGATTTATATTGATTGGTTTTGTTGATATCTGAGTTGATTATATTGTTGGTTTTGTTGAGATCTGATCTAAATCTATATTGTTGAGGTTAATGTTATCTGAGTTAATCTATGTTGCTAAGTTGTTGATTCCTGAGTTAATTTATGTTGTTAAATTGTTGATATCTGTTTTAAAACCATATTGTTGATTTTGTTAATATATGATTCGATTTCATGATTGATAGGATGAGTTGTCATCTAACTTGAGTTAAGTTTCTAGCTTATGTGCCATGTTATGCCCTTAAATTTGAATAACATGCTTTTCTCTTTTATATGTGGTAATTGTATAAAGTTAACCCTTTCTGCTTGCTACTTGTTGTTTGAGCGCTTAGCACTATTAGGCGATGGAGAATCTTCGACGGAGTTTAACCTTTGTGCGAGTTAGAGATGAGGACTTGAAGAACTGTGGAAGACTCAAAGAATAGAGTCGGGTGTAGGGCTAGAACATTGGGATAGAGAGCTTACCGTTATTGGTTTAAGCTTGCATATTGATCTTAAGAATTTATAATTGAGGTTTCGGGTAGGTTCCGGTGCTTTGCTTTCCTGCGATTCCCCGATGTGGAGATCGTAGGGAGTATGTCAGGTTATGGCGTCATTGCATAATAGATTATTTGTTGAATCTGATTCTTGTTAGCTCTTGTAGGCTGTGTCCTTTCGTCCTTACCTTCGGGTACTTGCCTTGATTAAGGCTAGATGTAGTTTGATTATAGCTGGGTGTAGGCATGACATGTTAGGCATGGCATGTTTTGGAAATACTTTGAGAAGAAAAAAATAATACTCGTTTTTATGAATCCAATTTGGAAATGTTTGCATATTTATTTTAACAGATTATTAACGGTGACCTCTGAAAGTCGGGACGTTACATTTTCCATTAAAACCGCGTTTGCAAAGGTCATTTTTGTCCACAAAGACTGCTAAAAGAGATGACATGTTGTAGATACTCATGATGATGGAATGATAGGACATCCTAGAGATTTAGAAGCTTGGAAGAGATTTAACTTAAAAAACAAATCATCTGCAGAAGACTCACAGAATGTTCGTCTTGCATTGTCTATTGATGGTTTTAATCCCTTTGGTGCAATGAGTGTGAGAAAAAACATTTGGCAAGTTATTCTCATTCCTCATAACACTCCTCCATGGATCTGCATGAAGCCAACCTCTTTTATCCTTTCGATGGTGATTCTCGGTAACCCTGAAAATGACATCGATGTTTTCTTACAACCTCTAATTACAGAGTTGAAGGAGTTATGACATGATGGTGTAGATACTTGTGATGCTTCAACACGGAAGATGTTCAAATTGCATGCTGCTGTGATGTGGAAAATAAATGACTTCCCAGCCTTGGAAGCTCTTTCTGGTTGGAATACATACACAGGACTAGCATGCCCAACATGTAATTTTGAAAGAGGTTCGCTCCTAGAAGTCGCTCTACACCAACACAAATTCAGAGTAATGCTTCTACCATGAGTGAAAGTGCATCCCATGGGTCAACGCATAGTAAACCCGTAGTTCATACTATCCCATCCATAGCATTGCATCACAAAGCCCCCAAACTGAAAACTCAACTGACCAAAATGACAATGCTACGAAAGTTGAAGCCCAAATCCTCAGTTTGCACATGAGAATAAGTCTAAAAGATGTTGGACAATTGATTTGATTGGTATGCAGCCAATAAAAGCATGAAAAATTACACTATTACATGACACCTCAATGAGTCATAAATTAAGTAGTGATGGTGAATATATTGATCAAGATGAAAAAGGTTATCATGAAGCTGATGATGTTCATGAACATGGTAAATATTAAGATGTTTGGATAATGATCCTTCTAAATATTTTTTTAATGAATTATATATTAAAAATTATACAAAGCTAGTATCCAAATACTTAAATACTTAGTCCTATAATGATAGCTCAAGTGGTAAGAGCTAGATGACATATGAGTTGGGTATGGAGGTCTAGGGATCAATCCCCTGCGGATGCAATTTATCTTTCCGTTATATTAAAAAAATTATATGTGAGTAAAGTTTTCGGCACCGAGGACTATGACTGTCGAAAATGTTATCGATAGTCAAATGTGCTGGTAATTTCTCAACAATTATAGTCGTTGCTAAATTACTCACAATTATACCCACCGAAAAGTTACTGAAAACTTAATAGATAGCTGCTATTAATAACTATTTCAGACAAGCTAGACTATTATCGACAGATTGCTCGTCGTTGGTATTTCTTCAGTAATTTGGTCGTACTGACAGTTTTTAGTCATTACTACCAATCTACCATTTTTAAGTCATTGGTAAATGTCACTTTCTTATACTATTTATGTGCCCAATATCCACAACTCTAGTATGGTCAACTAACGTACAAAGGCTTTTAAATGCGGTGTATAATTGGTTCGGGTAAACATAACTGCGATAGATTGAGGTGGTGAGAAAATCTATAAGGATTATACCAAAACTAATGTGTTTTTAATCCTTTATTTTAAAACAATGCGTTTTAATTCATATTAATTAAATGATAATATCTTGAGAATTGACATTTTCTTAATTTAACTCCTCTTTTATTTCCAATTTTTCAATTTAATTTCAAAGCAATCAACAATTCAACACCCTAATTTACTTTATTTTCATATAATGATCATAACTTACAAAATAGATTCAGTAACTGACTGATCATCTTTACCTCCCAAGAAATAACAATCAATTTGAATATTTCATATTTAGAAGGTGCATTATTAAACAAGAAATGAGAATTTGAACTAGCAATAACCATGCACAACTCTCTAGTATTTAAGTTGACGAAGATCATCCTTTTTCAACTTGTTAAACACAGCATTCCAACCTGCTTGTGTTGGGTGAAACGTATCCCAAAAGAAAGCTGATTTAGGATTTTCACAAACTGTATATTTCTTCACGTTGTTCTCGTCCACGCTCCCGCAGGAATACTGGCTACTTACCCCAATGCAACATTGCTTTAACTGATCAGAAGTGTTACCATTTGATGTTTCATTAAGCACTGATAAGAAACTGTCATAAAGGTTGAGAATTACGAAGGTGGAGTGGTCCTCGGCTTCTTGGTTCAATTTGGTCACAGATTGGTTCAACAAGTTGTTGTGGAGAAGAACGAGTTGGTTGAAGGTGCTATTGCATTGCTGGAATGAGTTTGCGACAGTAATTAGAGGAAGGCAACCAAGGGGTTGTAGACCATCCACAATAATTTTTTTCACTCCTAAGTTTTTTATGCGAATCAAATTAGTGATGGTTTGATTAACCACTGAGGAGATGAAAGATGGGAAACCCTGTGGATATTAATTCAAACATAAGTGTAAAAATTTAGCAATTAATCAAATGAATGTGCTATTAATTGGTGTAAGTGTAAATGGAGTGTCAAACAAACTTTTACCATAGTGAAAAGTGTGATGATTAAAATTAATTTACCTGGAGGGAGCCATTTGTGGCCAAGTAAAAATTGTAGTCATTTCCTGAGACAGCTACTTGAGCTATAGAGTTGCTGAGATCGGAGGGAGTATACACTTTTTCTTCAATGAGCTGCTCTAAGAAATTGATCTGGACAGTCATATTTGGGTTTGATGAGGATGTGTTAAATACTCCTGTACCACCATAGGCAAAGTTCATCCCATGCTTCAAATAATGATGTGGCGCCTCATTCCGGAATTTGTAAGGGAGTGGCGATTTCTGTCCCAAATACTTCGCTGCAACACATTAGTTTTTTATTAGGGTTAATGGTCAAATTGTGGGTTTTTTTTACTGGATTCATGAATTGGAAGGGAAGATGATTCTAAGAGCATAAACTGTGAGGGCATGAATTCTGCCAAATGTCTCAATGATGCTTTGGAAAGAAAATGCAATATGATTAAGAAGCTGAAGAAGAAGGTTGATGAAGAGAAAGTCTAGAAGAATGTGGCATGGGTGTTTGCTTTGTTTTCTTGGCTAGTGACAATTGTGTGTCTAATTTGCAGAAGGAGATGAACATGAAACTATCGAGTGTCTAATTTTGGCCTTCCAATGATTTGGGAATTTAGGGATTTATGATACACTTGGGGGATTTGGGGTAACATAGAAGGGCATTTTGGGATTTTAATTTTAATTTTGTTAAAATTTTAATAATAAAACCGAATTATTATATTAATTTTTTTTAAAAAAATCCACATAGGACTCATTTAACTTGTCAGCGTGCCAGGTGTGGGCTCACCGGAGCTCCGTCCTCCGGTGAGGACTAAAACCAAAATGATTGCAACTGCAGGGAGTGATCGGCAAGTATTTTCCGAGGAGGGACTAAAATCAAAATTCGATACAAACACAGGGACCAATTTGACTATTAACCTTTTTTATTAATTATATGAGGAAATAATAGATATGATAAAGCTATGGTTAAACAACTCGCTAGAAGCTTATAGGAATCAACCGATCAAGAGGAACAAAATAGTTTCGATTAATAATTTACCAATTAGATTTTGTAGGTACTTTCACATTTAATAATAGTGATGATTGATGAGATTATTTCTTTACCATACACTCAGCGTTCTAAGTAGTGTGAGACTCATTAATTAATGAGTTTTTTTTATCACAAAAATTGAAAATCGAGTCTCAAATTAAACCATATGTTTAAAGAGTTAAGTGTTAAACTACTCCATCAACCAACTTGATTCTATTTTACTTGTTTAACAATAAATTATAATGAAAAAATTAAATTAATTAAATGTCTAAAAGAGTAAAAGGACTCATGCTGCACACACCAGGAACTATTTTATGCAGAATAAATATTTTAATTAAACGACGGTGCGATCACGCCACCCTGGTAGTCTGGAAAAAATGTGTATAATATGTTAAGAGAATGACTAAAATGCAGTGCACTATTTTGAACATCCATGAATAGACTTAAAAAAAAAATACATGAATAGTCAACTATATTTTTTAAAGGGCGTTTGGGTACTCGATCTTATGAAAAAAGAGTATGGACCTTTTTGTCTATATTTTAAAATATTTAGGACTAGTTTATAAAGTATAAAAATTTATTTGAAAGATAATATGATTATCAAGACAAAAGTATATCGAACTCCTCAAATTTTAGAGGGATACGGGAGAAATCATTTTCAATTTTTAAAAATGTGGTAATTTTTTTGAAAATAGACTAATTATATAATAACATCATTTAAAAATATGTTCACATTTAAAAAATGTGTGCATTGAATTTTTAACAAATAAAGTATTTCTCAGATGTTAACCCTTTAGACAAAGGTAGATATTTAATTTATATGAAACGTTATTAATAACTTGTTACGTTACACCTCATTATATTTATTGATCATTTCACCTAATCCTCACAAGAGACAAATATGATTGGTAAGGTTCATATACAAGATATTCAACACGACAACAACCATATCGAGCCAGGATCTTAATTATTGCCATTTTCTAAACGGAAAAAGCATGCACGATTTGCAGGCGTTCCAGTTGAAAGACGCATATAAAAAAAGGACTTACCAACGTAGTCAGTTAGAACTCGACCATCCGAGAATCTTCCGGTAGGTTCTCCAGGAAAAGTTATGCCATAAGGCTCTTTCCATGAACCAGGTGCATCTTTTCTCGTGTTGCCGGTGTCAACATAGGAGTCCCCGAACACGAACAAATTTTTGGAGTGATGATGCTGCAGGCGAGCTTCAGCTTGCTCCCCCATTTGTCCTGTAACATTTAATGAACAATTAGTAAGACGCATTATAATCTTTTTATTAGTTAGTTAAATGAAATAAAAAAGTTACATTATGGGAGGATAGATTAGTCAGATTCATTGAGCTAATTAATAAAATACCTGAGAGAAGTACAGATAATACAAGGGAAAGACTCAAGAGAGAAAACAGTTTGTTGTGTTTGGCCATCATATATAATAGCTATGGAATTAATAAAATTGAATGGTTGATTAGAGCAATTTGCTGTGGGACTTGAATTGAATGGAATGAGCTGGTGTTGAGGGTGAGAGAATTGTGAGGAAAGATGATGGATATGGTTTCATTTATATAAGGATGCAAGCACCACTTGGAATTGGCGATTATGACACCAAGGTTGAATGTGTGATAGTCGTCGTGGCGGTTTGCTACGGCTGCGTGGTCAAAACTCAAAAACACGTTGGAAATCAATAGTTGGCGGGGCCGAGTCAGTTTTCTTTTTCCATTTATGTTAATAAAAAAAGGATAAAATCCATCTTAAATTAGCTGTTAAATATGTTCATACTTTGTCCTCGACCCAAACAAATTTTTATTTAGTCTAAAGCTCCATTCACACCCAATCAAATTCTTTTTCTTATATTTCCCATTCAAAAAAAAGTTATTTTTCTTATTTCTTAATTATATTTTTTCTGGTTGCGTCGAGGAATTATCTGGCCGATTGCTATGAGATAAATCCCAACGAGACTATGAGATCACATAAGTGAATATATATATATATATATATATATATGTGTGTGTGTGTGTGTGTGTGTCTCCCAGGAATCTGGCTTCAAACACACACACACACCGCACAAGAGATAAACCCTCAATAAGAAAATTTATCAAAAAATTCAACTATCTTACAACTGTGTTAAACTTTGAATCTTATTGGTTCTAGGCTATTTCTTATAACAATGGTGTTTTGCGATTATAAATGCTATGTGGAAATCAACTCTTTTTCAATATAGGGTTGTGCTATTTGTAGATTTATTTCTCCGACATTTAGGAATACTCGTAAAGTGTGAAAGTTTTAACCATCTTTATTAACAGTGTTATATAAATTTAAGTAAAATACAATTTTTATCGTCTCAATGGCTAGAATTGTGTTTATGTTCTATCACGGCACACTTTTTTTTTTTGAATATGAAAGTGTTATTAATTGAATGCTTGAGACCATCCCTCTCAAGTAGGAAAACAAAAACCCTCTCGAGAGAGGAGGAAGTTACGACAAACTCCACAAAGGTTGGGCTATACCACAACCTTCCTTGGCTAAATGGTCCGCTAAATCATTTGCCTCTCTATATATAAACATGAGCGACACCTAAGCACAAAACCTCTCTAAGCAATACATCAATCCTTTTTAACTCAGGGAGCAGTTTCAGAGGTCTATTTGATTTACAACCTACCCATCCTACCGCTAGCGTTGAATCACTTTCGATGAAAACAGAACCCAAAGAGAATTCTTTACAGAATTTCAAAGCCATAAGGATTGCTCTCACCTCAGCTTCATAAGCCCAAGCATAGCCAATGTCTACGGAGAAGAGACCGACGAACTCCTTCGAATGGTTTCAGATTATGCCTCCTATGCCATTGGAACCTGGATTGCCCTTCGATGCCCCATTAACGTTGAATTTGAGTACCCCCACAGGTGGAGGTGACCAAATGCAAACTCGCACCTTCTTTGGCCTAGGATTGATTCAGATATCTCCAAAGTGTTGCTTTAAATCGTGAGCAGAATAGGGACATTGTCTCCACCACCCCTTTACCCACCCTGCAATTCTGGAGAGGTGGAGATCCCAAACAGCCTCCGCTGCAAAAGACCCATTGTTGAAGATTACATCATTACGAGCTTTCCACAAGGACCAGAACAGAGCGAAGGGGATGACAACCCAAAAAAGAGGGTCTGATTGCTGTCTGAGTTCTGGCCATTCAAGAATAAATCTTTGGTATTTATTGGGCAACACTATTGAACTCCCTCACGCCATAAAACGTGGCTAAGCATACTCCATGCATGGTTGCAAGTGAGAAAAAGATGTGAAGTGGTTTCCGCAGCAAGACCACACAAACTACAAAGCCCACCGTCCTCAATAGTCAGCCCTCTGGATATCAAATTTGATTTAACTGCTACCTTGTTCTCCAGGAGCTGCCAAACAAGAGCACGACTTTGGTGGCACCACTTTTCTCACCTTTTCCGGTACCACCCACTCAGCCTTGTTGAGGATTCTATGTTCAACCAGAGAGCAAAGAGCTTTGACAGTGAAGAGCCTATTTGCATCCCCTGCCCAGACTATAGTATCGCCCTCCTCCGTAGGGAAGGATTTCTCCAACAGCTTGAGTAAGGAATTTAGCCCCTCTTCCTCCCACCCAAAGCGTCGCCGACGCAGTTTCAAGTCCCACACCCACACGCCATTTGCAAATGATCCACAATCCCTTACCACCGCTTTCTTATCCGCAGCCAGGGCGAATAATCTGGGGAATTTGATATGAAGTGGCATCGAAATGAGCCATGGGTCTAGCCAGAATCTTATGTGTGTGCCAACGCCTAAATTGCAATAAACGTTGTCCCTGAAAGCTCTCCCCAACATGATATCTTCAAGCAAGACCTTGGTGATATCGTGCAACACAACATAAAAATTCCTTATATTTTCTACTAATAGATGCGCGAGAAGAAATTTCTCTTCCAAGCCATGTTTTGCACAAACTAGTTTCCTCCATAAAGCCCTTTTCTCAACTCCAAACCTCCAAGCTCATTTGATTAGTAGGGCCTTATTCTTCCAGCCTAGGAAGCCCAACCCCAATCCACCTAGGTCTGATTCTTTACATATTTGTTCCCACGCGATCAAGTGGATCTTTTTCGCGCCTTCTCTTCCACACCATAAGAACCCCCTCATTAGATTTTCCCTATCTCTTACCACCCCAATTGGTGCAAGAAACACAGACATATGAAATATTGGGATCGCACTAAGCACTGCTCGGAGAAGGACAAGCCTACCGCTCAAGGATAAGAACTGTGAGCTCCAACCATTTAATTTCGTTCTCATTTGCTCTACCACCGGACCCAGAAATTTTTCCTTCTTGGGTTACCCCTAGTGGCGCTCTAAGATAGAAAATTGGAAGGGAAGCTACTCCAACGTATAATAGTCCTGCCAATCTGTTTATCTCTTCTGGATCTATGTTACAGCCTATAAGGGAAGATTTGGAGTAATTCACCTTTAACCCTGATATTGCTAGGAACATTTCCAGGATTGCCCTAATTTCCTCTAACTGAACCTTTTCCTTGCCACAGAAGATGAGTGTGTCATCAGCAAATTGCAAGTGATTCATGATCATTTCATCACCAACCTTGAATCCGCACGGTCTTTCTCCCTCAAGCAGTTGATTAAGCATACATGACAATCTGTTCACGCATATATTAAAGAAGAATTGTGGTAACGGATCCCCTTGACAGAGCCCTTTTTCTATGGAGAAAAAGTCAGTTGGGGATCCATTAACTAAACCGTCAGGGATGCAGTCGATACGCATGCTTGCATCCATGAGATCCATTTGCTTCCAAAATCCATGTCTCTCAACATACTGAACAGAAATTCCCAGTCTATGTTATCATAGGATTTTGCGAAATCGAGCTTTAATAGGACTCCGCCATCCCTCTTCCTTCTCATAGAGTCTACAACCTCGTTGGCAATGAGTATGCTATCAGCTATCTGCCTACCATGAGTAAAGGCAAATTGATTTTGGGTTAAGATCCTCGGCATTATCCTTTGTAGGCGAGAAGCTAGGACTTTTGCAATGAGTTTATGGAAACTGCCGATGAGGCTGATGGGTCGGTATTCACCAATTGAGTTTGGGCTTGCTGTCTTGGGAATTAAGGCAATGAAAGCTGAGTTTAGTCCCCTTAGAATCTTCCCATGAGTGTGAAAGTCCTTGAATACCCTGAGTATATCTTCTTTTATCATCTTCCAGAACTGCTTGAAGAACATCATGTTAAACCCGTTCGGCACTGGTGCATGGTTACCGCCACAACATTTGACAGTTTCCCAAATTTCTGCTAAGGTAAATTCCTTTTCTAGTGAGGTCCTTTGAGCTGGTGAAAGTTTGGCAAGGTTGGTACAGTTTAGTCTTGCCTTACATCTCTGGCCTTTACTGAAGAAGGATTTGAAATGAGAGAACACCGCAGCCTTAATGTTTTCGGGGTCCTCCAGAACTGTGCCATTAAACAGTAAGTGATCCAGGGAGTTACGAGATTCTCTAGCCTTGCATTGTTTGTGGAAGAATGAAGAATTACGATCACCTTCTCTAAGCCACCGTATTCTAGATATATTGAAGCCACATTAACTCCTTTGTTCTATACTCTTTCCATAGGTTATTATTGATTACCTGCAAACGTTCCTTTCTCAGATCCTTTGTTGCACCTTCTTTCTCCATCCGGGACATAAGTTCCTGTAAGTTGTTTTCTAGCACTTTGATTTTTGCAGATCCCCACAGTCCTCTATTCTTGTTCCAGCTTCGAATCTTTTCCCGTAGACCTTTTAGTTTTTGCAGGATTATGAAGCCAGACCATCCTTCCACAATTTTTGACCCCCCACCACTCCTCCACCATTTTTGTGAAGTCCTCCTCTGCCAGCCAGTGGTTGTAAAACCGGAATAGTTTGGATCCAAAGTCCCTTGTTCCCCAGGATAATGTGACTGCCCGGTGATCTGAAGTATCCCACGCCTCCAATCTCTGAGAAACAACATTTAGAAGCTGGATCATATTATCATTCATTACCCACCTGTCAATCTTGCTCCATAGCCCTCCATTTCTAGTACTATGCCAAGTATATTCACCTCCTACCATGGGTAAGTCAACAAGGGTGTGGTTCTCCACGAACTGTTTGAAATTCGCATCACCTTCTAGGTTAGAGCCTGTTTCCTTCCTTTCCCCATCATTTAATGTGGCGTTGAAATCCCCTCTAATGATGTAGGCTCCAACATGCGCATCCAATACTACCCCCAAATCGGTAAAGAAGCTTCCTTTATCTCTCTCATTGTTGGGCTCGTAAACATTTATCACAAGACAACAAGCATCTTCAGGAAGAATTTGGAACACAGTTACCAGGAAGCGAGGGTGTTTTTCCACCCTCCATAGGTTGAGCCCAGATCCTTTCCACAGTGTTATGATACCCCCAGAAGCTCCCTCAGAAGGAACGAATTCATACTCCATATTCAAGGATCTTGCCCACCTATTTACAGTTTCTTCCCTTTCTAACCCCAATTTGGACTCCTGAATCATGACCAGCTCTAGACGCGATCGGTTCAGTATAAGTTTGGTCACTTCCCTTTTGGTAGATTTGCCTAAGCGGCGAACATTCCAAGTGACCCATCTCCTTCCCATAGTCAAGCGTCACTCCCGGGTACTTCTGCTTTGTGGGAATTGATCTGCCTCTGTAACGCTTCCAATGCCACTTCCTCCGAACACTCCAGCACCACACCCACCCTTTTCCCCAACCTCAAAGCGCGTTTAGCTCTTGTTGACACACCGTAGGGATCCACCTCCACGGTCGCTAGGCCCTGTTCGGCCTCCTCTTCAAGATTTTTCGCGACAGGACTTGCTTCCTCGGTTAAAACCTGAGCTGTAGATCCTCCCTTGTTCTTCCTCCCTCTTTTTTCCCCTTTTCTGGGTCGACCTCTGGGACGCTTTTGCTTTTGCTTAGCCTCAACTTTTTCAGAGAAAGCTAAGTCTATTTCTCTTTCTTTATCAAATAGAAAAATCTCCTAATTCAGCTCTTCCTCAGATTCACCTTGCCATCCCACTTCTACCTCAAAAAGCCCATCTTCAGAGAAAATCATAATATCTCTTGAATTGGGCCTGGGCAGGTCCAAGGCCCACCTGAAAGATCCATCAGTTAGCTTCATCGGGCTAGTCCATTCTACGTTTAGTGGGGTCTCTTCACATCCTCCATTTACCAACTCCCAAGAGTGATCCACCAGTATAGACTTATTGCTATCACTCTGAATTGGTGGGACAGAACCGCCTGCAGAGGGGTCACTAGTGTCAAGTATGGTCACCAATAGTGGTTGGACACGTAATTCTGGTCCCGCCCTCGAGACCTCAAGGTCAATGAGGTTAAAGTAAGGACTAATAATCCCTTCAAACAATCTGTATAGCGAGTTGCTAGAGCCTGGAGTTGCCAGATTGATGTTTACGTCACTCCCTATGCAAAGAGTCAAACCTTCTTTGTGTAAATAAATGCGTTGGCCCCACTCTGCAAATCCGGGTACATTGTGTGTGCTACCAGGAATAGCAAGTGAGGTAGTGACCATCGACCAAGGAGTTGGTTCCCCTGCCTCGACGCTGACAAGACTGATCTGATCAACTGCCACCGCCCCACCAACCACTTGTCTGTCAGAAAAGCAGTCCGAGGAATCACCGTCCCCAGAAAGATCCGATTCTCCCACCACCGTCTCGTCTCTCACCTCCGAGCCTGACGAAGAGTACAGTGGTGAGGTGTATCCCGAAAATGAAGACGGTTCCACCCCTTCAAACTTCTCAGGGATTGAAGAGGAATCCTCTTCGACCCAGATTCTTCTTAGACAATCGTCGATTGTAGCATCAATTGTTGTCTTCAGGATAACAGGAAGAGAGGACGCCACCGGGATTCTTGCTCTATCTAGTCTCCGGAGTAGTTTGTGTCTTCATCAATTGTCACCAATGTACCAAAAGACCCCCCCCCCACAGCCGAGAAGAAGTCGATGTTCTATGCCCCAAGGGGTACATTAGTTAAGTTCACCCAACGCAGGTGCCTCGTAGGTGTTGATAGTGTCGTGACTGGCTGCACCAACTCGAATTTGTGACCTAGGAAATCTCCACCCTACTACAAGAACGAATTTAGCTCCTCTCTGTTCTGGAACCTCAGCACTACCTCTTTTGCACCCCATGGAATGGCTTTGACCCTGCTAAGGCCTTTGGTGTTGAGGAAATTTTGGATAGTCTCCACCGATTGATATCGTGTCAAAGACGCGATAATCATATTATGTACCTTCGCATGATCCTCTGCCTTGGTGCGATAGCAGCATTTTGAGATTCGCAGACGCCCCAGCGGCTTACGGATCACTCTTCTCCATTCCTTCTTCCCCCTTGGAGAGTGAACCCACTTTTGTTTTGCGTTCCCACCAACAGATAGCCCTTGGGGTTGCGTTTTGGGAATAGCCCGCAGGGCCAGTGGGTAACGAGCAGCAATCACGAATATGGCTCTGTTGTTTAACCAACTTCCGTTGAGTAAAGAAGTGGTGCGGGCAGCGTCATATGCTTTTTCAAATCTCACGAAGGCGAATTTTGATCTCCGATAGCTTTTCTTTTTCCTTTGGACAAAAACTCCCCTCAGCCTCCCAGCTACCGCAGAGGTCTTTTTGATTTGAGTGTAAGTAGTTCCCTCCTCCAAGCCATCGATGAACAGGGTGGTGTTTGTTTTCTGCCTCCCTAGACGGCACCGCGCTCCGCTTTTTGGTAACCTGCTCGCGTTCTGGTGCACCTTTTGCCGGAGCAAATCTGCTGTGATGCTTCCCCTGGGGGTGAAAGCGCCGGTTTGGGTGGTATCCCACCCTCCTGACTCGTGCCTGGGGAAACCTTCTTGAAGACTCTGCCTCCATATCGAATCTCCATTGCTCCTTTCCTCTAGGGTCCTCCGATGCCTTCCATATCTGTGGTAGAGAGAGGTTGGAGTCTCTTTCTCTAAAGCTACCCATATCCACCTCTGAACTATACAAAAACCCTATCACGACTCACTTTAAGTTTGTGACTGGTGACACGATAAACTAGCATCAACCAAACTCTCAAGTAATCGGCCAAGTCTAAGGGTAAAAACCACACTAATTAAGGGCACATAAGTCAAAATAAATAAATTTACTGAAAAATTCACAGATAAATTCACATATTTTTCTCGATATTTTCAACTTATCAAAAATAAAAATATTTGTCAAAACAACATATGTCTTGTTTTTTAGTGGTTACAAATGTCTATTCATCATGGATTTGATGCCTCAGGATTTATAGCTATTTTTCTAGTTATTTTT
Organism: Lotus japonicus; assembly: GCF_012489685.1. NCBI lineage: Eukaryota > Viridiplantae > Streptophyta > Magnoliopsida > Fabales > Fabaceae > Lotus > Lotus japonicus. The sequence continues at coordinate 16,440,152 of NC_080045.1, forward strand.
CATGTAGGTAAATTGATTAATTAAGGTCTATTCATTCTACGATACTTTAGGCTTAGTTCACGCATTTTAATTTTTTTAGGTGAGTTTATGATTTTATAGATTTTAGTTTGTTTTTGTTGGATTTGGTAGCTAGATTTTCTCTATTTTTATTTAGTTTATATCTTTTCTAGATTTTGTTCCTTTATTTAGAGTTAATAAGTTTTTATCTTAGGTATTTACTTTTTATTATTTTATTTGAGGAGAGAATATGGATAAAGTGGAGAAAATAAGGAAAAAAGAGAAAAGTTTGAAGTTGTTATGCTAAGTGGCGCGACCGTAGTGCAAATTTTGCGCGACCGCGCTACTTTCAAAATTTAAATTCTTTTTGCAAAATTTGACATGACCTTTACATCCAAAGGCTATTTTGCGAAATATTTCTCTAGAACTCACAAGAGATCAAGGAGAACATTCCTAGGGCTTGCTCTTGCTCTGGAGCTTTTGGGTTCAATTTCTCCATCCTTGTAATCATGTTAGCCATGCTTGGCTCATTTCCTTACCAAACTTGGGTTTGACAGATTCTCATTGCTAGCTATGCTTTAACATTTTCAGTTTAAGTATGAGTTTGAGTTCTTATCTATGAATCTTTTCTCCATTTAATTTACCTTGAGTCGACACAAGCATTTTACTATTTCTACCGCAAATGATGATTTAGTTAGGAATAGGGAACTCGGAAAGGGATTAAAAATTTCCACACCTTGGACATAAGGGTTGTGCTAGGTTTTGTTGGCCTTAATGTATTTGAAATTAATCCTCAATTAAATTGGATTAGAATCTAAGACATTATGACAAGCAATTGAATTGAGAGTTCTATTTTGTTAAGATATTAACAAGTAGAAATCTAGGTAAAGCGTCATAAATAAAATTTATACATTCATTCATGAGTTGTAAACAAACAATCAACTCTTAATCTCCTATTCAGTAATTAAATTAGTGGAAATTGGTATTAGACAACCACCCTCGTGTTCGATCTCTTATTATTACCTCCGGTCTTATTTATAAGAACTAAAGAGACGAAAAATCTTGGTCATTTTTATAAGAACAAAATGGAAGTTTGTGCTATATTAAATTTTGTTTCCAATGATGCCCTTATTAATTATAACTAGTAAAATGTGCGCTAGAGGGGAAGGAAAAAACAAAGGCCTCAGGTTGTTGGTTCTGATGTCGTAGTTGCATCGAATGTGTCTGGCACTGCGTCTAGTAGGGTGGATCCTATGGATTTGGCGTCTTCTCAGTCTAAGGATTTTGTTTATGAACGAGCATGTAAGATGTGGTCGGTTGGTAAGGAGCTGGGGCTTGTTTGGAATGGTTCTGATGAGGAGGCCATTGAGGGTTGTGTGCTGCATCTCAAGAGGACTCACCCAAATAAGTATGGGTCATCTTGAGGTTTTTAGCTTAGTTTTTAGATGGTTTTGGCTTTGCTTTGGGGTCTTTTTATTTGTCTTATTGTGGTTAGGTTTGTGTTGTTATGTCTTGTTGTATAGGTGTCTTATTTGGCCTTGTATGCCTCAAAGGCGTTTCTCGGGAATGTTGTACTCTTTTTCCTTCACTAAGGTTTTTCCCACTGAGTTGTTCCTAGGAAGGTTTTAATGAGGCACGTTCTCTGGATATCATCTTTGGGGTGGTCATATTTGGTAGGGTTTAGGTTATTTGTCTTATTTATGAGAGGTTTGTTCTTATGGATTACTTGCTCATTATATATACATATATATATATATACACACATATATATATATATATATCTTTTGCTTTCAATTTTTTTTATTCTCTCTCCTTCCTACTCTCCAACACTAGAACAAAGGGTAATTTTGGAAGTTTATTTTAATTTAGGACAAATTTAATGCATTTTAACTAATTTAACTACATTTCTTAAACCGTGTGAATTTTTTTTTTGTTCTTATAAATAGGACCAGAGGTAGTACTTTCATTCATTATTAACTGTCAACTATGAAGAAAAAAAATTGTTCCTATATAGCTGTCCACTTAGCATTTCAAGTGAGCATTAAATGAATTTTTCGAAATAATACCCTTGTTGGAGTAATAAATGAGGAAAGATAAAATACATTCCAGAGGGTAAAATAGAAAAATAAATAATGATTTTATGAAAATTAGCAACATTAATTGCGCTCCTTAATATGTGATCTTGGTGCGTTGATTGTTACAATGCTTCTTAGCCTTTGTGAGGCCCTTGCCCCTTGGTCTTATAACATTTCTTTTTCCCGGTGGTGGCTTGTAGGGTGCAAGTGTACCCGGTTTCCAATTGCCTATCCTGACAGGTGGTGTGATCCTATTGGCCCTAGCATGTATAACATGGGTGCAAGACCCTTAGACAACTGATCGATTCGTTAGAATTGAAACTTTCTTAATTTGACAAAATATTTTTATTTCCAATTTTGCATGTCAATTTCAAAGCAATCAACCAATCAACTACCCAAAGTTTCTTTATTTTCATTCATTCTTTGTGAAAGTGATTCTAGTGTTTTGAAATCTTGTGCTGCATATTTTGCGAACATTATCAGTTAGGTGCTTCAAAACTTTGTGTTGTTAGGTTCACATAGCCTTTGTGTAAACACACTATAAGAAAAATATTCATTAGCATCAGTCAATTATCGACGCTATGTCTTCTTTAGCATCGATGTCGAGACGGACAATAAAATTGTCAAAGCTAAAACTTTGCACCACTCACTTAGCCATCGCAAATACTTAGAGTTGGTTAAGATGACTTTAAGCCGATACAACTCATTGGTGGTAATGACCGATTTTAAATCATATTAGCGACTGTTGTCTAGGCCAAATATATATTTTGGCGCTCTTAGCATCAGCTACGACCAACACTAACCTTCATATTATTTTCACAACAACACCAAATTCATGTTGAGATTCAGAATTATCCAACTCCATTATTAGTTTTTCAATGGTACATAGAGTTGAATAGTTTAACCACTGAAATATACATACATGCTTATTAGTTATTATATATAGGCTATCATGCATCGTCTGTAAAGGCTTTGAATTCGTTATATAACTTGGCCACTTCTTGATCAATACGATTTCCCTATTACATGTCTTCATTCCACGTTTTATAAGGAAATGGAGACAAGGAATTGAGAAATAACAATGGTTAAGTGACCAAGCTACATAATTGTATTCAAAGACTACAATGGCGATACATGTACTCTGTGACAAATAAATAAACCTTTTTATATATTTCAATCATCAAAACAATCAAACTCATCATTCCTTACAGTGATTCCTAAAATGGATTCTTGGTAGGGTACATGTACAAGGTGGTTACTAAAACTTTGGCCAAGAGGATCAAGGTGGTAATGCCAAAATTGATTGGTGAAACCCAATATGCTTTTGTTGGTGGTAGGAACCTAATTGATAGCGTTTTAGTTGCAAACGAGGTAATTTTGCGAAGCGAAGAGGGCGCGTTCCTGAAAGTGGATTATGAGACTTGGTGAAGTGGGAGTTTCGTTTGTATATGCTGAGGAGGATAAAGTTCTACGACAAATGAACATCATAGATTCAAGGCTGCTTGGAATCCTCTAGGATTTCGTTCCATGTCAATGGCAGCCCCATAGAATTTTTCAGTATGGCTAAATGTCGCTTCCTTTCTTTTTCTCATAGGGGTTGAACGTCTCAATGGTTTGATAAGGGAGGCTGTACATCTTAGACGATTTTCTCCTTTTATGGTGGGTAATGAAAATCCAGTGGGAGTCTCTCTGTTCCAGTTCATTGACGATACATTGTTCATAGGAGAAGAATCCCTTCAAAATGTGGTGCTTTTAAAGTGCGTTCTTAGATGCTTTGAACTTGTCTTAGGACTGAAGGTAAATTTTCACAAAAGTAGACTTGTGGGAAACTCTATGAAGGATAATGTGATATGAAGATTAGCAGCTTTATTGCATTGTCGAGTCATGCACATCCCATTCGTTTATCTTGACATTCCAATGGGAGGAAATCCAAGGAATATTTCGTTCTGGAACACAATTATTACAAAGCTTCAAAACAGATTGTCAAAGTACAAAGAACTTTGTCTTTGTCTTTTGGGGGAAGGCTATGTTTAATTAAAAGTGTTCTCAAGGACCTTCCTCTCTATTTCAGAATATAGGTGGGGGTTATTGAGCATTGCAAGAGAGTCATGGGAAATATTTTATAGGGTGGCTGTGAGGGAGAAAGAAAAATAGAATAGGTGGGTTGGGAAAAGGTATGTGAGTATGTCGACCAAAGGAGCAAGGTGGAAGGAGAATTGCGAGTTAAGGACTTGAGAAATTTAATTCGTGATGGAGGTTGTTGACGAATGGCGAGATGGAAAATTCTGAATGCAAAATACAACAACTTTGTTGGTCCAAAGGATTCGACTTGGTGGAAATATCTTTGTAACTCTTACTTTGGAGACACAATAGGAAGGTGGTTTGTGGATAGCCTCAGAAGAAGGATTGGAGAGTGAAATGAAGTTCAACTTTGTTAGGAAGATTGGTTAGGCTGTGGATTACTATGAGATCAATTTGGGAGGTTATACAGATTTCATCTCAACGAAACTATTGTAGAAAAGAAATGGGAGAGTCGATTAATGGAGCTTGACAAAGGAATAAGGTACCTAATCAGAGTCTTCACTCCTACTAAGGGTGTTGAGTACTTTGCTTAGTGATTGGATGCATTTTGTCTAAGTGTTGTGGGTTAGCAAGGATGAATAACTTGGTGTGATAAACAACATGTGTTTGTTAGATGTGCGACCAAATGTTCTAGCATTGGGTAGAACATTGTGCAACTGGTTGCTGTTTGGTTATTGTACATATTTACGTGATGGATTCACGTGATGTATTTTGTCATAAGATTTGTGGTGATCTCACGCGTTTTTAGCTGTACATATCTTCTTTTTTTTGAGAGAATTAATCTATTTTGAAAATAGGGTTAATTCCGTGTGAACCAAGCAATCTGGAAGATTTGTTTCCGTTTTGTTATTTGTGGAAGAAAAACTTTTCAAGATTTGTTCCTGCTTTTCTACATGGGCTGGTTGATGCTCAGCTCTTTGAAGACCAAGGCCCGGAGAACATCTATATAAATGATGTAAGAAACCCTAGCTCCTACACGAATTGTTAATTGTATTAGGGTTTACTTTGTGAGTCCATATTGTACTTTGTTAATTGTTATTTAGTTGAGTTTTAAATCTCTACATCTTTATTGTAACTTGTGATTCAATCACTATGGTGAGTGATTGAGAGAAACTGAAATGGGTAGCGTTTAGGTTGTAAGGCTTATGAACAAGGAGTGTTCTTGTAAGACCAGTTATTCCTAAACAACTAATAATGGATTTCCTTTCTTGGGTGAAAACCCTCCAGACGTAGATGACATTGCACCGAACTGGGTTACCAATTCCTTGTGCTATTTTGTTTTATTGTTTTGATTACTTTATAGCACGTTTAATTATGTTCGTTGTTGTTTGCATGTTCTACACAATGTCCTGAACATTGTGTAACACATCCGTCCAAGGTGAATCAGAATTTCAAAGGGCATGGCGGATGGCTGGTTCTGGACCAAGGAAAAGTGAGGTTGTTATTCAGTTAAATCTGCACATGATCTGTTGTAGGGACCTGTAATTGAGATTGAAGACAACATCTTCCATCTTTTATGGTCGACAAAAGCCACTTCTAATGTTTTAACAGTAACCTGGAAGATGAACATGCTATCAAGTAACTCAAAAGGATTCCCCTCCTTGTATTCACAATCAGAGGAGACATTTTCATATCTTTTCTTTTATTATCCCTGCTTCCGGAAGTGTGGTCGCAACTCGCAAGCATATAAATGGTGTGGTATCGCTACAGTTCGTCCAAACGAAGGTTGTGCCCACTTTCTGCAACATCTATCTGTCTGTGCAACATCTTCACCTCCTTTCCATATTGCATGAAGCTTCGATCTGGAGGGCGAAACCACATGCGGCTCTCCGAGGGAGAGAGCAGCTCCGTCGTTGCGGTCACCGATCAAGCAATGAGAAGCTAGGTGCGCTAGAGGAATGAACTACGGTTTTCTGTAGACATAGCGGGGAAGTTGAAACAAAGACACCGCGGAGAGGGAGAAGAAGCGCGAGAATAAATGTAGTTTTTTTTTGTGCTTTAGCAAGCATTTGTAACTATTAAACCCTTTTATGTAGTAGTGAGTGATGACCAAATTTCGTCACTATTTTCATCACAAATTGTAAAGCATGTTTTCCGATGGATTCAGTGACGAAAGTATTTCGTATCAAAATCCATAACTATACACACAATGAAAATTTTAGTTACGAAATTATTGATGAAATATTTAGTGACTGAAATATCCGTCACTAATTTTGTTACTAAATACCTGGAAAATAAAATCCGTCACCAAAGTGGTAACTATTAGCTATGAACTTAAATCCGTCACTAAATTCCGTCACTAATTTGCACTTTTTGAGGTAGTGTTTGGCCTGACTTATGTTTTACTTTTAAGAAAAGTTGGGCCCAACACACTTGATGATAAGCTCTTAAAATTTTTTACAAAGAAAATATAAAAAAGTGACTTTTAAGTAAAAAGTTAAATGAGGGAGCTTTTTTCAAATAAGCTGTAGAGACATCACCTCTATCATCTACCACCACCACCACTTTTACCATCACCTCCACCACAACCGTCCACCACCACCATCGTTGCCACCGCCATGACAACCACCTCCATTGCCACCACCATCACCACCTTCATTAGCACCACCACCATCACATCTAGGGGTGGGAATAGGTCAGGCCGTTCGTAGGGGCCTATGGCCTAGCCTACCACAGGCTCAGGCCAGGCTAGGCCAAATTGGTAAATAGGCAAGGCCTAGGCTTTTTGAAAAGCCTATTTAGTTAAAAAGGCTAGGCATAGGCCATTCAAAAAGCCTTTTAAGCCTTATAGGCTAGCCTATTTAAGTAAAAATAATTAGTATTTTTCTGGTACATTGTAAATATGATTAATATAAATATATTTTACCATTGATGATGTCTATATATTAGAAATTTATCATAATATCTTAATATTATATACTTATTGACATTTTTATATATTTAAGCAAATTGACTTATATAATGACTCAAAGTTATAAGTATTTAGAAATAGATATATAACGCATTTAAATATCTTAATATGAAGTGTGATTTTATACTGACTCTCTGACTCTAAGAAACCAACATAATCTCTCGTTTAGTTTCATCTCTACCTAATAGCTTATAATATTATGAGTCTGATTGTTGAAAAAATTATTTTAGTATAATTTAACCCGTTAGTTTATAAGTTTGATAGCTTCTGTACAAATAAGTTTTTTAGCAAACATAAAACTCTTATTGTGAAACGGACCTTTAAATAGGCTACTAGGCCAGGCCAGGCTTTCAAGAAGGCTAGGCCAGGCTCGAAAAAAAGCCTTTGACAGGCTACAGGCCAGGCTCAGGCCTTAAGATTTTTAAATAGGCTAGACCTATTTACGCAAAGCCTACCTAGGCTCAGCCTATTCCCACCTCACATCCATTATTACCGCCACCCTCCACCCTCCACCACCACCACCTCTACCATCTCCTCCACCACAACTGTCCACCACCAGCACCATCGTTGCTACCTCCACGACCACAGTCACCACCACCACCACCATCACCTCCATTGCCACCGCCACCTCCACCATCACCCTACTGTTACCCCCACCTTCTACCCTCCACCGCCATCACCACCTCTACCATCACCTCAACCACAACCGTTCACCACCACCATCGTTGTCACCATCACCACTTCATTGCTACCACCACCATGACCTCCTCCACAACCGTTCACCACCACCATTGCCACCGCCACGACTACCGCCACGACTACCACCACCTTCATTGCCACCAACACCACCACCATCACCTTCACCTTCATAGCTACCACCACCCTCCCCGACCCTTTTATATGCCCCACCACCACCACCTCTACCATCACCTCCACCACAACCGTTCATTGCCACCACCACTGCCGCCTCTGGAACCACCATCACTACAAAAAAACTGTTATTTTGTGGGGTTTTTTTAGCGGGGGTTTCCAAAACCCCCGCAAATGTCGTTAACTTTTTAAAGTCACGAGGGTTTTACTAAACCCCGTAATTAACTCGCGGATTTTTTTCTAATTTTCCCTCGTTTATTTCAGATCCCTTTCCTAATTCCCTCTCTCACGACTCACACCTCTCATCTCTCTGCAACTCTCACCATGAAACCCTAGATCTAGCAACCGATCGTTGTTTCTCCACCCTCTTCTCTCACGGATTTTTGTTTTTGAGCGCAGAATCAGTTCTTGAAGAGCGATTGAGTTCGATTCACTGCTCAACTATTTCATGGCTTCACTGCTCAAAGGTTGGTTCATTCTTCTTCAACCCTCTTTCTTCGTCAATCGTTCCTTCAATTTCAGCATTTTCTGTTCTCTGATTTGGTTTCGCTGCATGCGTTTACGATTCTCCCTGCAACCTTCGCTGTTGCTGCTGTAACAGTTTCGAATCATTTGAAAATTGCTTGATACTATCTATGGAATTCGGTTAATTGATTGACTGAATTTATAAGCATATTCAGTGGCGGAGCACAGTGTTGATTGCAACCACAGTTTTGCCTCAGGTCCTCTCTTTCCTTATTATGACCAGCTTAAGTTGCTTTCTAATTCTGTTGTAGCCTCTGTCCATAAGTTGTTTTAGAAAATGCGTGAATGAGTTTGCCTTCATATGATTGTTGAAATTATAATGCCCGATGAAGTGCCTCACTGAATTTCTCTTCATGTTTGTTGAATTTGGGGCTAACATTGAGGTGCTTGTGGCGTTTGAAGAATGCTTAGAATCCGAAAATAAATGACATGCTTGCTGATGGTGTTCGGAGAACGCTGAGAAGCTGGATTGAAATGGGACTCCGGGTTTGAACATTCTAACTTTCCTTATGCTATGTCGATTTGATGGTTTTTGTCACTCATAATGGGAAAATCTGAATATGCTATGTCGATTTGTCGCTTGAATGATTGTTAAATCTTAAATAGCTGAAATATTAGACTTGTGACTTGTGAGTTAACATGTTAGCTTTGATGGAATCTGACATATCCTATTAATACTATTACTCACAAAATAATGAGTCCTGAAACTTTCCCATGGTGGATAAACAGGTTCTAAGCTATGACTTTGTCTATTGGAAGCTTGGGTACATCCATTGTTTCTACTTAAATTTCATCGAGTTGATTTGTCTTCCAAAGCCAATAGCTTATCGTTGTGACCACCAGTGCATATGGCACCATACATGAATTTCCATGATTCCTTAGTTTCTTTTATAGCATTAGTAAAAATTGTTTTAATGCTGCTTACTTGGATTCAGGTTATGTACACTTGACCCTTGACATGCAATTATTAGTATAAAATGTGAAACTGAGGCTGCGAGTCAGGTTAACTTCATTACCTTCATAAAACCTAGAGCATAAATTTCATAAACCTGTTACATGGATGATATCACTTTGCATTTTCCATGTAACAACTATGCAATATACACTATTATAATTAGATTCCTGATGATGGAACCACTTTAAGCTTAGTGGGACAAATTTAACTTTATCATCATACTTGCCTAAAAAATGACAAACAATGAAACAAATCAGCACATATTTTTTTGAAGAATCCATTACATGCCTATGCTTTGATAGTAGCTTTTAGATATTAGAGTATATATGATTTGGCTTCTTTTCCTAATATTCTCTCAGTTCTCATTGCTTTGTGATAGTATGTGTGACTGCTTGGACTTGTTAACAAATAAGTTGGATGAACACAGCTAGGATGAGGAGACGCATGGAAGATTGTCTGGTATTAGTATGGTATTGTATATTCTCTTCCAGTAATGAACCAGCCTATATGGATACTGTGTATGTTTTCAGGTGCTACTTCACTTTGTTCCAATTTGCAATTGTCAGTCTTTTATTCCACATCCTAAGTTCCTAACTCTGACCAAAGTACTACATGTCATTTATAAAAGTGTTCTGCAATTTAAAAACTGTTTTTAATTAAAATCGATCAAGTTAAAAACCAGTTCAAAATGAACTCTTACTAATTTTTCAGATTATAGATGCCCTAAAAGTATTGCTCATGTGCCTAGTTAAAAAATGAGATAGACACTTTTCATAAGCAAATTATAAAATCTTACCTTATACTAGTGTGTTAGTCTAGTGTGTACGGATGGCTATGTAACTGAATGATGACATCTCCATAAATTTTTGTTATGATGAGTTATCAATTTGTTAGAGGCAGTTAGATGGTTAGCTACTGTTGAAAACTTTATATATGTTGTAAATCACAGTGTTAATTCAAGAGAAGAGTTCATTCAGTTCACTCTAAACTTCTCTCTCTCTGTTTACTATCTCATTATCTAATTCATCTTGGAAGGAATTGGATGAGGGGCTCATGAAGGTTAAGGAGATGGAGATGAAAGACTTTGAGATGTTAGTCGATAAGTTCAACGACCTACCACTTTCCTTGATACAACAGACCAACGATCTTAGTGGGATATGCCACAAACACCGGTGAAGTCACTGGTTTTCCAGGTATGGTTTTTACAACTAGTTTTCACATATCAGTTTCTGAAGAATTAATTAATGGGTTAATAACTCATTCAATATTTCTTTTTCGTGTATCTAGGGGTCGTGAATGAATGGAGATATGCTTAAGCTAGATGGATCGAAAGAGGAAACAAAATGAAGTATTCAAACTGCTGCTGCTGTATTTTGGAAGAAACTCTCAGCAGAGTATTTGTCTAACTCTAGTCTATTCTGTCAAATATCTGTAGGTATTTATTGGTTAACTTAGATGAATTTGGTTTGCACATGGTAGTATAACAAAGAAATGCTCTCTTACTGAGGTTTTGTTCTTTTGCACATTTAGTTGATTTTGAGTATTATTACTATCACCAATTAGTTAAGTTGGTTGTCTATCATGAAGCTTGCAGACTTTTCCTAGAAGTAAGTAAGTAGACTTCTAGAAGATGCTAGAGGTCCCTAAGACATAGAAACAGTGTAAATAATCTCTTGCATTTAAGGGAGGTTGAAAACTCCCGTTAAAAAAAGCTTGCAGATAAGGGAGGTTTAAAACCCCCGCTAAATGTATATGCATGTACCAGGGTTTGCTGAAAAACGCCGTTAATGATTTGTGGGGAGTGTAACTTCGGGATTTTTCAAAACCCCCGCTAAGTAACTCGCGGGGGTTGAAAACCCCCACTAAATGCAAAAAAAAAACCCCGCTAAATAACTTTTTTTTTGTAGTGCATCATTATCATTGCTGCCAACTCCTCCTTCATAACCCCCACTACCATCGCCTCCACCATCACCACATTGCCACCACCCCTACCACCAGTAACAACCACCACCACTGCGACCACTGCTAATAGGTACCACCGACCTCCAGTACCAGTGCTACGCCACCCTCCACCATCGTGTCGCCTCAACCACCAATGTTATGAATTTATTAACTAACAAATAGCTTTTAAATGAAAAGTAGCTTTTAAGTTATAAATTAAAAATAAAAAATTGATAAACAACTTTTACTTTTTTCTAAAGAAAAGTAACTTTTAAGTATAAAAAAAAAGTCAGGAGAAGGAAGGCTGCTTGTTCATTTGGTTTGCAACAGTATGGCATATTTGGAACCTTTGTAACTCAGTTGTGTTTAGAAATGGGAAGGTGAATTTATCAACTGCTATGAATTGAACCACCAGATTAAATCAAGTCTTGGCTGTGGCTTGAAGAAAAAATTAAATAATAATTTTGTTTGTTCTCTTTTTGAGTGGAGCCATAGCCAACTGTGATTTGGATTGTTGTTTGGAAGACTGTTTGGGAGGAGTGGGTTGGGATATTTTCTCATGTTGATTTCCCAATAAGAGAAGATCGAGGATGGTGCATTATTGTTTGTACAGGTTGCTTATTTTGATTTTTATATCCTTCTTTGTTGTTAGTGATTATCATTTTAGCTTGTGAGCTGTGACTTTCTTTGGATGTATTGATCCGTTGTATTTTTCAATTAATAATATGGCTAATAAAAAAATATTTATGTTTTGAGAAAATTCAACATTACATGATAACTAGATATTATACCCGTGCCTTGCATGGGTTTATTTACAAATTTTGTTAACATTATATAAAAATTATTATAGTTTAACTAAATAAAAATTAATATTTTTTTATTATAAATATAGAAGAATTGTGTTAAGAGATTTTAATAAATAATATTATAGTTTTTATAAATAATTAATATTATTCAAATTTAATTATTAGCATAGAAATAATTTTAACAATTAGAATTGTTATTTATTTAAGAATATCAAAAATTATTAAGTTTATTTAAAATATTTAAATTACGTAAAAAATGTTAAGTAATAAGTGTTTCATATTATGAAATAAGTTTTGATATCATTTCTTATATTTTTACCAGGAAAGTCATTTACTGTGACATGTCAAGACCAAGAAGAATAAATTAATTTTAACTTTTTGAATTACAATAAGTGATAATTTAAATAGTCTTTTGACAAAAATTGCCTAAAATATTATCTTATGAATTTAGTTTTTTTTTCAACTTATTTGGTTTGCGAATGTTTTCTTACATCCGATAGTCATGCGACTAATCCCTTGAGCCTCTACGATCACATTAAGTGGATAGGTCAGGCCTCTCAAAACAAACATTTATTCAACTTTGGCTATTATTATTTTTCTCTATATTATGCTTCATCGAGTCATTAAATACCTTTTAGCGACATTTTTCAATTTTAAAATATTTGTTATTAAATAACTTTAATTTTTAATATTTGTAAAATGCAAAACTTAAAATAATTTTAGTGTTTTTTTAAAGTAAATTTTACGTTGATGAATGTTGTTAATTAATGTAAGTGGTTTAATATTTTTTGACAATACAATTTTTTTTAATATATTATTACAAAGGTATGAGAGTTTTATGCTTTAACGTATTCAATGTAAAACTCAAGTCTCATTTACATATAAATAGTTTTTTTATTTTAAAACTATTTTATCTAAATTTTTGTTAATAAATATTATTTTTTATTATATTTAGTTTTTAATCAATACATATATTAAAACAGAATCACTCCAAGAAGTGATTAGCTGATGTGTCAGCTCCTCAAATATTTAGGAATATTTTATTTCCCAAACCTGAATAAATAGTAATATTTTATTCCCTCTTCATTATTTTATTATATTTTACTCCATTCATCCTCCCTTCTCTCTCTCCCACTATCTCCCTCATTAATTCCGTCATTTGATTTCTTTCCTTTTCCTCATGTTTTCTCTCTCCCACGGTCCCGTCATTAATTCCGTCCTTTGTTTTCTCTTTCAAAAATACTATTTTTAATTTTTAATTAATAAATTTTCACCAATCTTTTCAGATATCATTCACTTAATAATTTTTTTTTAAATGCACTTAATAATTTGTTTTTTTTTTTGAAATCACACTTAATAATTTGTTATATCTTGGAAATCTTTGAATTAATTTTTTTTATATGCGGAAATCTTTGAATTGGAGATTGAATTTCAGATATACAAATTCTTTTTTAAATTAAAAAAAAGTTCAAATGAAAAAAGAAGATATTTTCCCCATTCACCAAGTGAAATCCCTGCTTCGTTATCTCTCCTGCTGTTTCATCTCCCCAAATTTCCTACCCATTCCATTTACTCTTCTCCAGTTTCCCAACGTCCTCTCCTCGAAATTTTCTGCCCAATTGTCTGTGTGCATTCCCACTATTCTCTCTATCTGAATTTTTTCTTCTTGAAAGGAGGTGCTTTGAAATTGAAAGCATATGTTTTTGAATTTCAAAATCAAAATTGTGTGGATCACTAATCTGCCCACTCTATTTAGAGGAAATTTCATCTGACCATAGCTCCCTCCTCCTCTCTCGCCAAGCTCCACCACACCAAGGAATTCGCGTCGCCCTTTTCCGACCTAACCAGAAGCGGTCTTCTTCCTCGAGAGCCCCTAATTAGACCTCGCCGCTGTCGGTTTAACCTTCCTAAACGACTCCCATATCAACAACCTCCCCCACCTTTGCACATGAGTGAGCGGAGAATTTGAGTTGGGTTTTCAGTTTCAGCGGCTTTGAACGGTTGGGTTTCTAGATTGAGAAGCTAATTCCAGAGAGAAGGAAAGGAAATCTGTAATGTAACATTCAAATCTGTAATGATTTTAAAAGATTTTTCTATCATTTCTGTTTATCTGTGTTATAATATTGTGTTGGCTTTGCTTTTGTTGACTCCATTTTTCCTGGCTTATATGTGCTGCAGAAGCCTCAAATTTACAATTGGTTTCTTAGGAGGATTAGAAGAAGTGGGAAAAATGCTCTCTTCTTTTAGGTAATCTCCCAAAACCTGCATTTCTGCGAGTTCTAATTTTAAGGTTTCTATTTCGGTTTCCTTTTTTATTTAACTGTTATAGAATTGTTTTAGTTCATTTTCATCATATGCTTCATTTTGGTGCTTATATGAGAAAGATTTCCCATATGAAATAATGTGCATGTGGATCAATTTTCATTATAATGTGTTCATCATATGCTTTATTTTGGGGAGTTATTTTAGTTTCACCACTTTTTTACTCTATTCTATCTTTTGTTGGAGTAATTTGTTTTCATTTCTTTCTGCAGGGAAGATGTTTAACTCATCCATTGTTACAAGAGAAACAGATACTGAACTGAAAGTTCATTTTCAGGATTTTTCAGTTCAGAATTGGTAAATTTCATGCTTAGGTGAAGGACCTGGAGTCATTGAATACTTGAGAATTGGTAAATTTAATGCTTAATGAACTCTAAATTCTAATTTGATATTCCTTCTTATGGTCTATTTTGCATGTACATTCTAGCATTTCTACTCCTGTTTCAGTCTCAAGCATTTGTATACTTGAGTATTTGGGACTGAAGTTGTTAGGATTTATCTTTGATGTTATATATTGTTAAGTTGTTGCATGTTCACACCAAACTGCGAGCAAAATAAGCAAAAAGATATCCTTACATTGCATTCATGCTATGTGACTCATGATAGTTTTTCTCATGTGTGTTTCTAAAATGGAATCTTCCTGATTCTTTACAGGTCCTTTGTGGGTATAAAATGTGTGTCAATAGTTATCATGATACTTTTTGTATATCTTCCCAGTTAGGTTGGTTCTACTTTTGTTATTTTTCTTGCTTTATCATGCTCTTCCTTATTTTCTCTGGTTTCTATTTAATTTTGATGGAACAAAGTTTCGAATAATGCTCCACTCATCATCCTTTTTATGATATATTTTTCAAGTAAATTCTAGCAAACTTATGTTAACCCTTCACAGTATAATGCTCCACTGTCTATTTATTTTCCTTCTTGATTTTGGTTATCCCTATTAATTTGGGTTCTTACATTTTGCTTTAATTTTGATTTGTTTTTAGAGTAGGACCTAATAATAAGAAACAAGAGACACCCAATAATTGAGAAAGAATGATTCTGTAGAGTGAAATATGACATAACAAAGTACTTAAATGAATGGAGTTTCTTTTGAAATTTTGCAGGAGGCATTGGTATTAAGGGAAGTGCAAAATGGTTGGTGGAAGTCATTTAGAGTTTTCCATTCCTATTCAGAGAATCCATGAAGGTACTACAAGCAAGTTGTTATCCATAGAGTGGTTGGAGTGGAACAATATTTAGCAGCTTTTCAGGAGAAATAGCTTGCAGTTATTGTTAAAAATAGTTGGCATTCCAGCTAATACCTTATTTTGGTTTAGAACTCATTTAGTTGTATTTTGGTTTTGATATGTTACCTAGATTATACGGATTCTCTCACTCTCTTTCCCATGATCCCTTCCACACGCCCCTTCAGCTTTGCTAAATTAATTACTAAAGCAATTTTAACTAATGTTAAATAAAAATATAACAATAAATTAAATGATTTTATGAATAAATAATATACCATTATAGCTAATGTTAAGTAAAATTATGTCACACAAAAATCAAAGTATTTATTGATGTGTCAAATACAATAGTAAATACAACAGGAATCCATAAGATTGTTTATCATTACTAATTTCTTTAGATATTCTCAATGCTAATTAACTATGTCTACCTTTTGCTTACAGTCAAATGTCAAATATAGCTTAACTCAAGGAAAATTTAGATGGAGAGAACTCAGAGCAGACATCAAAGGAGAAAAAGTTGCAACTGAGCTAACAATTGTTGTTAATAAAACTTAATCCAAGGCTTAGGATGAATTAATTCCATATTAGCTGAAAGATGGATAAATGATATATTTGTAATCATGACATCATTATGAGAGATAATGCATTTTTCCCCAACTGTATTGTCCATTTCTCGAAGAAGAGGGTATTGCAAAGTAACCGTCAATGTAGTTTTTACAATGCAGTTTCATATTAAAAGTGTTCTATTTAATAATATGGTCTATTTTTTTTAATTACTGGAAAAAATTTCCACGAGGAAGAATATTTTGCCATGAAAATGCATTCGAACCAAATCAAAATATTGAGATGTATATCGATTTTGTTTTGAATCATTGTATTGGTACATGCCTTAATAATAAGAGCAAAATCCACTATGCACGGGTAAGGACATTCTACTAGAAAAAACTTTCATATTATAGCCAATAGAAAAATTCATTTTCAAATAAATTAAGTGCATTGTACATCGTATCACTTTGTAAGTCCTGAATCTAATAGATTCAAATATATGTATTTACATCTTCAAGGCAAAAATTATTTATATGTCATGTGAAGAATTAAAGTTTTTGGTTAATTAATTATTTTTTCTCGAAATATTTATATTGGTTAAATCGGTGTATGATACAAAACACTATAGTTAAGTGTCCGAATTAATGTTTTTTCAATATCTACATTTTTTTGAAAATGAAATATATAAATATAATAAAATACATATGAGAAATATTCCCTTGAACATTATGAATTATTTTCAAATGTTTTCATTATGCTTGAAGGTTATAAATAAAGTCTTTAAAAGACGTTGAATAAGAAAAATAGAAAATCATTAATAACTCATTCTCCTACTTTTGCAGGTCCCTTGAAGTTCAATTATAGAAAGGAAGAGATGGCTGTCCAAGATGAATTAACTAATAGTGATATCTATGTATTTTTTGTGCCTTTATTGAATTTAGAAGAGATTCTATTCAAAAGATATTCAATTTGAGTTCAAATTATTCGTAAGTTTAATGAAATTCGTATTCATATTTGGATTTCAATGGATTGTTGTCTTTTTAATTTGTTCATGTACAAAGTTCATAATCTTTTTCGCCGTGCAGCGCACGGGTAAAAGCTCTAGTATTTGTGAAATACAGTACATTATAGAGGTTGAGATATGGCATGCTTTTTTTTTATTTGGTTTGGTTTTGACCCATATCATGAGAGAGCTTGTTCTCATGTTTTTTTATCATTCAATAATATATTTTGTTTACGAAAAAAAAAAAATATTTGTGAAATACGAAACTCAAGTAAATTTAAGTTTATGAATGTTGTTATTTAATGTAAATAGTTTAATAGTTTTTGACAATATAATTTTTTCAATTTTAATTTAATTATTGTTTAATATATTTATTACATTTTTTTGTTTGGATGCTTTTAATATGCAACACTTGAGTTTTGCTTATGTATTTAATACAAAAACTCAAGTGTGCTTTACATATATATATATAGATGGCGAGCAAAATAGATTTATTATCTTAGACATCATGTCCTTCTTAAAATAACAATCAATTTGAACATCGCAAGCATAGAAATGAAAGCATTGAGAATTCAAATAAAACTCAAAACATCTAAGAAGAGATGCTACGCATTATTAAACAAAAAGAGAGAGGTTGAACTAGTATTTAAGTCGACGAAGATCATTTGTTTGTAGATTGTTATACACCGCCTTCCAACCTGCTTGTGTTGGGTGAAATGTATCCCAAAAGAAAGCCGCTTGAACATTTTCACAAACCACATATTTCTTCACGTTGTTCTCATCCACATTCGAGCAAAAATATTCACTGCTCACTCCGGCACAACATAGCTTTAACAGATTTGTAGTATTGCTAGCTGGTGGGTTGTTAAGCACTGACAAGAAACTCTTGTAAAGATCAAGAATTACAAAGGTGGAGTGGTCCTTGGCTTCTTGATTCAACTTGGTCACAGATTGGTTCAACAAGTTGTTGCTGAAAACGGCGAGGTTGTTGGCAGTGCTATTGCAATGCTGGAATGAGTTTGCAACAGTTACTTCGGGAAGGCAGCCAAGGGGTTGAAGAGCATCCACGACAATTTTCTTCACTCCTAACTTTTGGAGGCGAATTAAATTGATGATGGTTTGATTAACCACTGAGGCTATGAAGGAAGGAATACCCTGAAGACATTCAAACAAAAGCATAACAAATTAGTTTGTTATATAAATGTGAGCAAACCCAAACCAAGGCACCAATCCAATTAAAATCGGTTTAGATTGATTCGGGTCATTAGGTTCATATATAAAAAAATAAATCATTAAAGATTAAATTTTTACATTTACATATGAAGTATCAAATTTTAAACTTCATGTCACTCAATACAAGTTAAAATATAGTACTTCTAGTCAAATTAAATTCATGAACGGAATCAACTATAATTGTAATTGGGTTCAGATTTAACGTAAAGAGACAAATTAACTAAATAAACCTGAACTTATTATATTAGTTTAGTTAAGATCATCGAGTTCTTAGTCGATTTCAACGGAGAAATTTGAAAGTGTAATAATGATTAAAAATTAATTTACCTCGGCAGTGCCATTATTAGCCAAGTAATATCTGTAGTCATTTCCAGCAACAGAGACTAGGGCCACAGATTTGCTGAGATCTGAGAGAGTAAACACTTTTTCTTCAATGAGTTGCTCTAAGAAATTGATCTGGGTAGTCATATTTGGGTATGGAGCTAATGTTTTAAACACTCCTGAACCACCATAGGCAAAGTTCATCCCATACTTCAAATACTGAGGTGGCGCCTCTTTCCTGAACTCGTAGGGGAGTGGCGATTTCAGTCCCAAAAACTGGGCTGCATCACATTAAATAGTCTTATTAATATTACATGAGTAGTAAAGAAATTATCTAAAAGGTAAATGCTGGCTAAAAATCATTATAATATTTTTTTCGATACATCAAAAAACTAAAAATCATTATAATTTTAGGTGACCGAATGATATTTTAGCATGTGACATTAACTTAAATTTTTCTGAAACACATGATTCAACTCAAATAAACTTTGGGTGATTTGATATCAAAAAGTATTTAATAGAGTAAGTTAACAGCGGAATGAATAAATCATTCACAGAAATTATGCTATCAATGAATAAGTGAAGTTCTACAAATAAGGGAAAGAGTCAACGTTCGTAAATTAACCAAATAATCAAATTAAGTTATAACAATGCACTTCAGATCGCATTGTTCCGGTTGACAAAATCAAGATTCAAGACTCGAGAGAGACGGGCCAGTGGGGCACGTACCGACGTAATCAGTTAGAACTCGACCGTCGGACCATCGTCCGGCAGGTTTTTGGGGAAAAGTCATGCCATAAGGGACTTTCCAGGAATTAGAAATATCTTTTCTCGAGTTGCCGGTGTCAACATAAGAGTCCCCAAAAATGAACAATTTTTCGTAGTGATGATGGCGGTGCACGCGAGCCTCAGCTTGGATCCCCATTTTCCCTGTAACAATGGATCGGAGTACTATAAGTTATGAACAAATCCATAGCGACATATTTGTTATACATATATATTCATAATCATATAACAATACCTGAGAGAAGAAGTACAAATAATGCAAGGGAAAGACTGAATGGAGAGAACAGTTGCTTGTGTGAGTACTCCATCATATTAGGGTATTAGCTATGGATTGTGTTAGTGATGCAAGCTAAGGGATTTGAGAGAATGAGATAGGACCAGGGGACGTGAGAGAAGTGTGAAGAAAGATGATGGATATGGGTTTTTATAGTAAACGTAGCAAGATACAAAGCACTACATAGATCTGAAGAAAACAATTTTCTTATCCTTAAACAGCACACAAACACTGAAAAGTCATTTGTCAACCCCCGTAATTAAGCACGTTTTGACAATTAAATAAAAAGGCTAAAACAATTAAACAAAGGGCCCGTTTGGTGTGACGTATAGTATAAGGCCTGATAGTATAAGGCCTGATAGTATTAGGCCTGATAGTATAAGCCCTGATAATTTTCTTATACTATACAGCGTTTGGACATACACTGTATAATTTACCATATCGTTTAAATTAATGCAATTTTATGTTTAATAAAGTATTGAATAATGATATAAAATAAAAATCAAATATGGAGGTGATTATAACGGTGGTGGCGGTGGTGATGGAAGTAGTGGTAGGTTGGTGGTGGTGGTGGCAATGGTGGTAGGTTGGTGTTGGTGGCGGTGGTGGTGACAGTGGAGATAGGTTGGTGGTGGTGGTGGCAGCGATGGTGGTTGTGGTGGTGGTGATGATAGGGTGGTGGTGGTGGTGGTAAGGCGGTGGCGGCTACAGTGGAGGGTGGAGGCAATGGTGGTGGTGGTGGCGGCGATAGGGTGGTGGTTGTGGTGTTGGTGGTGGCAATAGAGTGGTGGCGACAATTATGGTGGTGGTGGCGATAGGGTGGTGGTTGTGGTGGCGGTAGGGCGGTGGCGGTGGCGGCAACATCGGTGGTGGCGGTGGTGGCAGCGATGGTGGTTGTGGTGTTGGCGACGATAGAGTGTGGTGGTGGTAGTAAGGCGGTGGCGGCTTAGTAGGGTGGTGGTGACGGTGGAGGGTGGAGGCAATGGTGGTGGTGGTGGTGGTGGCGATAGGGTGGTGGTTGTGGTGTCGGTGGTGGCGGCGATTATGGTGGTGGTGGCGATAGGGTTGTGGTGGCGGCGATTATGGTGGTGGTGGCGGTAGGGCGGCGGTGGTGGTGGTGGTGGCAACACCAGTGGTGACGGTAGGGCGGTGGTGGCGGCGGCGGCGGTGATCGGATGGTGGTGGTGGTGGTGGTGGTGCCAATGGTGGTGTAAGTTGGCAGCAATAGAGGGTGGTGGTGATGGTGACTTATACGTCGCAACCTTATCATGTCTTATCCATCACTCACATGATGGATTAAATAATACGTCATTTTAACGTATAAGGGGACTTTGATGGATAAGCTTATACAATACAATGTCATCACCAAACAATGGATAAACTCATAATGTATTGTATAAGCTTATACTATCATGCCTAATACGGCGTGCCAAACGAGCCCAAAGACTTCGATTTCGCTGGGCATTATTATGGCGAGCGTGATGCGCACTTCCCAATCCATGGCATCTCATAGGTGAGGGGGACAAGATCACACAAGGAATCTCAAGTCAACTAATCTAAGAGATATCCAGTTAATGTAAATCTGGATCATATGTAGTATATTGCATGATAATTAATCATACTGTCGTTTATGTTATCATTTACTTTTCCCTTAAATTTCGCTTTTGTTGTGCTACATTAATTTTTGTTTAATTGTCTCCTCTTTTCCAATTCTAAAAAACCACAGCTCCCAGTTTCCATATCATGCGAAAATTTCCCTTCAACCTGCCCTTCTCTCAAAATGACAAATATCTCTCAAAATGATAAATATTTATTTGAGTGAATCCTGTTTTTCAAATGATGTTGACTCCCTGTCATTGATTTCTGTTAACTAACAGGCTACCTTGTCATTCTAAACTACATTAATCTACATAAAATAGGTGAGGTGTTTACTCAATCAAATCTCTTATTTCCTCATTAAAGGAAAATCTGATATGATTTAAAAAAAAAAAATTTACACTAGAATTATCAATTATGTTCTATAGGGATTGATCCCTGTACCTTTCAGGCTTTCCCTCCCCAACCTATATGACTTCCAGCTCTTATTTGAAAAAACATAAATAACTTAATACTCTAAAGTTATTGACCTTCAACTCTTATTTGAAAAAACATAAATAACTGTATCCTTGGCGAGACATTGGGTTTGAGACACTGTTGTGGGTTTTGTATGGTTTTATTGGCGTTCCTCTCTGCTCCTTTTGCTTCTGGTCAGGTGAGGCAGAGTAGATTGAGACATTGTGCAGTCTGATTTGCCGGGTTCTTTGTTTTCTCTGTTTTGGCGTTCTTTTGATCGCTGCTCCAGTCACGGTGGTTCGTGTCTTTAAAGATGAATGGTGATTTTCAATTTATTCGATTTTGTCGCCCTTATAGGGGTTGGTTTGATCAGTAATGTTAGGCGTTAAAGCATGTGGTAATACTTGTGGGTTTACAGTCGTGGTTTTTGGGTTTTTCATGTTTGGTTGGGTTTTTTACCGGCTTGCTTTGTTGTCTATGTTATTTTACCCATGTTGAGAGGGGATATTTCTCAACACTATCTATCAATATATTTTGCTTTCAAAAAAAACTTAATACTCTAAAGTCTAAACCAAATGAGTTGACGTAATGATTCAGCACTTCATCCCTTATATAAACAAGTGTTTAGACTTTAGAGGTTTGATTATCAACTCTTGCAAATGGAAAAAAACTCTATGATCAAGTTCTTACTGCTTAATGAGCCGAGAATATAGCGATTGATTAGTCTCACATCTATCCGTTGTGAAATACTTGGGTTAGTACCGAAAAAATTTAATACTCTATTTTTTATAATTTAATTTATTTTAATTGATAGAAAATATTTTAAATTTATGTAATGTTTTTAACTTTTAGATACAGTTATGTCTTTTTATATTTCACTTTATTTTGAATTGAATTTTGGGAATTGTTATTTTGACCCCCCACACACATCTATTCAAACTCATGGAAAATTTTGAAACCCGAAATTACCCCTTTCGAATGCACCCTCATAGCGCGTCTCTGTCGCACGTAAAGCCTCATTTCGTCAGTGTGACAGAGATGCACCTTGAGCTTGCGTTGTTGGCGCACCTTGAGCGTGCGATTAAAACGCACCGGTCATTGACCTTAACTCAACAACCGGTAAAAGCTATTAAATGCATCTGCTATTTCCTATGTTTTTCGTTACCATCTATGCTGGTTCGAGCTCTATAAATAGGGCCTCTTTCTTCCTTCATTTTCACACAAATCTCTCCCTTTATTCTCTTATACTCTTTCTTTTTCATACCTCTTATGGTTTAGAGTTGTTAGTGGTTGGGGTGATGCAGATATTATCCCCAACATTAGCAAGTTTGAGTACTTTGAGAGTGATATTTCAAATTCAGAGTGTCAAACTGGCTAATGTAGGGGCGACCATCCTTGGTTATTCAAAGTACCCAAACTTGCTAAATGGAATGGTCCAAGCTCTTGGGGAAAGTGCCTCTTTGGAGATCATTTGTGATGATGGAAACATCTAGGCTCAGTTGGTGGCTCTGCTGTATTCCACAACTGGGCCTTGAAGAAGATGGTTGGACCAGAAGAGGACGAGGAGCGGAAGAAAGAGTGTAAGACCAAGATTTGGTCAGGTGGTACAACTCTATGTTTTGATGATAACAAGTTTATTATTATGTATGAACAATTATGGTACTCTAACGATTGTCTTTTTAAGTTGTGATAAAACAGACTCTGACTCTGATTCAAGACTATGCATATATCAGAATTTGAAGACCCAAGAGTAACCATTGTTACGCTTCTGCATTCACTACGTTCTTCTGAACGGTAGCAAATGCTTCAGATACTCTGAAGATTAAAGCTCTGATATGGACTTTGAAAGACTCAAGCATTGAAGCTCTGAAGACCAGATGTTCTGAGGAACGGTCTAGAAGCTGAAGACTTGAAAGCTCTCAAGACCTGAAGCACTTCATATTCTGAAGACCAGATGTTCAAATGAACGGTTCAGAAGCAGAAGTTCTGGAGGTCAGAGGATCCAAGCTTCCTTCTGACTCTGATCACATAGCTTCACAAGTTCCAACATGAAGCGTCGCCCAAGATCAAGAGTCAACTAGGCTAAGGCAATGTCATTGTCATTCGTACAAAATGAGATGTACTATTCTGACCGCCTTACCTACGACGTTCAGCCATAGCAGGCTCTAAAAATCCCAGAACTGCCCTCCAACGGACAGATTCTTTCAACGGAAACAACCTCTACACCTTGGAGTATTTAAAGGACGAAGATAGAAGAAATTAGCTAAGAAACTATTGTGCATACAAGTGAAAAACCTTCAAGTGAATACCTTAGCAATATTTCTTCATTGTTCTTATTGTGTTTACTTCTGCTTGTTTTAGAAGCATTTATGTGTAAACCAAAACCTTCACAAACTCTGTTTGTAGTTCCTTGAGACACCGGTGAGGTCAGTATTCTTGAGAAGGCTAAGACAAGGTTGTCTTGGTGTTGCTAGTTCTTAGAATTGTTAGTCACTGAGCAAGGTGTGCTAGTGCAGTTGTAACAATCATTGAATAATGGATTGCCTTCATTCTAAGAAGGAAGAAATCACCTTAACGGGTGGACTGGACTAGCTTGAGTGATTCATCAAGCGAACCGGGATAAAATTATTGTGTGCTTTTCTTTATCCCTCATCTTTAGCACCTTATATTCTTTCACCGAAAAGATTGTCATAATCTTGGAGAGAAAGTGGTTAAACTTCAAAACCCTATTCAAACCCCCCACTTTTTAGTGTTTTTCATACCTTCAAAGAGAAGTAGCAGAAGACAAGGAAGAGGACCTGAAGAAGAGGATGATTGAAATTTTCTTGATTGTATCCCCTAGGGGTCATTGTACTTGTACTTTTCAAGTACTAAGTTTAGGGCTTAGGGTTTAGGGGTCATTGTACTTGTATGTTATGAAATTATATAATGTATCATTATTAATAATAAAGATGAATTTTGTTAACAAATGAAGTATTTGTTTATGTTTTCGTTACTGTTTTAGCTTCTGTTTCTGATAGTGTTGTTTTTTCAGCAGGCTTGAGGACCATGGTGCAGCCAAACAACCAAGGGAGGGCTGACCTTAGAAAAGAACATGATGGTTGGGAAATTCCAAGGGATAATTTGCCCAACTACACTAATTAGTTCCTTCAGCTGCTAATTCTTCGATGTTTACTGTTCAGATAGCTCTTTCCACTTTTATAATAAAGCTACTAACTCCATTCTTCTCTTCCTCTAATTTAAAAATTAGATACCTAATACCTCACCAACTCTAATACAGTATAGTGATCATATCTATTAGTCTACATATGAAACCTTTCAACTAAAAAAGATTCTACAACCCATTTATTCTCAAAAAAATGTGCATAAATTATTACTTTACAGTTCACTGGAGAGATTCAGACCAATTGGACATGTTGCTGTGTCCATTAACCAAAGTGAATAATTTGTTGTTCTACCTATTAGTGATTTAGTTGTAGCTTCATTAATTGTACTCACCTAATGCTTGATATGGAGATTTTCTCATATAATGTTAGGACTTAGGACTTGATATCGTATTTGGGCTGTGATTCTTCAATATTTCCCACTTGATCTATTTGAGTTTTGAAATTGGATTTATCTCTTATGTTATAGTTAATATTTGACCCTTATTCCATTTTTCTATCTTACATTTAGAGGTTGTCATCGGTTTTTTTGTGTAGTTACTATGCATCAGTACACCTTAAGAAGTTCTAAGTCTAAGCAACAGATTTTTGCCAGAGTATTTCATCCGGATGAGGTAACTATGAAATTTGTTTTTTATGTTTGGAGTGAGATGAAAATATTGGACACTGATCATATTTTTTTCTTTTTATGTTTATTTTTGTGGAATATTCAGGTGTATATTGTTGTACCAAGAGAATTCTTGAATGATTTTGAAGAAAGTCTCTCTAAATATGTTGAATTAGTGGATCCTGTAGGGAATAAATTCTGTGTTAGCTTTTATTTTGATCGTGATGAACCAAGATTTAGTGCTAATATTTCAGAGTTACGAACTGTGCACCAAATACAGGGAAGTGTGATAATTTGTTTTATTTATCTTGGTGATAGTAGATTTGACATCCAAATTAGTGATCTGAACTTGTTTGAGATTGAGTATAGGAAAAGAACTGCTCATGTTGCAGCTAATGTTGCAAGTTCAAGTCATATGAATTTTCATGAAGTAGATGGTTCGGTTATAAATTTAATTAGTGATGATGATTCTGAGAATGAAGTTGAAGATATTGTGAATTAGGAGATGTTAATTTGGTCAGTTGATCTCACTGCTGATCTCATTATTCCCCGTCATCATCTGGTTCGTTTTCTTTTTTTGGAATTTTGTGATTTAATTTTTAGTATTACTATTTTTTCTTTACTTATGCAGTGAAATTAAAATTTTGCAGATTATTCCTGATTATATTCAGGAAAAGGTTTTCAACGACATGAGTCCAGAAATCAATGTACTTCTTCCAGATGGTTCTTGGACTAGATGAGAAATCGTCTGGTACTCACTTAGTGAGGGGATAAGTGAATCTGGGAGTATGGGTGCCATTTTTGGGCGGTGGTATGAGTTCTATAAGGAAACATTTTTCAGACTTGGAAATTCCGTTGCAAGACACAAGATGCAGCTATGGAAAATGGTTCTTCTCAATTTTTACAGAGTTGCTGTTTTGACGGAGTAATTTAACATCAAAAGTTACATCTTTTTGTTCTTTTTTTGTACTACATAATATAACATGATGTGGTTGTAAACATCACTTGAACGGTGCTACTTTATTTGTTCACTGTGAATGGTTGTTTATTTTGTCTATAACTATATCATTTTTTTTTTACCTTAGGTTTGATTCTCTCTATTTTCATGGGTAATTTAAGACACTATATTTTTGTCATCTATCCATGAAGAGCTAAATACTATTCCTTGATTAACATAGTCAACAAGGACTTTTATTGTATTTTCTGCTATTGAATCTATATACATTTTTTTAAATTAAAACGAGTTTGTTTTATATTTCAGATTAATAATTATATAATCATTTTAAATAATTAAATGTTTATGTATTATCTAATATACACTAAAGTTAAAAAATAATTAAATATCACCTATCTTTTCATAGCTGCAAACATTATTAATATTAATTACCATAGGTATGTAAATAAATCTATTTATTTTATAAATTATTGAATTAAAAATTATAACTCATAGAATCGCTCGTCCGTGCATCGCACGGCAACGGGCTATAATCCTAGTTAAATATAAAGGCATGATAATTTAATGATTAAAATGTGTCGTGCGGATATTATAAAACATTAATAAATATATAGTGTTTTTTTTTGTTTAAGACTATAGGGTTAAGAGTTCCCACAGGGAGGAACATTTTACATGAAAATTAATGTAAAATTAACAGAATTTTTTTTTTAAGAAGATGTCACTATTTTACAATGTAACTTCATATTAAACATTTTCTACATAACAATATAGTCTATTTTTATTTTATTTTGTTCAAATTACATGGCAAAAAGCTCCTACGGGAAAGAACGTTTTAGCATGGAAATGCTTTAATGCCAATCATAATAAGAAAATAACATTTCATATATGATTTAAGTAAATTGTTCACAGTTTTTCTAATGATTTTAGGAGTAAATATGATTCCAAATCATTTTAGTAATTCTTTAAATTGTTTTAGGAGTAATACATGAGTTTTTGGCGACTTATCATTTGATGTTTATGTAAAAAATATTTACACTAACAATGCGTTACTATTAAATTCTAAATATATATATCAAATTAAAGTATGATAATTTAATAGTGAAATATAAGATAGAAAAAATAAACAATATGTAACCTAGATTTGTTTATGTGTAAATTATTGGGTAAAATGATGGTGCTAATATGTAATACGAGGGTTGAAAATTAATACTTTCACGGGGAGAAACATTTTTATATAAAAACACTTTCATGTTAAAAGTAATAGTAACATATATTTTCATATAATTTAAGAGCAATATCCTCCCTGCAACAAGCGGATAAATATGTTTAGAATTGAAGATTCCAGTGACTTAATCCTTTTAGTTTTAGAGATAATAATATATGGTAAAATGTTCTATGAGTTCAAAACACTACAGTATTGCTTTCAATAAAAATATTTTTGGTAATATTTTTCACCGCAAGCGTTTGATTGCTGTCAGGATTAGAAATGTCCAGCAGCGGCTCGAGCAAGTGGACTCTACAGCTCTTTACCGCCGCCTTCAGGAGCTTAGGAAGGAGCAGGAGGATGTTTTAGCTCAGGAGGAGATGTTATGGTACTAGAAGTCCCGTGAAAAATGGGTTCGATATGGTGATAGGAACACGACTTTCTTCCACGCTCAGACAGTGATCAGGCGGTGCCGGAATCACATTCAGGGCCTCAACCTGTCAGATGGAAGTTGGTGTACAGATAGTAGCCGTCTCAAGGAGGAAGCTCAGCTTTTTTATTCTAACTTGTTTGCTACTTGTGATGAAACAGATCCTAATTGTATGGCTACTCCACAGTTGGCCTCTCTGTCACCTACTGGCATGGAGAAACTTGCGAGATTGATCTCGAAGGAGGAAGTCACCACAGCAATTCATCAGATGGGTTCCTTCAAAGCTCCAGGCCCGGATGGCTTTCATGCTTGCTTCTACAAGGAGTATTGGGACACTGTAGGTGACTCTGTTTTTCAGTTTGTGCAGGATGCTTTTGAGCGTGGGAGTTTTGACCCAACCATTGCTGAGACTCTCATTGTTCTGATTCCTAAGGGAGATAATCCAAAATCCCTTAAGGAGTTTAGACCAATAAGTCTCTGCAACGTCTTGCAAAAACTCATTTCTAAAGTCATGGTGAACAGGCTCCGTCCTTTTTTGAACGACCTGGTGAGCCCTTACCAGAGTAGCTTCATACCCGGTAGGAGTACAACAGATAACGCAATTGTGCTTCAGGAGGTTGTTCATTCAATGATGAAGACCAAGCGGCGGGAGGGCGATGTCATCTTCAAGCTGGATTTAGAGAAGGCTTATGACCGTTTGGATTGGAAATTCATTGAGAGCACTCTGCATGAGTTTGGGTTTCCTGAGAAATGTATCCAAATTATTATGTTTTGCATTACTTCTGTTTCTTTGTCTGTGTTGTGGAATGGGGACAAGCTGCCGGGGTTTAGGCCTAAGAGAGGGTTGCGCCAAGGGGACCCTATCTCTCCTTACCTTTTTGTGTTGTGTATGGAGAGGCTTAGCTCTGCGATTTCTACAGCAGTTCAGGATGGAAGATGGAAGCCTGTCACAGTGAAAGGATCTGATCTCAAGTTGTCTCATCTACTTTTTGTTGATGATCTTATCCTGTTTGCTAGAGCCTCTGAAGGTCAAGTTAATTTGGTTAAGGGGATTCTCACTTCTTTTTGCAAGGCTTCTGGGCTTCGGGTTAATGAGAGAAAGTCCAAGGCTTTGGGTCACCGAAACTTATCTACAACGATGAAGAATAAATTCACTGACATTACAGGTATTAATTTTTCACCTGATTTGGGCAAATACTTGGGGTTCCCTATTTTTCACATGAGGGCTACTAAGAGGGACTTCCAGTTTATGGTGGACCGGGTGAATACTCGGGTTGCCGCCTGGAAACATGCAATTTTGAATAGAGCGGTTCGGTTTACTCTTGCGCAATCCGTGCTATCTCAATGTCCACTTATTGTATGCAACATGTTTGGGTTCCAACTGGGGTTTGTAATGATATTGATTCTGCAATCAACAAGTTCATTTGGAAGGGCACAGGAAACCATGGCATTCACTTAGTGCGGTGGGCCACTGTTGCTCAGCCTCGACGGTTTGGTGGTTTGGGTTTACGAACAGCGAGGGATCACAACATTGCTCTACTTGGGAAAAACGTTTGGCAGCTTATCAAGGAGGAACCTAAGCCTTGGGTCTCGTTGATCAGAGGGAAGTACGACCAGGGTAGTTTGTTAACGCTGCCAAAAAAGACTGGGTCGATTGTGTGGCAGTCTATACAGAAAGCGACGGAAGTGCTCAAGGAGGGTTTTTCTTTTAAGCTTGGTAATGGTACTTCCTCTTTCTGGTTTACTGATTGGTTGGGTAATTTTAAGCTTTGCGACAAGGTATGTGCGGTCGATATCCATGATTTGCAGCTCATGGTGCGGGACGTGATTTCTGATACAGGTTGGAACCTTCCATTGCTCTACACGTTGTTGCCTCCGGATGTTCAGCAAAGGATCCTGGGAATGGGCTATAGCTTGAACGCACAGGTTCCAGATTGCACTGTTTGGTCATCAGTCTCCTCCGGTGAGTATTCAGCTCGAGCGGGATACCAATGGTTGATTGAAGAGCGGCGGGAAGAGCTCGGTCCTGTGGCTACCGATTGGAATTGGATTTGGCGCCTTCAGGGGCCATTTAAGGTGTTTTTCCTCATCTGGTTGTGCTGTCATAACGCGCTGCCTGTGAATGATCTTCGGTATCGTCGGAATATGGCATCTTCTTCGATTTGTTCTATGTGTAATCTCTATCCAGAGACTATCCTCCATTGCCTGCGAGATTGTTACTTTGCCCGCCGCATATGGATTCGTCTCGGTCTAACCACGCATAATGCTTCGTATCAGATTGCAGATCCACGAGAGTGGCTTAAGCGCTTGTTGACTGAGGCGGAATGCTCGACGCTTGCTGCGATTTGGGGCCTATGGAGTGCTCGCAACAGGGCATGCTTCGATCAAACTTCTGTACCAGATGATGTGCTGGTGCGCTCGGTGTTGGACCAGAAGGCGCTGTTTCAACACGTTTGGGCGAAGCCAGTTCGCGCCTCTACCCCCCGTTTCGTCTCTTGGATTGCTCCGATAGGTTCTGAAATTGCTATTAGCTGCGATGGGAGTTCTCTCGGATCTCCGCAGCGCTCCGGCTTTGGCGGGTGCCTTCGTGATGCACTCGGGACATGGATCACGGGGTTTGTAGGTTATGGTGGTCAGGCCTCAGTGCTGCATATGGAGCTCTTTGCTATATTTCATGGCTTGGTGATTGCGTGGAACCGTGGTTTCCGCAAGGTGGTGTGCTATTCTGATTCATTGCTTGCCGTCACCCTTGTCCAGGAGCCCCCCTCTCATTTCCATGAGCTCGCAGTGTTGATTTACCACATTGTTGATCTGCTTCGTCGACCGTGGGAGGTGCGACTGGTGCACACTTTGCGTGAGGGGAATGCTTGCGCGGATTTCCTAGCTAAGATGGGAGCTAGTCAAGACTTGGATTTCCTCCTTGTTCAGGACCCCCCTCCTGGCCTGGAGCCGTTGTTATTGGCTAACTCTCTGGGGACAATTTTTGTTCGGTTGTAGGGGTTTTTTTGCTTTCCAGTTTTCTGTTTTGCTTCTTTGTGGTTGAGCATCAAAAAAAACACTACAGTATTTTAATGTATATTTTTATCATTCTTAAAATCTATTTTTTTTATATCAAACTACTGATGGTGTCAACATTAATAACCAATTCATCGTGCAACGCACGGGTAAAAAACACTAGTTTAATTGGTTTGATTTAGTTTGTTATATAAATGTGAGCAAATCCAAACCAAGGCACCAATCCAATTAAAAATTAACTTACCTCGGCGGAGCCATTATTAGCAAAATAATATCTATAGTCATTTCCACCAACAGAGACTAGGGCCACAGATTTGTTGAGATCTGACAGAGTAAACACTTTTTCTTCAATGAGTTGCTCTAAGAAATTGATCTGGGTAGTCATATTTGGGTATGGAGCTAATGTTTTAAACACTCCTGAACCACCATAGGCAAAGTTCATCCCATA
The DNA here is from genome assembly GCF_012489685.1 of Lotus japonicus. Lineage (NCBI taxonomy): Eukaryota > Viridiplantae > Streptophyta > Magnoliopsida > Fabales > Fabaceae > Lotus > Lotus japonicus. The sequence continues at coordinate 16,471,903 of NC_080045.1, forward strand.
CTTCAAATACTGAGGTGGCGCCTCTTTCCTGAACTCGTAGGGGAGTGGCGATTTCAGTCCCAAAAACTGGGCTGCACCACATTAATTAGCTAAATGCGAGGCATAATAACTATAGTCTTAGGCGGCCGAATAATATTTTAACATATGTTATTAACTCGAATTTTTTAAAACACATGTCAAAATATTATTAAATCACTTGAACTACTATGATATAATTTAACTCTCAATAATTTTTGGGTGATTTAGACAACCAAGCAGTGAATATCAAAAAGGTTCTAATAGGAAGGTAGTTAAAAATCAATGACAGAAATTATGCTATGAATGTATAAGTAAAAATCTACAAATTAGGGAAATAGTCAAGGTGAATTAACTAATTAATCAAAGTTATAACAATGCACTTGAGATCACATTTTTCCAATTGGCAGCATCAAGATTTAAGACTCAAGAGCAGTGTTATTAAACTCGAACCCGACCTACCGGTCCGATCGTGACTCGGGCACCTAACCGGTTCGAGTTGCATATCGGATCAGCCATGCAACTGATCTGTTTCGAACCGGAAAAACTCGGTCGGTTCAGTGAAAAAATCGGCTCGGAGACTCGGTTGGACCCACGAGCAATTTTTTTTTGAAAAAAAATGTCATTTTGTCTACACAAAAAAAAATTGAACACTGCGTCTTTTTCGTTTTGACAGCAAAAATTGACGACCAGTTTCATATAGATTCGGCAACTGTAACTCGCAGCACTTCAATTCGCAACAGAGATAGATACTTAAAAAGAAATATATTAGGGGGAAGAGATGAGTGACTAGAGAAGAAGGATCCATAAAGTTCAGATCCGTAAACTAAGTCAAGACTAAGTACATAAACTAGAAACCATATGATAGAGAAGCTGGGAAAAGGGTAGCTCACTCGGTGAGCTAAGGAAATGAAGGGACTTGTAGGGTGAAGGGCCAGAGTTCAAAACTTGGCGAAAGAATTAATTTACTAGCAATTAACAACTAACATTGACCTATAAAAAAAAATAGAGAAGTTGCGGCTGTGCACAGTCTAATGTTATGGTTTTTTTTTTTGGTCAATAATTGTTATGGTTATAATTGAGGGTTTCACCATATATAAATGAAATTGGGCCATTTGCTTCTATTATCATGTATTTGGGCCACAACTTATTTCATTTCAACCGGATCTGTGCCTATTGGAGCAAACCAAGAGTTTCTTTTATAAAAAAAATATTCAATTCCTCCGTGTTTGTTTTAGAAGAATTATAGAGTGAATCACCATTTTGGTCCCTAAGAAAGTAGGCACCGGTCATATTAGTCCCTAGAGATCATTAATGGTTAAAAAAATCCCTGTAAGTGTAGACGTCGGTCATAGTAGTCTCTATCTAAGTTTGGCCGTTAGTCCCTGGAACGGAAAATGCCCATGTGTCACGTTATGTGCCACGTAGGTTTCAATTTAGTCCCTGACGTTATCAATTTAGTTCCTAGGTAATTAATTTAATTAAAATAATGAGTTAAAATAAAATAACAAATCTAAACCACAAACACATAAACAATAGCAGCTGTGCACAATTAATCAATTCTGCATTACATATGAACATCAATAAATCAAACATCAATATTGGTCCTTTTCACATCATCCCCTCCATGACCATTCCAGAACTTAATAAAATTGCACTAAAATACAAAACATATGTAAACACAGTACATTCATTAAAACTATGGATTGAAAATCTTAAACCACAAATCAAAACTACTATAACATTCAAACACTAACCACAAATAACACACCACAACAGAAACTACACTAAAGACAAGAAATTAAAATTACACATACGAAAATCAAATTGAACCTAGCTTCTTAAACCACACTGCTCTTATTTCATTAACCAGAAATAGAAATTATCATGCAGACTTGATATAGGATACAAATTCAAGGATGTTACTCCTGTTCATAGAAACCACACTGCTCTTAAGGCTAAAGAAAATCAGTGACCCAAACCTTGTTCATTGTTGATTCTTCCTCCTCCTCCTCTCTCCAGTAGGAGAACCTCTACCCTACTCCTCCTCTCCAGTTGATGAAGAACCTCTACCCTCCTCCTCCTCCTCTCCAGTCAGATCTGTACAAGTTCACCCATAGAAGACCGGGAAAAAAACCCATGCTCACCTCTTCAAACCCAGATTCGACCCAGAAAAAAGAACCCAGAGTCAATTCAACACATTGAGCTTGATGGAAGGAGAGAGGGAAGCAGATATGAGGCTCAAATACACTTGTTTGTCCCGTCCATCTTCAATCACTCTCTAAAGGTTGTGCCTTTTTGAAGGATTTGTTGATGTGGAGAAGAAAGGTTGTGGCTTTGTTCAAGATTTGGTGACTGAGTCTGAGTTCGGGTGTGAGAGAAGGAGAAGAGGGTGTTCAGAGAGTAGCAATGAGGGATTAGAGAGAGAGAGAGAGAGAGTGATGAAAGATGCAGGTTGGGTTGACTTTGGTGTTGGTGGGGTGGGATTACACCGGCTTGGTGTTGGTGATGAAGATGATGAGGAAGAAGGTGATATTCTGATTTTTTTATGAAGATTTGTTGAAGTGATGTTGAAGAAGATATGGAAGTAGATGAAGATTTGGTACATCAGATTGACTCTCTCTATTATGGCTTAATTACAACTTTGGTCCCCGACGTTTACCAATGCCACGATTTTGGTCCCCCGCTTAATTTAATTACATGGATGGTCCCCGACGTTGTAGGTCGTGTGCAACGTTAGTCCTACCGTTTATTTCTTAATGGAGGAGGCTTACGTGGACGTCTAGTTGGAGATAAAAAGGAGATCTGAGGAGAGAGGGAACGTGAACCTTATATGAACTCATTATACCCAAATCTGAAATTCTAGGGATCTAAATCGCGTTACCTTCTTCGTTCCAGGGAGGTCAGGGGTTTGGGTATAATGAGTTCAGATAAGGGTCACGTGATACTCACGTGCTTCCCTCTCTCCTCATACCTCATTTCTCTCTCCAACTGGACGTCCACGTAAACCTCATCCATTAAGAAATAAACGGTAGGACTACCGTTGCACACGGCCTACAACGTCGGGGACCATCCATGTAATTAAATTAGGTGGGGGACCAAAACTGTGGCATTGGTAAACGTCGGGAACCAAAGTTGCAATTAAGCCCTCTATTATTAATCAATTTTTTAAAATAAAAAAATTATTAATTGATTTTTTATTTTTTAATATTTATTATTATATATTACATGGCTGTCACGTGGATCAGTCACGTGTCAATTTAAGTGACCATGTCACTTTTCCGTTTGAGGGACTAACGACCAAACATGGATAGGGACTACTATGACCGACGTCAACACACTCGGGGATTTTTTTCACCATTAATGATTTCTATGGACTAATATGACCGACGCTTACTTTCTCAGGGACCAAAATGGCGATAATTATATAACAAGTTTTCTTTAAACTAAAATTATATAATAAGTTAAGTTTATAAGATTATATATATATATATATATATATATATATATATATATATAGATATATTTAACGTTTTAGATATTATATACAATTAATTTTCCTAATAAATTAAAAGCTCACTTGTTAAATAATGTTAAGTTATACTTATGAATTTGTTTTAGTATATACCGAATTAACCGATTCAACCAGTGATCCAATGATCAGACCAGTGATCCATTGATTCAGTACTCTGACTGAGTTAATCATCGGGCTAAGTTTAATAACACTACTCAAGAGAGAGATCAGAGGGGGGTGTACGTACCAACATAATCAGTTAGAACTCGACCGTCGGACCATCGTCCGACAGGTTTTTTGGGAAAAGTCATGCCGTAAGGGATTTTCCAGGAATTAGATATATTTTTTCTCGAGTTGCCAGTGTCAACGTAGGAGTCCCTGAAAACGAACAATTTTTCGTAGTGATGATGACGGTGTACGCGAGCCTCAGCTTGGATCCCCACCGTTTGTCCTGTAAAATGGATAATTAGTACAATAAGTTTTCGATCAACAAATCCATGCGACATATTTGTTATACACATTCATAATCATACAACAATACCTGAGAGAAGAAGTACAAATAGTGCAAGGGAAAGAGTGAAAAGAGAAAACAGTTGCTTGTGTGAGTACTCCATCATATTAGGATATTAGCTATGGAATGTGTTGGTGATGCAAGCTAAGGGATCTGAGAGAATGAGATAGGACGAGGGTACGTAGAGAAGTATGAAGAAAGATGATGGATATATATGGGTTTTTATAGTGAAAGTAGCAAGATATATACAAAGCACTACATAGATCTGAAGAAAACAATTTTCTTATCCTTAAACAGCACGCATACACTGAAGAAAAGTTATAACTTGATTGTCATTTGTCAACCCTCCTAATTAAGCACGTTTAGACAATTAGTTAAGAAGGCTAAAACAATTGAACAAAGGCTTCGATTTCGCTGGGGCGAACGTGATGCGCACTTCCCAATCCATGGCATCTCATAGGTGAGGGGGCAAAATTACACAAGGAATCTCTAGTTAACTAATCTAAGAGAGATCTAATTAATGTAAATCTGGATCATATATATGTAGTACTGTCGTTTATGTTATCATTTATTTTTCCCTTAAATTTCGCTTTTGTTGTGCTACAATTTTTTTCAAGTGTCTCCTTTTTTCCAATTCTAAAACCACAGCTCCCACAAAATTTGTTTCCATTATCATGCGAAAGTTTTCCCTTCAACCTGCCCTTCTCTCAAAACACAAATATTTATTTGAGTGAATCCTAATGGTGTTGACTCCCTGTCATTGATTACTTTTTTTTTACATCGGAAAAATAAACGGCACCTGTCAGGAATCGATCCTTAGACCTCCCCTACCCAATCCATATGTCCCCCAGCTCCAACCACTTGAATTATCATACGGGACCCTATCGTTGATTACTGTTAAAAGGCTAGCTAGCTTGTCATTCTATTAATCTACATTAATATATATATATATATGTATCTTATGAGAAATATAATACGTTTTTTTATAAATAAAAATTAAGAAACATTACTTTAGTGGTAAAAGTATTTTAAAATTATATTGAAAAAACATTGATAACTTAATGTCTAAACTAAGTGAGTTGGTGTAGCACTTTATATCCCTTATATAAGCAAGTGATTAGACTTGAGAGGTTCGATTATCAACTCTTGTAAATGAAAAAAATAAAAAATAAACTCTTTAGTTAACCTCTTACTACTTAATGTGTTGATAATAGAGCAAGTGGTTAGTCTCACAGCTATCCATTCTGAAATACTTGAATTAATACCAAAAATATTTAACACTATTTTTTATATTTTAAATTTATGTAATGTATTGAAATTTTAGATACAGTGTTTTTTTTATATTTCATTTTATTTCGAATTGAATTTTATCTGTTATTATATGTATATTAAACGGGTACTTTTTGTGAAACATTATAAATTTAATTATTAAAATATTTAAGAAATTTAATTTAGTTAAAATTTGTTTCATATGGATCCCTAATGACAATGAGAGTCATTAGATAAGTGGCATGACGTCATGACGACATGAAAGTTGTCATTGTCCCGCCTACCATGTTGAAGCTGTCATTATATCCGGATCATTGAGAATTGCAATAGTAAGACATGTACACTAACTTGGAAGTCATTAACTAAGTGTATTGTGTATATGATGATGGTGTTTTATCATATCACATGTTATAATGTTTGTATCTTTTCTTTGTTCCATATATCCTATTATGAATTGGCCCTTGCACTTCTTTCTTATGGATGTACTTTGACATCTCCACCCGACGAACTTAGTCTTAATCATAACTACGTTTCTCTTTTACAAACAGTTTTTGTTACCAAGTTCCAATACCAATCATAATCATATTTGCAATTTACTTTTTTTTGATATTCACAATGTTAACTTCTTGTAAATTAATTCTACACACAATTATTGAAATTCGACAATCTTTTATATTACTTTAAACGATCCGTGCATTTACGAAACACCTATCAACCAACCCCCTTTTTTTTTGGATAAGCCATAATTGAATTAAAAGGCACAAGGGGTGCCACCCAAAGTACAAGTAATAAGTAACAAAAGAAAACAGAACCAATGGGGGAAACAGAATTAGTACAGCAGGGGGAAGGATAGCTTAAGATAGGTACAGGGGATTTTACAAAATTCAAAATCATCAGAATCAATCCTGCACACTGCACACGTCCTCATTCATCTTTCAAGAGATCAAATGTATTTCATGATAGCCCTTGAACCATATATATTCGCACCATATTAGTAGCCATATGCCCATATCAGTAGCCAAATTCAATCACCAAGGCCCATCAAATTTCTTGAAGACACAGCACAGGTTGGGAAATCCACTCATGCATGGAGCAATTGAAATTTCTCACCCTCCCGGATAGCCAATGCCACGCACGAAGCTGAGCTCTATCAAAAATCTCTGCCTCCTGCAGTGTTCCTCCATTGAATATTATCCAGTTCCTGTGCACTCAGAGCGACCAGGTCATTGCAAACCACACCATCCAGAAAGCTGCGTTCTGTTTGGAGGAGAGGCCAGGCCAAACATACTGCAATAGATGGTCTCTGCAGCAGCCCGGAGAAATTGAACAGCAGCCAAACCAGCGAGAGCACTTTGCCCATAGATTGACAGCAATCGGGCAACGGGTGAAAAGATGATATGCTGTTTCAGTATTCTGTAGACAGAGGACACAGTTTGCAGCACTTTCATCTGATATTACTCCTCTCCTCAGCAGGTTTGCTTTTGTTGCTAGGCGGTCCAACATCATCCTCCAAATAAATACACAGGTATTGGATGGTGCTCCAAGTCCCCAAAGCAAACTGAAGATCGGGTCATTATTCTCAATCATCGGAGCTTTTATCAATTTGTATGCGGATTGCACAGAATATCTTCCTTCAGTCTCTGGATACCAAGTCCAAGTGTCAAGAACCCCTGCCATCAGTTGAATATTTCCACCGATTCTGCGAAGCTCTTCCACCATCCCTCTTTCTCGATCACTCAGAGCTCGTCTCCACCTAAATTCCCAGTGCATCCTCCCATCCACCCATACAGTCATATCCCTCAGTGTACAATTCTTTTGAGTAGAGAGATGGAACAGTCTGCGGAAGCAAATTTTCAGTAATCCACTTTCACACCATTCGTTTTTCCAAAAGAGCACAGTGTTCCCACAACCAATTTCCCGTCTTAGACCTGTATCAAACCAACTTATATCCTCATTAGTTTGGAAGCACACTTTGAATAAATCTCGCTACCATGTCGAGTCCTTAGCCATGACACTTAAACCGCCATTCGCCTCCCTATTCCCATAGTAAGCCCAAAGAACTTTGCTGCAAAGATCATTTCCTTGCGTCATCAATTTCCAGCTCCATTTACCCAAGAGGGCGATGTTAAAGGAGTCCCAATCCTTCACCCCCAATCCCCCCTCTTCCTTTGGGCGACAAACCTTATCCCATTTAACCCAAGCAATCTTGGAATTTGATTCGGTTCCACCCCATAAGAACTTTCTCATAATTTTCTTTGCCTCCCCCACTACCCCCTTCGGTATTCGGAAGAACGATAGGAAGAATAGGGATAGTGCTGTTAGAACACTATTCAGTAGGCCAAGTCTCCCTCCGAAAGAAAGAGTCTTTTGTTTCCAAGTGGAAAGTTTCCTTCTCATTCAATTCAACATCGGTTGCCAAAGAATGGGTCGCCTAGGATTTCCCCCAATTGGGATACCAAGATAGGTAAAAGGTAGGCCTCCAAGTCTACAATTCAGAATAGTCGCAAACATGCGCAGGTCATTTTCATGTACACAAATTCCCACACAGCAGCTTTTTAGGAAGTTGACCTTTAGCCCCGAAGTCATCTCAAAGCATCGGAGGATACTTTTCATGGAAAGAACATTCTGCAAAGATGAACCCCCCATTAGTAAGGTATCGTCCGTAAACTGTAGTACTGCCACCTCTACCTCCTCAGAAGTGCCTATCTTCACCCCTTCAAGTTTTCCCAACTCCATTGCTCTCCTAACTAGGCTCGTCAAACCTTCTGACACAATGAGAAAGAGGAACGGTGCTAGCGGATCTCCTTGTCTTATCCCTCGATTCATAGTAAATTCCTCTCCAGGGCTCCCATTCACCAATACTGAGATTGAAATTGATTTCAAACAACCATCCACCCACTTAATCCAAGTCTCGCAAAAGTTCAACCTTCTCATCATATATCTCAAGAAACCCCAATCCACCGTGTCATATGCTTTCTCAAAGTCAACCTTGAACAGGCCCAATACTAAAAATGTCAATATTACTCTAAACAAATGCTATGTAATAACGTCTGCTAGGGTTTCCAACGTCTCTGGCGCCGCCGGCGGCCCATCACCGGAGGAGCGAGACCTCCATCGTCGGAACACGTACAAGGCCGCGGAAGATGATACAGGTGGGGTGCCGCTGAGAAAGCCCATCTCCTATAAGGATATCTGCTCGGGCATTAATGGTAAGACCTCGCTTCAGGAAGAGGAGGAGCCTCTTGATTATGTTGGTTCTGGGGGGTCTGATATGGAGGACGAGGACGAGGGCGAGGAAGACGAGGTGGACATGGAACCGCGGGAAATTGATCCTTTGTGCCCTGTGATCAAGATCACAAAGCAGGAATTGCGTGAGGCCCGAAGTCCATGGAAGAAAGCTGTCATCGTCCAACTCTTGGGGAAGAAGATGGGGTTAGGCTTCATGCGTACGCGTCTGCAGAACCTTTGGCAACCGTTGGGCAGTATGGAGATCATTGACCTAGCACATGGCTATTTTGTTGTGAGGTTCAATAATTTAGAGGACTATCAGCACGTGTTTGATGGTGGCCCCTGGGTCATTTTGGGGCATTGCTTGGTGGTTCAACAATGGAAGCCAGAATTCATTCCGGCGACAGCAGAGCCTGGGAAAGTGGCTGTTTGGATTCGTATCCCTGACTTTCCAGTGGAGTACTATGGGAAACATTTTCTTTGGAGAATTGGTGAGTCCATTGGAAGAATGATCAAAATTGATGCCCACTCCATACGACGAGAACATGAAGATGGTACGGTGGTTGGGGGTAGTGGAAGAGGGAGTTTTGTTCGCCTTTGTGTGGAAGTTGACTTGAGGAAAACCCTGATTGCTAAATTTGAATTCCATGACTTGTTCTATAAGGTAGAGTATGAGGGGTTGAATCAAATCTGCTTCCATTGTGGTAGATTTGGCCATCGGCTAGACAATTGTTCCCTTCTGGCAGCGGTGCCAGGTACTGCAGGAATGGAAGAGAAGGAAGGGCCTCGTGTGAGGCCGGAGGCGGAGGAGAGCCAACCGTTTGGGGAGTGGATGATTGTCAAGCGTCCCCAGAGAAAGGCGCCAATTCCGGCGCACAAGAAAGGAAACCAGGCGTGGAATTCTGGGCAGAGTAGCAAAAATTCTGGCTCCAGATTTTCTGCCCTGGCCAATGGAAGTAATGATATGGTGGGCCCAAGTCATAGTCGAAGTGATACCCAGAAAGGAAATTCCGAGGTTATTGCTATTAATGATGACGTTGAGACAGTTACGGATCCAAATAAGTCAGGTAATGTTAACAAGGAAGATATGGGGAAGGTAACTACCAATCAGGAGCAACCTACTAATTCTGTAGAGGATACTACCATGCAACACGTGGGGCCTACAAAACCGTTACAAATATTTGCTGCACCTAATATTGAGACTGATATTTTGGGATCACGTGTGGTACAACAGAATGAAGAGAAACAATTGAGAGCCGTTGATAACCCTGTGGGGTCGGAGCCACGTCATCAGTCCAGAGTTAACTTCTCTGTAGAGAGAGAAAAAACTGAATCTGGAGGGGGAGTGCATGGCAAGAAAATACATGTTGGAGGAACAAGCCCTAAAAGTAATTGTACTGGGGTGGCTACGACCAGGAGGGACAGCAAGGGGTTACCTAAGATGACCAAGTATAAGGAAACCCATGGTAGTGCCCATGACTCTGTTCGACCGCCAGAGGGTGGATGTATGCAAAAAGAAGATGCCACAAGCAAGGATGGGAGTACGAATTCAGATGGCAAGATGCGACGGGAACGAGAGAGGAGTTTATCTCCTGGGGCCTCTAAGAGGTCTAGTTAAGAGACCTACCAGCCTCTCCAAGTTTTTAATGTTAGGGTTCGAAGATTTTTCTCTCTTTGTGTGGAATGTTAGAGGAGCGCTAAGCTCTAATGCTAAGCTTGCTCTCAAAGAGTATATTAGAGTGAATAGACCAGACATTGTAGTCTTGGTTGAGACCCACTGTCAGTTCCATAGGGCCCAACGGTTCTGGAGGGCACAGGGTTTCTTGCCTAGTTGCATTGTTGAAGCTACTGGGCACAGTGGAGGAATCTGGGTATTGTGCCACCAAGGCTCAAATGCCCGTATTTCTTTGGTGGATTCTATGGCTCAGATTGTAACCTTTGATATTGAGATAGGTGCTTTCTCTTGGACTTGTTCTGCAGTTTATGCAAGCCCTATACCAGTCAATCGTGAAGCGTTATGGGGATACATGGCTCAACTTCGAGATAGGGTAACAAAACCTTGGATGGCAGTAGGAGACTTTAATGAGGTTCTCTATCCCTCTGAGGTCCGAGGAGGAGCTTTTACCCAAGGCAGGGCGTTGCTCTTTGCTGAGGCTCTTGAGAATTGTGACATGCTTGACCTTGAGGCTAAGGGCGGTTTGTTTACTTGGCACAGGAAGGAGAGAGGCATACTGAGCATTTCCAAGCGTCTTGATAGAGCTATTGCTGATTGTTCTTGGCGTTTGACTTTCCCAGAAGCATATGTGGAAGTCTTGACTCGAGTTTATTCGGATCACAATCCTCTCTTGGTCCGTTGCCATGCTCCTTCTCCTAGCCCCATGGAACGTCCTTTCCGTTTTCTGGCTGCCTGGGTGGACCACGAGGAGTACCGAGGAGTCGTGGCTAATGCTTGGAGAAGCTTGGGAGGTGATGTCCAAGGTAAGCTCTCTCGGGTCCAAACAGATTCACTATGGTTTAATAAGCATACCTTTGGAAATATTTTCCAAAGGAAACGACATGTAGAGGGCAGACTTAAAGGCATTCAAAGAGATCTTGATATGGAAGTTCGCCCTAGCATGGTTCGTTTAGAGGCCCAGTTACAAGGAGAGTATCGGGAGATTCTTCGTCAAGAGGAACTCCTTTGGTACCAGAAGTCCCGTGAGCAATGGGTGCGCTTTGGGGATAGGAACACTAATTTCTTTCACGCTCAAACGGTAATTCGGCGTAAGAGGAATAAGATCCACAGGCTGCTCCTTAGAAATAACACGTGGAGTACAGATGAGGCAACACTAAGGACGGAGGCCCAGGGTTTTTTCCAGGAGCTTTTTGGTGCTGCTAGGGATGGCATTCATCATGAGTACGAGGTGAGCAACATGCCTCATATCCCGAATGTGTGTGCTGCAGCTTTGCTTGAACCTGTGTCTCTTGAAGAGGTTCGGCGAGCTCTTTGGTCTATGAAGTCTTTCAAGGCCCCTGGGCCGGATGGTTTCCAACCAGTGTTTTTCAAGAAGTATTGGGACATTGTGGGTCAGGATATTTGGAGGTTGGTGAGCTCTGCATTTTCTTCAGGTTCTATTGAACCTTCTCTTGCAGAAACCCTGGTGGTGCTTATTCCAAAGGTAGATGTACCTACTAATATCAAGGAATTCCGTCCGATAAGTTTATGTAATGTGACCTATAAGATCATTACGAAGGTCATGGTTGCTCGTATCAGGCCCTTCTTGGATCAGTTTATTGGGCCTCTCCAGTCCAATTTTGTTCCTGGGAGAGGAACAACCGATAATGCAATTCTTGCTCATGAGGTGATCCATCACCTAAATAATTCCCATGCAAAAAAGGGGTCCATGGCGCTAAAGATTGATCTAGAAAAAGCATATGACAAGCTTTCTTGGAGTTTTTTGGAAGGTACCCTTAGGGACTTACACTTCCCGGATAGCATTGTGAGATTGATCATGAGTTGTGTGACTTCGTCTCGTTTGGCTCTTTTGTGGAATGGCTCTAAATTGCCTTGGTTCTCTCCAGGGAGGGGATTGCGTCAGGGTGATCCCATGTCCCCGTATCTTTTTGTCATGTGCATGGAAAAATTATCTGTTCGTATTCAGAATGCGGTTCATGACCAGATTTGGCACCCGATTAGTGTTTCAAGAGGAGGCCCATCTCTTTCCCACTTGTTCTTCGCGGATGATGTTCTATTATTTTGTAAAGCTGAGCATAATCAAGTTGAGCCTGTGGCTAGGATGCTTGGGGAGTTTGGTGAAGCGTCTGGTTTGTATGTTAATGTTGCAAAGTCTAAGGCTCTTTGTTCTCGTGGGGTTCCCGCAACTCTTAGGAGAAATTTAATGGATTCTTGCCCTATCCCTTTTACTCGTGACCTTGGTAAGTACCTAGGATTTCCCTTGGCAAGCGGCCGTGCTTCTCATGACAAGTTTAAGTTCTTAATTGATCAAGTGTCTCGACGGTTGGCTTCCTGGAAGAGTCGTCTGTTGAATACTGCTGGTCGCATTTGCCTAGCTAAATCCGTTCTTGCAGCCATTCCCACATATACCATGCAGGTTGTGTGGCTTCCCAGGAGAACTACGACGTGCCTTAATAGAATCACTCGAAGTTTTATCTGGTCTAGAAATTCTGGGGGGAAGGGTTGGCATTTGTTAAATTGGGAGACTTTGGTCTTACCCAAGCATGCTGGGGGTGTTGGTATGAGGGATGCTGCTCATGCTAATACCTCTCTAATGGGGAAGCTTGTTTGGTCTCTCCTTCAGAATTCTGAGAAACTTTGGGTCCGGGTGTTGGCTCATAAGTATCTTGGTAATGGGTCGGTGCTAGAGGCAACAACGAGCCCGAGCTCTTCTTCTCTCTGGAAAGGAGTATTAAAGGCTAGGGATGTTTTGAAAACGGGGTTTGAATTCAAGTTGGGTAATGGAAGGACCTCGTTTTGGTTTGAAGATTGGTCCGGCCATGGAGCTTTGGGGCGGTGCATCCCTTTCATTCATATCTCTGATTCTGCTTTGACGCTGGCGGATGTGTTAGTGAATGGTTCCTGGAATATATCGCAGCTAGTTACCATTGTTCCGGAATATGTCCAGCAACGTCTTGTGGAAATCCAACCTCAGACAAGGGCTAATATTGATGACCATTGGGTTTGGAAGCATAGCTCGAAAGGAGTGTATACAGCGTCAGATGCTTATGCCTGGATGTGCCATTCTGGACCCCAGCTCCCTTCAGCAGATTCTTGGTCGTGGCTTTGGAAGACACGAGCTCCTGAGAAGGTTCGTGTGTTTCTGCTCCTGCTTTTGCATGGTGTGATCCAGGTTAATAGCCATAGATTCCGTTGCCATCTCGCAAATTCTCCTGCTTGCCCCCGATGTTCACACCATCTTGAGGATGGGCTTCACTGTCTTCGTGACTGTCCCTATTCACGGGAAGTCTGGTCTAGGTTGAACGCGCTCAACTGGTCGAGGTTTGCAGCTGATAATGTGAAGGACTGGGTTCGTTACCAGGTACAGGGGCCTCATGCGACGTTATTTGTCGCGGCCATATGGGGTCTTTGGCGTTGGAGAAATATCTCAGTGCTAGGAGATAATGATTGGACTGTTGATGTAGTGGTTCGTTGGATTCTCCAAGAGCGTAAGGAGTATGAGATGTGGCTTGGGAACGGGACAGGTCTCGAGGCAGGTACGGAAGTTGTTCGATGGAAGCTCCCCCCATCTGGTTATTGTAAGCTCAATACTGATGGGGCCTATAGTCATAGCCAGCAGCGTATGGGGTGTGGAGGGCTTGTTAGAGACACTGGCGGAGCTTGGGTTAAAGGCTTTATGGCTGGTAGTGGTGGAGGGGATCCTCTTATGGCAGAGATCCTAGCTTTGAAGATGGGCTTTACCCTCTTGTGTGATAATGGCATTAGATCTGCATTGTGTGAAGTGGACTGCAAGGAGATTGTTGACACGCTACATGGTGATCATTACCACTTTCATCAGCTAGCTACTGAGTTTGGGGAGATTAAGACGTTGATGAATCAAGAATGGACCATCCAGATTACTCATATTCCTCGTAGTGCGAATGATGCAGCTGACTGTCTAGCAGAGCTGGGAGCTGTCCGCCAGTGTAACATTCTTTGGTTGGAGGATCCTCCTCCTGAGCTTAATCCCATCTTGGCTAGGGATCTGTTAGCCTTGTAGCTTTTCTTGTCCTTTTTTATTTTCCGATGTACCAAAAAAAAAGTCAACCTTGAACAAAATAGATGGTTTCTTTCCTTTTTTCGCCGCATGTACAATCTCATTCACCACTACCACACCATCCAACATGTTGCACCCTCCTAGGAAAGCAGATTGCTTCTCGTCAATGACTTTTGGAAGCACTCCTTTCAAGCGTGTAGCAAGAATCTTAGCCACCACTTTAAACAAGCAACCAATAAGCAAAATAGGCCGAAACTCATGAAGGCCCTGAGTTGAATCAACCTTCGGGATTAGTACTATAAAAGAAGCATTGCTTCCTCTAGGCCAAGATCTATTTGTCCAAAAGTCCTCCACCGCTCCTTTCAGGTCCTCCTTTAGAATCTCCCAAAACTCTTTAATGAACTTGAAATTGTACCCGTCCGGACCCAGACTTTTATTGCCATCACAATCCCACACCGCTTCTCTAATCTCCTCCAAAGTGATACAGGCACATAGGCGGCGATTGTCCTCATCATAAATCTGGTTGAAGAGCACACCATCAAGCCTTGGCCTTCGGGTAAAAGGTTGATTCTGGAATTTCTCCTCAAAGAACTCTTTAACCCTCTCCTTGACCCTGGTCACATCCTCAACCCAACTACCATCCATCACCAAGCCCACTATAGAATCTGTTTTTCTCTTCCAGTTAACAATAGAATGAAAGTATTTAGTATTCATGTCACCTTCTTTGATCCACCGTAGCCTAGACTTCTGAAAAAGCAGGGATTCATTCAGTTTTGCAATCCTCCAAAACTCAGCTTGCACTTGTTGTCTCTCTTTTGTCTCCTCAATGCTTAAACCCACATTCTCTGCTACGACATCCAGATCCTGTAATCTCTTCACAATGTTTCTCCTTGTAGCCAACACATTGCCAAAGACCTCAACATTCCACTTTTTCAGTTCAGCTTTTAATAATTTCAGTTTCTCCTTAATGACAAAGATGCCTCTCCCTTGTACCTGAAAAGAAGACCAAGAGTCCAAAACAAACTTCTTAAACGAAGGGTGTTGAAACCAACAATTTAGAACCCGAAAAGGTTTTGGTCCCCAATTTTGCACCACAGATCTAAGAAGAAGGGGACAATGATCTGAAATGTCCCTAACCAATACAGATTGGAAGCAATGAGGCCAATGGTTGGTCCACCCGTCAGAAACCAGAAATCTGTCCAAGCGACTCATGGATTGTCCATTTGGTCCAAACCAAGTGAACTTCCTCCCATGTAGTGGCACATCCATAACCTCCAAGTCATCAATGAAGCGGTTAAATTCAGTCATCTCTGTAGCGTTCTGAATGTGAGCCTCTATCACCCCCCTCCTCTCCTTAACTATTCTGACCGCGTTAAAGTCTCCAGCTACACACCACACCGCTATCGTCGATCTTCTTTTCCACTCTACTAACTCAAGCCACAACCTGCGTTTCTCTTCCATCAAGCATGAAGAATAGACATTCACCACAACACAAGCGACATCAAGCTCACCCTAAAAATCGGATAACCCAATAAAGCCACTACCAATCAGACATTCATACAATTTGAAGACTCCTCTACGCCAAATACAGAGCAATCTCCCAGCCCTATTGACGGCCGACGTTGCTTTCCACTCAAAGCCTCCATCATCCCAAAGAGCACCACACAACCTTGAATTCACCTCCTGTAATTTAGTTTCTTGCAGTAATAACATCTCTACCTGTTCTTGTACCACAATCTCCTGAATACATCTCCATTTGACCCTATTGGCCACCCCTCTTTCATTAAGGCTTAGGATCTTCATGGAATACCTTCAACATCCCCTGCATCAGAGTTCTTGGCCATCTTTATCAACTCTTCCCACCCCTTTTGGTCTCTTTTTTCCATTTCAATCAACATTTCTACTACCTCCTCTTCACTGCCAGCAAAGGTCATTCCTAGCTCTTTCCCCAACCCACAGAGTTTCTTAGCCTCATCATGCAGATTTTGAAGCCAAAAACGTCTGTTGCAATTTGCAACAGCACCATCAGAAAGAGAGTCACTCATGGATAACAATAACTGGCGTTTTCCCCTTCTTTTATCAGTTGCTACTGCTAAAGCTGAGGGGTGTGATGATCTTGTCGCTCTCTTTGAGTTGTCATCCACAGAGTTGACAACAAGAGACATACCACGTCTATCTTGCAAAGGTTGCGAGCACAACTCTGTCCCAACACCTTCTAGCAGATTTGTATCACTTTCTTTCTGTTGCTCTTTTTCGAGCCTCGCCGTTTCCAATCTTTTTGCAAAAGAATCTGAGTCAATCCTATTGGAAGAGATAAGGGTGCACTTTTCCAATCTGGTAGGGATCACTTCGTTATAAGATTGAAGAGGTCCACCTTCTTCATGATCAAGTAATTCAGGCCCACTAGCCGACCCAATAATTTGTAAAGGCCCAACTCCAGGTGAGTCCAAACCATCAAGGGCCTGCTCATTCATATCACGTGCCATATTGCAGCTATTTTCTTCCAAAGTCAACGTTGGATTCAAGTGAGCGTTGTTGACGTCTGGCTCTGTCTCTGACATCCCAACAAACTCCTGAACCAATTCACTGTCTCCCACAGTGCCAGCATGGACGGTTTGAACTTCTGGAATAGGGTTTTGGGGCGGAGAACCTATGTTGTATGCGCCGCCGCCACCCACCAAGGCCAAAACGCCGTCGTCCACTTCCTGCTCAAACTCGCCACCGTCTCCTAGACTAGAGTTACCATCAGCGTCATCAGTGTTACCTTCTTCCCCTTCCGCTGATTCAGAAACGTCTTCGCAAAACCTTGCGGAGTGGCACCAACACCGTGCTTGCTCCGTATTCCAGATTTCCTCAACAAAGCGTAATCCCACGTTTTCTCCGTTGATCTTAACAATCTTCGTTTGAGGTATTGAGCCAAGGATTGGTATGTTGATTTTCAAACGCGCGAATTCCAGTCTTGTACGATTCAAGGTATCATCATCTATGGAGATAATAGTTCCCTCAGGTCTGAAAACAAAATCGAAACATTCCTTCTGCCACAGGTTTATTGGTAAGCCATAACAGCGCACCCAGCAAATTATGTTCATAGGGATAGAGGACCTTGCATTGCAAGGTTCAAAGGAACTAAAAATGTCTTGTAGCCAAGTTCTTGCCCCCTGTAATATAACATCCAGATTTTCTCCTTCAGGTCCCCAGATTAGCATAAGATCTCCTTCTAGATGCCTCACATTCAATGATACCAATCCTTCTACCAGAAAAGCATCCCTGAGGCTGTGAACCTGGTTAATGTCCTTTAGTTTTCCCACCTTACACCGTAGCAGCCAGTCGTTTGTTGAGCCTTCCACATGCAGGTTCAGTTCTGGTATCTTCAGCTGAGGGATTGATTGCACAGGTTCTCCTTTTTTCTGATTCTTGAGAATTGTCGGTTGCCAGACCGGGCGGTTTGAGCTGTCCTTCGTAACCGCTGTCGCATAGGAGAAGTCTTTTCTCCTCATGCCACCTTGTTGTCCAGGTTCCACCCGATGTTCTCTCCTTTGTAGTTCAGTTTCTACCTGCCTAGGGTGCTTTGAGACCTTGGCAAAACGAGGCCTGTTCACAAACAACTTCAGGTCTCCAAATAAGAGCTGGTCCAGTTGCCGCTCTAGCCGCTCAATATCCACCACATCCAAGAAACGTACAAAACCAAAACGCCGACCAGCACGATCCCTCTTCCTTGGGATTAATACTTCCCACACTCTTCCCCAATGCTGGAATTCGTACCATAGGTCCCTCTCTCCGATGGAATCTGGAAAATGAGTGAAGAAGAAGGAAGTTAAGTTCTTCCGTTCACCATACGGTTTTCCAATCCTCACCTCCCTCCCTCTCTCACTCCCTCTCTCTCTTACTTTCTCTCTCATTGCGTGAGTATCCCTCCCTCTCTCACTCCCTCTCTCATTGTATAAATTTACTCCTAAGCTGATCTTGAGTTATTTTTCTTTAGTTCAACACCCCTAAATTGCTCTTATCCACCTTGTTTATCTTATTCTTTTTATTATATCCCACCACCAAACAAGTCGTGCATAATAATAATTTTCAAAATAGATTAAGCAACACACTGATGATTTCCTGCTAAAATTAACAATCAATTTTGAACACAGCGCATAAATGAAACGAAAGCAACCGGAAAAAAGAACGTAATATTTAAGGATAAATAACTCAATTAAAGAGTGCTTTATTAAACAAGAAACAAAAGGCTGTACTAGTTGCAAGCATATTGAAGAATGCACAAAAATCTCTAGTATTTAAGTTGATGAAGATCATTCCTTTGTAACTTGTTAAACACAGCACCCCAACCTGCTTGTGTTGGGTGCAACTGATCCCAAAAGAAAGCTGATTTAGGATCTTCACAAACCACATATTTCTTCACATTGTTCTCATCCACACTCCCGCAGAAATATTCACTGCTAACCCCAACACAACATGGCTTTAACTGATCTGTAGTGTTAGCCTCTGATGTGTTGTTAAGCACTGATAAGAAACTGTCATAAAGGTTGAGAATCACAAATTTGGAGTGGTGTTTGGTTTCTTGGTTCAACTTGGTTACAGATTGGTTCAACAAGGTGTTGTGGAGAAGGACAAGGTCGTTAACGGTGCTAATGCAGCGCTCGAATGAGATTACGGCTGTGATTCCAGGAAGGCAACCAACAGGCTGCAGACCATTGACAACGATTTTCTTCACTCCTAACTTTTGGATGCGAATCAAATTGGTGATGGTTTGATTTACCACTGAGGCTATGAAAGATGGGAGAGCCTGCGTACACTCAAATGAAAGTGCAAGTATTTAGTGGAAAATATATAAAGGATACTATGATACAAACATTGAAAGAAATTTTTGTGAGGAAAATTTACACAAACATCGATCATAATTAGAGTAAAATAAAAAAGATAACATGGAAAATTTTGATTTAAAATCTGCATAATTTTTTTTAAGTGCATAATAATAATATAAATCACTTATGAAATTTATGAGAAATATTTGAAAGCGTGCTGGTTATAATTAATTTACCTCAGTAGAGCCATTTGTAGCTAAGTAAAAATTGTAGTCATTTCCTGCGACAGAGACTAGAGCCACAGATTTGCGGAGTTGTGAGTGAGAATACACTTTTTCTTCAATGAGCTTCTTGAAGAAATTGATCTGAAGAGTCATATTTGGGTTTGAAGAGGATGTATCAAATACTCCTGTGCCACCATAGGCAAAGTTCAATCCATGCTTCAAATAGTGTGGCACCACCTTCCTGAACTTGTAGGGGAGTGGCGATCTTAGTCCCAAATACTTTGCTGCACCAAAATAATTTAATTAATTGTACATACTAGCTACTTGGAAGATGTTTAAACGAACCAATGAAGAGAAGCAAATAGTCACATATAATAAGTTAGGAGAAAGAGCTCTGTTTTGGAAAATTTAAAAATTATAAAATCATAGAAATCACTATTCTTGTGTTTCGTTTTATAACACACGCATTAGTTTTTCAGGAGACAAAATGGGTTTCACTTGTCGGGTCAATCCGCTAACTCACCTAAACAGGGCGAGGCGAGATGTAATGTACATGACTACGGGTTGAAAGTTCAATAGGTGGGTTGGCCCATCTGGTCAAAAAATGTTGTTTTTTCAATATCAATATTAATGTGCTCTGCATCAACTCTACCCGTGTCAAAAAAGAATATTAAGCGCAAAATTTTTTGTCCTCCAATATTACCCGCTCTTAGGCTTTATTTCTGCTTGCTTGTGTTCCAGTGTTTCATTCACTTTTTTTTTTTTATGGGGATCGGTAACTTACATGGTTGAGCTAAGAGCATCTTCAATTGTGAGATCTTATTTTGAGACTTAACTCACTTTTTGTGGGCCCAGACTGCCACATAGGATTTAAGACACTCATAAGACCATCATTATCCAAGAAACTCATTAGAGTTTCTAATTTAAATTTTGGTAATGCCACGTCATTTAAACAACTTTAATCAATTATACTAACTTTTTACTCCAACCCAGAAACTCTAAAAAGTTTCTTAAATGAACCTCACAATATACCCTCACTACTATCTTGTAAGTCCAGTTACCTATTTATTTATTTATTTATTTTATTTGTTTTTTATTTATTTTTAATCATTAAATTTGGAAGAGAAACTTTGCGCATAAAGAAACTTTGGAGCAAAGTTGCTTGTCACGTGGAGAAACTTCATTTTCTGCAACAGTTAAGAAACTTTCTTTCAGATGACATGTCACAAAGTTTCTTTGTTGCAGATGCTCTAAGGTCCTCATGGTTCATGCACATTTCACTCTAGTGGTTGAGATCTTATTTTAGTTTTGAATGGACTTACGATACCCAATATATTTATATTATTTATTTCTCTTCTTATTTTTCACTTTGGTTTTGGTATTGAAGGAGAGAGAAATATATTATTTTATTTAAGATCCCAGATTTGAGAGTACTTGAACTAAGGCACGGATCTTAGCACAAGCTAAGATCTCATACCATGTAGAATAGCTTCAATGGTGGGATCTAATAAGATCTGAATCTTATTTTAAAGTCCCAAAATAAGGACTTCATTGGAGATGCTCTAAGGGTAATTGTATAAGAGAGGCTAGGATTCAAACCCTTAAAAATGATCATTTATAATAATTTACTAACAACTAACATTTACCTATAAAAATGCTCATTTTTTATGGTAATTGTTAAAGTCACCCCCGCCTCTCATCTAATTTCACCCCATTTTTTTCACTCACTTATAAGTGCATGAACTACGCACTTAATAAAGGGGAGGTTGAATTAGATGAGAGCGGATAGCTTTAACAACTACTTTTTTTTAATAATTGTGAAATGTAAATGGTGATCTAAAATAAGAATTGCATACAACATCATCAAGATTCAATAGAAACCCACTTTCCAAATATTTTTTTTTGGTTTTCCTATTTGGCAGGTCAATTCATTCTAATTTGGGGTAGGGTTGTCGGTCTCCAACCCATATTTAAAAGACTGAGTCAACCCACCGTCCGCCTCCTTGTTTGCATCCTGAAGACAAGGTGGCTGGGTGGATTTACCTACATTGTCAGCTCTATGGGAAATGATAAATATTAGGCTTAATTGCAGTTTTGCTCCCTTATAAAAGCACCTATGTGTGATTTTGCTCCCTCATGTTTAAAATGAGCAATTTTGGTCCCTAAAATTCTAATTTGTGAAAGTTGGCTCCCTTTGTCAATTTGCCATCTAATTTCAGGCGGAATTTGCTTGTTCCACGACCAAGGATGACGTAACTTACCTCCCATAATGACACATAAGTAGATAAACAAAATAAAAATGACACAAATAAATTAAAAAAACTAAATTAACTCATATTTAATTAGGGATTAATATTTCAGTTTTATTTAATTATTATTTTTACTTATTTAATTATTTATTTTATTTATTTAGTGAAATGACATCCAAGTGCTCAATTTTGATAGAATCATGTCCTTTAATGAACATCACGTAAGCCAATTCCGTCAATTTTTAAAAAAACTCACTAATGGAAGGAGTTAATTTTCATAAATTGAAAGACGAGGGAGTAAATGTGCTCATTTTAAACATGAAGGAGTCAAATCACACATAGGTGAAAGATAAAGGAGTAAAACTGCAACTAAGCTTAAATATTACTAACATCTTTGTACATCAAGAATGGAGACATGGATTAAATTATAGTCATAAACCTTGGAACGGATCGAAACAAAAAATATTAGTAAAAAGCAGGATTACAAATAAAAATATATTTAATTTTATATATGGGTTCATTTAGTGTACACAAGTTTTTTCTTGTGTAAGGTTGCACAAACCTAGCTTTACCTGTTATTTCAGGTTATTTTCCCTGTTAATTACTTTTTTATTCTCCTCCCACAACCACCCATCAGAACCACAGCTTCCACCACTCTCCCTCCCCTAACCCTTACTCTGTCGACAGAAACCACTGCACCACCGTCGTTGTTCCAGCGAGCTTCCACCGGAGGCGATGATGTCGTCGGAACAAAAGGGAAAGGAGGCGACCCCGTAGCCAGGGCCTTGTCTTCCTCTTCCCCTTCATCATTCTCCTCCTTCCTCTTCATCACTTTCTTCCTCTGGTTCCCCTTTACCAACGTCGTCGTCATCCCAGAATACTGTTGTCGCCGTCGCCGATCCCGCCCACATGCAAGACGCTGGACACAGTGAGGTGCAATAGATTTGGGTGATGGTGCTATAGATCTGAGCTAAAACAGAGGAGAAGGAAGAGGTGGAGGATGGGCGGTGGTGGTGGTGGTGGTGCATCATATCTGCGGAGGTCTGAGACAACCCTCTGTTGTTTCCACATCCAAAATCAGAATGGGTGTTTGTCAGGTTTAATCTCAATCCAATCTTGATCCTCTTCCTTCTTTGATTCCAACAACACCGTGAAAATGCAATTACCCAAGATGGTTTTGCAGTGGGTATTTCAAAGGTTTAAATTTGGGGATGAAGTAGACAGAGATGAGTTTGTTTCAAGATTGGGTTCCTTTCAATTGTGGTGATGCTATGGTGGTGGTGGTGGTGGTAGCTAGGTGTGGTTCTGGGTGCGAAATTGGAGGAAAGAAAGGGGCAGAAGTGGATGGGTTTATGGGTGGTGGTGGTTCTGTTGAATGTGGGTTTTCAGTGGTGGTGTTGTTGGGTTATAGGGGAAGGATGAAGGAGGGGAAGAGAAGGGGGGGAATCGGTGGTGGAGAAAGAAATGGGTGGTGAGTGGTGGGGGAAGGTGGAGAAGATTTGGTGGTGCCGGCGGCAGTGCTAGTGGTGGAGGGAATGGAGGTTGAGGGGAGGAAGGTGGCAAAGAGGAGGAGGAAATAAATATATAAATTTTTAAATAAAAATACAGATGACCTGATAACCTACAAGGGCAGGTAAAAGCTAGGTTTGTGCAACCTTACACAAGGAAAAACTTGTGTACACTATATATATATATATATATATATATATATATATATATATATATATATATATATATATATATATATATATATCAGTTATAGAAAGATTAAATCACTTATGAAAATACATTACTAATTATCAATTATCAATAGTCCCCTAGGATAACTGTGGTAGGAGTTGGGGTATATGGGTTGGGTATGGGGAGGTTCAGGGATCGATTCCTGACAGGTGTAATTTATCTTTCTGATGTACCTAAAAAAATATGTTATCAATAGTTAAATATTAGTTTTGTTACTAGTAACCAAACAATTAAATAATAAGAAAATTTGATTGCAGTTTTTTAAAAATGTATTTAATATTTTTTGAGAAACTGTTTTTATAAATTGCTATTAAAAAAACTGTTTGAAGACATTTTATTTGTTTGTGCTGCAACCTGATCAGTACTGTATTGGAGCTGGTTTACAAAACAATGTTTGAAGACCGTCAATGGGTGATTGCATCAAACTAAACACCGATGGGAGTTACCGGGTGGCTGAGAACTGTCGAGCGGTGGAGGATTATTGCGTGACAAAGTTGGTGGCTGGCTATCTGGTTTCTCTTCCCTCACGATTGGCGACGGTCCGTTTGCTGCAGAAGCTGAGGCACTTCTTGACGGTCTTCTAATGGCTTGGTCACAAGGTTTCAGGCAGATTTCTTGTGATGTGGACTGTGAGGATTTAGTTAACATTCTGGATAGCTCTCATCAAGATAGAGCGGAGATTTAGGTTCGGTTTCGTCCAATTCCTTTCTCGATCTCATGCTGAAACTGCGATTGCTCAACTTAATGGGACCAAGGTTGGTGGTGTTCATTTATCGGTGACGGTGGCAAGGTTTCCCCTGAGGCGTGGGTTGGTTTTGCAGAGCCAAGGTTTGGCTAGCTCGGATACAAATCAGAGGGAGGCTTTCTCTGTTTCGCAGAACAGAGTTGTCAAGGGAGATGGGGTGAGGCTTGTGTCTTGCTCGTGGCGTGATGTGGTTTTGGGAAAGCCTAGACTGCGTCGTGAGCGGATTCATTTTACAGATGAAGATTGCTTGCTTTCTGCTTCTAGGATTTTCTACGAGAGGTCTGAAAGGCATCCAGAGGCTGTTATGTTCCCGGGGATTCTTTGTGTTGGGAGGTGTGTGGAGGCAGGGTAAGTGACAGCTTAGAGATATTGAGGTCGTCGGATGAGGTTTTGTTCCCGGAAATGTGGCTTGGCGAGTGCGGTCTGGCGGGTGGCGCAACCCAAATCGATTCATCTTTGCTGGAAGGAGAAGCAGAGCCTCGCTGCCAGGTTCTAGTTCGTGGTGGCCCTTCTCTTCATAAGGAGTTATGAGTTATTACTAAGGTTGCAGGCTCAACGGTAGAAGACTTGCCTTCCTTCAATTGGTGGCTGGACCCTTTTTGCTATGCTTGTCCGTGCCAATCTTCGGCGACAAGTTTGGATCAACCTTCGATCTCTCTGCCTTGATCTCTCTTCGAAGTTGGAAGTATCTTGCTTGTGGGATTTATTTCAGGAGAGTGTTAGGCACTTGATGGGTAGGTCTCTCCCCTGCCCTTCTTCCTTGGATGGCCTAATTTTCTCTTCTATTGTTGCTGCTGGAAGGTGTGCTGATCCTTTGCATTGTGAGATGGAAGACCAGGATCCTCTGGTCAATGTTGAAGAGGCCAACATGCCTCAAAGACGTAGACGGCGACCAAAAAAGGTCTTGGAGGGAATACCGTCAGTGGTGGTGATATGGCTATAGGGGAAAGGGTTGTTAGAGGTCGTAGTCCCAATGTGAAGGTTTCTCGGCCCCTTGGGCGACCTAGGAAAGGGAAGAGCTCGACGAGTGTGGAGTCTGAGTTTTCCTCCTCTTCAAGTCCTGGGAAGGATGTCTTGGGTGCCTTGGGTAATCAATTGGTGGCCTTTGATCCTCCTTCACCAAAGGCTCCTCCGGGTGTTATGACGCGGGCACGAGCAGCACTGGCCATGGGGATTCAGCTTGGTTTGACTTACGATTGTTCTGACGAAGAAGCTCTTCAAAGCATAACAACTAATATTAGATCTCGTAGGATGGGCTAGTGATGATCGGGTGGTTTGTATAGACTTGTCTTGGGTTTTTAGCTTTGTTTGGTTTCTCTTGGTTCTTATGGTGCCCTTCTTTTTGGACTTGTCTAGCTTTTGATCTTTGGGGGTTGATCTAGTTAAGTGATGGTTAGCTTTTTTTTGCTCTAATCATCATTTCCCCTTGTATTTTTTGAGACTTGTTCTCTTTTAAATCATATATTATGCCTTTTGCTTTAAAAAAAACTAAATAGCTAGGGAAATTGAAATTATATTACTGATAAGGACAAATCTACTAAGTAACAATAGCTCTTTTAATAAATGTAGCATAATTCACTTCACTTTTAGGGATAGCAATGAGTAGGATCCGGGTAGGTACAATAGTACTCATTTTCGTACCCGCGTTTTCAAAAGATACATGTACCAGTCTTCATACTCGCATGGCCAGCAATTTAAATGCTCGTCACCGTACCTTATGGGTACCTATATGCCCGTACCCGTGCCCATTACCCACAATTTAGTTAACGAAAATGCAATTTTCATTCTCCAACAGAATATAATATAACTACTATTATAAAATAAAGAACATTAATTAAGTAAAATCATTCATTTTTACAAGAGTAAGTTAGAAACTTTAACTAAGTTTGTTGATATATATATACTTCCTAGTGTGTATATATAATAAAAATAATTAATCAAGTGTGTGTGGGTATGAGCCAATTTTGTGTACTATAGTACCCATACCCGTACCCACTAATATTTGCAGGTAATTACCCATACTCAACCTCATACTCATCTAGCGGGTTTTACCCTACCCATTGTGGGTAATTTTAAGGGTTGCCCAGACTCATTGACAGTGGCGGATCCAGAACCCGAGGTCAGGGGGTTCAAATTTTTCAAATGAACACATCGATAAAAATATAATTAAAAATAACTTTAATCTGTTTATACATCAGAAATTATACAAGTCATAGTTGTGCAAATAGGTGGATCTTTAATGCAAATAGGTACAAAATTTTGTCTACTAGTATAATTTAAAATTTTCAGGAGTTCAAAAAATAAATTATATAAGAAGTTAAGAGCAATTTTTTTTCAGGGGTTCACTAACACCTTGGTCCGCCCCGGCCCATTGCATGCCTATTCACTTTGGATTAACTGTCGTCCTCGAAGGTTAGCTCAAGTGGTAAAAGTTATGAAACATATATAATGGTTGGGTGGGATGTAAGGTGAAAGGTTGAGGGTTCAAACCATGAGAATAGACTAATTTACCAAACACTTGCGTATAAAAAAACTTTAAATTAACTGTTATTATAATTAATTATCAAAATCAGTGGTGACAAACTGATCTAGGCACATAAACTGATCAAAGTGATGAGCAAGAACCGCACTTGCAGGAAGAAACGGACCTATTCTAATGACAAAGACAAAAGTGCCAGGATCCGAAGTTGGACGTTACACACGAAATCGAGACAGTAGAAAACTAACTACCCTCTTCAAAATTATGATAAAGTAATCTTACTTGAAACATGATAATATTAATAGAATTTGCGTGACAAAAACAAGATAACAAAAACAGATTAATGTAGCTAATTTTTAATGGCAATCATGATGCAGCATCTCACTGGGGAAAGGGAGAATCGAACAACAAGAAAGGTAAAGTGGCAAGCCAGCAAAGAAATATAATCAACCCCACCATCCTCTTCAAAACTATAATATAATAGCATATATATCATACAAAGGAATTGAGCAAAACCATAAAAGAACATGAAACGCATGCATCACTTTTCTTGTGCAAAAAAGCAGAATTAAAATAAACTTCGCAGTATTAATTCCAGTTGACAACATCAAAGCAACTTACCGATATAGTCTGTTAGAACTCTACCGTCGGAGAATCTTCCGGCAGGTTTTCCGGGGAAAGTGATGCCGTAAGGGTCTTTCCATGAACCAGTTCCGCCTTTTCTCGTGTTGCCGGTGTCAACATAGGAGTCCCCGAAAACGAACAATTTTTGTGTGTGATCACGGTGGAGGTGAGCCTCAGCCTGCAGCCCCAATTGTCCTGTAACAATCAATGGAGAATTAATTAGACGTATATGTTTTTTCTACAAAACCAGTGAAAGAAAATCAACAAGTTACAAATAATATATACCTGAGAGAAGTGCAAATAATGATAGGGAAAGACAAACGAGAGAGAACATTTGATTGTATGTGGCCATCATAATAGATGAATAGAACTGATGGAGTGAATGTTTATAGAGGGATTAGAAGGAATGAGCAACGATGAGGGTGAAAGAGGTATGAATGAATGAGTGGGTTTTATTGAGAAGGAAACCAACACTTGGGAATTTGGGGATTTTGACACCAAGGTGTTTTTGTGGGTCAACACAACAAGGTTCAAACTTCAAAATGATTATATAGGGCTTTGTGGTGAAAACACGGATCGATCCGAGATTCGGAGGGTGAAGACTCAAATGAAAAGTTGGCCCATATCTTTATTTGTTAGTAAAAAAGTAAATATATCCTTCGTGCTAGTTAATTAATCTAAGCATTTCGTGATGTAATGCGCGGAATCTATCGCATCAATAATCCTTGTATGTGCACATAATACTCTGCGAGGTATTTAAAAAAAAAATACTCCGGGGAAGGATAATAGCTTTAAGCATGATTAAATCTCGAATCTGACGGTATCTGAGAGTGATTGATACCGGATATTTATACAAAAAAATAATTTTTCAATGTTTTTTTTTGGGTAAAATTGGTTATAAGATAAGTATATGATAAATTATTTTCAATATACTTTAAACTATTAAAAATACTACTCCCCGTAATAGAGATGGCAATGGGTAGGGTCTGGGTAGGGTACTATAGTACCCATTCCCATACCCACGTTTTCAAAAATTACCCGGACCCGTCCTCATACCCGCGTGGGTAGCAACTTGAATGTCCGTCCCTGTACCCTCCAGGTACCTATTTGCCCGTACCAATGTCAATTACCCCAATTTAGCTAACCAAAATATATTTTTCACTATTTTTGTTAATAGAAAACAAAAATATAACTAGAACTTTAAATAAAAACACTAATAAAAATACAAAATATTATTCAAATAATTAACAAATAAAATCATTCAACTAAGCATACTTTTTTAGATGGAATAAACGAAAAATATATAACTTTAAATTTATAATTTTAGATTTATGATATAGGCCTAAAGTTGTAGGTTAATAACTTACAAATTTTAAAAATAACTGGGAGTAAATTAGCGATGATTATGAATACCTTAAATACTCACCTATTTTTTAAATAAAGATTAAGTTGGAAAGTTATTGCATACGACTCCGCTATGGTATGGAATTTTTTTTTTACCTTCCATCGAAGAAGAAATAGAAAATATACATTACGAAATAATAGTAAAAATAATAATAATAATAATATGTTTGTGCGGGTATGGGGCGGGTAGTACCCAAACCGCCCCATAGTACCCAACCAGCCTCATACCCACTACTTTTTGCGGGTAATTACCCATACCCAACCCCATACCCATCTAGTGGGTTTTAACCCTACCCATAGTGGGTATTTTTTGCGGGTACCCTATGGGTCCGAGACCCATTGCCATCCTACCCCCGTTCATACTTCATATATAATTGTCATTATTTTGATCCTTCTTTTGTTCATACTTAATTATTTGTCACTTTTACAATTCAAGAGATAATTAATTATATTTTACCAATAGTACTCTTAATTTATTGGTGGTAGAAGAATTGAAAAGACATATTTATAAGAGAGATAAGGGGAGTAATTAATGATAAAATATTAAATATTAAAATTACATAAATAAATAATAATGTGTAAATTAAGAAGAATATTTAAAAGTTAATTTAATATTTTTGAAAAATAAAAGTTAATTTATTAAAAACATTGATTGTTTGAATTAAAAAAAGTAAGTGCTCATCATAAAGTATTTAATATTAAATTTATGTAGACATCAAATTTTATTTCTATATGTTAGCTTTTTTTATGAGCATTTCTATATGTTAGTAAAGTTTAAAAAAAAAAAAACAAAGTAAAGTTTACTTGAGAAAACATTAATGAAGCATATAAAAATGTGTTGCTTCTAAAAAAATTGAATTCATTTATTACTACTTTAGTTGACTATTATAGGTATTTATCTTTAGTAAAATATTAACTGAAAATAAAATATTGAGATTTATCATTCATAAACAATTATTTAAAAAAATTAAGAGCTCTTCATTATATATAATATTACTTTATTTATTTATTTTTTTACATTCAACCTCAATAATGCATTAATCTAGAATAAAAGTAGGTACATCAGATTGTAAAAGCAGAACGACTTCTAGTGGGTAGTCCTCGATCTACATATGTCGGAGAGAACAAAATGACCACTTAGCCAGAAAATCCGCAACGGCATTACGTTGCCTTCTAACATGAATCAGAGAAATAGCCTGAAAGCTCTCACTAATTTGCATACAGTCTTGCACTATGGAAGAAAGGTAAGATGGAGTATGTAGCTTTGCCTGCCACGCTTTGTACAGTAGCAAACAATCAGTCTCCACAACAATCCTTGCAAAACCAAGTCCACGAGCCAGACCCAAGGCCCATCTGCAACATAACTAACAAAGTATATATATATGTGTGTGTGTGTGTTAAGATTTAGTTGAGTGAAGTATTGCTTGATATATTTATTAAATTCAAAATCAACTTAAATAATAATGTGAAAATATGACATCAGTGAAATATAATACATAATATTCTATAAAAGAATTCAAACAAATTCCTTGAATAAGTATGGTCATGTCTCCGTAGAACTTAAGGATATAAAACTACGAGCATAGATGCAAAGGTATATGATTCAGTCAGTTGGGTTTTTGTTTGATTTGATGAGGAGGGCGGATTTTTGTGAAAAATTGATAGAATGGACCACAGGGTTTTAAATCCTGCTTCTGTTTCAACCCTAGTAAATACAACTCATGTGAATAATTCAGAATGAAGAAGGGTCTTAGACAAGGGGACTATTTGGCTCCATTTTAGTTTTTTATTTTATCAGAAGGCCTCAATGGTTTATTCAATAAGCTTGCATATTTGAGTAAGGGGATGAAGGTTGAAGGTTTGGGTAGAAAGGGGATGAACAGGAGAGAGAAGATAGAGTTTTGAAGAAAACCTAAAGCTTTTGAAAGATAGAGAGAGAAATGAAAAGAGTAAAATGGAAAGCGTGTGTGCATAAGTGGGTTTAAAAGTAACCGTTGGCGGTTGTAAAACCAAAAGTAAAATCAATGGCTAGAAATTAATGATATAAAGTTAAACAGTAAATGCACATATCACACAGTGGAGAATAAGCAGATCAAAATCATTACAACAGATTATCCCAAGAGGCACAAGGAACGAGGGATCAAAATAAACTGACACACGTTTGTTGTCTTGTCTCAGAGTGAGTACCAATGGGTACACAGCTTCTGACAAAGTTACCTTCTGAACTAGATATCTTCTGATAAGGAAGCATCATAGTCAGAGGTTCTGATCCATCTTCAAACTGGACAAAAGTCCATATTCAGAGTTTTCAGTATAAAATTAAATCTATCCTCTGCTAAGGGCTTTGTAAAGATATCTGCCCATTGATGGTCAGCATCAACAAACTTCAGAAGAAGTGCGCTCTTCTGATCATAATGTCTAATAAAATGATATTTTACCTCAATGTGCTTGGCCCTTGAATGTAAAATTGGATTCTTACTGAGTGAGATAGCAGCAGTATTGTCGCAATAAATTGGAATACTGCTCTCAAAGATTTGATAATCTTCTAATTAGTGTTTCATCCAAAGCATCTGAGTGCTGCAAATAGCTGCTGAGATATATTCTGCCTCTGCAGTGGATAGAGCAATGGTTGACTGCCTCTTGCTTGCCCATGAGACTAAGTTACTTCCCAGAAATTGACAATTTCCAGAAGTACTTTTTCTTTCTGTTCTATCTCCAGCATAATCAGCATCACAGTAACCTGAATGCTTATACTCTGATGTTTTCTTATACATCAAGCCAATGTTAGTGGTACCTTTCAGATATCTGAGAATTCTCTTCACATCAGTTAAGTGAGTTTCTCTCGGATCTGATTGGAATCGAGCACATAAATGTACACTAAAGAGAATATCTGGCCTAGATGCAGTTAAGTATAGAAGAGAGCCTATCATACCACGATAGAGCTTTTGGCATACTTTACTACTGGCAGCTTCTTTCTCCAGAATGCATGTAGGATGCATTGGAGTCTTGGCTATTGTAGCTTCTGTCATGTTAAACTTCTTCAGAAGTTCCTTTGTGTACTTGCTCTGATGGATATATGTTGCTTCTAGTTTTTGATCAACTTGTATTCCCAGAAAGTACTTAAGTTCTCCCATCATACTCATTTCAAATTCAGCCTGCATCATCTTAGAAAATTCTTTGCAAAGAGACGGATTTGCAGATCCAAATATGATATCATCAACATAAATTTGCACAATTAAGATGTCATCTTTGTAGGATTTGCAAAAGAGAGTTGTATCTACTTTACCCCTTACAAACTCATTTTCCAGAAGGAATGAGCTCAGTCTCTCATGCCATGCTCTGGGAGCTTGCTTCAGACCATAGAGAGATTTCTTCAACTTGAAGACATGGTCAGGGTTCTTCTCATCTTCAAATCCAGAAGGTTGATGCACATATACTTCTTCAGAGATGTATCCACTCAAGAACGCACTTTTGACATCCATTTGATGAAGAACTATGTTGTGATTTACAGAGAATGAGATCTACAATCTGATAGCTTCCAATCTTGCTACTGGAGCAAATGTTTCAGTGTAATCTATCCATTCTTGCTGACTGTAGCCTTGAGCAACTAGCCTTGCTTTGTTTCTGACTACTTCTCCTTTCTCATTGAGCTTGTTTTTGTAGACCCACTTGGTTCCAATGATGTTAACACCTTTGGGTTTCTGAACAAGGTTCCAGACATCATTCTTGGAGATTTGATTCAGTTCTTCTTCCATAGCCAGAATCCAGTCCTTGTCTTGAAGAGCTTCATCAACAGATTTTGGTTCAAGTAATGACACCAAACCTTTTAAGCTTAATAGAGTCTCTTCTGAAGGTTTGAACGCTGATCTGGTTCTGACTGGTTCATCTTTGTTTCCCATAATCAATTCCTTAAGGTGAGAAGCAATTATTCTGCTCTTCTTCTGAAGCTGCGGATCAGAGGGACCAGCTTCTTCTGGAGAATCTGCCTCTGGCTCAGCTCGCTCCTTTATCAGAAACAGTTATGCTCATATCTGCAAACTTTTCAACTAGCTTTGACTTGTCAGAGTCAAGCTTATCATCAAATCTAACATGAATAGATTCCTCAATAGTTTTAGCTTCAATATTATAAAATCTAAAACCTTTAGAACGATCAGAATAACCAAGTAATAGACATTTAGAAGATTTAGAATCAAATTAATGCAATCTATCCTTAGTGTTCAAAACATAGCAAACACAACCAAAAGGATGAAAGTAAGAAATGTTGGGCTTTATATTCTTCCACAATTCATAAGGAGTCTTATTCAGAATTGGTCTGATAGAGATCATGTTCTGAATGTAACATGTTGTGTTTACTGCCTCTGCCATAAGTGCTTTGCCATGTCGATTTCTTGAAGCATGATTCTAGCCATCTCTTGGAGAGTTCTATTTTTTCTTTCAACAACACCGTTCTGTTGAGGAGTTCTAGGACAAGAGAAGTCATGTGATATCCCATAGGTATCAAACAGACTCTCAAACTTCTCATTTTCAAACTCTCCACCATGATCACTTATGACACGCACAATCCTGCAACCCTTCTCGTTTTGCACTTGGGCAATGAAGGTAGAGAACACAGAATGAGACTCATCCTTGCGGCTTAAGAATTTTACCCATGTCCAGCGGCTATAGTCGTCAACAATGACCATCCCATATCTCTTGCCACCTATAGACTCAGTTTTCACTAGTCCAAATAGGTCGATATGCAGAAGTTCCAACGGCTTTGAGGTGGAAACAACATTCTTTGCCTTGAACGAGACTTTTGTAAATTTACCTTTCTAACATGCTTCACAAAGAGCATCTGAAGAGAACTTCAGAGTGGGTAAGCCCCTGACAAGGTCAAGCTTACTCAGCTGAGAAATCTTTCTCATACTGGCATGCCCTAACCGTCTATGCCATACCCATTGTTCCTCATTAACAGAAAGAAGGCACTTTACTTTCCGAGATTCCAACTCATATAATATGATCTTATAGGTGTTGTTCCGCCTCTTGCTGTTAAACAGAACAGAGCCATCGATCTGACTTACAACCCTGCAAGACTTTTGATTCAAAATAACATCATAACCCTTGTCAGCTAATTGACTTATTGACAATAAGTTATGCGTTAAACCATCTACCAGCAGAACATTGTCAATGCATGGACTATTATCAATACCAATAGTACCAGAACCAACAATTTTACCCTTCTCATTGCCACCAAAACCAACTTCGCCTCCAGGCTTAAGTTTCAGGTCTTGGAACATACGCCTTTCTCCCATCATGTGTCGCGAGCATCCACTGCCCAGATACCATGATTGGTGTTTCAGTGGAGCGATCAAGGATATCTGCAACATAGATAATCTTTTCCTTAGGTACCCACTTTCTGGGTCCTTTCTTGTTAGTTACCCTAGAGGTTCTGACAACCTTGGGTTTCTCAACATGATAATGCAAAGGAATTTGAACATGATATTTAGACATAGAGAAAGTTCCCTTTTTGAGAGGGGGGTTAGCAACTTTATCAGGCAATGGTTCAGGCAGTGGTTCAGGCAATATAGTACCAAAGGGTACAAAATGTTCATACAAAGATTTTGCCTTAGGCATAGGAGGCTCCTTTCTACTGGGTCTAGAATAGTCAATGTCGTACATTCCATTTCTGCTTATGCCATAGATCATTGAAGCCATTAAGCTTCTGTCTACGCTTTTAGCTATGAATATTTGAAAAGACTTTTCATATTTTGATTCATTCTTACTATTAGAGGCATCACAAGCAACAACTTCTTCTAATTTGACAATTTGATTTTTGAGCACAGAGTTAGAATTTACTAAAGTATGATTACTCTCATTTAATTCAGAAATTCTTTTCTCATGTTCAGTAGAAGTTTTAGAGACAGCAGAGAAATTCTTTTTCAACTTTTTATGCTTAGTCAGAAGAGAGTTATATTTATCCATGATTTCAGACAAAGCATCTTTAAGTTCAGAAGTTGAGAAAGATGCGAATACCTCATTTTCATCATCTGAGTTTGGATCATCCTCTGATGCAGATTCATCATTAGGTGCATCATTAGACTCTGCTTCTTTGTCCTTGACAATTGCCATGAGTCCTTCAACAATTTCACCATCAGAGTCAACTTCTTCTGACTCTGAGTCATCAAAAGTCACCATGAGGCCTTTCTTTGCTTTGAAGTGCTTCTTAGGCTTCTTGTCCCTTTTTCAGCCTGGGACAATCACTCTTTTAATGTCCTGGTTGTTTGCATTCAAAGCAAGTGACTTCTTTTGATGAGGATTTCTTCTGACCGGATGAAGATTCATGCTTTCCTTTGTCCTTTGATGAGCCTCTGTACTTGCTCTGCCTGTGCTTCCAGATGCGGTTGAGCTTTCTGGAGATCAGGGTTAGCTCATCTTCATCAGAATCTTCAGAGGTTTCTTCAGATTCTTCAGCTTCTTGGAGATCTTTGGCCTTTTCAAACTTGGATTTCAAAGCTATAGACTTCTTCCTGTGAGTCTGATGCTCTTCACAATCTAACTCATGACTCTTCAGCATACTTATGAGTTCTTACAAACTCAACTGGCCAAGGTCTCTTGAAAACTTCAAGGAAGTTATCAAAGGTACCCAGTTTTCAGGAAGACCTCTAAGAATCCTCTTGACATGATCAGCAGTGGTGTAGCTTTTGTTGAGAACTCTTATTCCAACAATAATCAACTGGAATCTGGAAAACATATATCCAATGGATTCACCAGGTTCCATCTGGAAAGCTTCATACTTCTTAATCAAAGACAGTGCCTTTGTCTCCTTCACTTCTTTATTTCCTTCATGAGTCTTTTTCAAGGAATCAAAGATAGACTAAGCATACTCACGATCTGCTATCTTTTGATATTCTTCATAGGAGATAGCGTTGAGAAGAATGGTTCTAGCTTTATGATGTTCTGAGTATTTCTTCTTCTGCTCAGCCGTCATCTTCTCTCTTGAGATCTTTTCGCCATCAGCATCAACTGGACGCGTGTAGCCATCCATATCCCAGAGATCAGCATCGAAGCCAAGAAAGAAGCTTTCGATTCTATCTTTCCAGTACTCGAACTTTTCTCCATCAAAGATAGGAGGTTTTGCACTGTAAACATCTTTTTGCGCATCACTTATGGTAGCCATCACAGTTTTTCACACCGGCCCGGATCACTGAACACTGTTAGGTGTGGTAATCAGAACTTGCGCTCTGATACCAATTGAAGGTATGAAAAACGATAGAAAGGGGGGGTTTGAATAGCGTTTTCAACTAAAAAAATTTCCCTCTTGAGATTTAGACAAATCTCTCGAACAAACAATACAAGGTGCAAAGATCAGAGATGAAGAGAAGCACACAAGTATTTTATCCTGGTTCACTTGATAATCGCTCAAGCTAGTCCAGTCCACCCGTTAAGGTGATTTCTTCCTTCTTAGAATGAAGACAATCCACTATTCAATGTTTGTTACAACTGCACTAGCAACCTGCTCAGTGACTAACAATACAATGAACTAGTAAACATTAAGATTCACTCTCTTAGTCTTCTCAAAGAGCTGATCAAACTTGGTCCCTTAAGGAAAAACAAACTCACAGTTTGAAAGGTTTGGTTTTCTATGAAATGCTTCTAAGAAAGCTAGGGTAAACACAATAAGAACGGTGAAGAAAGATTGCTAAGAGAAAGATTGAATATCGCTTGAGTATTGCACAAAGTTTCTTAGCGTCTTCTTCCAACTTCAGCCTCTATTTATACTCCAAGGATTAGGGTTGTATTCGTTGTTTGAAATGCTACCGTTGGAGGGAAAATCCGGAATTTCCAGATTCTGCTGTGGCTGAACATCTTAGGTAAGGTCGTCAGGATAGTACAATTGCTTTTGTACTTGGATAGCGACGTGGGCCTTATCCTAGTTGACTTATGATCAGACGACGCTTCATGTTGGAACTTGTGAAGCTTGGTGATCAGAGTCAGAGGGAAGCTTGGATCCTCTGACCTTCGTATCTTTTGCTTCTGGACATCAGAGTTGGAAGTACTTGGTGAAGGTATGAAAAACGATAGAAAGGGGGGGTTTGAATAGCGTTTTCAATCTAAATCCTTTCTTACTTGAGATTTTAACAAATCTCTTCAAACACCAAAGATAAAAATGCTAA
Source organism: Lotus japonicus (assembly GCF_012489685.1). NCBI lineage: Eukaryota > Viridiplantae > Streptophyta > Magnoliopsida > Fabales > Fabaceae > Lotus > Lotus japonicus. The sequence continues at coordinate 16,508,580 of NC_080045.1, forward strand.
GATAAGAGTTGAGGAAAGCACACAATGATTTTATCCTGGTTCACTTGATAAATCCCTCAAGCTAATCCAGCCCACCCGTTAAGGTGATTTCTTCCTTCTTAGAATGAAGGCAATCCACTAATCAGAGTTTGTTACAACTGCACTTGCTACCTGCAAAGTGACTAACAATACACTGACTTAGCTATCACTAAGATTCACTCTCTTAGTCTTCTCAAGGATCCGACCGACCTTGGTCTCCTTAAGGAAAATCAAACAACTGTTTGAAAGTTTGATTTTACAAAGAAATGCTTCTCAGAAAGCTAATAGTAAACACAATTAGTACAATGTGAAGAAAGATTGCTTAAAAGAATATTTGAATTTCGCGTGAGCTTCGACAAGGTTTCTTCAAACAGCATCTTTCATCTTCAGCCTCTTTATATACTCCAAGGAATTAGGTTTGGAAGTTTGCATGGAATGCTACCGTTGGAGGGCAGATCTGGGTTTTCCAGGTTCTGCTGTGGCTGAATAAGTTAGGTAAGGTCATCAGGAATGGTACAATTGATTTTGTACTTTGGATAGTGACATGACCTTTATCCTAGTTGACTTCTGATCAGAGTGATGCTTCATATTGGAACTTGTGAAGCTTGGTGATTAGAGTCAGAAGGAAGCTTGGATCCTCTGACCTTTGTACCTTCTGCTTCTGGACTCAGAGGAGATGTACTTGGTCTTCAGAGCCAGCTTACTCTTGGACTTCAGAATCTTCACTACTCAGCTTCTGGACCTTCAGAGCTTCAGGACCTTCAGAGCTTCTGATCCTTGAGAGCTTCTGATCCTTCATAGTTTCTAGTGAACTGAATCCATATCAGAGCTTTACTATCTTCAGATCTTCTGAAGCTTGATCAACTGTTCAGATTGAACATAGTAAGTGCGAAAGCGTTGCGGAGGTTACTCTTTTAGTAAAGTGCTTCTGAATTACGTGAAATAAGACCAGAGTCATAGCTAGAACACTCAGAAAACAACGTTGGAGTACCATAATTGGTCATACACAATAGTTAACATGTAATCATCAAAACATAGAGTTGTACTACTAGATCAAAACTTGATCTTACACTTGGTCTTCAGAGCCAGATTACTCTTGGACTTCAGAGTCTTCACTTCTTAGCTTCTGGACCTTCAGAACTTCTGGACTTTCAGAGCCTCTGGACCTTCAGAGCCTCTGGACCTTCAGTGCTTCTGGTCTTCAGAACTTTAAGTGATCTGAATCCACATCAGAGCTTATCATCTTCAGAACTTCTGAAGCATATACTACTGTTCAATCAGAACATAGTGAGTGTGAAAGCGTTGCGTTGGTTACTCTTTTTGGCTTAGTGCTTCTAAGAAAGTGTCTTTTGACCAGAGTTAGAGCCTGTCATTTAAACACTTAGAAAACAACGTTAGAGTACCATAATTGTTCATACACAATAGTTAACATGTAATCATCAAAACATAGAGTTGTACTACATGACCAAATCTTGGTCTTACATGTGTGTGTGTTAAGATTTAGTTGAGTGAAGTATTGCTTGATATATTTATTAAATTCAAAATCAACTTAAATAATAATGTGAAAATATGACATCAGTGAAATATAATACATAATATTCTATAAAAGAATTCAAACAAATTCCCTAAATAAGTATGGTCATGTCTCCGTAGAACTTAAGGATATAAAACTACGAGCATAAATGCAAAGGTATATGATTCAGTTAGTTGGGTTTTTGTTTGATTTGATGAGGAGGGCGGATTTTTGTGAAAAATTGATAGAATGGACCACAGGGTTTTAAATCCTGCTTCTGTTTCAACCCTAGTAAATACAAGTTGCTTCGGTCACCCTATAAGGGCCTTCCCAGTTGGCTGCTAGTTTTCCACGTTCGGTTGATCGTGCTCCGATGCTGGCGTTCCGGAGGACCAAGTCCCCCGTGGCAAAGGAGCGGAGAACTACCTTCTTGTTGTAGCGAACGGTCGCATGTTGTTTTGCGATCAGCTCTCTGCAGTTGGCAACTGCTCTCCTTTCGGCCAGGAGATCAAGGTCCTCCTCTATGAGTTGGTCGTTCTGGTCGGGGTCGAACCCAGCCGTTCGGGCGCTTGGTTCCCCTATTTCGGTCGGAATCACTGCTTCTGTGCTAAAGGTGAGGCGGTACGGGCTCCCCCTGTAGTCGAGTGCGGAGTGGTGCGGTATGCCCACAGGACGTGGTCGAGTTGCTCGGCCCAATCACCTTTGGCTTTCCCTAACCTCTTCCGGAGGCCTCGGAGGATGACCCTGTTGGCTGACTCTGCCTGCCCGTTTGTCTGGGGGTGCTCGACGGAGGTAAACCGCTGCTTGATGTGTAGCCCGTCCAAGAGATCCTTAAACCCTTTAGAGGTAAACTGGGTCCCATCGTCAGTGACCAGGACCCCGGGGACTCCGAACCTACTGATGACGTTCTTGTAGAAGAAGCGCTGTACTCGAGCTGAGGTAATCGTCGCTAGCGGCTCGGCCTCAATCCACTTGGTGAAGTAATCCACTGCTACCACCAAGTACTTGAGCTGACCAGGGGCTGTGTCGAACGGGCCCAATAGATCCATGCCCCACTGGTGGAAAGGCCAAGGACTGACTAGGGAGGAAAGACGTGCAGGGGGAGCGTTATGCAGGTCAATGTGCCTCTAGCACGGGTCACACTGCTTAACATGATCTGCGACATCTTTCTCCAGGGTGGGCCAGTAGTAGCCGGCTCGGAGTACTTTCCGGGCAAGGGAGGGTCCACCCGGATGGTGACCGCAGCTGCCTTCGTGGATTTCCGCTAAGACATAAGCTGCTCTGTCCTTGGGCAAGCACTTGAGAAGGGGGGTGGAGAATCCCCGCTTGAAGAGATCGTCGTTAACTATGGTGTACCAGGAGGCGCACCTTGCCAACTTCTTGGCTTCGGCCTTGTCCTCTGGCAACCATCCAGATCTGAGGTACTTGAGGATCGGGGACCTCCAGTCTTCCTTCGTACTGACCGGCATCATCACTTGTACCAATGGACGATTGGGGTCAGCGACATAGGGGAGGGCTAGGGTCCCTTGAATGACCGCTCCATTCAGGACAGGTTTTCCTGTGCTGGCCAGAGTGTCCGCGCGATCATTCTGGGCTCTGGGGACGTGGCGGAATTCTACTTTGGTGAAGGTTGAAGCCAGTCGCTTCAAATGGGTCATGTACTGCTCTAGGATGAGATCCTTAGCTTGAGCTTCTCCATTTGCTTGTGAGACGACCAGAAGTGAGTCGTAGCAGGCAAGGATCTCCTTCGCTCCCAGGTCTCGAGCTGTGACCAGTCCTGCAATGCAGACCTCATACTCGGCCTGGTTGTTTGTGGTTGGGAAGTTATAGCGGAGGGATTACTCGACCACCATCCCGGTGCTGCTGCTTTGCAAGACGATTCCAGCCCCATCACCATCCCGGTGCTTCTTTGCAAGACGATTCCAAGAAAGTCGTGGGGCTGGAATCGTCTTGCAAAGCAGCACCGGGATGGTGGTCGAGCAATCCCTCCGCTTTAACTTCCCAACCACAAACAACCAGGCCGAGTATGAGGCCTGCATTGCGGGACTGGTCACAATTCGAGACCTGGGAGCGAAGGAGATCCTTGCCTGCTACGATTCACTTCTGGTCGTCTCACAAGCAAATGGAAAAGCTCAAGCTAAGGATCCCATCCTAGAGCAGTACTTGACCCATTTGAAGCGACTGGCTTCAACCTTCACCAAAGTAGAATTCCGCCACGTCCCTAGAGCCCAGAATGATCACGCGGACACTCTGGCCAGCATTGGAAAACCTGGCATGAATGGAACGGTCATTCAATGGACCCTAGCCCCCCTTATGTCGCTGACCCCAATCGTCCATTGGGACAAGTGATGATGCCGGTCAGTACGAAGGAAGACTGGAGGTCCCCGATCCTCAAGTACCTCAGATCTGGATGGTTGCCAGAGGACAAGGCCGAAGCCAAGAAGTTGGCAAGGTGCGCCTCCTGGTACCCCATAGTTAACGACGATCTCTTCAAGCGGGGATTCTCCACCCCCCTTCTCAAGTGCTTGGCCAAGGACAGAGCAGCTTATATCTTAGCGGAAATCCACGAAGGCAGCTCCGGTCACCATCCGGGTGGACGCTCCCTTGCCCGGAAAGTACTCCGAGCCGGCTACTAGTGGCCCACCCTGGAGAAAGATGCCGCAGATCATGTTAAGCAGTGTGACCCGTGCCAGAGGCACGCTGACCTGCACAACGCTCCCCCTGCACGTCTTTCCTCCCTAGTCAGTCCTTGGCCTTTCCACCAGTGGGGCAAATATCTATTGGGCCCGTTCGACACAGCCCCTGGTCAGCTCAAGTACTTGGTGGTAGTAGTGGATTACTTCACCAAGTGGATTGAGGTCGAGCCGCTAGCGACGATTACCTCAGCTCGAGTACAGCGCTTCTTCTACAAGAACGTCATCAGTAGGTTCAGAGTCCCCGGGGTCCTTGTCACTGACGATGGGACCCAGTTTACCTCTAAAGGGTTTAAGGATCTCTTGGACGGGCTACACATCAAGCAGCGGTTTACCTCCGTCGAGCACCCCCAGACAAACGGGCAGGCAGAGTCAGCCAATAGGGTCATCCTCCGAGGCCTCCGGAAGAGGTTAGGGAAGGCCAAAGGCGATTGGGCCGAGCACTCGACCACGTCCTGTGGGCATACCGCACAACTCCGCACTCGACTACGGGGGAGAGCCCGTACCGCCTCACCTTTGGCACAGAAGCAGTGATTCCGGCCGAAATAGGGGAACCAAGCGCCCGAACGGCTGGGTTCGACCCCAACCAGAACGACCAACTCATAGAGGAGGACCTTGATCTCCTGGCCGAAAGGAGAGCAGTTGCCAACTGCAGAGAGCTGATCGCAAAACAACATGTGGTCGTTCGCTACAACAAGAAGGTAGTTCTCCGCTCTTTTGCCACGGGGGACTTGGTCCTCCGGAACGCCAGCATCGGAGCACGATCAATCGAACGTGGAAAGCTAGCAGCCAACTGGGAAGGCCCTTATAGGGTGACCGAAGCAACCGGCACAGGAGCATACAAGTTGGAAACTCTAGCAGGAAAAGAGATCCCCGTACCTGGAACGCAACAAATCTGAGAAGATACTACAGCTAAGGCACTACCGACCCGGCACCCACTATCTGTCTTTACGTTTTCCTTTAACTTAGTCTTTTTTAATCAAGGGTACACACCCATCTCGTCCAAGTTTGTACACGGCTAGAACCGCGAACTCTAAGCGCAGAAATGAAGTAGTTTTTTATGCTGAATTCGAATTATTTGAACCGACAAGACACGCGATCATATTGACAAACGGCTAAGGAATTAAGACCCATAGGGCACCAAGACCCGCCGGGTACGAAGTAATTAAAGACCCTCTAGGCATTAAGACTCATAGGGCACTAAGACCCATAGGGCACCAAGACCCGCCGGACACGAAATTATTAAAGACCCTCTGGGCATTAAGACGCATAGAGCACCAAGACCCGCCGGGCACAAAATAATTAAAGACCCACCGCGCACTGAATAATTAAGGCCCCTCCGTTCGGGTAAACCGAGTAAAGAAGTAAGAACGCGACACTAGATTAAAAAACAACAAGTTCTTACAAACACAGGATGAAAAATAGGAACAACAAGTCTTTACAAACACGAAGCGGTAATTAGAAACAACAAGTTTATACAAGCACTGGAAAACGACTAGATAAGTTCAAACTACAATTAAAAGCAGAATCTCAAGGGGCTTGCTCGTCCGGGAAAGTTGGAGTGAACCTCTTCTGATCATCCAGCGTGCCAATCTTTCCCCCCAGTACGACCTTCCTATAATGGAGAGGGCCCACGTCCAACCCCGGATGGACCACCTCAAGCTGGGCCAAAGCATTGTCGAAGGAGGCCTTGTGTATCTCTTTAAGATTTGCCCTCATCTTTTTTCTCTCAGCCCCCAGATCGGCGACCTTCTTCTTGAGCTCAGCGTTCTTCGCTTTCAGGTCCTCGATCTCCTTGAGTTCTCCCTCACGAGAAGCCTTCGCGTCTTTCAGCTCCTGCTCAGCTTTCTCGGCCCGGGCACGCAGCCAGTCGTTGTCCTTCTCGCTCAACTCCAGCTTTTCCGCAAACTGCCTGGCCTTGGCCGTCGCATCATGCACTTCCCCTTGCAGTTTCACCTTGGCAGCAGTCAGCTCTTGAACCTCCTTCTTAGAACTGGCCAGCTCCTTCTCCACTTTAGCAGTCTTGCTCTCGGCTTCACTCGCCCGCTCCTTGGCCTCTTCCACGTCGAGCACTACCCCCTGCTGCACATGACGAATGACAGAGGCAGTCTGAAGCACGGATTTCAGGGCATAATTCATGAGGTTGAAGGGTTCCTTCTGACCCAGGAACGACTGGTCTATCTCGTTGTACACCAACGCGTCGACCTGGTCGTTATGCTCTGGAGTGTCCACTGTCTCGCAGCTCCACATAGAAAACAACCTCGGCGGGGGAACTTGAGCGATTGGAGTCGCCTGTTTAGGGGAACGACCCTCTCCGCCCGATGAGTGTCGCCTTTTCTTACCCTGGCGCTCTGAGCGGCCTTCATCCCTCTCGGGGGAACCCTCCTGCTGATGGTTGGGACTCCCCCGGCCACCCTGGGGCCCCAACCCCTTGTCAATCGTCTCTTCTTCACCGGCCGGAACACTCTGGCCGTCCCCAACGACATTGGTCCCAGTTACCTGCTGCCCCTGGTCGGCGAGCCCTTCTTCCTCACCACGAGGAACCCCGCTCTCATGTTCCCCCTCGCTGTCGGTCTCATTCTCGTCAACTGGCACCTGTAGGGCGGCGACCAAAGCAGCGTTAAGCTCCATCTTAGCACCTACATCAGAATGACAATAAAAACGGTTAGTCAAGCAAAGATTACGAGAGGGACGCACCTTACCTTGGACAGAATAATAATAACAATTTACCTCTCGCGCGCAATAGGCACGCGTTCTTCCGAACACTAAAAGTGCAAAGCTCGTAACAATGCAACGGCCGGATACAAAACTCTTTGGGTGGGTTTCCCCTCACTTCCATCCGTATGGCGGCCACCAAGAGATTCTTGAACGCCAAGTCTACCTCCGACAAGGCCCCAGCCTCAAAACCGAAGGCACTAAGCTTCACGTCATAGTGCTTAGCATTCCAAGTCAGCGGGAACCGGGAACGGCTGGCACCACTCGGGGCCCTCTCAAACCACCAGTAAGGAGGCTGAGTTGTAGGCGCCACCCGAAAGAATTGGTCTTTGAAATCCCGGTAAGACTCGGCGAATGGGTGGAAGATCTGGAGATCATTTCCCGACCTCAGAGTTACAATCCCATACCCCCCATGTCCCTGGGTATGGGCCACATCGAACAAATGAAAAAACAGGGGGATCGACGGTTTCTGACCAAACAGGATGCAGGCGGCCTCGTAAGCGCGCACAAAGCCCCAAGCACCGAGATGAAGCTGCGATGGCGCGACCGCCATATGACGAAGAACATCACATTGAAAATCCGTGAAGGGCATCCTCACCTTCACTTTCTTCATGGTGTAGATGTGCATATACACCCCGAACGGCGGAGTATGGGGCAACCGCTCCAACTTGCTCGGCGAGTACGCCATGTGACCAGGGCCGACTTGAGTCTGCGACATAAAGCGCTGACTCCAGAAATAACCCTCATCTTCGTTGGCGTACTCCGACTGAAGACCAAGGATGGTGCGACACCACTTATCATACGCGGTCGCATCCCTCTCCAAATGAGGGAATTTTTCCCGATCGATCTTCTTGCTCTTGTGCGCCTCTGCCCGGGGCCTAGAGGCAAAAGCCTCCCTCGGGGCCTCACCCACAGCCTTGCCCTTCTTCTTCTTAGTGGGCCTCACCATGACGACACCTGCACAAGGGAGAACGCCGTATCAACACCTAGTTTGTTTGAATCGGCTCAAAGAAGGACCCACACGGGGTCCATCTTTGCCCTAGGCAGGACAGCGTAACCGTGCGGCGGCGAAGACCCTCTAAAAGAATCTTCCCCACCGCAAAAGGGGGCCACAAGGGGAGTGGAAACTCCCCCAGGGGCAAGCCACCCGTTTTACTTGAAAAGGAAAAATAAAGAAAAAACTTAAAAGGAAAAACAAGAGAGACAAGGACTTATAAGGAAAGACTGAAAGAGCTGTCGGACGACCACCGCGCGAAAAGGAGGACCACCGTGAAACGCCGGCAACTGGCAGAAAGGAAGAGGGAGAGCTTTCGGAGAATTCAGGGACGCAAAAGTGCAAATGAATCCTCCCCCTCCCTCTTTTATAGAAAACTAGGAGGAAGACGTGACGTTTCGTCAACCCTGGTTTCCCTAATCATGACGCTTGGGGAAACCCAGGGGAATCGTCCAATCAGGCCCTGCCATGTCAGAAGGGAGGCAGCGACGGCGAAGCGACGCACGCCTCCAAAAGCATGTGGGAGAGGGGTCACGAGGCGACGCGACCCGCCCGGAAACGACACGTACCCTCTCAAGAGTTAGGTGCATTAAATGCAGTGGACCCTAAAGTCTCACACCGTTCCCTATCCCCACGTCTTTTCAGCTATTCAAATTCAAACCGCGGAACTGTTACCCCCCGGAGCGACCTGCTCGGTAAGAAACCTGGTCGCCCTAACACCAGACCACCACGGTCGGGATCGCCCCCGGTCGGTAGTGTCTGTAGATACAACCAAGGGAAGGCGGGCGATGACCACCGGCCACCGCATTTAATACCCTCTTCATTTTCCTAGAGAAACTCCTAGGAAAAGACTAATGGACGTTACCATCCAGGAACGTTTCGGATATAAATAATAACCACTCCCCCTTCGCATACTCCACACTCCCCTCAAACCAAAATGACCCCCACGGAAGCTTACCTGAAGGCACTCAGGGCTGAGGCTCTAGACTGCAACCTGTACTACTCTTACCAGACGCAGGCCACCACCTCCGATAGGATCAGATCCCTGGTCAGCAGACTTCTGGCAAAAGGTCCCGACCCCCAACTGAAGGCGGGACTGCTAACCTTCTTGGAGCTAGCGGAGGAAATGTGGGAGTTACACCGGCGCCACTCGGAGATTAGCATGCTAATTTGGGGGCTGGAAGCCTCCGCCGCGGAACGCGAAGGGGAAGTAAAGGGAGCGGCGGACGAAATCAAAGCCGAGTTGGCCCCCCTCCTAGCCGCGAGAAGAAATCTCGACAGAGATCTAGGAACTGCTCGCCTCCTCTACAACGCCATGCGAGTAACGCCCCCTTCTAAGAATACTAAATGTAACGGCCGAACGGCCCCCCACACTTAATGAATAAAGGTTTAAATTTTTAATCCTTAAGTTGCTATCCTGGGAACCTCCATAACGCCACGAGCGTAGGACACGTTAGCCCTCGCTCCGCTGGAACAGCGGACCAGGGCTAGGGGGCTACTATTCCGGGAACCCTGACCAAGGACGGACAGGGCACCCGGGACGGGCCTGGACCCCACAGAACGTCCCTGTCGAGGGACGGTTTAGGGAGCCTGGGAGCACCCTGCTTATGGGCCCTACCATCAAGGGTAAGGACGAAACCCCGGGGCCCACTCAATAGGGGTTGACCTAGGCCAACCACCCTAGGGGGTAGGTTGGCTGGCATAGATCTGTGGGGGCCCCCAAACCGTTGGATCACTGTTCCTCTGCAGACACCGCAGGTAATCCAACGGCGAGCTGTGCCCCGCGTACGAGCCATGCATGACGTTGCATGGCTCCAACCCTAATTCTGCCTCCCCTATATAAAGGGAACACCTCTTCCATTGAAAGGTAACGTATTCTCTCCATTCTCACCACTCTCACTACCTCCCTTACTAACTTTAGCATCGGAGTGTCTTGCAGGAGCCCCTCCCAGGACTTAACCTGCTCAGGAGCCCTTCAGCACGTCCAGATCCCCCTTCTCCTACCCCTTGTCAACGGGTAGCTTGATCACTCCCTGATCATTTTGGAACTTTAAGAGCTTAATGTGTCTTTCATGAGTGTCTTTGCATTCAGCAATTGGGTGTGTGTCTGTCTTTTGTTTGCAGGAAAAGTCCAATGATTTTCTTTTTGAGACGCATACTAAAGGATTGGTATATATGATACTGGCCGGGACAAGACACATACCGTAATCTGAAGCTTGTTGATATTTACTAGCACGATCATTTTTAATGAGTTCAATGCAAACCTTATAAAAACTGTGGATTCTCTTTCTGAATCTCATGAAGGTTGGTGCTGCTATGATTTACATAAAAGAGCTCTTTGATTAAATTACTAGCATGTAGCTCTGCAGAGCGTCTTTGGCAGAATCAAGTCTGACCATTTGATATTGTTAAAAAAATGTAGTTCAGATTCTAATTATATGTCTTGCTTTTTATGCTTGACTATCTTTTGGTACATCATTCTATTTTGATTTACACTTTATAAACGTGGTTGTGGCTTCTCTACAGCCTTGGAATTCCTTCTGCATAAAAACTAACACTGTATGATTTTACGGGTACAATAACATAAATTAATGTATTTGGTATTTGGAAGTGCTTCTTTTGTTCCCCTTGATTTAGCCTGCAATGTGAAATTTGAGTTTCCTATATGCAACGCTTAATTTCATGGAATAGGTGCTTTCCATGTTTTAAATTAAATTAGGATGCATTTTTTATATTTATATATTTTTAATATAAAACATGAATTAAGTTTTTTTTAATATAAAACAAAAATCTTTCATGCAATAAATGACCGTTACTTTTAGTTGGTAGAAAATTCTATAGGACATGATTAATTACGTTTTTTGTTAAGGGGACATACAATGGGGCACATACATTCAGGGTAATAAAAGCCATCTAAAATTCTCTTCACTCAATGGCATAAAATTAAATTAATCAATGACATAAAATTAAATTAATGATTAGATATTATGAATTAATTTATATTTAGGAGTAGTTATAATTTGTTTTGTAAACTGAAAATTTATTTAATGAAGTTCTTAGAAAATGAGAACAAATCTCTTGCCAATACCAAAATTAACATTAACTTCATCGTATTGGAGAATTTCTTCTAGACTCTATTTTGCCATGACAATATACAAAAGTTAGGGCCCGTTTGGTGCACCGTATTAGGCCTGATTGTATAAGCTAATACAATACGTTATGGACTTATCAAGTGTTTGGTGCTTACATCGTATTGGATTATTTTATCCATCAATCCTTCTAATACATCAAAATGATGGATAATTTAATCCATCATCTAAATGGAGGATAAGGCCTGATAAGTTTTGATGTATTAGCTACATAAAAATATTCCAACCCTACCCTAGCCCCATTCATCTCGTAATCGCTCATCATGTTCTCCATCGACGTTCCTCTTCTGGCTTCTATCACGTTCCTCTTCTAGCTTCCTCTCTTTGACGACTTGATTCATCTTCTTCCTCTTCTTTCTCCTCCATTATCAAGTAAGTTAGTTTTCTCCATGGCTATTTTACAATTTCTCACCTTATAATCTCTTCTGTTTTCTTTCATCGTTTACATCATCCTTGTTATGAAAATTGTTAATTTTCTTATATTGAAAATTGTTTGAGTAGTTTCTTTGTGTGGGATTTTGTTGGGTAAAATTCATATGTTGTTATGCCTCTGTGCATCGAGGGGGCAGTGGGGTGCCTATGTCCAATTCATATGTGGTTGATATTGTCTTCATGGAGGGGAATTTATGTGGGTGTATGGTGATTAGAATTGTCTGGCTTAAATCAGTTTATGTGATCTGTTCTGTGTTTATGCAGGTGGAATTTGTGTGTTTATGCAGTTTATTTTGTCAATTTAGTATGAGGATAATTCATTGAAATTTGTGTCTGTTATATGACTTATATCTATAGTACTTTTGGCCTAAAACTTGACAATATCAATTCATTGAAATTTGACTAAAACATGTTAACTACTTCACTCAAAGTCAGATTAAAATGAAAAGAGAAAGTGTCCACTGTACAAATCTACCTCAAATAATCTAAGTTACTGGTTGTTGAGTTTACTAGTTTTTGTTTGGGTTGTCAATTGGTGTGAGATGGGTGGTTCGTGTGTGATGGGGGGAGGGGGTGATATGTTTTATTGGAGGCTTTTGTGTCTTGAGTGGGGTGTTATGTTTTTGCAATTGTTTTGAAGTGTATGCTTGTTTTTTGTACTGTGTCTCTGCAATTGTTGTTATATTGTGTTATTTTTTTACCAAAATATACTTAGAACAAAATTAAGAGTTGTAGTTGCTTGTGTTGTCCACTCAGAAGAAAGAAAGGTTAATAAGGAATTTTAATCAGTTAACTCTTTGCTTTATTAGTAAATTTTAATCAGTTAAGTTTAAAAGTTAAGAGTTAACTCTGCTTTATCCTATTTGTTTTGATCAGTTAAATAACTTGTATAGAATCAAAATTGTTTCTGTATAAAGCTTTTTAGACAATTTTTTAATTTTTTTAAATTTTAGGTGAAATGGATCCTAGTAAAGGTTCTGATCCAAATCAGTGGTTAAATGACCCTAATGAGTGGCTTAATAGTACAAGTGAGCTTCTCAATGCCTTGTCAACTTGTTTGATAATGGAACAAGCTTTTTTGGAGAAGACGATTGTATGTATTCTATCATACCTACAATTATATCAGGTGGCTAAAAGGCAATATGAGAGGCTCCAAGAGAGACATACAATACCAAGGGTAAGAGAAGAATCAAGAGTGTCATTCATGAGTAGGCTAATAAATGATGATGTTACTTGTGTGGAACAGCTACGGATGGATACCAACACATTTCACATGGCTAATTATATGTAGCATTCTCTAAACTCACGCACCGTAAATGACTAAAATTCCTCATTTGCAATAATATTTCAAATTTAGTTTACAAAGAAGTCTTTCGCAATGTCATATGAAGAAGATCTTTTAATAGGAAATGTGCAACGATACACTTAATTTTATTATGAATGTAATAATTCCAATTGCAAAAAAAAAACATTAAAAGTGGCTATTTTTAGAACATACATGTTACTTCAAATCCCTATAATAAACTATTCAATAAAACATTTAAAAAATACATAGATTAAAAAAAACAAAAATGAATTATCCTCGTGCATCGCACGGGTAAAAAAGACTAGTATATTAATATAGAAAAAAGGAAGAGAGAAGCACTCTCAAGTCGCTACAAGCTTAAAAACTGACAGAAAAGTCGGGCCTGACCCAATAAAGAAAAAACCAAAAGGCACTCTGAAAAAACACGAAAACACCCAACACAACCAGCAGCACTCAAAGCTAAGACATAATATATTTTTTTTGCTCTCAAGTTATTTTATCTATAACATATTTTTCCTGGAACAAAAATATTTCTACTCGTAGATTTCCGTGAAAAATAATTACTACTGTGGATTAAACAAGTGGGTTAGTGTTGTGGGTTTTTTTTTGTTACAGGTTAGTGTTGTGGTTTAGTGTTCTATCCCTTGAACAACTAATTGGTGAATTAATTTCCAACTCTTGTGAATGCAATGATAGTGGGATGAGAGATTAGTTACATGACTACTGACTATGGTAATAGCTTGATATTTCTCTGAAAATACCTTGTTAATACGAACAATGTTTAGTACTTCAAGTTTATTTATATTGTTTTTTAAATTGATCGATGAGGGTCTCAAACTCCTTTGAGTGCAAGTGTAATTCAACCCTAAATTTTTTAATCATTAAATATAAATACTAAACATAATTAAAGATACAAATTATATATGTAATAAATTTTGAACGTGAAATACATAAAATATTTTGGCTTAAATAATTTTTGGATCCGTAAAATATATCACATTCACTTTTAATCCATGCAAATATTTTTGTTTTTCGTCTTTAAAAAATTGGTACTTTCATTTTTTAGTCCACTAGCGGAATTACCCGTGCCCTGCACGGGTGACTTTTGTTATTTATAATTTAAATTTCGTGTAATATTATGTTTTGTATCTTTTAGTAAATATGTTTTAAAAATTGTTTCAAATATATGTTCTTAATAGTGATAATTGTGTATTAATCTACCATAATTTTTTACTTAAATTTTTTTACTTATTTAAATATGAAAAAAATTAAATATTTAAAATTTATAAGACATGTACTCATTATTTTGTATTTTAAATTATAAATTTTGCATCACTCAAATTTTTGTATATACATTAAATCAGTATTTTTAATTTTTTTAATACATGTACTCATTATTAATATTTGATTGATTATTTTTCATATCAATGTTTCTATTTATAGTAACAATAACAATAATAATAATATATATTTTGATTCAAAATGTTAATTTCGAAGAGAAATCAATATGTTACAACAAAATGAAACCCCACTTCTAATAAAACTCAAATCAAATCATAGAAAAAAATCACCATATTAAATAAACCAAAATAATAGATAATGTACGAAAATTATTTAGATCCAAAGGCTTCTCTTATTTTTGAATAAAGTCTCACGTGGCTATTATTTTTAAGTTTGAACTCATTCCCCTTTTTTGTCTTTGGCTCTTCGATCATACCTTTGGTAACCACCGCCTACCAGGGACGATGGAGGAAAAATCCATTTTATCAATCCAAGCAGATAAATTGAAGGATTTCTGTCTTTCCCCTTCATGATTTAAAAAAAGGGTGAAACAATATATAATGGTGAATCAAAAATGAAAGAATGAGTAAATAATAGGATTATGAAATAAGAGTGTTCATAACCGAACTAAAAGGAATTAAAATTGCTCAAACCGATTCAAAAAACCAAAACCCGATAACTAAAAAAACCGAAAACCGCAAAAACCGATATTTTGTGAATGGATCGGTTTGTTTTTTTTTTTTTCGAAAAGAGAAATAGTATAAATAATAGATAATGTTGAGAAACAACCCCTCTCAACAACATGGGTGCAGTAACCTGGCCAACCAAAAGAGGCTGACAAAAACCAACCATCACAGCAAAAACCATCCCAAAAACCTCTAAAAAAACCAACAAACACCCACCAAAACCCATCCAAAGACCCAAAACCCCTACAACCCAGAAAATCAAGCAACAACCAAACCCCTGCCAAAAGCTGAGAACAAATCCTAAAAGAAAAACAAACGATTAGATAAACAGAGACTAAGGGAACCAATCCAGCAACGGCCTCAAACTAGGGAGGAGAAACGACGACCCGGTCGATCAAAACGAAGCCACACCCAACAATCAATGGACGAAGAACATTCAAGAGCAGCAGAAACCAAGGGTGCAAGCGGCGGCAGTGGCAGAGCGGAATCGAGAGCCTCGCCAAACAACCAGACTCAGCGCCAACTCAAAACCGAACGTATTTAGTTCCCATGTTAAAAATCGAACCAATCCAAACCGAAAGTATTTATTTATTTAAATTTTGACATACATAATTACCCATTTATCCATACTTATAATGTTTTATTTCATGTATACCCAAACCTTTACCGTAATGTATGTAACCGTTTCCAAGTTAGAAGACATATGTCTTCTTTTCATTCAGCGAAAGTAAAATCAATGTTCTGCTTCTTTGCCTCTCAAAACAATACGTTTGTAACATTGGTTGATAATCAACTTAGATAGAGTTAATTAGATATTGTACATGAAATGCAATAGTGTTACAAATCACAGTCATCACTTAACATTCATCATATCAATGCGTATTTAATTCATTTTTTAAAATATTGATGTTAGTCTTAAGCATGATATCTTCTCTCTGTGACTTTTGCAGTGCTACTTGTTTTATGATTTTATTTTCTATTTCGTTATTTATTTCAAGATTTTTAATTTCTTTGAAAAACTGAAATGCAATCCAATCCAAACTGATAAAAATTGGTTTGGATTTGAAAAAAAAAGGATTGAATGGTTAAATTATAAAACTATAACGATCAGATCAGATGAATTTTTCCTTTAAAACCGAACCTCGAACACCCTATCATGAAACATGAAATAAATAATTTTACACAACAAATAAAAAGGAGTGAATAAGAGGATAATAATAAACTTATAATATTGCGATCATATAGTGGTGGTGGAGAATTATAAAATAAAAAATTGAATAAAACTCTGAAAACAATAAATCAAAATAAGATAAACACAATGTCACAAAGAACGGGTGAAAGAGAATGTTATAGATTAAAGAAATAATGTGACAAATGTCTCAAAAGAGCAAATGAATTCTAACCAATGTGCATGTATAGAAAAATTAATTATTATTGCATTAAGATAAAAAAGCATTACCTTGCACATGATTGATAAATTATTTTTCTCTATAGTTGTTTTAAATGAAAGAAAAATTGAAGGTGAAAGTTCCTTAACATGAAATCGAATAACGAATTGAGAAACTGAAAAATGAAAAGTTGAAAATACTTACCATGCAGTAGACGAATGGAGAAAAAAAAAAAAAAACAGGATCAGTTTTTTCATAAGAAATCCCAAAGATGTTTAAAGGATTCATTAATTAAATTATATCAATTTAATAAATTATATCAATTTAATTTCGAAAATGTGGAATATTCCATTTTGAAAATTCAATTCTTTAATTAATCTTGTCTAATCTAATTAAAAAATTTAGTTATTTATTACAAATTATTTCATTGTTCCAATAAATTATCAATTCTTGAGCACCAACGTTTTCAAAATTTGAATTTCAAAACAATAATTAATTATACTCATTAATTTTAGGAATTAATTAGAGGCATTAATTTTAGGAAATAAAATTTAGGGGTGTAATCGGACTGGATGGGTTCAGATTTATGGTGCTTAAATGTCTGAACCAATCTAAAATGTTCGGTTTGAGTTGGTTCAGATTTCATGATTTTTAATTCTAAATTCGAAGAAAAACTAACCAGATCTCAATCGGATTGGTTCGGTTCTGATTGTCGGATTTGAAATAAAAAAATATTATTTGGAAATATGCACGAAAATGAATCTAAAAACGTGAAAAATTATAAACAAAATAGAAAAATCTAACATTTTCAAAGAACAGAACATTCGATAATGACATAATCCATATAATCTAAATAAAAATAACACCTCTAATACAAAAATAAATATGTAATGTAATGGGTTGAAAATGTTTGAGCTTAATGTAAAAAAATTCTCAATTCATTAGATTGGTTCGGATTGATCATTTTTTCAATCCCCAAATATGATACCTGAACGGATGGTGATCGGATTCAATAAATAAATCTGAACCGAACTAATGATCTAATCCAACCCATCACAATGTGTTCGGTTTGGATTGGTTTGATTGGATTCGCGGATCAGACTAAACCCGCTTGCACTCCTAATAAAATTTGTAGTAACTAAAATAGGAAGTATTTATGCAATTGGAAAATTTTTGAAAAATTCAAAATAAAAATATAAGATGCTGAAAATTAAAAAATTCAATATTTATTGTATTTTCAAAAATTCATTTTCTCATCACCACATTTTATAATTAATCTAGTATTAAAGGAACTTTGAATTTCATAAAAAATTAATTTATCTTTTAAAATCATTTTAACCATAATATTAAGGGAAAAAAGATAAATGAATTTTAGGACTAAAAATTTAAAGATACAATATACATTGATTTTTGTTTTTTTTTTCTTTGTGTCTTGTCTGTTGCTAGAACTCGGCTTTGTCCCTTTTAATACATATTTGCCTTTTCCAAAAAAAAATTAAAACAAAAAGGATTCCAATTATTTTTATGAATTTAAGGAAAAATAAAAATTGAATTTTTTTATAATCAGAATTGATTATTTTCAAAAACATTAAATCTAATATGGAATTTTTAATAATGGATGAACTGAAATAGGTTTAGAAATGTTCATGTATTGTATCATCTTTTCAAAAATTTGGAGGGGCTGAAAATAATATTATTTGGAATTTATATCCTTACTTTGATAGTTTTTATAAGTATTACCTGTGTTTTATTCTTAAAAAAAGAATTTACCTTTGAGTGTAACAAAAAATACAATAAATGTGATTATTGGTACGTGGCAATTTACTTTTGTTGATATATTATTTTTTATAATCATTTTTTAAAATTATTTATGTATTGTGTATGTGGCCATAATATTATTAAATTTAGCAATTCATGAGATAAAAAAAGTTGAAATTATTTTTTTTGTTTTCAAGGGAAAATGAATTACTTAAGAGGAGACATGTGGCATAGGTCTTCTAAAAGAAAACCTTCTTACCTTCTTTTCATATTTATATAAATATAGATATAAATAAATTATTATTTGGAAAACGTAGCTTTTAAAATCAACGCTGAAGGAAAGAATCACTTTCTTCAAAACATCTAGTTAATTATTATGAAGCATCTGCTACCTAGAAGAAACATTAAAGAGGAAAAATTTGCATGGCACTAATTTTAAGGGTATATTATCCAAACAAAACCATTTTAAAAGTACCTATAGAAAATTAACCCTGCATATGAATGAAACTAACCTTGAAAGAAAATATGACGGAGCAAAAGGAAATTGGCGAACATGAGTACGGTAGAGTGAATGAGGGGGGAAGAGAACATGAGTGAAAAAGAATGTACCTTTAAGAAATTGTTATTGCATCTAAACAAACTCCTTAATGATACCAAAGAGAAACATGAATGAGTAAAAATAACGAAGAATCGTGAGTTACAACGAATAAGAAGGTCTTGCGTTTATAATTTATAGTAAACATATTAGAATTACAATTTAAATTAGTGTGTTTTAATTGCTAACAAAAAATATATTCTGATTTGATTTATTATTATATTATACAGTATTAATTAGAATAACTAAATAAGGAATTATTAAGAGTTTTTTTCATTCCATGGAATGATTAGGAGTTGATATCCCTGAATAATGGAAGCATTTAAAAGTGTATATTTTATAATTGAATCACAAAATTGATTGTGCTAAATAAATTATTTGAATTTGAAAAAGTTGCTAATTTAAATGTTTAAAGTATTTATAAAATTAACTAAATAATTAAAATATGCGAAGTAGAAGACTTTTTTTTTGAAAGTAGAAGTAGAGAACTTGAATACGGGGCATTAACAATTTTTTGACCAATATATGCAGATATATCTTTGTAAGAATAAGAGACATAAATATAGTAATAATTATTTGGTATTGATTGCTCTTTATATTCCTTAATTAACAGATTTGAATTTAAATTTGAAAAACTCTACTTATATAAACTATTTAATATTTATAAATTAATTAAAATAAATTATATAATATTTATATGTTGATATTTTCGAATTTCTTATTTTTCTTATAATATTTGATATATTTAAAAATAATTTCAAGTAAATTTTACATTAAAAATATGAAATTTTATAATAGTAGAGGATATTAAATATGGTGAGAGATGATCATATGCTTTTTTTTTGAAATTTGCCGAGATGATCATATGAAATAAAAAACGTGGGAGTACTAAAACTTTAATTAGTAAAAGAACTAATATGCTTACCATATAGTTTTCAAAAGTAATACTGATGTTTTATTCTTAACCATTTTTTTAACTTCTAAGTGTAAAAAAAATAACTGAAGTTATTGGTTTCAAAATAAATTTCTTTAAGTTTATATTTTTATAAACTCTTTTTCAAAATTATTAATTTAGTGTGTATGTTGTTATATGTATCATTGAACATAGCAATTAATGTGACAAAAAAAGTGGAAATGAGTTTTTTTTTGGAGGGAAAATGAATCATTTAAGAAGGAACATGTAGCATAGGCTTCTAGAAGGAAACATTATTTTCATATATATATAGATGATGTTACATTTAACACATCCAACTTTGACAGAAGTCCACATGGACCTAGCTACATTTGGCATTTTTTAGTTTTAGGCTTAAATAAGATCTTGATCCTTGGAGTATAATCCGTTTTCATTTTTAGTCCTTATAATAAATTGTTTTTCCTCCCTCAAAAATTAACAATTTTGTTTTTATTCTTTAACATTAAATTTTTCATCCAAATGAGATAGAGACTCATTATCAGAGTCAGTCAGTTTCAAGATTGAGAGCCCAGTGACCCTAACAACCATGAATCCAACTTCAACCACCACAAACATCACTCGGATCAACACTCCAAACACGTACGCAAAAAAAAAGACACTAGAAGACGTTTTGTCAGTACCTAAAATGCCACCGTCAACCCATCTCTGTCCCAACCATTCATAATCGATGAGTACTTTCCAACCACCATGTAAACCATTGACATCCATAGTCGTTCACTCTTCCACCTATTAGTGACAGAAATGAAGGAAAATTCAACTTCAGATCTACACCTCATTGAAAACCCTTCACCAATGAACCACATGAGGTCTTCGTTGAACCCTGACGAGACAGTTGAAGCAGGAGAACCTCCTTGGTATCTTTAGGCTAGATGACGTATTATCCAAGTAACTAACACTAGAATGGCAACCATATTATCTGTCAATATGTTTTATTCTGTTCTTCTGAAATTGATAGAAAGTGATGCAACTTTCTAGAAATCTTTAGAAGATGTAAATATTAAAATAAGGAAACTATCATGATAGTTCTAGAATGAAAGAACTAGATTGATCTAACAATATTTTAGTATTAATCCACCTTCATGATGGCGGTGGACAAGGCCTATAAATAGGCAATGAAGTGCTGCAAATGAGGTACATCAAGTGAGAAAAAGTCTTGTACCTATCTCACAAAATCAATACAAGCCACACGGCTACTTCAAAAACCTCTGCTACCTTTGTTCTAAGTTTTCAACTATTACCCAAAATTCATCCATCCTATTATTCAAATACTAACAGTGGTACCAGAGCTACGTTCGATCATACATTGGGCGTAGTTATATTACCTCCCTACTATTTCAAAACTATCCCAACTTCTATTCAAAGTTCTCTTGCACTTATAACCCACTTCTATAATTTTTCTAAGCTATGGCTAACGCCACTCAACCTTCATCTATCTCTGTTCCTATTTTTAATGGAGAAAGCTATGATTATTGGAGTGCAAAAATGAAGACATATTTTTGCTTCCAAGACTGTTGGGATGTCGTAGAAGAAGGATATACTGCTCCTGCAGATACTTCAGCTCTCACTGCAGCACAAATGAAAGAGCTGAAGGAGAATAAGCTCAAAGATTCAAAGGCGCTATTCACTTTGTAACAGGCAGTGACCGACGCAATTTTTCCAAGAATATTGGGTGCTAAAAGTGCAAAAGAGGCTTGGGATACGTTAAAGGAGGAGTTCCAAGGTAGCGACAAGGTACGTTCCATGAAACTACAAACTCTTAGACGAGATTTTGAATTTTTAAAGATGAAAGAGTTTGAAACTGTTAAAGATTACTATTCTAGAATTAAAGAAATAGTAAATCAAATGAGAGCCTTTGGGGAAGATATTCTTGACAAGAAAATTGTCGAGAAAATTCTAATTACTTTTCCCCGAAAATATGACTCAATCGTGACAACGATTGAGCAGACCAAAGATCTGTCTACTCTATCAGTGACAGAACTAATGGGCTCTCTTGAAGCATATGAGCAAAGATTGTGTAGGCATGAGGAAGATACACTTGAAAATGCCTTTTAATCAAAGCTCAAATTTCGACAGCAGAATAAAGGATATGGAGGGAAGAGGAATTATGGAGAAACTTCTAGAAGAAGAGACAATTCTAGAAATTTCTCCAAGAACAGTCAAGATAAAAATCCTCCATGCAGCATATGCAAAAGGCTAGGTCACGCCGAGGCAGATTGTCGGTACCGTGATAAGCCACAATGCAACTAGTGCAAGAAGTTTGGGCACGTGGAGAAATATTGCTACAATAAAAATAGACATCAAGCTAACCTTACAGAAGAGCAAGAGCAAGATCAATATCTTCTCTATGTCACCCAAGACTCAGCTGGAGAAACAGGAGGAAGCTGGTACTTGGATAGTGGTTGCAGCAATCATATGGCCAAGGATG
This sequence comes from Lotus japonicus, assembly GCF_012489685.1. NCBI lineage: Eukaryota > Viridiplantae > Streptophyta > Magnoliopsida > Fabales > Fabaceae > Lotus > Lotus japonicus. The sequence goes on from NC_080045.1 coordinate 16,530,506, forward strand.
AGAGTATCTTCAAAACTATTGATGACTCTGTCAAAGTAAAAGTTCGTCTAGGAAATGGCGCAGTGGTGGAGTCAAAAGGTAAAGGTACCGTCATGGAAGAGACAAAGAAAGGTACGAAACTCATCAGTGATGTCTTACTAGTTCCCAACCTAAAGAAGAATCTCTTAAGCATTGGCCAAATGATAGAAAGATGTTACACTCTTTACTTTGAAGGAGATGTATGCCGAATCTATGACAAACATGACAAAAGGGTTGAGATAGCCCAAGTGAAGATGCAGAAGAGCAACAAAAGCTTCCCTCTAAATTTCAAATATGTAGCTAACATTGCCATGAAAGCGCAAGCTGATGAATCATGGCTTTGGCATCGAAGATTTGGACACTTCAACACAAGCGCACAGTTTATACTAGTATGCTCCTAAGCTTTGTTAGAAAAGTACTTATAGGTAGATCTGAGAATGCACGACATACAATTGACATATGCGTTTAGTGGTGGTCTTTGATGGTCACTAACGAACAGTGCAAAAAAAAAAGGGGAATTGTTATTCAGACCCCCCCCACATCTATTTGTACTCAAAACCATTTCAGAAATCCAAAAATACATCTGTCGAACGCACTTTGAAAGTGCGACCCATATCATACCTCACGCACTTTGAAAGTAAGACAACTGTTCACTTTAAAAGTGAGACAATGAGACAGGTGTCTCACTTTCAAAGTGAGTCAGTTGTCCCACTTTGAAAGTGAGACAGTATTTTAATCAGTGATACTACAGAAATTTAACTTTCTTGTACATATCACATTCTTTGGCGTCACATTGTATTTTAATCAGTGATACTACAGAAATTTAACTTTCTGCGGGAATTAAAAGTTGCATACTAAGACAAATCTCGTGAGTAAAACTCTCATTCCTACAATTCTAAGGAATATCATCTAATACTACATTTGTGCTAGCTACTATATGTATCACGAACAAAATGAGAGTATTCTCCTCCCATGCGCTAGATTTGATACTTGTTCTAACTTTATTTCAAACTTCTTTAACAACTTTATTTTTCTTAAATTTGGCCAATGAGATGATTGGATGTCCGAAACTGTTCTAATATAGTAATAAAAAATTAATTGATGTGTTGACACATGATGTTTAGTGGGCTTGGGGCATTATAATATTGTTTTTTTTTTAATTTAACTCAAATATTATTAAGCGCCAACCAGCATAGAATATTGTCGAGAAACTACAATGTTATAATATTAGTAGTATATATATTAGTATGTATATTAATATATATTGGACTTTTGCACTATATTAATATACCAGTCACTTTCCAAATCAAAATGTTGAAAAGGTATACATCTGAAATTCGTCCAATGTTAAAGAAAAAAAGTCCATAACCACATTTAAATATTATCCTTTGAAAATGGTAGTTAGACATTCATTTTCTGCAAACACTCTTTAAATATACTGTTTTGTAGGAGTTTTAACCGACACAAAATATTGTAAGGGTTAACAATCCACACATTATCTAATGACTTTTCGTCAGAAAATGTATGTCTACCTAAGTATCTATCACGGGTGTGCTTCATTCCTTCGAAAGTTGAGCTATAATTAATTACATGGACAATCAAACCATAAACCCTTACATACATGGCATGCTTCTATAACCTTCTTTGGCTATTGAACCAGAACCTCAGGTTGAAAAAACACATTCCAGACCTCCCCAGCATGCCACTGGCGCCCTGCCCGGTAGTCTGGAGGTGCTTTCTCTCTGTTCTACCATTTTTTGTAACCAAAAAAAAAAACACATTCCAGGCTAAATTGAGACCTTTTTCTATGATCTATTTGTATAAGGGTTAATCTTGATAACCAATCCAGGGAAAACATCATCAGGGTCGTGTATATGTGGGTTCTCTTCAACAATATAAGGATCTCCACATTTCTCACCGATTGTTTGAAGTGTCTCTCCCTGACGAACCACGTATATCTCATCACATGCCTTATAGTAATTGTTCACACTATTCTCATGCATCCTCTGAACCACCGTATGCTCATTAGTGCTTGACTCGCAGCTACTCAACACCAGCATCAGTGCCACAAACAAAGCACAGTTCCATGAAATCTTCTCTGCCATTTCGGTTGACGAACTCGTAGCCATGACAATGTCAGTTTCTTGAAGGGGATGTTTTTGAATAAAGATTCCTAAAATGGCAATGTTGTGTCTTTGGTTTTAGAGGAAATATATATAGACATAGGTAAAATGAGAAAGTTGTTCTGGTCGTTGGAGTGGGTACAGTTCGATGTGGGAGTTGAAATGGCTATTTCTTCAGCAAAGTAGGTAACTGTCGAGTGCAACTAGTATAAGACCTGAACTTTAAAAATGGTAAAGAGTTGGTTTACCTGCTTTATTAAATGAGAATGGTATTTGGTTTTGACTTTTGTCTTAGCTTCTTTTTCGGCTTGGCTTTTTCAGTGTGATGGTTTAAGTTCAAATAGGATTTCAATCCTCTCATGTAAAGAATTCAGTGCATAATTAGATACATGGTGGGTTTTGGAAGGAGAGTTGATTCTAGGAGAAGCTACTTCTAATATATAGCTTTTATAGTAGAAGAATTGATTCTGACAGATGTGAATGTGAGTGTAAATTCAGAACTTCAAGAATTGAATACATGTTTCGCACATGGTAGATTCGATTATGGGATAAGCTAGTCAAAGGAGTTTTTGAGATAGCGGAATTGATTCTGAAAGTTCTAAATGTGCATATAAGCATATTGTGTTAAAATTTTGTATTTTCATGTTACTTGTTAACTTGAAAGGATCTTCATTTAAATTTGTTGTATTACTTCTTTTTACATGAGATGTTGGTTTTAACCACAAGTATTCTCTATTAAGAAAATTTTGTTCAACATGTATGGTAAATTTAAACTTAAATGATCTCTAAAAGTGTGACTCCTAAAAATTGTGCATTCAACTTTAGAGATATAAATAGTCACTTTTAAGTTTTAACCAATGTGACTGACATCCATTAGGTTTTTTTACATGAAATTAATTGAATGTTTGAATTAGTTTATTTTTTAAAACTAATTGTGGTTTTCTGATAGAACTTCTAAAAAATGATAATTATTTCTCTCTGGAAAGGCTTATGTCAAATCATGCACTAAAAACTCATTTATGATACCACAAGCGTGTTGATCAACTGTCATGTGGTTATTCTTACTTAAGGAGAGGTCTCGAAGTCAAGTCCAAATGAATGCAATTATATTAAATATTTGGCAAGGAGAGCTTTATTGCTCATAAAAGTCCTATCTAACTCAAATAAGATTGTCTGGATAAAGGATAAATGTAGTAAAAAATAAAGAGTAAATTATTCCCCCATCTCCTAAGAGAAACCTAAATTACACTATTTTTTCCCTTTTATTTTACAACATACACTCATCTCCCCTAAAATATTCTTAAATTAGGTTTCTCACTCTCTTAATTCAAAAATATACAATCAGGATAGGACACGGTGCCTCTTTGATTTAGCAGCGTTTGGAATTAATACTAAGAGCGTTCATTATGGAGTGTTTAGAAAATGTTGAAGCAGAGTCTTTTTCCACTGGCTTGATTTTCAAGGCAATGGTTCATATTTGGTTCAGTCACTTGTACTCCTTCAAACTTACGTAATGCAAAGATCATTCATGAAATACTCCTAGACTTAAATTAATATCACCGGCAATTCTCAACCATAATTTTTCTTTTACATATATAGATTGACTTTGAAAAACAGAAAAGTCGTAAATGCAATGAATTATACCCTTTTTCCTGAATGAAATATGGATAACATCCTATAGCTATGTTACCTAAGATGTTTCTTAATGATCTACAAGTCAGAAATTCATTAGAGTGGAAGAAAATAGTAGCTGAAAAGAGCATTTCCTTCCCAAGAGTCCTGAAGCAGTTATATATATGTAGACCATGAATTGAAGATAGATTCTTTTCATTTTTATAATCTAGCCCTTATAATAGGGGCTAATGTTCGGCTAATTTGTTATCTTTGGGTTTCTCTTCCTTTCAAATATTGCATTATAATTTCTAATGTTGTCCTAATTATGTACTTGATGTTAATGCAATGTGAAAAAAAAATGCAATGTGAAGGTAGTGAACTAATTATGAAGGTGACGACCAAGTGGTTGAATCATTTTCTGCAAGACTGTAACAAACACTCGGGTCTTATTGGCCCAACCCGAGGTAGCTAATATTAGCTACACTAAAGACAAGATTTTGGTTGCTTCGAAAGCACGTTTTATGAATTTTTGAAGGGTAAAATTGTAACCCTGATTATGATTAGGGATGCTTAAGAAATAATGTGTTCCAAACAAAAAAGGCAAAGGCTTTTTACGCTGAAGTAATCCATAGAAAGTTCACGCTCTTTTATGGTAGCTTCTATGTCTATCCATCAGGCAGTCTGGTTATGTTTTTGCTCACTCAATGAAAACCAAGTCAATATTACACTCTGGACCGATCTAGACCAAGGAAGCACGCGGGTTTGTTGGGATCAGGTAATGCGGCAGCGTGAGTGAATCGGGTGAGTTCGTCTGATCTTTGGCGGAGGAGACATGGTGCGCAGGTGACCAATATCACATCCTAGAAACGACGACAATGTCACCTTCCCATATCGTAAGAAAACAATGACGCCACCTTCCCCAAATGTTGAGACCTAGTGATAGTAGGAAGACGTGCGTGAGAGACATCGAAGCTTGCTGCATTAAAGAAAGCAAGTTGACCAAGAAGAGCTCGTTAATGGAGGTGACCTTCTCGAGTTCGAGTGAGATGACGCAACTCATGGGATGACTATGTTTGCTATAGCAATGTGTTTAAAGAAGAAGCCAAAATTTTGAAGTTAAAAATGTCAAGGTTAAAGGAAGAAAAGAAATTTGAAAGAAATTTTTAAACTCTATTGAAGTCTTAAAACTCTAATAAAGGTTAAAGGTTTGCTATAGCAGTGTGATTGACAATGCATTGGATGAATCTTGTGACACATTGAACCGTGTGAGACATACCACCTATCCCATTGAAAATATACTATTGTTTATACAACGAATACGATGTAGGTCTGCTACGAATTGCTTTAACTAAAACTTCCTTCAGTTGGATCGAGTTTTAATGAAATATATTTTCCAAATCTGAAACAGACCATTTTTAATCGTGTGTATCCCTCATACAACCCACATACCTGAATTTCGATCCGACCCACGCAAAACATATCTTTTCTTTACGAGTAGCTCAGGTTTGGTGTAAAATGAAATCCTAGGATACCCCTAGTGGCTTCTAATGTGCTACATGAGAACACAAGGTATTGCATATGCTATGCATTGGTGGCGGTTTTCATGGATATAGAACATCTTTAGAGGCAGTCAGAAACCTTCACATACCTTTATGCAGTAGGCACATCATGGTAGACTTTAATCCTAGAAGCTAACGGTGAATTGCAATCACACCCAGAAGATGCATGAATTTATGACATAAAATCCACAATGAAATATACTGATTCCATTCCATTTACAATTTTGATTCCATTCCACTTACAATTTTAGCTATCATTTAGCATGTTTAATTGAGGTTTAGCGTGTTTAATTGAGGACCAGAGATAGTAAAGAATCTTCATTAAGTATGTGTGGTACGCTCGCCCCTCATGTCTCAAATTGGCCTATAATTGAGTCCTTATGCTATCATTTACACTTACACCATCATATTATAGGCGCACTGTATTTAAAGGTCAAATGAAAAGTATACAATTTTTATTAAAATATATTTTCAAAACTTTAGTATTTTTGTTTAGGTACCTAATCATACAAAAGTCCTTACACTAACAAATAGTTGATTCAAATGGTACATGGTTAATTTCCATTAGGCAAGGTCTCGGGTTCAAGACTTGTAGATTAAAAAAAAATCGATATGAGAGTAAACCACACAATGATGTTAATGTTCCCGGCTATAACTAAATTGCCTCCAATGAAGAATACATTAAGCACCAAAAAACAAAGGTCCCTTCGGTGTAAATTTCTTATGAGAAAAGCCCAAAGACCTTGAATGAAGCCCAGTAAGTTTTCAAACCCCCTGCACTATCATATAAAAAAAAAAAAGTTACTCCTAACGAAAGATTCATTTCATTGTAATCGTTTATGAGTTATGACACAAATTTCCAAGGGACTGCTGCAGATGCTGGAACTTGAAAGCCAACTTTATATGAAAGGCATTTGCCATTTGAGGATATTGCAAGCATATACATTATAAAGTCAAACACATCACGAAATGACCCAACCAATGGCTTAAAAGATTATCAGTCCACAAAACTTAAAGTCGTGTGGAAGACAAGGGTTTTTCTTTTTGTTCCGCATGTAAGACAATTCATATTGAATCCTGATTCCCCTTATCTGATTTTCTGCAATTCTTCAAAATTAGACCTCATCTTCTGCTACAAGGAATGCTCAGAAATAAAATATACTAGACCACACAGTATGCACATGATAAGAACAAATAGATCTAAAACTCAAGAAAATGCTGAGAAGATAAGTAACTTGAGTATTGCACTCCTATAGCCCCGAGTCCCAACCCAACAACCTCCTACAAGGAACTGACTCGGCCCTTTTTTTCAGAGCAAAATGGAATGGACTAGGTCAAACAAATTTGATTGGAATAGATGGACTTCAAATGGATTGAGGGCAATAATTAGCATAAACAACAGTGCCAGTCCCGTCCATAGTACATTATGAGCACAAAACATGCAGATTTAAATATTTCATCAGGATCAACGTGTTTGATTTTCCACTTTGAACAAACAATTTAATCCAACTTGAACTTCCATCATGTACTCGGGAATCAGTATTAACGACAAAAGGCAACACTTCATGTCACAATTAAGTTTCAAGTGGAAGTGTTGAACCCGGTTTAACACATTCTAGGTTCATGATTCGTGATTCATGTGGCCCTGACAAATAATGGATATAGATACCATTAATTAATTAATGATTACAGAGAAAAACTGCAAGCAGGAATACTTGTTTAAGTTATTATAGGTTTCATACCTTGGTCAAAGGGAAATCCTCCCTTGCTGTGAAAAGCATAAATACAGTATGCATCTAATCAATTTTTAAGGTTGGGAGAGCCAATAATATTCAAAGGAGGCTTTCCCTGACTACCCTTTGCACCACCAGATGCCTGGCCAAAAGAGCCCTTAGCATGTGCTGCCTCAGCTGCTAGCAATGATTTTTTTATCTGCAAAGAATGTAACCAAGTTAACAAGGAAATAATCACAACTGTCATCAAATAATAATAATATACATGCATGACCGGACCAAATAAAGGTTAAAAAGTAAAAAGAAAATCATACACACACATAGCAACTGTAGCACAAAAAGTATACTTGCATGTATTCGAGCTAGCAGAAAAGTTCAATCACAACTACAGGAATAAGAAGAGTAAACGAGACTAAACTTACAGCCGCTAGACGCTCCTTGTGAATCTCACTTTGAACCTGCAAAACCATCACAAAAGCACAAGCAAATAATATGAATTCGAAAGAAAATAAACCAATCAACGAAAACTTAACTATAAGATGTAGCAAGGATTGAGAATTCTAACCGGTCTTTTGTAGCTTTTAATCTCATCACCACCAAAACCAGGAAGTGTCATATTCCAACTTTTCTCTATAAAAATGCCGATATGAAGTGTGAGAACTGAGAACTGCTAAAAATAAAATCTGAGGACGGATAAATTTTTCCGTAACTAACCAAGATGTAAAAGGATGTCCTTGGCTTCCAAAGTTGAAGATTTCCGATGCTTAGCTAGTGAGCAACCAGACCGGGTTATCTATTTAAATGATAGATAGAAGAATATTCATTATTGGAAACAATCTTATGAGTACATATAGGGGGGAAAAAGGATAAGAGAATTCTGTAGAAAATGCCAAGAGTAATTGTGAGCATAGTTGGTATACAAACTAGGGAAACTACATTTTCAAAAGAAAATAATTCATTACAAAGAGTAAATCATAAACAAGCCAACACAATTAATTGGGGCTTAAATTATCAACAACGGATGAAAAACATACAGTTATAACCATCGAGTATATATAAAAGAAACCTCTTCATAATATACATGTCTCTTTATTTTATTAAAAAAGATATCTTTAAACCCAATAAAAACATGAGTTTACTAATATGCAATAACAACAAAAGTCTTATCCCACTAAGTGAGGCCGACTATCTAGATCACACGACGTCATTGCGCTCAGTCAAAAACCAAATTTTGTGGGATATTATTGACCATAGGTCACAGTTTTAATACCTTCCAACATTTTCTTTTGCCTCCCTTTACCCCTCTTCACAGGACTAAAATGAAGAGAGCAAAAACCCTAGAATTATCTTCAAATTTAAGTGTTAGTGAAAATTTTAAAGGGTATTCCAGGGTTTTCACTTCGAAATACTTATAAAAACTGCTTCTCTTCACGTGTCTAAATTACGCATTGTGAACTTGGAGTTCTGAACCGTCCTCAGGCGGCAAACCACTGTTGACCAGCCACCATTAGACTTCCGACGAGTATCTAATGTCCATCCGAAGACCCCTCTAGGCTCCAGCTGCCCAAACATTTCTCAATCTAAGAAACTTCCTACGATAGTTTGTTCTTTTCTCTCCTATTTTTATTTCTTTGGTTGATTGTTTGTGATTTATCTTGTCTTTCTTCTAGTTATTATTTGTTTACCTATTTTTTGCAGTTGCATTTTGTCTGTGTTCACTCTTTTCTGTTATTAATTATGAATAACATGAGTTGAGTACTTTTAATCATGTTTTAGCACTGATATATCTATAAAATAGAAATTATATAAAATTTCAGCAAAGCCATCATCCCACTATGCGCTATACTGCTAGCATGTTTTGGGTCCACGCTATCCGGGATTGAGAACACTACTAATGTGTCTAGAAACCTGATAGGTATTCATCTTTGGACAATTTATTCCAGAAAAAGCTACTAGGAGTAGGTATATGACGGGAGCAGTGATTTTGGAAGGATTGAAAGTAAATCCAAACATGCGATAAATATTCCATGCATTGAGTTTGAGTGATAATGAGTTTTTATAATATGACTTTCATTATTCTTAATGTACAAAATCTTAATAGTCTTAATATTTAAAAGCAATATTATACGCTAAAGATGGATGGTATTTAGGTACTAAAGAATAATAACTTGAGAGAAAATATCAAATTAAATTTCGAAATAATGAACTTTTAGATATTTATATCAATGAAAGTTTTTTATTTTTAGTTCATTTGCATGTCAAAATTTAGGATCTTATAGAACAAAGTTTTTAAAATTGTCAAAATAAATTTAAGAAAATTGCATTATTTGTAAAATTAATATGTTAAACAGAAACAGGCTGATTTTCTACTAATAATCATATAAATAATGGTGTATGCAATAATCAATTAATCAATACAAAAAAAAAATATACCAAAAGAATTAGAATCACAAGACATTTGTTGGGAGGGACAAGCAACCGTTTCCCGAACGGGTGGCAACATACGTCAAAGACCGGAAAAAAAAAGAATCACAAAACACCAAGCAGCAGAAATATGTACAACGAACAGAAAGATAGAAGAAGAAAAGCTGAAAGCTCCCAAATGTGCTTCTCTACTTTCATATTCAAATCAATAGACAGGCTAAACAAAATGTAAGTGCAAACAACAACTATGCTTAGACATAAAAAGTCCAAACAATTACATGAGATAGTAAGAGATAGCTTTAGAATCAAAACAAGATAGCAGATAAATTCAACAAATTTCTGTGAAAAATCCTATCAGTCCGTAGAACACAACAAAACTAAATAAAAATACTTACAGTCTCGAGGAAATTTTCCGCAATTTCCACAAGAACATCTGCAACTTCAGAATCCAACTTCTCCAATGGATCAACCTACCAATGAAGTATAAATTTAAATATAGGCCACGGAACAAGCATGTTTCACGAAAATAAAGCTCTGAGAAGCTCACAGAGCCATCGCAAATCATCAACTTTTAAATGCATTATACCATGTTGCATTCCATAGTCAAAAAGGAATTCATCCAAGATGTCTAAATGAAAGCAGAGGTGTGTTTTGACAGAACAAAGTGTATCAGGGTTCAGGAATCATCAACAAGCAACTGTAAGCAGTTAAATGGTCCTAGAGCTAAAGCACTGCAGTGAATGATATAATCTTCACTTTCTTTTTCTTTTTTTGATCATTAATCTTCTTTTTCATACACTCCGTATGTTATAACAGTTTTCAGTAATGTATTTCAATGAAAAATACATGCTTACATTTGTTAAATAGTTCATAATTTAGCTAATATAATTGTACATGCACATCCTCCATTAACTTGAATGAGTAAAAGTGTAAGCAACTGAAGGATAAAAGGAAATACTTTAGGTAAACAACTATGAAGATAAAAAAAAAAACTACAACTAAAAGAGAACAGTACGTAGCACAAACCTATAGAGGTTAGGTCAGAGAATTCAAAGGAATAAACAATCAAACCTACACGTAAATAAATAAATAAATAAATCAAGCATTCATGCCACTGAGCTGTTGCCCAAATATGTCACTCAGATACTGTTTGACGCTTTCACACACTTCTCAAACACTTAAATATATTTTTGAAATTCATGAATCGATTAAAAAGATAACATACAATAATTTTATTAAGTGTGATTAGAGTACGAGAGGAAGTCCGCAACAGTAGCTGTAGCAATATTCCCAATGGAAATTCCTTGAGAAATAAAACTAAAAGCCCAACTTCCAAAAAGTGTGTTCAAGTTTGTAACATAATAATCTAATCAAGTTATCATATTTATTCCATTATACTTTATAACATCCGCTTAACTTCATTCTCACACTTCTCTTTCCATTATTACATTTTTCAAATCATGAGCAATGTAATTAACCAAACTGAGAAACTCATGCAATAAAAATCTGACTATTTATTATATTAAATTACCATGAACCCTCTAGCAGTACGTGACTTTTTTTAATTAAAAATAAGGTGCCTTGCAGGACCTTCATTGTGGAAGGATAGAAAATCAGAAAGTAGAACAGAAAGAGAACAGATTAGCAAAACAGTTCTTTTCTAAGAACACCTTAGAACCTTGATAAGATCTAGCATAAAAAGCAGTTACACCCTTCCATAGTATGGGTCCAACTGCCCAAGCATGACTGGTCCTAATAGTATGCTTGGACAAACTACAAACCCCAAAAGCTAACCCGAGTTATATTAGATTCTTAGTAGCTCCAAATGCTTATAAGCCATCATCCAATTCCTTATACGTCTAATGTGGACCTGGGGTATCACAAATTTAATGAATGAACCTTGGAGAAATCAACGACTTCTATTGAATATAAACAGGTCATATAGAATGAGAACTAATCAAATGATAATTACAAGCCCTATATATTTCAAAATTCAAATTACTTGACTTACTGTCATTATGTATAAACTTAGGAAGTTTCTATAACAGACCTTTGGCATTCATACTAGGATAACAACCTATATAACTGTACATTTTATTTAACAATAGGTGCTGGTGATTAGAATATGAACTGAGAAAAAGTATGGACCACGTGTGTGACTCACCTGATTGAATAACTCCTGGATACTTCGTTTGCTGAGAATACTATTACATGATTCATCAGTATCTGCATTTGCTAATCTAGTTTGAGTCGCTGGTTGAACTGCACTAGATTGTGCAGCCATAAGAGAAGAAGGTTTCTGATTTCCTGGCCCCTGAAGCCTTGTAACCTGTGGTGGGTGAGCCACGTGTGGAGCCCTTGACGGTGGAACCTGTTGCCCAAAATGCTCCTGTGATTGATTAGATGGCAAAGGTTGCTGCTGCTGCTGCTGTGAAGGTGTTGCCGTGGACTGCTGCTGCTGAGAAATATGCGACCTTTGCGGCAAGGATTGTGGGTTCAATTGCTGCCTATAAGATGGCGTTGGCAAAGGAGGCTTCCCTTGTGGCCCAGACGACAACCATGGCTGATTAAGTGACTGCATACTTTGTGATGCACTTGGAGATGGAGCAGCAGGTGATCCCACCGATGAGGGTCTCATAAGTCCATGGCCTTGGAAGCTCTAAAGAAAATGTAACCAATTAGGAAATGACCTACATTTTCCCCCAAAATATGTATGTTGGTATGCGAAGCACAAGCATTACAGTATGACACATAAAAGTGAGCAAACCTCTTAAAACAATTAGAAATAAAAAATGCTCAACACCTTTACTCAGTGTTATCAAATATCAGCCATAGCAGGTTTTTACTCTCCGTCATGGCCGATATCCCGCCATCATTATTTGTCAAATATGGCAGGATTTTGGCTCTCCGCCATCCGCTATTAACAACAATGCATTTATTCACATACAAATCTGAATTCTTGTATTCCTTTACCAACCCTAAACCTGGGAGAACCATTGTTCTCCTTGCAGAAACAGAAGCTGCTATCTCAAAAGTGAGACGTGCACTTAAGGGTACCTTATTCGACTTGATAAACAATTCAGTCTTCTCAGGCAGATGAATTTTTATTTTACAATCTCATATAAAAGGCGAAAGCGTAAAATTCAAAAACACCAATTTCTAGAACCACTCTACATATATTCTCAAACACATCCCGCTCCATCTGAAATCCAATCACACTTCCTATGACTAACCAAGCAGAAAATACAAAAACCCAGAATTGAAAGACACGGTCAAGCTCATAACATTCAAATTAAATTAAACACCAAAGCTAGAGTAGAGGGAAAGGTTCACAAAGTAAGCCAAAAAGACTAACTTGTGAACCAGCAGGTTGAGTATTTGGGGTAGAGGATTGTGGTCTAAGAGATGATTGAACTGGTCTCTGTTGATGTGAAGGCAGTCCACCGGGCCGCATTTGAGAACTTGAACCCAAAGATCCTAACATCCCCATCCCTTGCATGGGCGTTCTAACCTGAACGTTACAAACAACTAGTCAAAATGAATAAACAGTAGTAATATTTATTCACAAAGCTTCAAACATCAAAATGCTCGTAATTTAACGACTAGACCTCGAAAGTAAAGCATACACTTTGGAACTGTTCTAAAGTGTGTTAAAACAGTTAATTGCAAAATCATCAGTGGATATTCAAGAACTTGATAATTTGTGCAAAATCATCAGTGGATATCCAAGAACTTGATAATCATCAGTTTATCATAAGATCAATCAACAGTTATAAATAGCACTTTACATTCCTGGTTGAAATTGAAAAATGTCAATGGTGGATCGAACAAAACACTGTGAAGTGTATGCCTTACCTGAGAGGAGCCAGAATTGGAGGTAGATTCGGTAACATTGACTCCAGGTCGACCCAACCCGCCAAAATGTTGACCGAAGGTAGAGGAGAACGGAGGGGAGGGGTTCTGGTGGTGCGCGGGTACACCGATCGCCATGCCACCTCTCGGCGCGGCTGCGGGGGCGGGAATCGACGGCGAGGGAGTGGAATTAAAAGAAGACGCCGGCGACGGAGAAGGAGCGGAGGAAGGCGGAAGCGATGAGAAGTGCGAGAAATGCGACGGCTGCTGCTGCTGCGGCGGAGGAGCTCGGTTGAATGTGGGGGGAGGGCGAGGTTGTGGAGGAGTTGGAGTGGGTCTAGGGTTTGGGTTGTGGATTGGGTTAGGATTTTGGATTTGGATTGGGTTTGGGTTTGGATTTGGGGCTGGAATTGGGGTTGGGTTAGGGTTTTGGGGAGGATGGGGTGGTGCTGAGATGGGAGGGGTTGTCGATGATGAAGTTTGAGGGAGAGAAGATGGTGGTTGTAATGGTGGTTGAGATTGTGAGGGTTCAGAGGTGCTCCGAGCGGTGGCGGCGGCGGTGGCCGGAGGTTGAGGGTCCATGAGTTGGACGGTTTCTGAGAATGAAGAGTGAAAATTTGAAACGGAGCAATGTCTCAATATATACTGTGCACTGTGCAGTGCCTGGGTGTAATTTTCGATTGCTATCTCCTCTTCTACAGGGAATTTGGTTTGGCAGCCCACCTATTGGGTTTCGCACCCCACTTTATTAAAAACGGGAATTTAAATTCCGATTTTAATACGAAAAAAACGGAAATTAAAAAACCGTTATGTATTTTAGCATATGTGGCACATTTTCAACCGTTCATTGCATATAAAAAACAAATCGGAATTTTAAATTCCGTTTTGAAAACGGAAATTAAATTTCCGTATTGAATACATGGGTGCCAAACCCAAATCCCTCTTCTACACTGCTAAGTGCTGAGTTAGAAAGGAAAGGTACAATCAATATATATAGGGTTTTTTTTTAATTATTAATATATAGATTAAAAAAATATGAGATTAATTTCTATATACTCACACCGACCGACAGTGTAAAAGGTTTTACACATTCATTAAATTACAACATTCCATTTTCTATTTTAAAAATTATTAAATTCAAAATCACTGATAAGGTAGCAAAATGGAGGGATGTAATTAAATGACTGCGTAAAACTTATTTACATTGTCAATGCATAGAACTTAATCTCAAAAAAAATATATATATATATATAGGGTTAACTATTTTTTAATGGGATATTTGCTAAAAAATTATATGAATATTAAATTTTAAAGTTAGTTTAAGGTGTGGTACCCAAAATGAGTTGGACCGATACTAAATATTATGTGTAAAATGAGTCAGCATTAACTTTTTTTTTTTAATTAATGCTGACTCATTTTACACATAATCTTGTTTATATGTTTATTTTTAAAAATAAATATATTTATGAAAATATACTTAAAATTAGTTACAAACAAATCATTTCACTTTATTAACAATTAAAGTTTAGCCTCAGTAATTTTTCAAGTGAAGAGTCTCCGCAGATATTTCATCTCTCTTCTCAATTGTCATCCTTTTATATTAACTTCACATCATCTTCTTCTACTACACTCTGCAGTGTTGTGGTAGCAGAGTCCCACATCTATTTGTGTTTGCAATGCCATATAGCTAGAGTCTCAAAATCGACCACAATTTCCTCTTTTTTCCTCAAATACATCAAGACTAGGGTGCTCGCGGTCTAGTTTGGTTTGGTATTAAGGCCTTCTTACTGACTTTCCACAAGACTCACAGCTTATAGCACTTGTCGTTGTTGTCATTTGGGTTCCAATTCTGAGCATTTTATGAAAATAAGTTTATCACAAGAAATTTCCATAAAATAACCTCATAAAGAAGCCTAAATTTCGTATAACCTTGAATAAGCTATTAACCACACCTAGTTAAAAATAAGCAAAAAATAGCTTAATTGCAATGGCAATGGAGCACGTTGATTGAAGATCACGGATCCAACATAGATGTTTAATAAACCAAGCCAACATATATGGCTTCCAAAAGAAAAACCAAAACAAATGTTTACAAACCAAAATACATGGCTTCCAAAAGAAAAATAGTTGTTGTATTGTTCAATGTAATCAACCCAACATAGATGTTTCATAAATCAAAATATTTGGCTTTCAAAAATTAAAAACGACTGTAGTTGTCTTGGCAGGTGTAACATAACCGAGGTGATGGTAGAATATTTGAGTTGAAGAAAATTGTGGGAACATCGAAAAGCCATTTATCACATTCATAGCATGATGAGGTATAACATAATCAGAATTGAACTATTTTCACAAGAACAAAATGCACAAACAATTACTAATGAATTCTTCAATTTATTACTAAAAAAATTACCAAACCATACGCAACTTACTTCTTGGTTTATAGAGTCTTGACTTGAAGGAGTCACATACACCTACTTATACTTTTGGATACTTGGACCATTCTTTTTCAAACCCTGAAAGTAAAATTATAAATATATACATTCCTTGCATAAGCCTTTACCTCAATTATTTAATAGTGAGAGTTTATACCTCTCCTTTTCATTTTCTAGATACTTTGCTTGTCGACACAATAGTTTTTCTTCCATGCATGGAGACATCACCGACAGCCGGAAATAAACAAAAGAGTTGTCACCTTACTCAACATGTACCGAATGTTCAAAAAAAAAAAATTAAAATCCAGTACATCATCATTTAAATTTTCATTATCAACCTCTACCGAGGATTCACCTTCATCAACATGAGTCGTATCAGCAGATTCAAAAAAGGTTGGACATGTCCTACTTGTGTGCCTTCTACGGTGTCATTTCGAATACTGTCTCTTACAACCTTTCTTCTTACGGAGCGCCCCTTTAGTCTTAACCATAACTGGATCACCAGCTGAAATCACAACATTTGGGTTGTTTGATTTAACGCCCCGACACTTCTAAAATTTTATAGCAAGTTTGTAAATTTCATTCATCACTTGGGAAAAATCATTCACGTTCTCACACGCCACCTTACTGAAGAAGTTGCACGCAACAGACAATGCACCTCTATGCAACATTGACAGTCTTTGTGAATCAAGATCTCCTAGTGTAATTTCTACATATCATCAACTTTTGCTGACTTAATCCACCTTTTACAGATCAAACTATTAAGAATTGCACTAGCATACTAACTCTTCATAGCAGCTACAATGTAACAACAAGGAATGCCATAATATTCAAACTTACCACAACCACACAAATAATTTGATTGGCTCAAATCTAGAATAATTACATATTCATGTCTTCTGGTGGCAAGTTTAGTCATCTTGAACATTACAATGTCATCCACCTTCGACCTTTCCACAACATTTAATCTACCCACTTCTTCAATCTGAACTATTACTTCCCTAAACTTCTTTTTGGTAAATACTTTTGCAAATTCAGCTTCAATCTAAATAAGAAGTGTTTTCAATACAAGACCCGAGTGCATTGACTTAAAATCAGAGTTCAATTCATTGTGTTTGTACTCTTTCACAACCCTCTCAAAATGGTGCAAAAAGTCATTAAGACTACTTTTTTCCTACACAAACATCTTAATAAATGAGTTTACCCCTTCACATATAGACGTAGTCATTATGCCCGCAAATAATGTATCCCGCATAAATGTTGTAAGGCCCTAAACTCATTTTATATTATTCAAGTGGAAAATTGAATAAAAATGAAGGTTTTGACAATGTTTGAGTTTTGACAGATTCTGGGTGTCACTTTGTACGAATTTTTAGAGGGTCTTAACGACCTAATTTGGGAAAACTTCCTTCATTAGAGTTGTAGCCCTTTACGTTAAGAAAATTCTCCAAGTGGTTTCAGGTCATGCCGATCTCTGTAGCCCGAGATATTCATGTTTTAGTGACGAAAGGTCTGGCTGTATAGTGCCAGCGAATTAAGTGAATTGTTTTCCTTTTAATTCCGAGTTTGCTTGTAAATTTACTAAAAAGGAGTTGGGTTTTTATTAGATTCAGACCTGATTAAGTGGTTCTTATCAGTGGGTCAAGGTTTGGTTTTGGGCTTAAGTGAAAATAAAGAAAACCCTAACCCAAGGTTGTGTGTGTGCTGTGCCGGCCACTAAAGGGGCAAAGGGAGGGATTTCCTTGTTTTTCTTTCTCCAAAACCCTAGACCTGATTCAGAAGGCTCACACACTCAGTAGCCTACGTGAAACTCAGAAGAAAAGAAGAGAGAAAGAAGAGGAGAAGAAACCGAGAGAAAGGGAGAGAAAACGCGAGAGAGATCGAGAGAGTGGAAGAGAGAAAGCGGGCGAGAGAGAGATCGCGTGGGAGAAGGGAGGAAGAGACTTGGACAGCAAGGGATAGTACTTCAACCTGCATTCTTTTCTCTTTTCAGATCAAGGAATCAAGGTAAGGGCTGGTCTAGGAAACGGGTAGTTGCTTAGGGTTTTCCTTTACCATGAAATCCATGAGAAAGTTGTGATATTGCATGTTTGTGTATGAGATATGTGAAAGTGTATGTTGCTGCACCTTTGTGCTTGAAAACCATGTTTATTGAGGATTCTTGGCTTAGAGTTTTTATCAGGTTGAATCAAAATAGGAACCCTAGACTTGATCATTCGTAAAGAAATTTGAGGCCGAAGGGACGCTGTCAGATTTCTTTGCTGGACAGCGAACTTCGAGGTCCAATATCACCCATTTTTAGCGTTCAAATGAAAATTCAGTGAACTAAGATATTGTAGGATTTTTAATCAGCTTTCTAGACGTATAAGGAACATAAATTTTGGTTTAGTAATGAGTCCTGGAGAACTTTTTAGTAACTGTTACACCTGCTGTCTTTCCTGTTCCGGACAGTAAGCTTTAAGGCCTAATATCACCTAATTTTGGGACTCAAATGAACAAGTGTTTAACTAGAGAGTTGTAGATATTTAAAATAGCTTTCCAGAAAGGCATCATACGTGATTTTTGGTTGAAAGATGCATTCTGTGGCTCTGTTTTTGTGAAAGTTGTTTCTGCTGTCAATATGTTGAGTTGCGAAAATGTTTGAAGTTTTGTTAGGAACATGTGTTTAGGAGATGTTGTGAGTTATATGCTGTTGAGCTTGATTTCATGAGCCTTGGTACTTTCCTTGTGGTGCTGTTGTGACATAATATGCATGATTTTATGTATATGACTATTCTTAAATGATTTCACACTGTCGATTGGTTTTTTGTACAAAAGGGTCGCTCACCTAGTTGTAATTCCCTTTTGTGCACTGTGAATGTTGTGTTGCTACCTTTAGTTTTGTGAAGAGAAATAAAGACTCTAGGAAGACTTGACTTAGAGCCTCAATATAAGAGAAAGAGAAATAACTCGCTTGCAATTAAAAAGTGAAAATGTAATTTAATTGGACATAAGTCTAGTGAAGACTATGGGCCATGAGAACGACGGTTCCGTTAGAGAAAAACGGTAGCTTTCACGCGAGGGAGAATTTTGTGGATCATTGCGGCTCCACGTGTGTTTGGTTCACTACGGTCACCATGAGATTTTTGTGAAGTATTGCAGCTTCACGTGATTTGTACATCTGCGGATGTATGTGATTGGCCAAGGAAGGTTTGGTGGGTTGTGTGATGTGAGGTTCCGCTAGTACACTGACTAACTGACTTATTATACCCATAAAAGACTCATTAAAATACATTATGTGCTTTCTGCTGTTGAATATGTTGTTGTTTCTGTTGACCTGGCCCTTGCATTATTTGTTTATGTGTTTATTTGGGGGGGGGGGTAGATGGTCGTGAAGATAACGACGACGATCCACTCCTGGGAGATGAAGCTGTATGATTTCCCTCAAGAGCCTCTTCCAGAACCTGAGCCTTCGTTGAAGAAGCGACGCCGGGATAAGGAACCAGTCGACAACGACGCCTGAGTTGGAGGGTAGTATACTTTGGGGGGAAACCTGAGAGTTGAAGCATTGAATTTAATTTTACGTTTTCTTTATCAGACTTATTTTTAATGGTTAAAGTTGTTGGAGTAAACGGTTATTTACTGTTGGTTTTGGTTAGTTCACTTTTGGAGAATAAATGCATGGTTAATAAATAATTGTGGTCTTTCGCACGCGGGTGTGGCCACGACTTTTCAGTTACAACTTTATTTGTATTTCCACACGTTTAAATTTGGTAACTGTTCTATTACGCAAGTTAAGGATTTCATAATAAATGTCAATTCGTCGTTAAGCAAAGAATGTTAAATGAACCGACGAAAATTCTTTCTGAAAATTACGTGGTTTGGTTACTGTGTGACACTCGAGAAATCGGGGCGTTACAAATGCACTTGCCAACATGGAATTCATATCATACATGTTCTTCATCAAACTGTTTTCCGATATACCATATTTTTTAACAATCTTAGTCCACTAAGATTCAAACCTATCATGTGAGAAATTGTCATAAATCAAGATCTAAAAATCTTCCACAAACTTAGAATTCTTTAATTTTTTTCTAATGTAATTTGCTGGATGTGCTAACAACATAGCATATTGTGTGCACTTAAAAAATTTAATCCTTATAGGTTTCGTCACAGAGACATCTCCATTTGTAATAATAGCTTTAGGATGTTTATGAAACATTGCTTCAGGAAAGCAATCAGAAACTCACTTGTAGGTATTTATCGTATGTTCTGATACCAATGCACAAGAAAATACCATGATAATATACCCACATAAAATTACCAAATTCTTGTTATACTTATTCCTCCTATGTTTCTTGTCAAAGGCAATAACATTTTCAAAGGCATGGTAGTCACACCAAAACAACTTTTCTAGATTTCCATCACATGTTTCGGTGTATTTGTAGAAAAACAAAGAATCATTTTCAGTCTTAAAGGGAAAATATGGTAAAGCGACAACTCCATCTCCATTATGTTTTCTACTCTTCTTTTTCTTGTCAATTTGATTATACAAGTATTTTTTCAAGAACCCCACTGAATCATGTCCGCCTTTCTGACCCATCATCAACCCTATTATATGGCATGTCCAAACATCCTGTAGTTACATGCTATCAATTTGGGCCTTGTTAGCATCATCTCATCTGTCTATAAGAAGCAAGCAAGTGAGTGTTATCAACCGGAGATAAATCGTGATTTTGAGACTCCTCAAACTGTATTCTGGCCGGACAACTTACTCCGGTGATGGGCTTTGCCTCCTTAGCATTGTGCATACTTTTCATAAAAATCAATGGCAGCTTCCTTGAAAATAAATTTAAGGGCCCTTATGTCACCAGTTGTCAAATTTGTTATATTTTTAAATCCTTCACCAGCATCGTCATCATTTATCTCATTCATCAATACAACATTGTTTACCTTTCCCTCATTCACATCTCCATCATCATCTAAATTAACTCCTTCCACCTCCCTTTCCTCCCTTGACATGGCCCTAAAACATGAACTTAATAATTTAAACAAAAACACAATGTCAACCCATAAATAACACAATAATAACAATATAAACAAACACTCACAAAAAGCATCAATAAAAGACATACTTCATAACCTTTTTAAAATCTAAATTTTAAAAAACAAAAGTTTCGGCATTGTTAAAATCACTATAAGTCAAAAAAAAAAATTACAATACTTCATTAAATTGGCAAAGTGTTAAAAATGCCAAATTGAGTCAATAATACATTTGTCAAGATCGGTATTGTGATTTTTTTAGTCAATAATACATATGTCCAGGATCCTCCCTAGTGTGGAATACCGAATATCAATGGTGGTTGCTGATAGGATTAGCCAGTTGCCAAAAGAACTTCTCCTTCTCATTCTCTCGTTTCTTCCCACTAAAGACGTTGTTGTCACAAGTCTTGTTTCAAAGAGGTGGAGGCCACTCTAGCTTTCAGTCCCCACCCTTGACTTCGACGAGTTAAGATACCTTAACCGATGACCTCGTTATGGGAAACAATTGAGGTTTGTCGATTTCATGTCCACAACCATTCAGGCATGAGGTTCTCACCAACCGATCAAAGGGTTTCGCCTCACATGTTACTGTGAAGGTCTCCTTGCGAAGCGATGGTTAAACGAAGCAATACAACGTGGAGTTGAGAACGTTGAAATCGAGTGTTACCCTTCATTCGAGTTGTCGAGCAACATCTTCAACTGCACAACACTTGTTGTTCTCAAGTTGCGTTGGCCATTTTTTTGAAAATAATGACATTTCTTCTTTTGTTTACCTTCCTTCCCTTAAAACCCTGCATTTGAAAAATGTTGGTTTTTTAAAGACTAAATATTTTATGGAGTTTCTTTACGGATGCCCAATTCTTGAAAATCTGGAAGCAGATAGAGTAATCTTTCTTGACCCTTCATTTGAAGGGGAATTTAAAAGTTTATCCAAGTTGGTACAAGCAGAATTTCATGACCTCAGGGAATTTCATATTCCGGTGAAAGTTTATTCTAATGTAAAGTTTCTGAGCTTAGACAAGTGAAATGATGAAAACATTCCTATGTTTCCCAATTTAATTCATCTGGAGCTCATCTTATTTGAACCTAAATAGAATTCAGTGCTGGATACACTCATTTGTAGTCCTAACCTTCAAAAAATTGAACTTGAATTCCTATATTCTTCTTGTCTGGATTGGCCAAACCCACAATTTGTTCCTCAATGCTTTTCTTCACAGCTCAGAGAGTGTGTTATTGCAAATTATCTAGGCAGGGAAAATCAGGTGAGATTTTCTAAGTATGTTATGTAAAATTCAACATCGTTGCGTACCATGACAATAATTTGCACTTATTCGTATTTGAATGATGATCAGAAAAAGGAATTAGCGTCATGTGATCCAAGGACATGTGAACTTTTATTTAAGTAATGAGATATGATGCCTGTTAATATTCCTAGTCCTAGATGATTGCATTGTAATTGGTTCTACATACTGCTGGTTCTGGTGCTTTTGAAGTGCATGAAGTAATGAACTTTGTCACTTGTTCTAAAATTTTGAGTTAAATTCTTGTGTACTCCCTCGTTCTCCTGTAATTGTTTGGAAAATTGCTGATATGGTGCAGTACAGTAAATTTTGGATATTTGGAAATGTAACAGAAACTGAAATATGAATATATTTTTAAATAAGTTGTTTGGTGTAAGGCCCGAGTTTTTAAGTTTATGCTAAGTGAATAAACTTCTTATTCACGATTAGGGTTGATGTTATGTGAAGGGAAACCTGAACGAAAGTTTATTAAATGAAATATATTTATGAAGGAGAAAGTTCAGGAAAAGTTCAAGGATTGCATTACGATCGTTAAAAGTTATAGCACGAACGTTTTACGCTTAAACCTAGGTCAGAAACCCTAGTATATAGCTAATTTTCACTTTTAGGCACGATGGCAGTTAATTCCAAAAATCTTCAGAGAAATGTTAGAACTTCTCTTTTTCCATATATCACAATCGTTTCGAGGCGAAACTCTAGGATCTACGAACGTCCGATTCCAATCATCGGAAGTTTGCCGAAACCGAATCCCTGGTATTTCAAAACCCTAGAATTTCTCGACAATGAAGACTTTATCTATTCAGAGCTTCAAATGAATATTCTACACGCGTACACCCATTTCTCTTGATGATTTCAATCTTTCTTCCGAAGGAAGTTTTCCATTCCGACCTTCGATGCAAAAAGCAACTTATCGGGTAAAATAGTTTTATACCGACTATGCTTTAGTTGCCAAAAATACAAGGAAACCTCTTTATAGTTTTGGAATTCTTTTGCCAAAACATATCTAATAATTCATGGAGAATGACGCCGGAAAAATCAGATTCGCGAAACTTTCATTTTCCCGCGAATTTCCACCTTCTATATATAGCAAAGAAAGGAAGAAAAAACCAAAAAAAACTACCCATTTCCCCACCCAAACCCGCGGCCACAAAGAGGAAGAAGGAGGAGAAGATTTTCTTCATCGTTTGCTTGATCGTCGATCAATCAGTTGCTACTTCAAGGCTTCGAGGTATAGTCGCTAATCCTTACCTCCGATCGCTTTTTCCATAGCTTTTCTGTAGAGTTTTCTGAGTGGATAGTTTATGGGTTTTTGCAAAACTATCCTGAATCTTTCATTTCTGATTCTAAACCTCTTCCTTATGCGCCCAAGATCACTTCTGCCGGATTAGATTTTCCGTTATGTCGCCGGAATTCCGTCGGAATCAATTTGAGCCTAAAATACCCATTTTTGGAGTTTTTGGAGTAAAGCTTCAACCTTTAGGCTGAAAACTATCGCCTTAGCTTAGTGCTAGTAGGATTAGTTGTCATAAACGTCGCCTGCAAAATTTTATTTTTGGGATTTCAGTTTTGAAAATCCTAAGTTAAAAATCATGACCAAAATACCCCTGCGACAGTTTTTGATCCGATAATTTTTCCGAGTTCAGAATACCCTTAGTTACGGCTTATGAAAGCATAGGAACCAAGTTTGATCGAAGAAAAATCGAGCCCCACAATTACCAAAAGTGGCCGAGCCCTATAGGGGAGGAGGAGGAAAATTTCCTTTTCCGAAAACTTGTCTTTCGCGCTAGATTATCGTACCTTAGAGTATAGATTACTTCGAGTAACCTTAGTAAGTATCGATAGCTTAGTTTTCGATAGATTCTTATAGTATTCTGTGATTTTATTGTAAAGGTGCTTTTGAGGATTTCTCTGAGGAACAACACTTTGAGAGCGAGGAAGCACTAGTTGATCATTCTGTAGAACTTTCAGGTGAGGGCTTCTCACTGAATCTCTAGTTAATGCTTAGGGTCGATGTTTCGACATTGTTTACTGTTTATGCACTTGAATTGTGTGTGATTGGAAAATGTTTTCTGAGGCTTCGGCTGACAATGTAGATGATTCATCTACTGAATGTTTTTGAGATTGTCTTACATGCTATGTGCTATGTGGGTAATCTAGGATGGGTGGTGCATGCTTTATATGCTAAGTGCTAAGTGTTTATGATGCGATTTATTGATATATGACATGTTGTTGATTGTGATGATTTAAATATGCTCTGTACTGGAATCTGAGATTCTGAATGGTGAGAATAGCGGGCAGGTCATGCCGATTTTATTTTGAGAGTTTTGAGAAAGTTTGATAGGACGAACGAGGTTCGGGCCTTAATTTTGTTTAGTGGATCGAGACATCCTCTGGAAGCGACTTGGGATTGGGAGATCCTGAAAATGTATAAGACTTGCGATAAGACAAAATGGAATCTATTTTATAAAGAAAATTCATAAGACCTTAAATAACCTCAAAATCTTTAAGTAATGATAACAACCTCGAAGGAAGGCATTGGAAGTCAAATCATAGTTTTGGAAAAACGAGGAGTGTCGTCGGATCCAAGTGTTGAGTTTGTTGTTGTGCTGTTGGAGCAGCGTTTGTTGTTGTGCTGTTGGAGCAGCGTTTATTGTTGTGCTGTTGGAGCATCGTTTGTTATTGTGCTATTGGAGCAGCGTTTGTTGTGGTGCTGTTGGAGCAGCTATGTGTCGTTATGAAGTGTGTCTTTTGGTCGTAGAATCGACTTTACCTTAGGGTAAGCTTTTAGAGACTTTAACTTCCCTAGAACACGTGGCGACGTGTCGAGTGAGGACGGAGACGTTGTTTGACTAATCATTTTGCATACATGCAACATTAATGAGGTATTAACACAGGACGTACTCTGGACCTCGTCGGTTTCCAAAATGGTCATAAGACCCGGAATGCCGTGAAAGAGCGTTTGTAGACGTCTCTTGTAGCAGACCGAAATGGCAGACCTACGGGTTTACTGCTGATCTGACTACCCCTGTTGGAGTAAGAGGCACGCGGGCCGAAATGGCTCCACCGTGGCTGGTGTTAGGGCTGATCCGTTTGATGTCCATCCCTTTCCGGAATGCATGTGGTTGACTGGGTTAACCTGCATACATATCATGCAACATGCATACGAATTTAGTTGTTGAGTGTGATTGGTAATTGTTAAACCTATTTGGAACATGCTATCTGCTATTATTGTGTTTATGTTATTGTGGAACATGCAACCCTAGGAATGACATCTTTAGCTATAAGCCTAAGTGGCTATCTATTATTTGTACCTATTGGGTTTATTATCTACATAGTTCTTTAGAGTTGACCCTCGCGTCTTCTGTGTGTGTTTTGGCGGACAACGCCTTTTGTCAGATGAGTATTGCGGACTGGTTCACCATGGTCCACCCTTCGGGGGGGATTAGGTATGAGATGATCGATCAGGACGACCCCGGGTCGTGGGTGGTTGACCCCGCGAGCCATCGAGCGACGTATTCGGGGCGCATCATGGAGAACCACGTGGACAGTGGAGGACTCTTGAGGTCAGGAGTGTTGAGGCGATGCTCTATCAGCTTCAACTTGCCACCGGGCGTTCACTGCGGACCAGGATTCGGAGGAGCACCGCCGCCACCGTCATCTTCAGAGGAGGAGGATCCCTCAGAGGAGATTCCAGTGGGAGTGCCTTCAGCAGGGTCTAGTGCACCCTCTGTTGCGATCATTGATGATCAGGGTTCGGGCCCTAAGCCCGTGAGTCCAGCATCGGAGCGCACTGCGGTTGCGAGGGGAGGACGGATAGGGCTGGTAGACTTGGTCGTTCTGGATTCTGATTCAGACGACGATCATGCTAGCACATAGTTTTGAGTGTTGGTATGAGCTCCTCGAGTTAGGATTAGTGTAGGAGTAGAGTTTTAGCTCTGACAGTCTTGCTTCATTTGTTACTTAGGGGACAGGGTAGATCCGCCTATAGCTTTTTGTGTGGTTTCCTTACGGGAATCACAGAGAGTTGGTTGGACTTAGGAGGTCTTATTTTCAGGCCATTGGGTCAGCTGATTCTCAGTTTTGAGGGATGGTGTTGCGGGCACTTCACCCTTTTCATTTGGTTTGTATATATTGCCTACGGGCGTTGCACTTTTCTTTCCGTCACTGGAGGTTACTCGTGATGAGGTTGTTACTTACAGCGGGGGCTGTTTATATATTGTATATTAGTTCTATTGCTTTTCGCTTTTGGGTTTTATTTAATTCAGTCTTGTCTTAGTTATTATCGAAAAAAAAATATTTCACGTTTTTCCGCATTAAGTTTACTTTTGGTTACTAAAGTGATGCCACCGAAATCGGGGTGTTACATTTGGATGTGTAAAAAATAATAATGCATATGTCCAAATAAGAAGCTATTGTAAAAGTGCCAAATATCGCAATTGGGACCAACCATGAGAATGTAAAGTTGGATTATAAAGAAAAAGAAAATTAACTAGCTTCAACAATAAAAGGGAAAACAAAACACACTAACTGGATATGATAACTAATACAAACACACATGATAAAAGTTACACAACAGCAAACCAATACCTTTGTTACAATAATAATAAACTCACACTAACAATAAGCCTACTGTGAAAAAACTAACAAAGATACTCAAAACTACTCTATTTTCTTTAAATCTGCATTCCATTTTTTCCCAAATCTCAAATGTTGCATAATGTTCTCCAATTATGAACAATCAATATCTTTTCTTAGCATATCAACGTGATTCTCTATTTTTCATCAACAAAAGAAAATGTAATTCTCTATTTCTATATCTGAAGTAAATAAGGGTGTTTTAATGAAATCATATATTAACTTAATGAGCTCTTAAACTATGTGCATAATCTTAAACAACAATTTTGGAATGGATTGTTTGTGATATTATATTAACGGAATGTAGTATCTTTATAGGTACCATATCGTTAACTTAATTTTTTCATAATTTTTGCCTTCATCAATATATATTAAAATAACAAGGATTATAAGACTCATTTGTTGATGTGTCAGTTCCTCATACATTCTCTTCTATGGTGCATTCTCACAGTTAGTGGATTTCCAAGGTGGCTTACTCTCCTTGACTCCCTCCCTCCATTCCCTGATGATGTGTCGTGTTTTCCTTAATTCTCATACACCACTCAAATTTCGCGTGGATTCGTTCCATTGGCCAACCTGTATCCTTCAATCACCCTCTTTCAAATTGTTGGTTAAACTTCATTTTTTTATTAATTTTTGATTCATTAAAAGCCTATCCCCAACTGTTTCATTGATTAATTTCCCATTTTCCAATCTCTGCTTCTCGGAATGTCCTCAAAGCGCCTCCTTCAAGCCCAATCGATGCTATCCGAAATTCTTTTCCCCACCATTGCCATATTTTTCACCAATCATATACCTACCTGCATTTGAATTCCATTCTTTCGTTTTTCTTTGTTAATTTTTCTTTCTTTGTCCAATGGCACGATGCATTAAAGCACGTGCAGCCTTCACATTCCAAGATTTAAGCATGCCATCTCTCTTCCCACGCTCAGTTTTCTATAAGCTAGAGAATTTCAAAACGAGTCATTTTTCCATATTTCAAAGTTTGCTTAGATTAAATCTTTCTACCATTGGTTCTGCATATGGCATATCCTATATTTGAAATTTGAAATGTTTCAAATCTTTGGAAAAATTCTTAATTAACCTTCTATAAATATATTTTCCCTCTCAAGAAGAGCACTGCCCATCAGAATGGAGGAAAGAATTAGAGAAAGAATAGACTTGAGGTTGTTGTCAGAGCTCCGGTAGAGTTTGACAGGTATTTACGGAAAACCCACCAAGTGAGGAGGATCTTGTTAGGGTGAGACCTACATAGGGCGATTAAGGAGCTCTCGTGTTAGCTTGCGAAGAAGTAGATAGGGAAGATTGTGCCGTCGTTCATGCTTTGTTCTTCATCACTCAGATTCAATTTTTTGTGTTATGTCTCAATTTCCTATTAGTGTGGGGGTTTCATTTTGCTGTTAGTTTATTCAGATATTGATTGGTTTGGTCTCTTTAAGTTCGAGTTATATATGAAAAAATGATTATTTTGAAGATGAATTTGTTATGCAAAAGGTTAAGAACTTATAATGTAACTCAAAACTATTATCTTTTGTTTAAATTTGTTTGGTGATCTATTTAGGTGCTTATTTTGGTAGAGTGAGTGTAGGTTAAGCTAGCAACAATGGGGTAACTTATGAATGATTTATATTATATTTTTATCCTAATGTATCAATATTATTTTCTATTAATGATAACCTTTTCTGATGATCAATATAGTTTAGTTGAGGTATCAGTGGTTTATTCTATTAATGAAATCATTTTCTGAAAAATCCGTATATTTTAGTTGCAAACAAAAGCTTATTGTTGATAATCCTTTTAACTGAAAGAAGTTTCATGTGCATGAGGTTTTAATTACAAAAGGAATGAAAAAATACATGATGCTTGCGATGCTAGCTGCTTTTTTACTTCCTCCTCATTCTGCTCAAACTTAAACAATAGCGTTTATTGATTCTCTTTGCCGCGTTGACATTCTCATTTTTCTGATTTATTCTTAATTCTTCAGATTTCTTTAGTTATCTTCTTTCAAGGTTTTTCCATGGCAGATGTATGATGGAGACCATAATAATACAAGATTTAAGGAAGATTTTGGTTTCATCTTTTATAAGGTTGTGTTATGAGTGAAAGCAAGACATTGGAGACACCTTGAATTATTTTGTTTATTTATGTTCAATTACAAAGAAAAAAACTAAAAAGTTTGTACGGAAAATAATATTTTACACAAAAATAATTCATGTTAGATCTTATTGAAAAAATATTTGTATACATGTATATATGTATTTATGTTTATATTAAATAGTTGACATTTGAAGGGTGATAGGTTATTGAGTAATTTATACCAAGTCTAAATTACAAGTAAAAATGTTGCAACGAGGAGATACAATTTACTTGAAAATATTTTCATGTTAAAATTAATAGAAACATAAATTTCAATACTCTTTCAGTAATAATTCTTTAAATACAAAAAAAACACTCCTAAAATTATTTAAAGAATTATTACTGAAATAAAGTTTAGCATCTATCAAATAAATGTTCTATGTAACCAAAAAAATATAAAGGTTCGAACATCAAATCAAATTTAATCATTTGCCAATATTTTTGTTTCATTTTGCCGTCATCAACATAGATCCAATTTTTTTTTTCATCTTTGGAAACAAAAAGCACTTATACCACACATGTGAAGAAATGAAGATTTTTGCTAGTTAATTCCTTTATTTTTAAGAATATTGATTTTTATTAAATTGATTGTAGTTACATTTTTATTAAGATTGTACTCCCTCCGGCCTCAATTGTAAGCAAAAAACATGAAAAAAAATTGGCCTCAAATATAAGCAAAAGTCATAAAATTCAACTCTATTTAATATTTTCTTTCCACAAATACCCTTACACATGCATTTTGTCATTTAATTTGTACAACTTCCTATATTTGTATTACCGAGCTGCTATAACTCATTTCCACACACATTCCCAAGTTAATTTATGCTTCCAAGTTGCTTACTAGTACTATAAAAAAAAAAGACTTACTCCTACACTACTTAAAAATAGCAGCGTCACTTGTACCAAAAGAAAAATTGGCAGTGGCAGTGTCATTTGTACTAAAAGAAAAATTGGCAGCATCACATGAATTGTTTAGCATACCTTCATTTGACTTGGGCACCAGTGATGATGATGATTTCTCACAATTAATTGTTGAAGATTCATTAGATAAGGATGGAGTGATGGATACAAAAGAGGACAACGAGATGCTCTCACAACTCATTGTTGAAGATTCATTGGATAGGGATGAAGAAATTGGCATAGAAGATGATAATGATGATGAAGACGTGCAATCTCTTTGTAAGTTGAAGCACAACTTTGATCTCAACGAACTCCCAAATGAAAATGATTTTGTTGCGGACAAAGTTCCAGATGAAGAACCAAGTTTTAGTTCTGCTAATGAGGAGATCAAGAAAGAGGTTGATGAGATGGTCAAAATTTACATAAACTATGCCTTCTAGAAGTATTCATATAAAAACTTGATTATGTGGTTTTGTATCTGAGATAAGAAAAGGACCTGCCTATCTAATCTATTTTTGTTTGATTGTTTCATCTTTGTATGTTTTGAAAATTAAGTATTTTAATTGGCTTAGTAAAAAAAACGAAACTTACGAAAGTAATTTTTCAATATGAGTAACGGGGAAGCATACTTGTTTCAATACCATGAATGAAGTATTCATAAACTTTATAACATAAGATTAAATTTCAATTCAAAAGGTATTCATGAACTTCATGGACTAAATCTGGATCACATTCCAGTTTTCCAGTTGAGTGGGTAGCTTCCCTTGGGCAAGCAACACATCTTTTTTCATATGAGGAATTTTGTATCTGTTGGATCCCTTTCCCTTCATGATCTCAACCATACACGTTTGGAGTGTGAGAAATATTTTGTTTGAACTCTTGCAATCAAAATTCTCATAAGCATCTTCCACAACTTCAATTAGCTCATCAACTGTTTTAGTCGCTTTCTTTTGTTGCAATGATTGTATGGCGCTGAAAAAACCTAAATCCAAAACATTTAAATCAGGAGAATTAGCTGGTTGACAAGTCAAACAAATGTTGAATCCTCCTTCAGAAGATGCTCTATGAAATTCTTCGTCATCTGGTGAAACATGACATGGTGCATTATCTTGTTGAATAAAAATCAGCTCATGTGCATGCTCTCGTGGCCATTTTTCTTTGATTGCCGGCAAAACCTTGTTTATTAAGAACATTCGACTAACTTCTTTTGTGATAGAAGTAATAGGTTTTGTTTCAAGTGTACCTGCTGCTTGATTAACACTTGACCTTCTTGCTGGTACTTTTTCAACAAGAGGAAACACTCCAATTTTTCCTGTAAATATCACGTTACCTTCATCATTGAATCTGGGTCTAGCCATTGCTGCTAAAATCATGACTTTTTGAATGTAATTTTTGTTCTTGATGGTTCGGTGTGGATCATCCTCAGCAGCAAGAAGATAATAGTTCATACTCTTCTTTGTCATGTAAAACCACTTTTCATCTATGTGAACAACATTGTACATGGATTTAAACATTGGATTGTGAGGAATGCTATTTTCGTCAAGCACGTTGAAGCAAAATCTAAGACGAGCTTTCATATTATCATCCTTCAAATGTGGGTTTAATGAGCTTGAATGTCGACGCAATTTCCCTTCTTTGAAATATTTTTCCAATGTTGTCTTGCTTCTAAGACCCAATGCACATGCTAAAGATCTAAGACTGCTTCGCTTAGCTAACGGAACTTCAAGAGCTTTCTCCAAGTCTATCTCAACTCTTTTACGACCACAACTTTTTGTTCTTTTATGGCATACATCACCCATTTCTTTTGTTTGCTTCCAAATTCGATAAATTACATATGTAGAGATTGAATACAAAGAAGCCAGCTTTGCAACAGTTCCACGGTTAAGCTTTCCGTCAGAACATGAATGTATCAACACTTCAGAAATAATTTTTCCTTGATTGTTATCCAAGAAAACACGTCTTTGTTTAGATGGTTGTGTCTCTTGTACAACAACGTTTCCTACATGCATCATTAAGAGAAACAATTGAACTTCATTAAGTTAACAAAGATAAAGGAATTATAAAAATAAATGACATCAAATGACATGATAACAAGACAACGTGTTCCCAAAATAACTAGCCAAATGACATCACATGATAACAAGCCAACAAGACACTCAAATGGAATATAATGGAAAAGGAGTTAAGTCTTTCATACTAGTTAAGTCTTTGCAAATGATTTTCCATCCCTGAATATATATATATATATATATATATATATATATATATATATATATATATATAAACTCAAGATACTTTTGCAATTTTTTTTAAGGAACTCATAAATATTTGTAACAAAAAATTCATGAAAAAAGTTCATTTAGAGAGAGCTCACCATTGTTGTTGTTTGTGTGATTGTGAGAAGAAATTGTTTCAGCTTCATTTTCATGGAAAGTTTCATCATATGATGGATACATATTCATGTCAAAAGCAACTTCTTCTTCATATGATGGAGACATGTTTAAACCAATAAAAAAAACTAGTTTCTGGAGGATCATGGTTCGAATCAATATTAAGAGGCATTGTTTACACACATTCAATGAGAAAGTTTTATGTTCAATTTATAGAAAAAATCAGGCGGTAAAACTAAACTTATATCAAACAAAAAAGTGGGACATGTAAAATTTTCAATACAGAATTTCTCCACCTAAACTAAATTTTGTTCTCCGCCTAAACTAAATTTTCAGTACAGAAGTGGTTCATCTTTGTATGTTTGAATTTATACAAGGGAAACATCAAAAGGCATACTACTCCGCACGTTACTGCATTAAATATGTTAGACATTCAATAGTATCATACCGGAACCAAATGCACCCTGTTTAATTTCATTAAATTTTGGTGTTTGAAACTAGAAGGTTATTTTAGTAATTTTAACCCATAGTTTACACAAAATTAATACAAAAATTCAACTCCTTAATAAGTGTGCAAATGAGAATATTTACTTACAATTGAGGCTAGAGGGAGTACTTTAATTTATCTCAATTTTTTTAATAATTAAAGTATTGATAAATATCTCAATTACAATAAAAAAATTTCGACGTGCAACGCATAGACACAAAATTCTAGTAATATTTCATTTCACTATTTTACTGTTAATGATCACGAACATTTTCAAGTGTATTTGTTTTTCTTACATAAATAAGTTATCATATTTACATCTTACACAATCACTTTTAGCGTTTTTTTTTTAAATGATCACTTATAGCGTTGGTTTTGAGTAATGTGTTTGTATGTTTGCATTGTATATTGCGAAACTCACATGCAAGTAATAAAAGGGTATGAGTACAACAAATGGTAATCCAAAAGTGTGGATGTCAATTCACTCTTGAAAATAAATTTTGTGCTGATATGTTATGGTCATATTACATGTAGGTACAAAGTTATGTTCTGGTCAGTTTGCTTCATAGTTCAACAACGAGATTGGTTTTACTTGGAGATTGGTAGATTCAATTGGCAGTAAGCACTTGATCGACTACAACAAATATATTTCCTCACCGGCGATCACATTGTTATGGTCCAAAATCCCCATGTAATGAAGGTCACAAATGGGTTGTATTTAATGATGTCGGTGGATCACTCATTCACATTGTGATATTTAACAACAATGAAAAACA
This sequence comes from Lotus japonicus, assembly GCF_012489685.1. Lineage (NCBI taxonomy): Eukaryota > Viridiplantae > Streptophyta > Magnoliopsida > Fabales > Fabaceae > Lotus > Lotus japonicus. The sequence goes on from NC_080045.1 coordinate 16,563,908, forward strand.
AATCTTATATTGTCAAGCTATAAGTATGAATTTCTATTGTTGCAGTAGTGACCTGAGTTTAATTTTGGTGTTATGTTATTAAGTAAATGTTACGAATGTTTAACTTAATGTAGTGCAATGTCTTTTTATACCAGGTCCTTGATTGAAAAAGCATGAACTCTTTGTAGTCATTTGCAATCTCACGCGTAGAAAAAATGTTCCAATAACCACTTTCACACCCAACAATTCCGATTACAACAAATTAAAAGCACCGACTTGAACTTTTTTTTATTAAATCTCCAGCTTCATTTCACCCAAGTTGTTATTTTTTTGCATACAAATCAACCACTGTTTTTAACCTACAAACAAATTAAAAACCCTTTTTTAATTCTTATGCTCACGGTACTTATTCATGACACCAATCGATCAAAATGCTAGATGTATAGCAAAGATTGGAAAGCAACATGATCAGAGGCTGTGGAATTAGAGGTGAAATTGAAACATAATTTCTTGTTTAAGTGTATTAAATTGAAGGTGGAAGTGGGATGAGTTTCACAGTCTGATCACTCTAAATTTACTGATGTTAGTTTCACTACTCACTAATCTGGATTTTTTCTGTGAAAAAATCACAGAGTTTGAAACAAACAAATTGAAAAGTTAAATATTGAACAAGATATAGAAAGGGATAATGGTGTCTTTGGAGGTGTCAGTCCCAAGTGGAATGTAGGAGAAGATAGAAGAAGAGGTTTCATGATGGAGCGAATTTGGGGAGAAGAAGATAGGGTGAGAGACAGAGGGAGAGTGATGAAGTTTATATAAAGCAAAGTGGAAATGTAATGATGAGAGATAAATTATGTTTTTTAATCTAAAATTAAAATTACATGGATACCCTTCATTTTAAATTGATTTTAGGTTTAAAAGCATTTTTGGTCCCCCACTTAACGTGATTGTGCAAAATGAGTCCTCAAACAAAAAAATCACACTTTTGGTCCCCTACTTTACCAAATGACAACAGTTTTGATTTTCCATAAAAAAACTAACATTTTGTGCCTACGTGGCATTTTTAAATAATTTTTTAATTGACAAAATAAATAAATAAAAATTAAAACTTATGAACCTTCATCATCTTCATCTTCTTCTTCCATCACCTTCATCATCTTCATGAGTCTTCATTTTCTTCATCGATCATTAACAAAATAAAAACCAAGAAAATTAGAAGATTTATCATCTTCATAAATTATTCTTTTACTTCTTCTTTCTTCTTCACATAATTGCACCTCTCTCTTTCTCATCATCTTCTTCATCACTACCCAACCACCACAATCCATCCCCGAAATCCACCCCCACAAGAAGCACCAGAGGATGAGAAGCTCGTCGGGGAAAACAACGGTGGCGGGGGTTGACGACGGTGATGGTTGCCAAAATCGAAATTGTTTGAGGGATTTTTTTTCTCCTCACAGCAAGGATTAGTGTGGTCCAATTCGTTCTCCCATAGATGGTCAGAGTTGGCCGGAAAACGCCCTTGAAGACTGCGGCCGTGGCGGTCGACGATGATGGAACGACGATTCGGAACATGGTTTTGTTGTGGACCTCGCAAGGACTCCAATGGGGGTGGACTCTCTATGAATGGAGGCTGGAACACACCGGAATCGAGGAGAGAAGGTGGCGGTGATGAGTTCATTTCGTCTATGTTCTTCAAACTTTCTTCGTATTGGTGGTGATGGCTTTCAGCCTTCCACGGTCATGGGAAGAGAAGAAACTTGTGACGGTGTTATGGCATGGTCGTGGCTTCCGTGCTCGCTGAAAACCGAGGAGAGAGAGCTCGTGGTGTTTGTGGCTTCTCGGTGTGAAACTACACTACCATGAGAGGAGAAGTTCGAGGATGAGATGGTGGTGCACACCTCCGTTGAGGAAGGAGGAGCCATGGTGGCTTCCATGAGAGAAGGAGAAGAAGAATGGAACATGGTGATGTCCTTGATACTGGTTGGAATTCTTGAAAAAAATGCAGATGCTCATGTGTGTGTTTTGGTGATGAAGATGAAGGTTCATAATCTTATCTTTTATAATTTTTAATTTATTTTATAAATTAAAAATTATTAAAAAATGCCAGATAGGCACAAAATGTTCATGTTTTGACGAAAAATTAAAAGTGTTGTCGTTTAATAAAGTTGGGGACCAAAGTGCAATGTTTTTAGTTGAAGGACTCACTTTCCACAATAACGTTAAGTGGAAACCAAAAGTGGTTTTTAGCCTTAATTTTAACAAGAGTGAGTTGGAGTTTTTTGTCTTAGTGGAAATGTATTGAGTACTAACCTACTCCTTCACAAAATCAAGTGGGAGTAAGTTAGAATCACTAAAATAATTAAAATGTAAAATGTGAGAAAATTGCACTTTTTATATATGAAATTACCTGCATGTGTAGATTTGCATGAATTTTACCCAAAATTTGTAGGACATATTTGTGACCAAAATTTGTAAGAAAATTTGTAGTAAATTGGGTAAAGTTTAATATTTGAATAAGTTCGAAAGTTTAGTGTCATATAGGAAAACTTCAAGGCAGTGGAGTGTAATTTACTCTTTTAAATAATATTTAAACAATCAAAACAACTTTTAAGAATTAAAAATTTAATCTTTTTTTAAAGGAAATAAAATCATTAAAAAAACAATTAATCAATTTAAAACATAGAGCTACGTAACGTTAGTTTCCCTATTGTGACAGAGAATATATAAGAGCGAGATATTTAGCCTGTTAGGCACCCCAAATTAAAAACCAATTTAAACCTTCAGAACTGCGTGGCTTTGAGTTTTCCATTGTACAAGGTGATACGTAGGAGCGAGGTCTTATCTTCTTTTCGGAGTAAAATGAGTCTATATACTTTATAAAACAAAATCACTAGGAGAGAGACTCTGCTGATGTGTCACTCCCACAAAAATTCTGCTCTAAGAATGACTCTCAATGCCTTCTCTCTTACGTGTCAGCTTCTCATGCATTTGAGCTTCATGGGCTCCACTTGCCTTCTTTTTACCCAATAAGCGTTCAAGTTCTCCACTACTCCCTTCCTTTCCTTCATGATTTTCAAAATTTGCATCTGTTCATTTTAATCCTTGACTGCTGCATTTACTACTCTCCCGTTTCCAAGTCTCCCTTCCTCGAGATTTTCTTCTCCATTCACGCTTCTCCCATTCCAACGACTGCCACCTCAACTGTGTCCAATCAATTTTCTTCCCCTCCACTTCCTTGGCTCCTAGACCTTTCTTTTTCTCAATGTTTTCTCATTTCCCTTGATATACTGTTCTCTCCCCTCATCTCCATATTCGGATTCTTTCTCTTCAGGAGAATGAAGAATTTGAAAGAAAAATTCTTTCCCACCCATCATCCGTTCTCTGTCTCTCTGTCCCGTTCGCACTCCCCCCACCAGCGCCGCCACGAGTTACGCATCCCGAAGATCTGTTTTCTTGATGCGGTTCCATATCTGGTGAGGGAATCAAGGTCGATGACTCAATTGGAGAGGTACCGGAAATCTTTCCTTACGCGGTCTCAATCTTTCTTCCACAAGCTTCTCAAGCCAGAAGCATTCCTTTGCCTAGCATCAATCCTCACGTCTTCCTTCTCCGACCTCCTCCCCCGATCTATACTTGGAGCTCATCTTCCTTGAAAACCCATCCCTTTGCGCCGGACCCTTCCATCCCCTCTCACAAAGGTACTAACTTTCGGTTTTCCCCTTGCTGAGTTGCAATTGGAGTAAGTTACATGTCTCTCCATCTTTATATGATGATTTTTTGATATATAATGTTAACGTTTTTTTTTTTGTTGTTGCTGAAGGATGCTTGAAGCTTGAATTAGATGAAAAACTGCAAAGGTTCTAACTTTTGGTTTTCTTATTGATCTGCAGCATATTCTTTGATCATGATGTCTTAACTACTAGGGCACAGAGGCTAAGGCGGTTGAAAATCTTTAGCAGCTTGAGTTCAACTCAAATCCAAAGCATAACTCTGTCTTGGGGAAGGCAATTATGGATGCTTCTTATGCTAACCCCTCTTTGGTATTTCTCTTATTATCATGTTCATGCAGGTTCTCTATTTTTTTTACTTTAAGGAGATGCAGTATTTGAGATGCTTTAGGTGCCTTTGTTGAATGTTAAATTCTTGACAGGCCTTAGGGATGCCATTTCCCCCATTTTAGTGTTTACTGTTTAGACCCTTAGTGAGAAAGTGTACTTTCATGTTCAGGTTGTGCTATCAACTGCAACTTTGACTTCAAATCTTACTGTACTTTGGAAAAACTTATGCTTTTGTAGAGACTGGCCTCAAATAAAGGACATATTTAAATGTCATCCTCTTGATTCATTTTCTTTTATTGTTTAATGACAGAATTTTTAGTTTTTTATTTCTTATCTCAAGCCACTTGCTAAACTTGACCAGGACATGTGGCTGAAGGATTTTGTGCTTGATTTGTATCCAGATACTAAAGGTTGTTCTCCAGCTCTGGTAAGATCAAGTATAGTAGAAAAATCTAAAATTTTCACTTTAATTCTGACAAAATGTTATTTACATAGGAGATTTTGATAAATTCCATTATCTGGTAAGATCAAGTTTCTGTTTTTTTTTTTCTTTCATAGAAAGTTCCTTTTTTATGCCCAATAATGATAATCACTCACAGTGTGATATGAAATGTGTTTTGTTCAGTGATTCCAGGATCTGGTTGTAGCCTCCTTATGTTAATTCTCTTCAATGGTCTAAGTAGTGCATGTTGTGCTTGGATGAGAAGATCGTGCCTAAGACTACTAACTACAAGCTTGATTTTAATGGATTTCTCTCCAAGGTTGTGTTATGTTTGTTGTCTTTCATTTAGTCATATCATAAACTTATTTAGCTTGAACTCTTTTCCAATTTTTGAAATCTGAGATTTTATTTTTGGTTCATTATGTGTTGTGGCCAAAAGTTCAAGGTTAAATCCTCTAAATTAATTGACTAACAGTCTCTGATATGTAAAATTAGAAGGGAAGGAAAAGACGCAACAAGTGTCCTTAAATGTTCCTACAAGATGCAAAATTTGACTTGGATAGCAACCCTTGATTTTCAGGTTTGTCTTATTTAATTTTGTTTTACCTGTAATTTTGTGATCTTTGTGTTAAAAGAAACTATTATGTCTTTGGACAGGTGTTAGTAGTAGAGGTGCGACACAGGGACGATGAGAGGTTTTGGAAGCTTTGATCTCCACAGGTTCAAACACTAATCTCAGTTCTCAGAAGCAGCAGTATTCCTTTTGTTTCGTTCACATTTCTTTTGTTATTTATTTTGTGGTCATGTTGTGTTTGGTCATTGAAAAGAAGTCAGAACTTTTATTTCTGTTAATTTGGCTTTGCTGAAACTACATCATACCAATAACTATATTAGTTTAATTTTTCTCTTTTAGAATGTTAACCTGACATGCCTTATTACTTGATTGGTTTATATAGTTAGTGGAGATATATAATAAAAAAGGTTAAAGAAAGTATAAGGTTAATTAATTTATGCTCTTATGTTCTTGATACTACGCCTCTTAGACTGCAGTTTATATGTGGTATGTGTTTTTCTTCTAAATAATGCCAATTATGTAAATTGGAGTTTAGTTTCTCTTTGTTTTGCCATTATAGACTGCATTTTTGTTTCTTTTTTTCTGCTGTGTTTTAGTTTAAGATCTCTTTATACTGATTTGGCTGCGATTTTTGTGAGGATTTCCATGATAGTAGTGAGTTTATTCTTATTGGTTTTTTTCTTTTATATTCCTGGTGAATTGGTTATTGATACTTACATCAATCAACAGTTTGATTATAGAAAAATTGACATCAATCATGGATATGGATTCCACAAGTGATGAGTTTGAAGAACAGCTTTTGAGTGTCATTTTTTTGTTTTTCTCAATTTGAGTTATTACATGAAGTTCTTAGGATTTTATTTGTTATCCGAACATTTAGTGCTTAATACTGCATGCTTTGCAACCTATGATCAAGCTTTGCAATATTACTGGATGATTTCAAAACATAATTCTGCATTTTCATTTCAAACGTGTCTTCTCTTCCAAATTCTTGCTTTAATAACTTTGAATATCCAGGTTTTTAAAGTAGTTTCCCTTTCAATCTCTTTAACAGGTCTGTAAGTTCACTAGGGGGTTAAAGTTTTGGTCTTTGATATGCTGAACATTTAATGCTTATTACTGCATGCTTTGCAACCTATAATCAAGCTTTTCAATATTACTAGATGATTCCAAAACATAATTCTGCGTTTTCTTCTCAAACATGTCTTCTTTTCCAAATTTTTGCTTTTATAGCTTTGGATATCCAGGTTTTTAAAGTAGTTTCCCTTTCAATCTCTTTAAAAGGTAAAGATAAAAAATACATTATGTCACTTTCATTGATTTATGATAGTGCGCTTGCCTATTAACATAGGATGGAAAGTCAATTCTATATTTGTTGAGAGATTAACAATTCAGTTTTGTTATGAATGTGGATATACCAGGTCTCATTTACCTGGTAAATGCAAGGAAACTATCATTCCGGAAGCATGAGCTGGCTGGCAGGGTTGATGATAAAATCCGTTAGAATTAAAGAGTAGGAGGGAAAGGAGAAGAGCAAGGAAAATTTGAGTAAGGGGAAGCTGTCCCCTCAGCTAGCTAGATTCTGAGTTCCATTTTTCTATTTCCTGTCATATGAGCATTGTATGTTTGCATAAGGTTGAATGAGCAGATTATTGGCTCATAAATGAAATCCTAATAGCAGTGTCCTCTACTTCTATAGTATTTTTTCCAGCATTTTAATATATCTATAATTGATTCCTATTGACATATTCTTTACATTTGAACTTGAGGTACAAGTGGTCTTTGAAAGATTTGCAAAAAAAAAGCTTCTCTTATTGCTGCTATAGATTACAGTTTCCAATTCCATTTATTTGTAGTTTTTTAATAGTCTACTATGGTTTTGTTTATATATGTGAATTCTTTAGGGTACTTTGCTGATTGCATACAACCAGTAATTATATGTTGCTATAGTTGACATGTTGCTCAACTCTACAATTATCAACTTCGAGTGACAATTCGACTTCGCGTTTCAAGTTGTTATTATTGTGAAGTGACGTCGTCTGCAACCCCTATTTGATGGACAAACAATAGAAAAATGTATTTTAATAATTTGATTGCTTTTTTATAGGTTTTTGAAGTATTAAGTTTCATATTTAACAATAGGAAAATATACTTTGATAATTTAGTAATTTTTTTTTAAATTCTCGAAGTATAAATTTAAAGTATGATAATCTAATGGTGATAGTATGTAATATGGGGTTAAAAATTAGTACTCTCACGGGGAGACATATTTTTACATGGATTACTTTCGAATAAAAACTAATATTTAATATTTTTTCATGTAATTTAAGCGCAATTTTCATAATTTTGATACATGTTTAAAAATATGAAGAGCAATATCTCGATGCAACGCAAAAGTGTATGTTTGATTATTTAGATTTTTTTTTGAAATTGAATGTTTAGATCACCACAACCGTAGTTGAGTATTTAAATAAATGTTTTTGAAACTTCTATCCCTCTTAATATGATTGCAGTGTAATTTTAAGTATGTCAATTTTTCTATAATCAAACTGTTGATTGATGTAAGTATCAATAACTAATTCGCCGTGTAACGCACGGGTAAAAACGCTAGGGACAATCACTTTCACATGTTGGGTTATACCTTCCAAAACCTGTGTTTACTCACGGTCAGCTATACGTAGCTTTGTCTAGAGTGAAATCAAGAAAAGGGTTGAAAATTCTAATCATTGATGAAGAAGGGAACCTTTCAAACAAAACCCGTAATGTTGTGTATAAAGAAGTATTTGATAACATTTGATGGGTGTAAGATATGTAGTTCAACCACAGTTTATTTTCCTTTTTTTTAGAATGATTATAAGCTGATTGGATTGTTATCTGTTGTTGGCAGTTTGCTTCATGTGTAGAGTGTCTGTATTTTCGACTACATAATTGTTCCAAGATGTTTAAGGTCTGTTTCTACTTGGCACCAACTTAACTATTTTGTTTTAGCTGTTAAACTGAACATCACTCCTACATGGAATTGTTGTTTTTGCAGTGAATGGAACTAAGCAATCTGATCAGCGTCATGGAGATAGGATTTGTGTTGACCATTCTTCATTGTTTGCTGAATTAGGTAGTTGTTTTTTTTTTCAATGTTTCAATGGTACTATGTACAAGATATCCCGTATTTTGAGCTATTTGAAATTATTTAAATTAATAAGTGCTTTTTATAATTTCAACTCACAAGTTATTATACTCGCCGTGCAACGCACGGGTAAGAATACTAGTATTTTTTGAAAAAATTTAGAGGTAAACTCGTGTTGTAAAAATTTTCTGTCACCTCTTGGTAGTTTTTTTTTTTAGAAAGCAAAGAGTATATTGATGAGAGAAGACAAATATACATCATCCTTCTTAAAAGGATAGTGAAATCCTACAAGAAGGAAGGACATCCCGAAAATCAACCCAGCCTATACCAAATACAAAGGACTCAAGAAACTAAACCCCCCAAAAAGGAAGGGATAGAAAGGAAGTCTAGGAGCAAGTTGGTGTCGCATGCAACATGGTTGACCTATATATGTTTGAGGATTATTAAAACTTGTCTTTTGCGCCCACAATTACAGGAGAATTGGGGAAGTATGCACTTGATTTAGAACTCCAATAAGGAAATCTTAGTTATGGTTCAAGGGGAGCAAGAGGTGATGCAGAATTGTTACAACATAATCATGTGGATAGCCCAAGAATCACAAAAAGGAAGGGATAAAAAGGAAGTCTAGGAGCAAGTTGGTGTCGCATGCAACATGGTTGACCTATATATGTTTGAGGATTAGTAAAACTAGTCTTTTGCGCCCTCAGTTACAGGAGAATTGGGGAAGCATGCACTTGATTTAGAACTCCAATAAGGAAATCTTCTCCACTCTCTACCTCATTGCCTCTATATCATTTTGGAATGAATCTCTTAGGGCCTCTCGTCGAAGAAACTGGGCATATACAATTCAATTTCCACGTTATGCAGTACTTGTCCTAGTTGGACATTCTCAAACCGAGAGTGAAGCCATATGCAGAACGTTCCTTGGAGCCATAGAAAAACGTCTAAAAGAAGTAGAGAAGGGCATGTGGGATCATCTCCTTCACGAACTATGGGCTTACCTCGTAACCTCGTGCAAGGACACATGGAAGACCCTAGAAAAGCCAACCTTTACTCAAGGCTGTAACCGGTGGTACAAGCGAGTGATGGTAACTAGGTATCAAGCTTGGTGAGAAAATATGCTAAGGTCATGAAAATCCAGAAATTTCCATTCGAGATTCATAAAGTTTTATATTCTGGAAGTCACTCTCATGTCAAAGGCTGATATGAGCTCCCAAGTAGTCCAGTGGGCAAGGACTTGCACCAAATTGGAGAGGCCCCTATGACGATAGTGCTCAAAGGAGGGTAAGAAAGTTGAAGATCCTCTAAAAGAGGAGTGGGCCACATCAGTAGAAGGTCACCAATCTTAGGAGTAATTAATGCTAAACAATTTAGACTTTAAGTTTTTATAGGTCTTTCTTTTGATATTGAGTTTTGTTCATTTAACATTTTCCTTTCATTTAGCGTTTTCATTAATAAGTAATTTTTGTCGTTTGCCTAATTGATGATATGTGTACCTCATTAAGGCTTAAACAACCAATGCAAATAAAGACTTGTTTGGAAGTCAGTCGAAGGCACAACCTTTCAAAAACACCTACCCATGCAAATCACAAATGCAGGGCTAAGTCACAATGTTTAGTACCTTCAACATGACCCACATTGGAGTGATAGAACAAGCTTTTTTGAATGAACTTTAATTTGCTCGACGGCTGTGGATAATCAATGTTGGCCACTGAAAGCCAACTCAAATTCAAGCTGACTTCGTCGGAGCCACTTTTGTGTGCAACTCCCTTTAACGAAGCAAGACTCTGTCATGGTTGCAAAGGGCTACAGTTCTGTTCTCTTAGTGATCGGATTAAGCCGGTCAAATTACCTGGGGAAATGTTGATTAAGGAGGAAGGTGTAGAACCTTGGATGGGGGGAGCTTGTCTGGTGGGGGTGACGAGGATGGATAGGGCTCCGAGCACCGTGTCCGAGCCTGAAGGGGTCCCGTGCGAAGGTACTTCGTCTTCGATGCCTAAGTTAGTGGCTGAGCCATTCAGGGAAATCTCTAATTAAGTTATGAAGAATAGATAGCGTACCTGACCCCTCTTGTCAGGGGTTCTTATATACCAGTTTGTAGGGTAGGAGTAGCTTAGAGCGAGTGTCATGTGTGCCTAGGATCTGGGTGTGTATGGAGCGTTGGATCACCTTGAGCCACCAATTGTCCGCAATGATCTAATAACCAAGGGTTTCTTGTTAGTGAGGACTAGACCTTGAGCCCCACACCTACCCCTGCAGCTAGGCTATTGAGTCAGTGATGAGATGTGTGAGATGATGAGGATCTTACCCTCGTGGGTGACCAGTCGGGTCGCGCTTGAGGTTAATCGGTAGGAGGAGGTCGGGCTTATGCCTGGTCGGGAGGGGTGCAACTTGATTGACCTAGGGTGCGATCGGATGTGAAGCCTCCTGAAACACTTAGCTACAATTAGTATCTTTCTAGAAGCATCTCTTAGGTAGCGTTTGGTAGACAGGTGTGAAGGGAACGGAACGGGACATACGTGTTCCGTTCTGTGTTTGTCATATTTTTTGGATGGAACGGAACATAACACAAGACTCCTGGAACAGAACACTTTGGTTCCCTGAAAAAGGGTGGAACGGAAGAGAACTGAACGGAACACTCAATAAAAAGACAAAACTATCCCCAATTTATGACTAGTATCTCCTTATCAATTCATGATTTTTATCATCACCTGCACATAATATCAGTTAATTTCTCACAATTTTGTTTGGACTTTTTCCAGATTAATGAGATTTGAATATATATTGACAAAACTACTCTCTGTCTCGGTGATTCTGCGTCGTTCTCGCCCAAACCCATTGTCGTCCTCTTTTTTTTCCTCCCTGTCTCTGTGGAGATTACATGCCTATTTTACATTTCATCATTCTTCAATAAATCTATCGTCCTCTCCTCATGTACATGTCTCGTTGGTGATTGCTCCTAAGGGGAATGGAAAAGGATAGCAAAGTTTTATTTTCAATTTGAACCACCAATTAAATTAACGAGAATGAGAAATTTGTCAAAGGTGTGTATTTGAATTGAAAATGCTTGAAATCCCAGGTTTGATACCTGGGGTGTCAAAGGTGTGTATTTAATGTTTATTAATAATTTTAATTATTTTGTTAATATGTAATTTCCATTATGACATTTATTCCATAGGCTAAAAGCACGCATGACGTGACGTATATATAGCAATATGGATGTGAGGTTGCACTAATATTTACAAGGAGAAGGAGGGGTGCCGACACCAGCGCCCACAGATACAACAAAAATCACAACACACGGTGCTGTTACTTTCAATTCCGCCAACCAACGTTGTATCTGGAGTCCTATCACACACAGATATTATGATACTGTTTAGGAATGGAAACGTATGTGTGAGTCACCAGCTTATCGCTTTACTTAATGGATTCATTTGATCTAGCCAAGCACAGGGCCGTTGTTCACTAAAGAACAAACGTACATGTTCCATCTCCACTTGATTAAATATTTGATGATATCCCTTGCACTTGCACTCTTAACAGGGGCTGTCAATATGGGACAACTTGGATAAATTGGCTTTGACTAGTCCAGTCCCATGTAAAAAATATAAGTTGAATTGGTGGGGAGAAAAATATAATTAAGTTGAATTGTGCACGTTTACGTAGACCGGATAACAATATCTAGGAAGAACAATGTGCTGACAAGGCGAGCCAACCCGACTCACCATTAGCCTATCAAAATGCGGATTGAGCCACTTTTAAGATTTTGGTTGACAGTCTCAACCCATACCTTATTTTGACGGGTCAACGGGTTGACGGATGAACCCACTTTAAGAATAAATTGAGAAAAATTTCTATGCAATTAGTAAAATGTTAAAAATGTTGCTATAGTTTCCTTATGAAATGAACACAAAGTCAAATTTTGCAATTAGCGACACCGCCACACTAACACCAAATTAAATAAGATGTGATTGCTCCATATTTCTTTGTTTCATGTCAACTTTGTCATTAGATTTTGATTAATCTCAACTAGATAATAAAAAATTAAAAAAAAGCTCAATATAATTCAACACTAAGAATCAATTTCACAATTACATTAAGAATAAAAATCACAAATTCATAACCAACTCACAAGTTGCAAAAATTCGTAATCATCACAACTCATAAATATCTTTTAAAACAACAAAAACACAAATCAAAATTCAACAATCTCATGATAACATAATCTTAGTTCAAAACTTTAAAAATTTCAAGATCCTTTAGTTCGAAACATCACATAATCTCTTAGAAGAAGATGCATCAACTTTTTCATTACCACTACCATCGTCATCTTTCAAACTTTCATCATCCTAAAGGGCGACAATATGGGTCGGCGAGGAAGACCCAACCCAACATTGTTCCGCTAAAATGCGGGTTGGGTTAAGGCGCTCACTTTTAACATTTAGGTTGAAATTCTCAACCCGATATGCCAAACGTGCTAGCCCAGTGGTTCAAGCCCATTATGCCAGAGAGAAACCCAAAATTATAGAAGAAAATGAGTTAGTAAAATGTGCAATGCTTATGTACGTGAACGATGAAAACTTGTATTTATAGACTTAGGGAGAGTCACACTCGAGATTGAGATTTGGTGAAGTTTTATGTATGACTTTTTAGATGATGTCTACTCGTAGAAAATCTAGCAATTGTCAACATAGATCCACTCACGTGACAGTCGGATGAGATAAACTCACTTTTGGTTGTCCTAACTTGCCAACATGGTGTCCACTTAATTACTTTAATGAGTTGTAGAACTTTCAAACTACCTTCACTAATATTGTGCCTAGTAGCCTTCTGGGCATAGCAGAAATATATTTCTCTAAATATATTAATATGGAATGGATTATGAAATAAATAATTTTAAAAAAATGAAAAACTAAGTTCTAACATGTCTCTTTACTTTGGTGATCATTATGGAATAAAATTACTTTCTTTCAATTTCATAACTTTTTAAATACATGTTGTGCGTTAGTGCTTTTTTTTACAATTTATTCAGTATTCCTCTAAAAATAAGGAGTTTCGTACATTTTATTTTAACTTGTCAGATATTTCTTTATAATAAACATTTTTTAAATTTATAATCTAGCATGCTAAAAAATCAACTACAAACCTCTTATTTTTAATGATATCGAAACAATGTTCTTTTTTTTTTCAGAGTTCTTTAACTAATACACTTAATACATTAGATGGAAGGACCCATTTAAAGATAACATGTAACATAAAATTAATATCTAAAAGCCTTATTTATTATATATAGATTATAGATTATCCTCCACTTAAACAAAATTCTAATGCTCATCTGACATGGCTACCGAATCCAAATTCAGCACCTTCTTTGCCAGCCTGTCTCTTTCAGTCGGTAATATTGATTTTTTATAGTTTGTTAATTAAAAATATATAAAGATAATGTGTATTTGTTCTGTCTCTGTTATGTACTAGGGAAAGCTTACGTAAGATAATGACAGAAAGTAAACCCTAGCAGAGCACTCAAAATAGCAAGAATATCATAAAAGGAATATTCTCATTAATGCTGAAAAAGTTCAGTTGTACAAGCTGATGACCTTCCCTTTTATAGAGGGTGAAGTCATGACATGGACTTTTCCTAAATTTGGGCCTGACAATCAGGGCCCAAATCCCTGTACATATAAGACAAATCCAAAGGAATCTTCCAGCTGACTTGTGGGTCCATCATCTAAGGAAGGGCAAAGAAGCTCGTTGTGTCGTACTTCCCGCCATGGCTATCTTTAATCGTTTATTGTTCATTTTGGGCGGGTATAATCTTCTTTATGTCTCGCCCAGTCCAGTCTCTTTATCTCAATAATATACAATTTTTAATGGTTTCTTGATTAAAGATAAGCTTAGTGCATATTTTTATCATGCGGCATGGATGTGATAAAGCATCAGAGTTCAGAAATATCACGTCAAAAAGCAAAGTTATAGTGTTCTGATGATCCACTCATTTTTTCTTTACATTTTTCTTTCCGATTTGTCATGTTAAATTTTGTGTCTACCTTTATCTTTATATGGATTAAATTTGAGAAAACCACGTTAGTGTTTATAAAGGAGAGATAAACACATTAAAATGAAGTTCATCATAGTTCCGAAAAAATATTCAGAAAAACAATGCTATGCCTATTCCTTATCCGGATTATTAAAAGCATGTCTTTCTAAATAGTATCAACAACAACATTATCTTTCAAAAAAAAAAAACAATAACATTGCACTTCCTAGGTGTAAAAATTCGTGCTTCTTTTTTAGTAATTTAACACGCTTATTTGTGTTCATGTTTAAATATTGCAATAATGGATCCAAGTCCAACAATATATGAAAATTTTCTAAATTAATCCGGAAACTATCCAACATTAGCAAACATCTGAGACATTTATGTTTATGACAATTTTTGATTAGAGTATCACTATTTTTGGACTGAAAAGAATTTCGTAAAAAAATTACAGAGCCAATAAATTAAAAACCAGCCTCCAAGTAAAGTGGGATCCATATTTTTTTTTTTTTACAAGAAGAAAATTAAAGGGGATCCATATAACCACTCAGGGGGTAGGAATATATATTTTGTAGCCTACTATAATTTCCAAGCATTTGTTTTGAGAAAAAAAAAAACTTTTTTCCTTTAGATATGGTTTATTTTTCACTCTTCCAACAATTTAAAACCGTTATAAAAGTGAGTGTGTCCCAACACCCAACACTTCTAATGATCTATATATTACAATTGTACTTAAGTTTCTTTTAATAAAAACAACTTACAATTTATAACTTGAATGATAACTTACTGGTTAATTAACCACATTTACTATTTTTGTTGTTATGGAATTGAGTTATGACCATAGAAGATCCATTATCATATAACTTAATTTATACAACGAATTAACTTTTTTCACATCAAAGTTTCAAATGATCACCGATAAGATATAATTGATAAGACTAAGTTTGGTTTTTCAGTTAAAAAGTCTGTTTAACGTATTAGAATTTAAAATCACATAGTCTGACGCAGAAACATAAAAGAGGACCTAAAAACCAAAAAAAACAAAAATGGATAGACTCTTACCTGTTAACGTGATGTTTCATATTTGAGAAATCAATTCAGTGTGTGTTTGGAAAACTCATTCACGATCCACGTTTGACCCCGATTCACGTTTACAGAAGCAATAAATAGTTGCTTTTGGATTTCTGGATCCACGTTTGAACTCTCCAGATTTAAAACCAAACACACTCAATCTCATTGATTTCTATGTATCTCCGGCTTTTAACAATTTCTTTTAGGTGAAAGGAAGTTTTTTTCTGAACGCCGTGAAAGGAAGTTTATGAGAAACTTAATATGAGATATAAACCGTGTACTTATCTTGACTTATACTTAATCAAATCTCGTATACTTTCGTGGTATAATTAATCATATAAAATAAGAATTTTAATTAAAAAAATAATTATGATGATTTGTATCTTGTCCGGTTTCGCCGTTTCTTCCTTTTTCCCTCTCTCTCTCTCTCACATCACATACCTTTCTGACTGTTAATCCTTTCCCATTAAGATTCTTTCCCCCATCCTTTCCCACCACCATTCTTCTTATTATCTTCTCTTCTTCCCTTCTTCTCCTGCTCATAATCTCATTCCCAACCACAACCACAACCACACCCTCATCTTTTCTTCAACAACCAGGTACTTTCCTTTTTCTATCTATTTTCCTTTTTCAATTTTAGTACTTACATCAACTAAATTAGCCTATTTATAACCTTGATTTGTTCAATCTGCGCCGAAAACGATACGGTTTTTGCACTCTGTGTTTTTCTACTTTTAAGAATTTTTCGTTTCACAGCCAGCTTTTCATATTTTCTTCTGAATTTTCTCGGAATCCAAACGGACTCACACCACACGTGTTTTTTGTTTTTTTTTCTTACCCTTTTCCTTTATAAAATCGTATAGGTTCAGAGAATTTTGATTTCCTTGAAGAAAAATAAAAGCAAAATTACCTGAGAGGTATCACAGATCTACAAACATGGCGGAAGAGCACAGATGTGAAGCTCCAGAAGGTCACCGTCTCTGCGTCAACAACTGCGGCTTCTCCGGCAGTCCAGCCACCATGGATCTCTGCTCCAAATGCTACAGAGACATCCGTTTGAAGGAACAGCAAGAAGCGTCGACCAAATCCACAATCGAAACCGCTCTCTCCAGCTCCTCCTCCGTCGCGAAACCGCCGTCTTCCACCTCATCTCCATCTCCAGCAGTCGATCTTGCACCGCCGGCTAAGGCGGAAACCGCGTCGATCTCATTAACCGCCGGTCCGATTCTCCAGGCGGCTCAGCCGAACCGGTGCGCGACGTGCCGGAAGCGCGTGGGGCTGACCGGGTTCAAGTGCAGGTGTGAGGTGACGTTCTGTGGGGCCCACAGGTACCCGGAGAAGCACGCGTGTTCGTTTGATTTCAAGACGGTGGGGAGAGAGGCAATAGCTCGGGAGAACCCGGTGGTGAGAGCGGAGAAGCTGCGGAGGATTTGAGATTCGATCTCAGCCGTTGGATCAATGTGGGGACCGGTTGTTGAGGCTAGTCGATCGTAGCCGTCCACGTGGACCTCCACTGAAAATGAGAGATATCATTATTAAATGTATGATCTATTATTATCTTGTTGGAATTATTTAAAGATAACAGCTGGCTTGTCTGGTTTAGGAAGGTTGAATAAGTCGTCATGTTTATCGCGTTTGGACACACGGGAAGAAGAAAAGAAAAAGAAAATTGGAGTGAAATTTTTAGGTCCACTATCCTCTTAGGCTATGTCATTTTGAGGGGTGGTTGAAAATTGAAATGAAGGAACTGTGATATGATTTGATTTCTGATTTGTGTCACTGGGGAATGGGTAATCTAGTGCGGTGGAGCGTTTTATGTTGCTTTCGGTAATGAATGTGAGAGTGAAGTATCATCTCATTGGCGGCAACCTTCTAGTCATTTTCTACTTTGGATGTCAATTTTTATTTTATGAATGATATCTTTTTTCTCTATGGAATAACAATTAACAAGTAAATCATTTCGCAAGTTTCTTAGTTTCTAATTGTTAATGTAAATCTTCTTTTTTTTTGTAAGGGAAATACACTTACATTAATCAATTTAAACTTCAAATACATTTACTAATAGTGCAGAATTCACTTGAAAAGGTAAAGCATCCTTTGGAAATTCTGAAGCTAGTGAGGCTAAACCTTATTACCTCCCCTCAAATGAATCACATTTAAAGCTACAAATTGGGAAGCCATCATCTTACAGTTAGTTATAACAGGGTCTATAGCGGCTATCCATGGAAGCACTCCACCACCTCTAGAGCATCTGTTTCAACTTTCGATCACTAAACTGTTCAAATCGAGTTGCAGAGCTGCTGCCATCGCCCATCATAAAGTCAATATTAAGCTTGAGTCTCCCCTCCTCAGGTTTCTGCCATTTCCCAACTCCTCCCTCGCTCCAGACCAATCTCTTAGTCTAATTTTGTCATTCTGTTCTCGCCAATCACACCCACTGTATGAGCCATATTGATAGCAAGATTTGGATCTGAACCTTTACCTTCAACTACTGTCTCATTCCTTTGTTTCCAACCATTGATATTGAGTTAATGTAAATGGACCAGAATTAGGTTGAGATATGTTCTTGTTTATGTTTTTAGTTTTTACGAATATTTTTTATTGGATCAAGCGCTTACCACTACGCCAAAAGCAATTGTTGTTAGTGAGGGCGCAACTTTGTTTCTTTATAGCACATAGTCTTCAAGAGGCTGCGATTTTAAGCGTTATGTGGTGAGATGTTAAGTCCATCAAATCCTAAGGGTGACACTAGATTAATAAATCCAACAGTTTTGTGATTTGTTTTCCTTTTTGGTGATGATTCTTTGTCAAGGAGATTAGTTGCTAATTTTCATATGATGCTTAGGAGTGAGAATAGGTCGGGTAAAGAACGCGGCCCAAGCCCGACTTGCATTTTAATTTCATTGCCCGAGTTTGGCTTGTAGTTTTTCATAGGTCAAGCTTTAAGTCTTTTAGACGGCTCATTTTAGTGTACTAGCCTGTTTACAAGTCTATTTAATAAACAACTTTGTCTTAAAGACACAAAACACTCACCGGCTAATAGACATTTTTCCCAAGAGAAATTGTATATGCCTTTTTAATAGATGTATATGCATTTATATTATTGATACAAATAATATTATGTAAACAGACCAACCTATCAGGCTAAACAAGCCGACATTTTAGGCGAAATAGACTTTTTGATATCTAGCCTTTTTACTTAATCAAACATTTTAAAATGTCAAAGTTTGGTCTTTTTAATAAATAGATCAAACTTTTGGCGGGTCAGGCCACAGACATTTGACGTGTCACCTAGCATATTTACAGTGATGTTCAGGTGAATGAATAATTTCATTATGAAATATCATCCTAATATTGACTCGACCCTAGCAGTCCAGACTGCGACGTTGATGTATCCTTTTGATAGTTCCTCATCTGCGTTGTTGCTTGGGTTTTTGAAGCAAGGTTTTGGTTCTTCTAAATGGGAGGGTGTGTTCCCAAACATGCCTTGGCAAGGCTGTTGTTGGTTCTGGTGGATCTATTGATGCAGCGTGCGTGGGGAAAATAAGGATTCAATCACGTTGATTCAGAACGAATACTGTAAATTGAAACAGGAAGGAGAAAATAAGGATTCAACCACGTTGATTCAAAACGAATACCGTAAATTGAAACTAGAAGGAGAAAAGTCTCTCTCAACATTATAAAACTCAAAAAACTGTCTTCTAAAAGAAACAACAACTGCTTAAATAATAAATCCTAAAAACCTAATTGCAGTCGATTACGGAAATAAATCCTAAAAATAAAACACGAAAATAGAAAATTGCGAATTTAACCCTCAAGATGAAGGAATTCGCCCAAAAAACGTCGGATCTCATGACAAAGTCATGAGGTTTGGCTCAAAAGCCCGTTTCTACCCGAAAAAATCTGGTTTTTCATCAAAAACACACTGGAAGCAATCTGCGTAAATTCTTCGGGTGTTCCATCTTCTGCAGATATTGTAGCTCCACTTGCTCCACATCCTATCTATGATGATGATACTGCGGACATGTGTCAGGTGATGTTGGTCCCCTTCTTATGATGCGCCGAATCTTTTTGACTCCTCATGCACCTGAGACTAAGTGGTTGCGCCACAATCTATTTCAGTCAACTTGCACTATTGGTGGGAAAGTTTGCACCTTCATTGTTGATTCATGTAGTTTTGAGAATGTGATCTCTGAAGTGGCTGTTTCAAAATTGGGGCTTTTTGTTGAAACTCATCCTAAACCTTATCAGCTTACGTTGCTCACAAATGGCACTGATATTCCTGTTTCCAGGCGTGTTTTGGTGAGTTTCTCCGTTGGTTCAACTTATTCAGATGATATATATTGTGATGTGGCTCCTATGGATGCTGGTCACTTACTACTTGGTCGGCCATGGAAATATGGCCGTGATGTTGTGCATGCTGGGCGTTCCAATACTTATTCCTTTTTGTTTCTGGGGAAACAAATTGTGTTGGTACCGACTAAGCCTCGTGCGGTTACGTCTGCTGGTAATCAGTCACCGGCTACTCTCTTATCTTGGGTTCCTTTTTAGGCTGCGATGGAGGACTCGGGCCTGATCTTTATGTTATTTGCGCATCCTATTCCTCCTAGCTCTGCTTCTTTTGTTGTCCCAGTTCAAGTCCGACCTTTATTGGCAGAGTTTTCTGATATGTTCCCAGAGTCTTTACCGGCTGCCCTCTCACCTTTGCGTGATATTCCACACCAACCTGATTTGATGCCTGGTGCTGCATTACCCAATTGCCCCCATTATCGCATAAGTCCCAAAGAACATGAAGAGCTTCTAGCTAAGGGCCATATTCGCGAGAGCCTCAGCCTTTGTGTCGTACCAACACTTCTTATTCCAAAAAAGGAAGCCTCTTGGCGTCTGTGTGTGGATGGTCGTGCTATCAATAAGATTACGGTGCCTTACCGTTTTCCCATCCCGCGTCTGGATGATTTGCTGGATCAGTTGGGTGATGCTTCTGTGTTCAGTAAGCTGGCTTTGAAGAGTGGATACCATCTGATTCGGATTCGTATGGGTGATGAGTGGTGCATCTTATTCCTTTTGTTGGTGATTCTTCTTCTGACGATGAGGCCGGTTCGGATTCGAGGGCGAATATTTTCTACCCTGGGGGAATGATGTGGAGCAAGTGGAGCTATAGTATCTGCAGAAGATGGAACACCCGAAGAATTTACACAGATTGCTTCAAGTGTCTGTTTCTAATGGCGTGTGTGGGGAAAATAAGGATTCAACCACGTTGATTCAAAACGAATACCGTAAATTGAAACTGGAAGGAGAAAAGTCTCTCTCAATATTATAAAACTCAAAAAATTGTCTTCTAAAAGAAACAACAACTGCTTAAATAATAAATCCTAAAACCCTAATTGCAGTAGATTACAGAAATAACCTTAAAACTGAAAAAAATTGAAAATAGAAATTGCGAATTTGACCCAAATTCGTCCAAAAAATGTCAGATCTCATGACAAAGTCATGAGGTTAGGCTCAAAAGCTCATTTCTACCCGAAAAACTCTGGTTTTTCATAAAAAACAGACACTGGAAGCAATCTGCGTAAATTCTTCGGGTGTTCCATCTTCTGCAGATACTGTAGCTCCACCTGCTCCACATCATCTATATTGCTGATTTGTTGGTGTAGTTCGATACGTCCGTCGACGGAGGCTGGTTTGGCTCCTAGGTCTCTTTTCTTTCGCTGTGGTTTGTTTGGTGATGGACATTGGGTCATTAGATATCAATTGTCTTCTAGCCTCAGCGTTTTGATGTTGATTTTGTAGGTTTTCGTTGTTAGGATAAAGGTCTTTGTTTTTGTTGGATTTTGCTACGGGTTGATAGGATCCCTTTTTGGTTGAACCGCCAGTGGTTTTTTGGTGGTACATTTGGGATTTTGGTTTTAGGTGTTGTTTGATTGGCTTTGAAGCTTGCTTTCATGATGGTGGGAATTTCGAGCGAGAAGGTTTTTGTTGGAGTTATAGGTTTGTAGTTGGGATCTTGTTTAGTTATGCGAGTTTCATGGGTTTCTCGGATTTATTGGTTTTTTGGGTGTTTTGACTTTTGTGGTTAGTGTTTTTATCTAATCTCCTTTTGTAAATTGTGACATGTTGAGGTTTGTACAATCTTGTTAAGATTGTGATTATATCGATGAATATCTTCTTGCTTTCAATTTTTTTTATCTTTTTTTTTTCTTTGAACATGATCATTTCATACATTTTATGCAAGTGTTCAAAGAGTTGAAATTTAATTTGTGTTATATTAGTTATTTGAATTCTCAAATTTTTTAGTTCCTACTGTTTCAAATCTCTAATCAATTTTTTTTTTTTGTCAATCTCCAAAGTTTCGGTGGTGTTTGCAATAAAATTAGATCACTAATCCATAGTTGAGTTCAAAAAATCTAGTTTGTTGTAACTTGTTTGGATTTTTTTTAACGCTTGTTTGGTTGAAATTGTTCTCAAAGCTTTTTAATTTGTTGATACTTGATAACTTCATATTTAAACTTAAAACCTGTCAAAAACAGGAAGAAAAAAAAACTAAAGAACATGCCACTTGTGGGTATGGAAAAGGTCGTGTCAAGGTCCATCCCAAAAAAATATAACTCACCTTATTAGCCATAAATTAAAGAAAATATTTAAAAAAATTGTCGCTAATTTTTTCCCTTTATTAACTTTTTTTTTTTTTTGAGGGTCTAACTTGTTTCATTATTCATGTTCATTTTAGATTTTATTTAACCATTAATATGAATTAAATTAACTTGTGAACCTCGTATCCTTATAACATAATTTTACCATGTTGTAGGGAAATATCCCAAAAATTAAAGCTAGAAATCTCAGGAAAAATATTAAGTGGGAGAGACATGCAACTGTGTTATTTTTGTTACAAGAGGATAACTAACAAATTAAAAACAAAAACTAGCGAACAATATCTAGATACAATGATGCATAAATCAACGAAGGGGACCGCCTCCACATCTGTTTCTCATCTTCCGATAACTAGTTTGACACGCCAAACAATCCATTGTATTATTCTTCTCATGTTGAACATGTAGGAATTGCACCTGCAAGAATCTGGGCACCATATCATTGATTCGCTGAAGAACATCTCTAGCCCAGAAGATTCTGAAATCAGCATTGTTTTGAAGAGCAATAACCACATTCAAACAATCAGAAAAAGCAAACAATGCTTTGATAGCTCAAATCAAGAGCATGTTGACCCAAGTTCTACAAGCAACACTTTAACCACGAGTGACGACTTCTGTTAAAATAGAAATCAGTCAAAAAACATTTTTTAAAATATTTTATTTTAAATATGTAAGTTTGAATAGTATGATATAATTAAAAAATATTATATATATATATATATATATATGTGTGTGTGTGTTTGTGTGTGTGCACGCGCATCTGTGTATATTCTATTTGGGTTAAACTGGATCAACTGGATCAGTTTTTAAAATATATTAACAAATCCAAAATACTTTTTTTTTTGGTTACAAAATCCAAAATACTTAAAATGATTTTATTTACTTGTTTTTTAATATTGTTACTTTAGAGTTTAGAGTTGTTTTGAACAGTTTTTCGATGTAGAAAAAAAAGAGAGTTGTTTTTAACACAAATACCATATTTCCGGAGTTCAAATGTCACAAGCCCAATGCATATCAGTCAAAAATCAGTTCTTGAAACCCAATGCATAAGCCCAACCTGCATCAGGCAATACGTTTTTTCGGGAAGAAAAAGTATTCGAACAAAAAAAGGGGGAAAAGATTACATCAATTTTTTTTTTTTGGGTTTTTTCTTGGGTTATGCATTACAGAATCACTGCTTGGGATTTTAGTCTCACTCATGTGAGTTTCACTGCTGTAAGTGTCGTTGGACAATCTTTGAATATGAATCTAAGCTCTATTGACCAAAAAAAAAATTGTGACACTATCTCATTGGAGAAACATTTACATTTATTTTTCGTTAAAAATAAAACATTTACATTTATTTTTAATTTGGAGTTTTCTAAATCACTCCAAGATAAATATAAAATCACATAGTTTTAAGTGATATAACAATAATATTTTGACATGAGTCATGATCTATAATTTTCTAAACATGTTAAAATATTATTTTTTTGACGGTACATGTTAAAATAATATTGGACCATGTAAACAAGGATATTTTTATCCAAAATAAGTTTTTAGTGACTTAGAAAACCTCATATATTAAAAAAAATATATAAAAAAAACTCACTCTCTGTCTCTCCCCTTTCTCTTCTTTTTTGTAGAGATCAAATAAAGTGTATGGAATCCACTTTGTCTCATCTTTTTGTGGTCTCTTAAGGCGATACCAAACAATGAGAGGGGGCATCTCTTTTAACTTTCTCTTATCTATTTTTCTCTTTCCAACTTCTCCTCTAATAAACACATTTTTCCTTGTGTGAAAATATTATGAAATAATTTTAATTAACTAAACGTGTGTGGAATAAAAATAGATCAGTTTATGTTTACTTTACCCATATTTAATGAATGTGAGACTCCAACTCACACTTAAATTCTCAACAGTCTGGCTCAGGTTGAATGCATTTGTGTGGCCAAAATTCTCCGTCATGAACGCACGAGACTGGGTTCGTGGTTGCTGCACGAGGTTTATGGAGATGGAGAAATGAGGTTGTTCCGGTATGGAACCACAGAACGGGCTAATCAAACTAGAGAGCGAATACAAAGTAAACAAACAAGTAAAACGCGTGAAATGATAGGTCCCCCTACCGCTTGGGTGGTGCCTGTTATTTATAACTTGGGTTTTGGTCCGAACGAACCATGGGTTGCCCGACCCATTAAGTATACAAAGTGATTAGCCCAAGTGTCTTATGAATTGGTACGCCCATGTTAGACCACAAGCCCACAAGACACTAAGGTTTAGAATAAGACGAAAGTGTCTTTAATCAGCCCACAATCTGTAAAACGTTTATAAAGTAACTAAAATGGGCGTATAAATCATAACACTTGTACATTTAGATGAAAACAGATAACGATAATCACATCAGACTAACTCTTCTCGTATCTCCTTTCCTTGCATGTTGAATCAAACTGGTCAAATATCTTTACCTATCACTTCCTATGCCCTTACTGTGGCAAGAGCCATCATTGCTTTACCTGCTATAATTACATCAACGAGATATCCACAAATATTTGGGAACTTGGGCCACAATGCTATCATGCGTCTTTAAGGCTCACTAACCTCATCATCAAAGTACACATAAATATGATTAAACAATTAAATTCGCATACAAAAAGTCATAACCCTTTTCTCGAGGTACACTTCTTCGGATCAAAACATCCCTTCTAATCTGTGAAACTTTTACTCATTTTTGAAACGTCACACCTACCGGACCAAAATGTCCATTCAATTCAAATTCACCACGGATCACATCCCTTCAAAATCAGATTTTGGACCAACGTGTCCCCCAAATCCAAACGTCAACTCTGTCCTTTAAGTGCACGCGTGAAGGAACACGTCTACTTAGCATTTAATTCCAGAATTAACTCACCCTTTCAACCCACCTTTTCATCTTTCCTTACCTTTCTATATAAAGTCCAACGTTTCCCCTTTTCTTCACACTTTCACTTTCACATTTCTCACCCATATTCTCTCTAATCACTCAAACAAGTAGAAACCTTGCTGCTTCCTTACTGAGTTCACTCAACGTTCAACGCTTCTCCCTGCATTCACCATCAACATTCTCAGAAATCGTCCAAGTTTCCATCCTTCTAAGGTAAACCCCATCTCCGTTTTTCCTTTGTACTCTTGTATTTCAACGCTGCATCTTATTTCATATACATACCTTGCACTGTAAACCCAGAAACTCAAACCAAACTTTCCGAAGCCCAGGAACATTGTATATCGTTTAATATGTTTAATAATCAAAACTTCAAAACAAATTTTTTCCCCATCTCACACCTCTAAACTTTTACTTTCAGGACCTCTTCTGAAAATGGTTGCTAAACGTTCCCGTAAAGAGACCTCCACCCCTTTAGTTTCACCTACTGCAGATTCCCTCTGGGTTGCTAGTAAAATTATGAAACAATTTTCTAAACACTGTACCCCAAAAGCTGTGATAGATTTGGTCACCAAATACCATTTCAGGAAAGATGGTTTAGATGCCCACCTGGACATTATCCCTTGTTCCCCTGATGAGCCCTGCTGTTTTGGAGAGGCGGATGCCCAAGGGCGAAACTTTACATACCTTTTCGAAACCCTAATCTTCGAACTAAAGTACACCTACCCTTTTCTGATTTCACCTGCTCTGTATTGACTCTTCTAAATGTAGCCCCAACTCAACTTCATGGTAATGCCTGGGCTTACCTAAAAGCTTTTGAAGTTTTATGTCTTACCCTGAACATTGTACCCACCAGTAATAAATTCTTCTATTTCTTCGAAACTTGCGGGCGAAACGTTAGAGGTGAATACGTTTCGCTTGCCACTGCTAGAGGTTTAGGGCTATTTACCTTGTACAAAAGTCACTATAAACATTTCAAAGGAAAATTCTTCAAACTTCGCGAATCCAAACAATGTAAAGACGTATTCTATTTTGATGACGGAAGTCCACAATTTCCATTTTACTGGACGAACCAATACCAAGTGATCATCAAACTTCCCGATGATGCCTTGACTAAAGAAGAACTAGTAGATTGCTACCTTCTGTCTGGCTTAGGATTGAACCTTGCAGATTTTATGACCGCCCTTTCTAAGAACGAAGTGGGTAAATATATTGGTAAGGCACCCATTTTGCATTTCCCTTTTCCCTTTTCGATGCAAAAAATCTTCTAATACTCTAACATCATTTTTGTTGTTATAGGAAACATGGTTCGCCTCACTGAAGATGATATCCTCCGATTTCGCCGTGAACAACAAGCTGCTCGTGAAAAGAGAAATCCTGCTAAGTCCACTGCTGATCAAGACACCAGTCACTCTGGTACCGAATCTGGTCGCCCCTCTAAGAAGAAGAAGAAAAATGACGATCCTGCTTCAACCAAAAGCAAGATTTCCAATCAAACCTCGCTGAAGAAATTGGTGACCAAAGGTCCAAATTCGGAGGCGAACAAAGGATGCTCATCAAGTTTTCCGCCCCCTTGCTGGAAGAACTTGTTGAAGGAATTTGAAGAATTAACTTCGAAAGATGTGACTTCCCTTTGGGACTCCAAAATTGATTTCAACTCTTTGGTGGAGACAAATCTAGTGTTTGAGGTAGACCGTGAGAAGGTAAGGAAACTTGGCCTGAAAGAAGCCTGTCAAGCTATGATGACGAAGGGCTTGGAGATTACTGCTATCTACAAGATGATTGATCTTGAATCTGCTGGATTTGATGGTCTTGCTTCTGCCAAACTTGTTGAAGAGAAAGAAAAAGAACTTGGAAAAATGAAAGCTACACTGAAATTGTTGGATAAATCCAACAAGGCTAATGAGAAAAAAGCCGCGGATTTGGCTTTAGAATTGGAAAATTTGAAGAAGACCTCCGAAGAAAGCAATGCTTCTATTCAAGCATTGAATGAAGAAAATGGCAAAGTGAAAGTTGACCTTGCGCAACTAACTGTTGTGCATAATCAAATGCTCGAAGAGAACTCCAAAATGAAAATAGAAGTTGCCGAGTTAAAATGTTCTGTGCTGGATCAATTTGAAGCTGGCTTTGCTAAAGCGATAACTCAAGTCACTTTCCTCAATCCTGACCTAGCTATCAACTTAGAGGGCACAAACCCTTATGCTCGCATCGTGGATGAGAAACTGGTTAGCCCGGATAACGCGGATGAAGAGGGTGAAGAAGAAGAAGAAGAAAAGGAAAATGAAGGAGAAAATGGCAACAACAAAGAAGGAGGAGGGGAAACCAACTAAGCTTTAACATCCTGTGTCCCCTTTCCTTTCAACTTTCTATGTAAAAGGCTTCAAGCCTCTTTTGCTTTAAGTTCCTTTATTTTCCCTGCTTTTATGTAACAACTTTTCCATCAATGCAATGAAATTCCTTCAGTGTTACATATTTATCCAAGACTTTCCTCATCCAAAATCTTCATGCAATCCCTTTATCTCAAATGAAACATTTTATATCTTCAAAATAATCGAGAAAACTTCTTCACCTCATTTGGGAATTCTAGAAACAACTTATACTGTAACTAAGTACCAAGACTAAAAACATAATATCGAATATTAAAGCGTAAAATTTTTAACTTAGTAAAAACTCCATTTACTAACCTTTGAAATAGAACCAATGCAGTTCAATTTTTCTTTCAGAATCATTTCACCCTTGTACTGAATATGTCAATATAACCGGAAATCCAATCTCATAGATTATGGAGAATTTTATATCAATCAACTACTTTGGAATCATAAGGCCTTTGTATATATAAGTTAGTCAAATTTTTCATTTCTTGACTTAGTTATTCATGGAAATCAAAGTCTCACATTTGATTTCATTAGTATGCTCGCGTGGAGACTTGTGCTTATTTTGGACAAGCTTAAATCCAATTTAAGGTTGTGCTTATGAATTCGTGGTCAAATGCTCTTGTTTTAAGAGACTTACTCTTTCTCAATTGTCTGACATCGCTCAATTGATAGACCTTAGTTGATAAGTTTTCCCTTATGAAAACAAGTAAAATGTTGCTCCCTGAACATTTTTTTAAAAGGTTATGCCTCGTTAAAAACTCTCCCGCTTGGGGTAGAGAAAAGAGTGCATACCTGTTATTCATTAATAATTGATGCCTCGTTAAAAACTCTCCCGCCTGGGGTAGAGAAAAGAGCACATCAAACTTAGTCTTACACAACAAACATAGTCTTAAACAATACAAAGAACAAACATAGTCTTCAACGCACACAAACTGAAACAACTAACATAGTCTTCAACACACATAAACTGAACCAAACTGTACAACACAAAGCAAACTGAACGAACATCTTGCACTTCAACTGTAATAGTAACGAAGATGCTGTGCATTCCAAGCCCTCGGTATCCTTCGCCCAGACAATTCTTCCAAATGATACTCCCATTTTCCCAATTCTCTGCGAATTCTGTAAGGTCCTTCCCAATTTGGTGACAGCTTTGAATCATCTGGTCCTCTTGTTTTTCTTCTCAGCACTAAATCGCCGACTTCCATGTGCCTTGGGACTACTCTTGAATTGTAGCGCCTTTCTGATCTTTGCTTTACTACTGCTTGTCTCAAACGAACCTCTGCATTATTTTCCTCTGCCAAATTCAAATCCACCAGCCTATTAACGTCATTGTGTTCGTCACTATACGTTGCCACCCTGAACGTCATATCTTGCACTTCCACTGGAATCATCGCATCCACTCCATAAGTTAACTTAAACGGAGATTTGCCAGTTGTTGATTGTGGTGTTGTATTATATGCCCAAATAACAGTAATCAATTCATCAGCCCATAACCCTTTTGCTTCACCCAAACGTTTCTTCATCCCATTCAGAATTACCTTATTTGCAAACTCCACTTGCCCATTTGACTGTGGGTGTTCCACAGAAGCAAAACGCATCTCAATACCCATTTCTGCACAAAAATTCTTCACACTTCTGCTAGTAAACTGTGTCCCATTATCTGAGAGGATTGTGGCCGGAACACCAAATCTACAAATTATCTTCCTCCAATAAAACTTCTTAACTTTCTCTGCCGTTATCTTCGCCATTGACTCCGCCTCAAACCACTTGGTAAAATAATCAACTGCAACTAGGACGAATCTAACTTGTGAACCTGCTGGAGTGAAAGGTCCCAAGATATCTACGCCCCACATTGCAAATGGCCACGATGAACTCATTGAACTTAATGTTTCCGGCGGTGCTCTGTGCAAATCTGCATACAACTGACACTTTTCACACTTTTTTGCATATTCCATGCAATCTGACCTCAGTGTTGGCAAATAAAATCCTGCCCTCAAAACTTTTGCAGCCAAAGATCTTCCACCTACATGACTCGCACAAACTCCTTCATGCACCTCAAACATGATTCTATCCGCCTCCCCTTTAGAAACGCATCTCAACAATGGGATCCCGAATCCTCTTCTGTATAATTGTTCGCCCAAAAGAGTATAATGACTTGCCTCACGAATCTGATCTTCAGTGAACAAATGCAAATCAGCTCCCTCTGCTTCCAAACATAACTTAATTTGACTCATCCAATCTTGATCAATCACCATTGGAATGGCCATAACTTCCTCATTTTCCACACTTGGGCTATTTATAACTTCCTGAATTACTGATTTGTTATTCCCCGGTTTCTTAGTGCTTGCTAATTTTGGCAAGATGTCAGCCCTTGTATTCTCCTCCCGCGGAACATGATTAATCTGCACTTTCTTCACCTGCTTCATTAAATTCTGCGCTTTTGTCAGATACTTGGCCAATTGTGCATCCTTCGCCTGATATTCTCCTTGAATTTGTCTTGAAACTATCTGTGAATCTGTTTTGATTCTGATATTCTGTACGCCCATTTCAATTGCAAGTCTCAAACCTGCAATTATGGCTTCGTACTCTGCTTGATTATTGCTTGCTTTGAAATCAAACTTTAACGATTGTTCAATTGTCACGCCTTCGGGTCCTTCCAGAATCACTCCAGCTCCACTGCCTTTGACATTAGATGAACCATCCACTGACAAGCTCCACTCACTTTGTTCTTCATTCTTTTCTTCTGGAGACATCTCATTAACAAAATCAATCAAAGTCTGTGCTTTAACTTGCCCTTTTTTTCTCAAATGAAATCCCAAACTCTGACAATTCTACAGCCCATGAAATCATTCTTCCTGCGAGATCAGACTTTTGCAACACTTGGCGAAGTGGCAAATCAGTTTTGACTGCCACTAGAAAGCCTTGGAAATAAGGTCTTAACTTCCTGGCGGATATAATCAAGGCTAAGGCAGTCTTTTCAATTTTTTGATATCTCACTTCTGCTCCTTGGAGTGCATGACTCACAAAATATATGATTCTCAAATCATCTTTAATTTCTTGCAACAAGACTGAGCTAACAGCATTATCAGATATGGAAATAAACATTGACAGTGAAATACCTGGCATTGGCTTTGATAATATTGGTGACTTTGATAAATGCTCCTTTAGATTTTGAAACGCCACTTCACATTCTTCTGTCCATTGAAACACCTTATTTTTCCTTAGACATTGGAAAAACGGAGCTGATTTGTTTCCGGAACACGGCAGGAATCTTGCTAGAGCTGCAATTCTTCCAGTTAATTTCTGCACATCTTTCACTGAGGTGGGGCTTTGCATTTCAAGAATGGCCTTACATTTGTCAGGATTTACCTCGATTCCCCTTCTTATGATCATAAAACCCAGAAACTTTCCACTCTGAATCCCAAACGAGCACTTCTCTGGATTAAGTCTCATATTATGCTTCCTAAGTTCCCCAAAAGCTTCGCCTAAATCTGAACAATGTGTTAACATTTCATCTGATTTAACCACCATGTCATCAACGTAGATTTCCATGTTTCGCCCCACTTGCTTATCAAAAACTTTGTCCATCAACCTTTGATAAGTTGCACCTGCATTCTTGAGCCCAAAAGGCATAGTTTGATAACAGTAGTTCGCCTGATTTGTCATGAAAGCTGTTTTCTCTTCATCGGGTTCATACATTCTGATTTGATGATATCCTGAATATGCATCAATTAGGCTAAGCATTCCAAATCCAGACGCTCTATCCACAAGTTTGTCAATATTTGGCAGAGGATACGAATCCTTCGGACAATGTTTGTTCAAATCCGTATAATCAGTACACATTCTCCATTTCCCATTAGCCTTTTTCACCATAACCACATTCGCCAACCACGTTGGATACTTTACCTCTCTGATAAACCCAGCTTCCAATAACTTGTTAGTCTCTACCTTTATGGCCTCTGCCTTTTCTTCGCCCATCTTTCTTTTGAACTGAACAATTGGTTTCGCACCTGGATTTAAAGCTAACTTATGACAGATAAATTCCGGATCAATTCCCGGAAGGTCTTTCGCACTCCATGCAAACAAATCCATGTTCTTAGCCAAAAGTTTCACCAACCTGTCTTGCTGACTTGCTGTTAAGCTCGTGCCAACTTTCAGACTCCTTTCGCCAATGACCACAACTTTGGTTTCTTCTTCTGATGTCATCTTGTTTTCTATAAACCCATCACGAGGATCCAGACTTGTTTCGCCTTGATTCACTTCAATCTCATAAACCCGATGTCCCTCTTTCACAGCTTTCTTTCCCATATGTCCATACTGCTTGAAGCTTTCTGAATAGTATTTTCTGGCTATAATTTGATCAGCCTTCATGACTCCAACTCCCCCCTTGCTTAATGGATACTTGACTGTCAAATGTCTAGTTGAAATAATCGCCCCCAATCTGTTCAACGAGGGTCTCCCAATGAGCACATTATACGGCGAAGTACATTTTACTACTAAAAACTTAATAGCAAATGTCTCCGCATTTTTTCCTTCGCCAAAAACAGTCGTCAGTTCCACATAACCTCTTACAAATACTTTTTCTCCCGAAAAACCCACTAAAGATCCATCATAAGGTAACAAATCAGATTCTGTCAGCCCTAACTTTTCAAAAGCATCACCATAAATTAAATCTGCAGAACTTCCTTGGTCTAACAACACCCTCTCTATTTCATACTCAGCAATTGTTAACATCACCACAATGAGATCGTCTTCATGAGGCTGAACCCCCTCAAAATCTCGCACAGTGAAAGTAATGTCTGGCTGGTTGATTGCCCAACCTCCCCAATCATTAGAATAAACAACATTAATTGAATGAACTTGAAGGTATGAAAAACGGTAGAAAGGGGGGGTTTGAATAACGTTTTCAGTATAAAACTTCCACCTTAAAGATTTTGACAAATCTTTCGAGAACTTAAGTGCAAAAGATAAGAGATAGAAAAGCACACAAGGATTTTATCCTGGTTCACTTGATAAATCACTCAAGCTACTCCAGTCCACCCGTTAAGGTGATTTCTTCCTTCTTAGAATGAAGGCAATCCACTAATCAGGTAAGAGTTACAACTGCACTTGAAACCTACAAGTGACTAACAATTACACTGACTTAGCTCACACTAAGATTCACTCTCTTAGTCTTCTCTAGGATCCGATCAACCTTGATCTCCTAAAGGAACTAAACAAACTGTTTATCAAAGAATCGTTTACAAGAGATTTGCTTCTAAAAAGCTAATAGTAAACTCAATGTGGCTGAGAACGTTAGGTAGGTCGTCAGGAAGGTACAGTTGCTTTTGTACTTGGATAGCGACGCGACCTTTAAACCTAGGAGACTTCTGATCAGAGGAATGCTTCGTATTGGAACTTGTGAAGCCGGTTGATCAGAGTCAGAGGGAAAGCACAGATCCTCTGACCATTGTATCTTCTGATTCTGAACTCAGAGGGAAGAACATGGCCTTCAGAGTTTCTTGCTTCTGGACTTCAGAGTTTCCACTATTCAGCTTCTGGATCTTCAGAGTCTTCTACACCATCAGAACATCTGAACCTTCAGTGTTTCTTGGTTATCAGAACTTCTGGATCTTCAGAGCTTCTAGCGACCGAGTCTACATCACAGTTTGTATAGCTTCAGAACTTCTGAAGCTTTTCCACTGTTCATACTGAACATGGTGAATGCGAAAGCGTTGCTTGGGTCACTCTTTATACACAGTGCTTCTGATTTGTGTGAGATTGAGTTGAGGTCAGAGCCTGTAAATAGCACACTCAGAAAAACACGTTAGAGTACCACAATTGTTCGTATCAAAAGGTTAACTTGTAATCATCAAAACATAGAGTTGTACTACTAGATCAAAACTTGATCTTACAATCTCCCCCTTTTTGATGATGACAAAACTAAGATTTTTGATGAACAATTCTTAAACATTAAACTGAATTCACTCAGAGTTTAGAGATATAGAATAATACTTATCCTGATGTGAATAGTTTATCTTGCTCATTCTGAATTCAAGTCACTGCTTGATTCTGAGCTTAGCTCCCCCTGAATCTAATACTTGATGAAAACGTTAGTAAAGTCTAGATTCTGAGCTAAATAATATAAGAGTTCAGAGTGAAAAACTTATGACATAGATGAAAAACGAGTAATCAGAGCGCATAAGTAATCAGAGTCATGGACAAGGTATCAGAGTCTTGGGTATCAGAGTCAACTTATAATCACTTCAGAAGAAGTGAAATGTATTCCTTGTATTTGCCCAGTGACACATCTATGGTCATGAAGGTGGAACTCTTAAAATCTCCAAAAGAAAAATAAATCACACTAACACATCTTACACATCAAAAACTGGGTTTACTCCCCCTTTTTGTCATAAGCAAAAAGCTTGGGGTGTGAAAAACTTAGCTTGAAGTACAAGGTACTCCCCCTTAGAGAAGGTCTAAGTTTAAAGAAAAAAGAAAATGATGCAAGAATCAGAGTTAGGCGAAATAAATGGAAGAGTTAATGCAAGAGAAGAACGTTTACCACCGGTCAAGTGAGTAAAGAGAAGGGTCAGTTACCAAGAACTTAACCTCGAGAAACCGTAGGAGCATTAACTTTCAGAGAGAAAGTGAAGCCTATATAAAGCGTTGGAGAGAAAGGTAAGCTTCACACCTCGAACAATTTTCAGTAAAGAAAAAAATGGCATCATACATCGTAGCACTAGAAGAGCTGAGGAAGAAGGCCTTTGAAGAGGACTTGTTCCTGAACATCAGGCATCCAGAGGGTACAACTACCATCGCGGAGCTGACACGGACACTGCTAGAAGAGGACCTGCGTCCAGAGTTGGAGAGAGACCTGAAGGAATTTCTTGCCTTCGTGGAGGAGGTGCAAGAACTCAGCCGGCTTGAACTCAAGCTGCTGGAAGAAAAAGAAAGTTTGGAAGAGGAGCTCAATACTGCAGAAGAGATTCTGGAGAGGGATGAGCTAAAGGACAGGCTCAGCAACATCCAGCATGTACTGGAGCGTCTGGAGAAAGATAGGTCAGAGCAGCGCCAGGAGTGCAGAAGAATGAGGAGGGATCCTCCATTCTAGATTTTATGATGTAAAGAAATATGATGTAAACATAGAAATATGATGAATAAAAAAGATTTTTGCAAACATATGTGACACAAATATATATATATAGATATGCATATAGAATCACAAACGAATAAAATAGAATAAGTAAATAAAAAGAAACAGAGTTTAAATAAAACAACGTTAAATAAAAAGAAAGAAAATGAAGAGATCCTAAAACTAAGGTTTGTCAGATCGTCGCAGAAGTTCCATCATCATGTGCTTCATCTCAATCAGCATGGATTCATGAATGTCAAGACGCTGTTCCATGATGTCGAGTCTGGATGAGCTTGTCTGAGTAGAACTGGAAGGAACATTCTGAGCAGCTTGAGGATCTGGAATGGAAGCAGAAGCAGCAGGAGTAAACACAACTGGTGCAAGTGCTTGGCATCTAAGAGCTTCAGCCTCAGCTTCAAGTCGCTCTGCCTCAAGTCTGGCTTGTTCAGCTTGAGCTGCTGCTAAACGTGCAGCTTCTTCTGCTTGAGCCTTCTTTCTCTTGGCTTCTTCAATGGCTTCAAGAAGCTTATTTCTCTGTTCTTGTTCATGAAGAGCCACCCTTCGAGCAAACCTTTGCTTTGCAGCCTCAATGCTCTGACTTCCCTCTGCATGCAGGAGCTGCATCATAATTGGAACTTGAGCCACTAGCCAAGTGCCCAGATTGTTCCACTCATCAGCCACACATTCAGCATTCTCACTGAGGTCAGTCTGACCGTGCACATTGCGGAGCCTCAAAGAGGCTTCATGATAGAAAATATTGATGCACTCAGAGAGAGATGTGGGTTGGAGGTGAGTATAGGGAATTATGGAGAGGTTGGTTTCAGGAGAGGCTGGGTGATTGCTGCTATGAGCTTCAGAAGAAGTACGCCCTTCTGTACATAATCTCTAATAAAGTGATACTTTACCTCAATGTGCTTTGCCCTTGAATGCAAGATAGGATTCTTACTCAATGAGATTGCAGCAGTGTTATCACAATAGATTGGGATATTGCTCTCAAGGATCTAATAATCCTCCAGCTGATGTTTCATCCAGAGCATCTGAGTGCTGCATATTGCTGCTGAGATATATTCTGCCTCTGCAGTTGATAGTGCAATGGTTGATTGCCTCTTGCTTGCCCATGAGACTAGATTGCTTCCCAGAAATTGACAATTTCCAGAAGTACTTTTTCTCTCTGTTCTATCTCCAGCATAATCAGCATCACAGTAACCTGAAAGCTTATACTCTGATGTTTTCTTATACATCAAGCCAAGGTTAGTGGTGCCTTTCAGATACCTTAGGATCCTCTTAACAGCAGTTAAGTGGGTTTCCCTTGGATCTGATTGGAAACGAGCACATAAGTGAACACTAAATAATATGTCTGGCCTAGATGCAATTAAGTATAGAAGTGAACCTATCATGCCACGATAGAGCTTCTGACATACTTTACCACTTTTATCTTCTTTCTCCAGAATGCATGTAGGATGCATTGGAGTCTTGGCCACTGTAGATTCCAGCATATTGAACTTCTTAAGAAGTTCTTTAGTGTACTTGCTCTGATGGATATATGTTCCTTCTGGTGTTTGATCAACTTGTATTCCCAGAAAGTACTTTAATTCTCCCATCATACTCATCTCAAATTCAGCCTGCATCATCTCAGAAAATTCTTTGCATAGAGATTGATTAGCAGAACCAAATATAATATCATCAACATAGATTTGCACAATTAAGATATCATCTTTATAAGTCTTGCAAAAAAGAGTTGTATCTACTTTACCCCTTACAAACTCATTCTCCAGAAGGAATGAGCTAAGTCTCTCATACCATGCTCTGGGAGCTTGCTTCAGGCCGTAGAGTGATTTCTTCAATTTGAACACATGGTCTGGTTTCTTCTCATCTTCAAAACCTGGGGGTTGATGAACATAGACTTCCTCTGAGATATAACCATTTAGGAAGGCACTCTTTACGTCCATCTGATGTAGAACTATGTTGTGATTTACTGAGAAAGAGATCAACAGTCTGATTGCCTCCAGTCTTGCTACTGGAGCAAATGTTTCAGTGTAGTCTATTCCTTCCTGCTGGCTGTAGCCTTGAGCAACTAGCCTTGCCTTGTTTCTGACTACATCTCCTTTCTCATTCAGCTTGTTTCTGAATACCCACTTCGTTCCAATAACATGGACACTCTCAGGCTTCTTCACTAAGCTCCAAACATCGTTCTTGGAAAATTGATTCAGTTCTTCTTCCATGGCCAGAATCCAATCCTTGTCCTGAAGAGCTTCATCTATGGACTTGGGTTCAATTAAGGACACCAATCCTTTCAGACTGAGCAAGGTCTCTTAGAAGGTCTGAAGGCAGATCTGGTTCTGACTGGTTCGTCTTTGTTGCCCAGAATCAATTCCTTAGGGTGAGCTGCAGTGATTCTGCTCTTCTTCAGAGTTTGTGAGTTAGAGGGACCAGCTTCTTCCTCTGGTTCATCTTCCTCTGGCTCATCTTCCTCTGGAGCTTTGCCTTTGTCAGAAACATTAATGCTTAAATCTGCAAACTTTTCAACTAGCTTTGACTGGTCAGAGTCAAGCTTATCGTCAAATCTAACATGAATAGATTCTTCAATAGTCTTAGCATCAGTATTATAAAATCTAAAACCTTTAGATCTCTCAGAGTAACCGAGTAATAGACACTTAGAAGACTTAGCATCAAATTTATGCAATCTATCCTTCGTATTGAGAACATAACAAACACAGCCAAAAGGATGAAAATAAGAAATGTTGGGTTTTATGTTCTTCCACAATTCATAAGGAGTCTTATTCAGAATTGGTCTCACAGAGATTCTGTTCTGAATGTAACATGCTGTATTTACTGCCTCTGCCCAAAAGTGCTTAGCCATGCCAGTTTCTTGGAGCATGGTTCTAGCCATCTCCTGAAGAGTTCTGTTCTTCCTCTCAACAACACCATTTTGTTGAGGAGTTCTGGGACAAGAGAAATCATGTGCAATTCCATAGGAATCAAACAGACTCTCAAACTTATCATTCTCAAACTCTCCACCATGGTCACTTCTGACACGCACAATCCTACAAGCCTTCTCGTTTTGCACTTGAGCAATGAAGGTAGAGAACACAGCATGAGACTCATCCTTGCGGGTTAGAAACTTTACCCATGTCCAGCGGCTATAGTCATCAACGATAACCATCCCATATCTCTTGCCACCTATAGACTCAGTTTTCACTGGTCCAAAAAGGTCGATATGCAGAAGTTCCAACGGCCTTGAGGTTGAGACAACATTCTTTGCCTTGAAAGGGACTTTTGTGAATTTGCCTTTCTGACATGCTTCACAAAGAGCGTCTGAAGCGAACTTCAGATTGGGTAAGCCCCTGACAAGGTTTAGCTTGCTCAGCTGAGAAATCTTTCTCATACTGGCATGCCCTAACCGTCTATGCCATACCCACTGCTCTTCATTAACAGACAGAAGGCACTTCACATTCTGAGCCTCCAACTCAGATAATCTGATCTTATAAATGTTGTTCTTCCTCTTGCTGTTAAACAGAACAGAGCCATCGATCTGACTTACAGCCCGGCAGGACTTTTGATTGAATATAACATCATAACCCTTGTCAGCTAATTGACTTATAGACAATAAGTTATGTGTTAAGCCGTCTACCAATAACACATTATCAATGCATGGACTACTATCTACACAAATAGTACCAGTACCAACAATTTTACCCTTTTCATTTCCTCCAAAGCCAACTTCGCCTCCAGGCTTAAGTTTCAGCTCTCGGAACATACGCCTTTCTCCCGTCATGTGACGCGAGCATCCACTGTCCAGATACCATGATTGGTGTTTCAGTGGAGCTATCAAGGATATCTCGTTTTCATCGTCTGAGTTAGGATCTCCTTCTGATTCTGAGTCAGAGTCAACAGCTTCCTTTGACTCTGCTTCCTTGTCTTTGACAATTGCCATGAGTCCTTGGACTTCACCATCAGAGTCAACATCCTCTGACTCTGATTCATCAAATGTCACCATCAGACTCTTCTTCGTCTTGAAGTGCTTCTTTGGCTTCTTGTCTTTCTTCAACTTTGGACAATCACTTTTGTAGTGCCCAGATTCTTTGCACTCAAAACATGTGACTTCCTTGATTGAAGACTTCTTCTGGCCTGAGGACTCATACTTTCCTTTTGCCTTTCCAGAGCCTTTGAACTTGCTCTGCCTGTGCTTCCAGATGCGGTTGAGTCTCTTGGAGATCAGAGTCAGCTCATCTTCATCAGAATCTTCTGATGCTTCTTCAGATTCCTCTTCTTCAGCTTGAAGAGCCTTTGACTTCTCAACCTTAGCCTTTTCAGATTTGGATTTCAAGGCTATGGACTTTTTCCTCAGATCTTGCATCTCTGAGCGCTTCAGCTCATGGCATTTTAAAATGCTGATGAGTTCTTCTAAACTCATATTCTCAACGTCTCTCGTGAGCTCTATTGAAGTCACCAAAGGCATCCAACTTTCAGGAAGACACCTGATGACCCTTATGACATGATCTTTTGTTGTGTAGCTCTTGTTGAGAGGTCGTATGCCAGCTACAAGCAACTGAAATCTGGAGAATATTTCTTCAATGGACTCATTTGGCTCCATGATGAAGGATTCATACTTTTGGATCAAAGACAATGCCTTTGATTCTTTGACTTTCTTGTTTCCTTCATGAGACATCTTCAGAGATTCGAAAATGCCTTTTGCAAACTCACGATCTGTAATCTTCTGGTACTCTTCATAGGAAATAGCACTTAGAAGAATTGCTCTTGCTTTGTGATGTTGTGAGTACAGCTTCTTTTGATCTGCAGTCATCTCTGACCTTGGGATCTTCTTGCCATCTGCATCAACTGGACGCTCGTAGCCATCCACAATAATATCCCAGAGATCTGCATCGAAACCCAGAAAGAAACTTTCCAGTCTATCTTTCCAATATTCGAACCTTTGACCGTCGAACATAGGAGGCTTTGCATTGTAACCATCTCTTTGAGTTTCACTGGTGGTGGCAGCCATTGTTTTTCACACCGGCCCGGATCACTGAACACTGTTAGGTGTGGTAATCAGAACTTGCGCTCTGATACCAATTGAAGGTATGAAAAACGGTAGAAAGGGGGGGTTTGAATAACGTTTTCAGTATAAAACTTCCACCTTAAAGATTTTGACAAATCTTTCGAGAACTTAAGTGCAAAAGATAAGAGATAGAAAAGCACACAAGGATTTTATCCTGGTTCACTTGATAAATCACTCAAGCTACTCCAGTCCACCCGTTAAGGTGATTTCTTCCTTCTTAGAATGAAGGCAATCCACTAATCAGGTAAGAGTTACAACTGCACTTGAAACCTACAAGTGACTAACAATTACACTGACTTAGCTCACACTAAGATTCACTCTCTTAGTCTTCTCTAGGATCCGATCAACCTTGATCTCCTAAAGGAACTAAACAAACTGTTTATCAAAGAATCGTTTACAAGAGATTTGCTTCTAAAAAGCTAATAGTAAACTCAATGAATTTCAGATGAAAGAAAACTTAGAAGATTTTGAATATGTCTTGTGTATGTGAATGCTTCTAGCTTCTAGCCGTTTCTTTCAGTCTTCAGCCTCTTTATATACTCCAAGGATTAGGGTTGAGCGATGCATGGGAAATGCTACCGTTGGAGGGCAGTTCTGGAAAATCCAGCTTCTGCTGTGGCTGAGAACGTTAGGTAGGTCGTCAGGAAGGTACAGTTGCTTTTGTACTTGGATAGCGACGCGACCTTTAAACCTAGGAGACTTCTGATCAGAGGAATGCTTCGTATTGGAACTTGTGAAGCCGGTTGATCAGAGTCAGAGGGAAAGCACAGATCCTCTGACCATTGTATCTTCTGATTCTGAACTCAGAGGGAAGAACATGACCTTCAGAGTTTCTTGCTTCTGGACTTCAGAGTTTCCACTATTCAGCTTCTGGATCTTCAGAGTCTTCTACACCATCAGAACATCTGAACCTTCAGTGTTTCTTGGTTATCAGAACTTCTGGATCTTCAGAGCTTCTAGCGACTGAGTCCACATCAGAGTTTGTATAGCTTCAGAACTTCTGAAGCTTTTCCACTGTTCATACTGAACATGGTGAATGCGAAAGCGTTGCTTGGGTCACTCTTTATACACAGTGCTTCTGATTTGTGTGAGATTGAGTTGAGGTCAGAGCCTGTAAATAACACACTCAGAAAAACACGTTAGAGTACCACAATTGTTCGTATCAAACGGTTAACTTGTAATCATCAAAACATAGAGTTGTACTACTAGATCAAAACTTGATCTTACAGAACTTACCTTTTTCGAGCTGAATTAGTTGTTCCGCCACCACGGAATCCACCAAAGATAGAATGAATTCGCCCCTTTGCCGTTCCTTCTGCTTGTTTCCCCCGATCTTCATTCATAATCTCCTTTCCATCTTCAGTTCGCTTTGTTGAAGTTCCTGCCTCATTAGAATCACTTCGCCCTTCTAATTGCTTCATGCATCCGGCTTTCAGCAATTTATCAATCTCTTTCTTTAGAGTAAAGCAATCATCAGTGGTATGACCTGAGATCCTGTGATATTCACACCACTTTGTTTTGTCCACGTTTCCCGTTGACTGCTTCGGTTGACGAGGAAAATGAATGACATTCGCCTCCAAGCACGTGTGTAAAGCTTCAGTTAAATTGACCGCCAAAGGAGTAACACGATCCTTTTGATTTCGAGTCCACGTCATCGAGTGTCCCGATCCACGTACACCATACGGTTGAGCACGATTTTTGAAATGAGAACGGTTATCAAATCGACTATCATAACGGTTCCGATTATTAAATCCTCTATCTCCACGTTCAGTCCACCCCTTCGAATACTGTTCAGCAACCGCTCCTCTCTTCGCCTCAAACTGCTGTTTTTGCCCTGTAACTGCTACATTCGGGCGGTTATTTTTGATCCGATCGCTTTGTTCCTCCCTGATGAATCCTTGTACTCTTTCACGTAAATGCGCCATTGTTTCCACCGGCTTCCAACTCAAATTACTGTTTAAGCTCCCAGGCCGTAAACCCAATTCAAAAGCTGCAACACAAATCTCCAGCATCTTATCCTCCAAATGAACAGACAATTGATTGAATCGCCCCATATAAGACTGCAAAGTCTCATTCAATCCCTGGCGAACGTTGAATAACATCGCTCGAGTCACCTTTTGAGCACGACTAGTTGAGATCTGAGACAAAAACTTTGCCGACAATTCCATGAAATTCACAATCGATCCCGCCGGCAGAGTTGTAAACCAAATCATCGC
The DNA here is from genome assembly GCF_012489685.1 of Lotus japonicus. Taxonomy (NCBI): domain Eukaryota; kingdom Viridiplantae; phylum Streptophyta; class Magnoliopsida; order Fabales; family Fabaceae; genus Lotus; species Lotus japonicus. The sequence goes on from NC_080045.1 coordinate 16,605,507, forward strand.
TGACTTCTTGAAAGTTGACGGAAGCATTTTGCACTTCAAAGCATCTGAAGCCCCCACAATAACCATTTTAGTGTTAAAATACGCCAGATGGTCCTTCGGATCTGAATCACCATAATAAGAATCAAGCTTTAGTGTCTTCAAATTGTCATGGACGGTTGTGTTTGCTATTTCCTCCGCAAAAGGTTGGAAATCCACCACCGTCTCAACAATTTGTCGATCGCCCTCTCGTAGCCCTTGAGTCTGATTGAAATCAGTTAGTTGATTTTATAACTGTTGATTGTGTTGACGAAGATCATTGAGATCATCCATAATCCGTTGAAGAACGTCAGGAGGAACATTATCCGGTTGGACATGATTCCTCTCCCCGTTCGCCCCGGATCGAGTCACCATTGCAGTGAAAAATGAAGCCTAGGAAAGTAACCTTCGGCCCCACGGTGGGCGCCAATGTTCCGGTATGGAACCACAGAACGGGCTAATCAAACTAGAGAGCGAATACAAAGTAAACAAACAAGTAAAATGCGTGAAATGATAGGTCCCCCTACCGCTTGGGTGGTGCCTGTTATTTATAACTTGGGTTTTGGTCCGAACGAACCATGGGTTGCCCGACCCATTAAGTATACAAAGTGATTAGCCCAAGTGTCTTATGAATTGGTACGCCCATGTTAGACCAGAGGTGGTACATTACTAGGAGATAAGAGATGGAATGTTGAGTTCGTTTGCAAGTAGATTCATCAGAAGCATCAGGATCATGTGCAGTATCTTGTCAAGAGTCAGAATCTGACAGTTGTCGCTGCGACATGGGCTACTCCACCCCCCAAAGGGTGCTGCAAACTACATGTTGATAGAGCATTTGGCGCTACTACTCAGTTCATGGGCATGGGAGGTTTGATATGTGATAGCGGTGGTTCATGGTTGCGAGGCTTCTATGCAAGTTAAAATGGTGGCAATCGTGACTCTCTTTGTTTAGATTTCGGTGCACTTAGGCATGTTTTATAGGATATGAATGTTACAAAACCTGTTTATGAAACAAGCTGCTTGGAGATTGTTGAAGCTCTTTATATGAGAGGTTGAAATTTCATCTTTATGCTCAAGACCTTGGAGATTTGCTAGTTACTTGAGTGAAATTGAGAAGTGCAGCTGCGTCATGTTCCTAGAGAAGCTAATTTCTCTACATATTATTTAGCTGGTATTGGAGCAAGTTTCCAATGTGATTTCACTTCTCTAGACTTGCCTTCGCAGATGGTTGCACCATTTTTTATCTAGGGATATCCTATACTTGTAGTTTCTTTTTTGTTTTTCGTATCTCATTCACCAAAAATACTAATTGTTGAATTTATATATAATAATTTTAACCTTTCATGTTTTTTTTTGTTAGAATAAATTTAGGAGAGTGAAGCTAGTCTGAACACAATGTGTTGAAGAAGTTTATTTTCCTACTCGTGGTCCCCCTCCCACCCTAAAAGAAATGTCTATGAAAGCCCTATAAGGTCACGTGTAGGGTTCAATGCACTTACGGACCGTAATAATGTAAAAATTCATCATTAGCAGTGCAGGGATTGGTATTATGCGAAATCATTATAATGACCTCAGAGCAACAAAAAAAAAGAAGTAATGGTAAGTAAGGATATAGAGTTGAACAACAACAATGTTTGCACATTGCAACATTAATTGATGAAGTCATGCCATTTATTTGGCTTTGGTCTGGTTGAAATGTTCTTCCTTTCCACTAGTTTCATCTAACTCATTACCTTTGTTGTTGTGGGTCACATTCAGATCTTTCTCTTGCCAATAGTATCACACGCTCACCCATGATGAGCAGATATAACTATAGGATGAAATTTCAAAGCCCTTCACGTGTGTTGGTCTTTGATGCTCCACACAAATCAGTTACTTTGCTTCTTCTCACTGGCTCATGCAATCATCTCCTACACTCTTTTTCCCTTTTCATTTTTTTGTTTTCCCTTTTGGTAAAAATAAAGATGGGTCATTACCACTCTGCATAATTGTAATTATAGACCAAGGTATATGATGATGGGTATTCATGAGTGCCAGTTATTTCTCTGCCCATGCAAATATTAAAAGAAACTCTTTCCCTACTAAACACATTTATGAAGGAAAATATGTTCCAAATTTCTCAAATTGTGTCTCAATTTCATGTAGACTAATAAAATCTTGTTATGTTTCAATATGATACGAGTGAGGCAATTAAAGAACATGAGTGTTGATCGCAATGATTAAAATTGACTATTTGAATCCTTCGGGTTGAAACTTCGACTCTTAAAAAACAGAGAAACATTTGACATTTACCAGACTCAAATCGAATATGATGATACTTATAGTTAAACCAAAAAGTTATAGAACATGATATTTACTTTATTCCTTATTACTCCCTAAGAACCAAATAATTATCTCACGTTTTGTTTTGTAAGAAATGTGGTTAATGTAGTTAGGAGTTTTAAATTTGTTCATAATTTATATTGACTTTCCAAAATTGCCCATAACCACTATTCTTAATTTCTATGTATTATTAATGTTTGAGATAGTGGAAAGAGATTTACAAATTCAATCTAATAATGGTATTCTTGTTAAAAAAAATTAATGAATCATAAATTTCATGTTGATTCTTGATCCTTACAATAAGAATTAAGATGCACTTTTTTTTTTTGGTATATATGAAAGATAAATTACACCCTGCGATTGTCGATCCCTGAACCTTCCCCTCCCTAACTCATGTGTTTCATGACTCTTACCACATGAGCTATCATTCATGGACAATCAAGATGCACCTCTAATTTAATTACTATAAATAAAAACAGAGGTAGTAATTTTTAATTAACATATTTTATTGTTGGAACATATACATGATTTTGGGGACAGATATCTCAATCCCATAACATTAAACAACACAAACCTCCTTCAAATCATGAAAGCCCAAATTTTTCTATAAGTTTTTAAATGGGGGTGAGTAAAGATTGCAGGAAAAAGCAAAATGGTTATTTAAGAAGGGGGTTTGAATGGATTATTACTAGGGGAGTAGGGGAAGAAAAGAAAACCATTATTGTTGGGCCTTTGCCATCATTGTTTGGTTCTGACGAGATTTATAACACCCTTTTATTAGATTCATTCAAGCATTTACGCCAATTTACTGCCTATTGTTTTGTGCTTATGGCTCTGTTTGGGGATATACACACTTTTGCCTCCCTATACTTCTTTGACTGTGCGCCTATTGTTATGATCTGAATTTGAATGGCATATGGGTAAGTTGACCAAGCGCAATAGCACATGTTAGGGTAGTGAACATGTCATGAACATGGGTGAGGAGATAGGAACTCATGAGGCTACAACTTTGGTTTAGTGAAGCTTGCCTTAGCTGCTCCGAAGATAGTAGTAACAGCACCTCATTGATTATACACTCAACATCATTTGGTTTGGCCAAACTTCTAATATCATCCAATTGATCTAACAACGCAATGCAGAGCACTAGCTAGATTTGAACAAGCTTGATTTTGATGTCTATACTTTTAAATACTCAAATTTAATCTTTTTTCAATTTTTATAGTGAATTGAACAATAATGATTCAAAGATTAATTTGTCATTTCAATAATTAGTGAAAAATATTTATATGGATGACAATTTTTTACATGAATAACATGTTAAGATCATTTTACATTTTCCACATGCGATAATATTAATTTTTTCCGTTAGTTATTAAATGACAATTCAACATTACTACATTTATTCAATTTTAAAAGTAGATGAATATAATTTGAACAATTAAAATTATGCCCATGGGATCAAAATCAGACACTACTGAAATTACAGGGACCAAAAATGAATTGAAGTTGAAATGCCATGCTATTGTTACTTAATATTTATAACCATATTTATATGGCACTGACATAGTCTTTGTTTTTTATTTCTAAGAAAAAAAACCATTGCCAGCAAGTACGAGAGAATAAATGTATGGTAATTTTCCGCCTGCCATAATAAAAGATCTCATTGAAGCGGCTAATCTCATGCATAAAAGATTTTTTAAAATATTTATTTCAGCTTTTGAAAAAAATCATTATTTAAAAAAATGAAAAAAGATTATTTAGAAAATCTACTTGGTTAACTTATAAGATAAATATATTATAATAGATGAGAGAGAAAATAAAAAAGTTGACTTTAATTAGTGTTGGGAAACACAAATTAGGTTTTTCTTTTCTTAAAATCTCTAAAACATAATATATTTTTTAATCAAGTGAGAAACACTATTATTTTAATCTAAAACAAACACATTCAATATTCATAATATGGGCTTTCTTGGAAATTTAAGTACGAGATTAGAGTTTTACATTTGTTAAGTTACTACAAGAATGTGCTCATTTAGCATCCAAACCTAGTGTTGGCCACGACATTGACGCTAACTTTGGCTAATTTGCATTGGTTCCAACAACACAATGTCAACGTAAAGAGAGAAAAAAACTACTTAAAGATTGAATCAGTCAAGCCAACACAACATTGCATCAACTTAATGATCATTAGTGCCAGTTAACGTCGTTGCTAAGTTCACCGACCAACTTAGTATTGACATTTTGACACGGCGGCGAATTAAATGTGAGACTACTTTTGCAAGTGAATTATGCATTGGCCGCGTAAGTGTACGGTTTCATTGGACGATGCTTGAGGTTTAGCTTCGGCTTTGACCAGCTTTAATGTGACGTCGTGCTCTAAGCAACACATCTTTATGGTTACCGTCGGCTAGGCCGAGGCTACCTGCTATTGGTTTCTCAACCGCCCCACCCCTATTATAAGCCTTCCTACTTCTTCTCTCCGCTATCTCTCAAACCCTACTTTTAACTTTTGAGCTATCTTCCTCCACGACCCAAACCTCGTGTTTTTTTCATCGGCCGCATCTTCAGCCCCACACCGCCCTCACCCTCTTCCATCACCATCATGCTTTGCCCCTCCATCCATATTTTCTCCCATCCTAACCATCTTCCCTCTAATGTTGATCCATTTGCCGCCCTCACCCTCTTCTATCACCCTCTGACGACCCCTCCATCGTTTCCCCTCCGTCCTCCACCTCCCTGACTTTCATCCACCACCTTCTCACTTCGCCTCTTTGTCATTCACCATCAGTTCCATCATCTCTCTGTTGCTTCTTTTATCGCAACCGCTTTTTTACGCTACTTCCGCCCATTGCTATCGTCGCTGCTGTTGTTGCCACCCAAGTACCATTAATATTTTTCATTTATGTAAGTCACTTATAATATAATATTTGTTGTTGTTTTAGTTTAAATGTGTAATACTCACTGTATAGTGTTAGATGTTATAATATGTTAAGATTGTGATTATGTATGATATAATTATTTGTTATTAGTAACTTAGGCATACGTTATTAGATTGTCCGCAGAGTAATGGAAGGACCTAATAGAGACAATGTTTTTTGAGGACCTGAAATTCAATGAGCAGAAGAAACTTCCCAAACTGCCTTTACCCTTGAGAAACAGATTGCAAATTTGGAGAAAATTATTAATAGGCTTAAAAGTGTTAGAGCTGCAAAAAACAAAAGATGTGGGTATTGGTACAAGATATCTTTATAACACATTTTCATAATTTTGTATGGATACATAAATATTATATTAAGTTTTAGGCTTAATTGCACTTTTGGTCCCCCACGATTACAAAATTCACGATTCTAGTCCCCAACAAAATTTTATTGCATGGAAGGTCCCACGTTATGCTCCGTTAGCAACTTTAGTCCGGAGCGTCTATTCCGTTAGTTTTCTAACGTTTCTCTCTCCTAGTGGCCATTAACTCATGACATGGAAATTTTAAAACCCAGACATCTATCATCTTCATCTTCTCCCCATGATCTTCATCTTCTTCTTCATTGTATTCAACCAAAAACCCTGGAAAAAAATAAAAATAAAAAACACACACACTCGGACAAGAAGAAAAGTTTTGTAAATGAAAATAAATAAATTTAAAAAGCACAAATTCTACAATTAATGAAGCAATCATTACCAAAAAAATTGAAACAACAAAATTCAATAACAAATTTGGATCTGGGCATTGGGCCAGTAAATCCATGGGAAGCCATCTCAACATTCAAAAGTCAAAACCCCACTTACTCAATTTCCTTGCCTTAATTTCTCAGATTAGAACTATCAAGAAACAACATATATAGTAGCAAAGTAGCGATACTGCTGATGAAAAAACCCCATAAGGATTTCTGGCCAGCTTCGTCACTTGCGGCCATAACCGGTGAAACTTTAAGCTTGAAATCTGGTGTCACTTGGTCCAAATACATGGGTCGATGCGCCTTCGAAGCAGATCGAAGCTTGCTGGGTTGGGTTCCCATAGATCGAAGCAGATCGGAGCTTACTTGGTTGGGTTCCCATAGATCAAAGCAGAGCAACCTCTACCTCGAAGCAGATCCCTTTGTTCCTTTGCATCTTCTTCCCCAAAGCGCTAACCTTTCCCCCTTCCCAGTCGCACCTATTTGTTCCACCGTGTCTCTTTACCCTTATTCTCTCAGAAAACCCCAAAGCTGAAGCTCGTCATCGAAATTGAAGCTCCATCTCCCTCAAAGTTCCTTCCTTTCTGTTGTGGGTTTTATTTTTTTTGGGTTTCTAAGTCTGTGTAGGGATTTCTGAGTGTGTGTTCCGTGGTTGAGAGAGAGTGAGAGAGTTTGTGTTCTAGGTTTTTGGATTTGGGGTTTTTGGGTTTGAGGTGTGAATTCTTTAATGGTGGATAAAGAAGTGGAAAAATCAGAGGCTGGAGGAAGTGACTCATAGACATCTGGAACTCCTTTTGTTGCACTTGTAATGGTTCTTCTGGGAAACCATGTGGCTGTTCTTTCAGGGATAACCTTCTCACGTGTTGTGTTTATTTTTAGAATCCTGGAACAATGAGTATAATTTAATTAGTGTGAATGGTTGAGCTAAAGGGTAGCCAACATGTTTGAAAAACTTGATAGTGCAGTGGAGGAAATGAATAAAGCCATGAATAAGAGAAATGTCAATAGTTGGAAAGGAGGACCAAAGGTTTCGTAAAGAAGGAGTAAAGGTCTGATTAAATTTAATTAATTTATGAATTAGATTGTTTAATTTATGGGTTAAGAATTGCAATGATGAAGAAGAGAGAAAAATTCTGGGTTTTTAAATTTTAAGGGTTGAAGATGAAAGAAGATGATGATGAACATGTTTGAAGAAGATGAAGATCTGGGTTTTTAAATTTATTTTCATTTACAAAACTTTTCTTCTTGTCTGAGTGTGGGTGTGTTTTTTATTTTTATTTTTTTCCTGGGTTTTTGGTTGTATGCAATGAAGAAGAAGATGAAGATCATGGGGAGAAGATGAAGATGATAGATTTCTGGGTTTTAAAATTTCCATGTCATGAGTTAATGGCCACTAGGAGAGAGAAACGTTAGAAAACTAATGGAATAGACGCTCCGGACTAAAGTTGCTAACGGAGCATAACGTGGGGACCTTCCAATGCAATAAAATTTTGTTGGGGACCAGAATCGTGGCTTTTGTAATCGTGGGGGACCAAAAGTACAATTAAGCCTAAGTTTTATGAAATAGAAAATAAATTTAGATTATTTAATAATGCTCGGATGTCGGATGAAATTCATTTAATAATAAAAATATATGAAAAAAGTTTTAAATTTCCAACAATTTTTTTAGACTCTAACCAACTCAATCTATTTACTTACATTTTGTTTGGTTGAGGAGGAAAAAAAAAGAGAGAAAGACAGAAGAGTGAAAATGAGTGGAGAGAAAGATGTAAGACATAATATATTTTGTAAGTTGTTTAGTATGATATCAATGCAAAAGAAAGAGAGGAAAAAGAATGAGGTAAAATCTCTCTCAGTTTCCTTGGTTGAGTAGAGAGTGGAATAAAAGTTTCTTTATATATGAAAAAATAATTTTACCCTCAACTAAGTTATTAATATTATTACAGAAATTACAAAGGGAAAAAATGACAAAGGCAAAACATATTTTCAAGTCTTTCGAGTTTCTTCCTAACTTAGCTTTGAGCAGATTATTGATTTTATAGTGTAAGTGGTTTAGATTTTAATTCCAACCCATATTGGTTCTGTTGGTAAAAATAAATTACTTCACCTCAAAATATTAAGTGTCCATTTTTTGCTATTAATGTTAGAGTTGTGTAAGTAAACTATTTATATGCACCTCTGTAATTAACTAGTAATCATGTAGGCATGCTTTGACCTGTGATCGTGACCGAAGCCGAAGCACCCAAACATTGTATTAAAAACAAAAATTCAAATTGTAATTGGGTAGATGAATGTGTATAGCCGTTAAGGATGAAACAATAATTTCCCCAATAGCTAGGCAATCGATTGTGTCCCCATAATTAGACAAAACAGATTGATGCAAGCAAATTCCTACACAGGGGATTGAAATGGAGGAGCCCGGGGGGGACACTCATGAACTGGTTGACAATTTCACTCAGAGAAGCAAATTAGACACATCCAAATTACCCTCTGTCAACCATCATGTTTCACGTTATGCCACTTATAATCCATGAGGGAATTCAGAGTTTCGCTGGCCCCAACTCTCATCCAACCCCTATTCTCCCCCAACAATTCGTCCAAACCTCATCTCCTGAATTTGGCAAGAAAAAGTCTTTTTTTAAGAAAAATCATAATTTTGTGCAAACTGGATAGAATCGCTAAGAGCAATGAAAAAAGTATTTTTAAAAATCAACACATGCTTCTAGCTTAGGTGAAGATTTGGATTCACGAACGTGTGTTGTGATAAAAAGGGCGATCAGCCAATCGACCCAAAGAGGAAAATATTTTTCATAGAATATTTAAATGTTATATTTGTCTCTCGAACATATTTTATATATTGTTTCCTTCTATTAACAAAACATTAATTTTACTTAATAGGTTAAATTTTCGTCTTTCTCAAATCAATTTCCATTGATGGTTAAAAACATGTTGATCTTTAGTTAGCTCATTAGTCACAAGCTAAAGGTGAGTACTGAGATTAGTCACTTTGGATAAATGGAAACCCCCATTAGGAGTAAAAGTAGATTCCCATAAGGAGCTTGTGCTAATTGCTAAAACAAGCTTGCATCAGTATAATGACAATAATGCATAACACTCTCCACATCTTTTTTTTCTTTTTTACCCTTTTTGTGGAACCCTTTTAATGATTTCCCATTTGGTTTGTTAAAAAGCACTCTCCTTAGCATATGGAAAAACAAAGATGAGCAAGCTCTCCAGCTAAGATAAAGCGACTTATGGCATCCAACGCAATAACTCATATGAATCATATATCCTACTACTACACACAAGAACGAAATTTCGTATCAATTATCATCACAAAAATGCAAAATGAGAGATTATTTATTAGAGGAAACCATGATGAACACAAGTAATTAATAAAAGAGCAGTGTCGTGTAGTGGAGACAAGTAGTCCACAAACAAACACTCTCAAAACTCAGGTCTCAATGCACAAAAGTTGCCATCTTCAATATAACATTACGGCAAGGAGAATGATTACAGCCAACACTTCCCAACACATGAAAATTACAAAAAACTGAAAGTGAGAATTATGGAGGCCTAAAAATAGAAGAACCACCACCACAGCATAAATAAAAACAAAAGAGTAATTGATGATAGATGGGAGAGGGTAAGGAGAAGATGGTGGTTTTGGACCCAATCCAAACCATCATTGCAAATCTTGGGACGGCCTAGCCCATCATCATTTGAGAGAAAACCCTAACTGAAACCTCCATTATGCCCATTTTAATTAATTCCCACTGTGCCCTCATTTTTTCCGATGAATAAAAGTTTAAATGAGTTCAGTTCCAGTCATCATCATGCGAGACAAAGCATGTTTTTAGTACCACAAGTAAGGTACTTACATATCTGCTATCAACACAGTCTCACATCCACAACGAAAATCGAACACACGATTTTCTCATGGTCAGGAAGTGATAAGTCATTACCAACAAACCTAACATGTATTTATCTATTGTGTAGGCTAAATTAATACATGTTGGCTCAATGAGTATCGACAAATCCTCACCACACAAGAGAAGAACCACTATTAACATTTATATATGAAAGTAACTTGTTTGAAACTTTATGTACATGCTTTTAGGTATCATCCCTCGACAAGTGAAGTCTTAAAACAGAGTATATGAGAAAATGGAAAAAAAGAAAAGGTGAAGGAAGTAAGCATCATGATTCACATGACGCCATAAGAGCCATCATGGAACCGAAACATAAAATCTTTTAGGCTACTAACCGGCCGCCTTCCATGCTTACACATGCATGATTGTTGTGTCAGAGAGGGGCACCCTCTTTTCATCATCCTTCATTTGTGTCTCTCTTCTCTCTTTTCTTCTCCTGCTTCTTCTATAAATTCACACCTTCTTTGTTCCCTTTGATCCTCACTTCTCTTCTCTAATTCTCCTTCTTCTATATACATTCCAGAGTACTTTGCTGCTCCATTTCCACCAAATTAAGTCTCTCTTCAAAAGGTGATCTTTTTTTAAAAGTTCAAGAGTACCCCACCTCTCTTTTTCTTCATCTTTATATATCTCTTGTATTGCTTGGTTTAATTCCCCCCTTACATTCACATAGAAATGTGGATTATGGTCATGGTATTGTAGTTGGTTTTATCTTGATTCCAGATTCTCTAGCTTTCTTCTTCATAATGTTTACATAGTTTCATATATACCAACTTTTTCTGTTGGGAATTTTGGGATGTCCACTCTTTTTTCATAATGGATTTTTTATTTCCAATTTTTTATTATAATTTTAGAAAGACACCCGCTCAATGGTTTCTTTGTCTTTCTCTAGCAATAACCTTCCTTTCTTTATGAGTCATGGATTTTATGTTTATTTAATTTATTTATTCATTTTCTCCATTTTACTTTTGGCTCTACTAGTGGCATAAAAAATTGTTCTTATTATATGCATCTAGAACTGAGTTTATACACATAGACATACAACAAACACAGAGAAGATCTTTGGTACGAAGCTTGTTTGTCTCTTTTACTACCTAGGAAGGACCTTTATCCTTTTCTTCCTTCTCGGGATAGCCAAAAGAAAGAAACTTGTATTTTTCTTCTTTCTTTTTTTTTTCTCTGCTTTCAAGTGAGTGCAACTGTTATTCCCCCTCTGTTTCTTCCCCTTGTTTAGTTGTTGAGACAACCCCATATGCTCTATTTATTTGATAGGGTGGTCCTAATAACTCAATTGTTCTGTTCTGCCCTCCACCCACCATGCTTATTGCCATCTCATCATTATATCTACCAAAACAATTCATAAAGCAGGAATAGTATAATTTTTTTTTCCCATTTGGTTTTCACTCATTTATTAAGGTGGTTATGTTTCTTCATTTATTTTCATGGTCACATTTTTTTTATCATATGGTATTTCAATCATATAATATACAATATTGTTTTGTGGTTTCAGGGTTAAGAGTGAAAGTGATCATGGAAAGGTTGAACTCAAAGCTGTACTTGCAGAACTGTTACATAATGAAGGAAAATGAGAGGCTGAGGAAGAAAGCACAGCTTCTGAACCAAGAGAATCAAGCACTCTTGTCTGAGCTCAAACAGAAACTCTCTTCCAAGGGAAATCAGAAACCCAATAATAATAATGCTCCAAATACTATGCTTGACCTCAGTCTCAGCTCAAGTGCCACTCATCAAAACCCTTCCACTTCTAGCAATTAATCTGCTTAGTCATGAATGATATGAAGAAGCATCTTGATGACCCCACTAGCTAGTGACTGTGTTTCTTTTTTCCTTCTTTTGTGTAAAATCAATGTGGGAACCAGTAGTTGTAGGTTCTGTTCCATAGGACAGAAAATACTAGCAATTAATCCTCTCCTCTCTACTATGACTTCTATTTCCATGTTTAAATTAATCAATCTTCTTTTTTTTATGGGTTTTAGTCTTTTAGATATCAATTTCTGAACTACAAGGTTGTATGGTGTATCAGGCCTATCTTCTAGAAATGAATATATAACTAGTTATTATATGTTTAGTCTCATTGCTATCTCTCTCTGGTTGATTATGAAATTTTATATACTAATATAACATAATTTCTTGTGGGGGTTATGTAAATCACCTATGTGGGTAATTTTCACGTCTAATGGACCAATAACATTATTTATAAAAAAAAAATTTAAAATTTAAAATTCACTTATCTTAAATATCATGAATCTATTATGTTTGGATAAAAGTACCCATATGAGTGATTTAGACAATCTCATTTCTTGTTCAACTTAATTTGAGCTCAAGATTCGGATGATCTAAAAAAATAAATATGTAAGTGGTGCATGTTATGAACCAAGCTGCTCATGTTTTTTGTTTTTTGATCACATGAAGCAGAGCAATGATGATCCCAACGAGTTGATTAACAACATTAAGTTCATGAAACAAGCTGCTCATGTTTTTTTTTTATAATAGTTTGAACATTTTATATGTAATAGGACTCATAAGTTGAATGCCTTTAAGTTTTGGTGTCCAATACGTGTTGTTTTTCAATGGTTATATTTATAATTTTGATTTGATGAAAAACAAAATTGAATACGAAGGATGACGGAGAGGGCTTATCATTCAGCTTCTGTTGGGACTTAGAAGAGAGAACCTAATCAGAATAAAAGTGAAGTCAATGAGGATTCATTAGAGTTGGTGAAGAAGAGACAAAGAGGTAAAACTTTATTTGAATGTGTGTGTCTAACGTTTGCAGGAACGTGTGACACCGTTTAAGTATTGGAACTTTGCTGCTTCTTTCTTTCAATTAAATTAATTAAGGCTAAAATGCATTTTGTGCCCCTGATGTTTCAGGGGCGTGCAAATGATACCCCTCTTCTAATTTTGTCAACGTTTGTACCTTCCATGAAACAAAAGAGTGTAGTGTTTACCCTTCCGTCAATTCAACGTTAGTAAACTAACGGAGGGGCTGACGTGGTTTTTTTTTTTTCTTTTTTCTGGCATGCCACGTGGATAATAGTAAAACAAATGGAAAAAAGAGATGAGGGGGATTTGAACTCGGGACCTAGAAGTAGCAAAACACCGATTTAACCAGTTGAGCTACATACATAATTAATATATGTTGTACGAAAATTAAATTTATATCATCTCCTTCATCATCATCAATTTTATATCCTCTTCTCCTTCCTCCTCCTTCTCCATCACAACACACACAGACTCTTTACATTCCTCACCTGGAATGTCACTCCAGTCTTCTTCTTCTCTTTACATTCCTCACAAGCAACATGCTGCGATTCTACACCGATGACGCTCCCGGCCTGAAGATCTCGCTGACGGTGGTGCCGCCTCTCCCCCTTTCGTTCTCTCTGGCCAGCCGCGAGCACCACCGCGCCTTCATCACCATCAAACGACCCTGAACGCGCCCCATGGCCACCACAACAGAGAAACTTTGAAACCCTAACCACCGCACCTTCAAGCTTCGATCTCCGGCGAACCCCTTAGCTTTTGGAGAAACGAATACTACCACTGAACTCCCCTCATCATCAGCTGCAAAACCCATAAAGAAATTCTCCATTCCAACAACCTCCGCCGTAAACCGCCGCCAGCCGCCGCCATCCACCGTCTTCTCCGGCCAACCCTCGCCGGAGGACTCACTGAGCTCAGAACCGTGGAGCTCTCCTTCCCCTCTTGTCAAATTGATAATCAATTTTTGGTAAGGAACTCTAATTTCTTCCAATTTTGGTTTGCCCCTTCCTAAACCCTAACTTTACTAGCTAATCATGTTTTAAAAGCCTAATTTATCATGTAGAAGGAGGAATGTAAAGAGTCTGTGTGTGTTGTGATGGAGAAGGAGGAGGAAGGAGAAGAGGATATAAAATTGATGATGATGAAGGAGATGATATAAATTTAATTTTCGTACAACATATATTAATTATGTATGTAGCTCAACTGGTTAAATCGGTGTTTTGCTACTTCTAGGTCCCGAGTTCAAATCCCCCTCATCTCTTTTTTCCATTTGTTTTACTATTATCCACGTGGCATGCCAGAAAAAAGAAAAAAAAAAAGCCACGTCAGCCCCTCCGTTAGTTTACTAACGTTGAACTGACGGAAGGGTAAACACTACACTCTTTTGTTTCATGGAGGGTACAAACGTTGACAAAATTAGAAGAGGGGTATCATTTGCACGCCCCTGAAACATCAGGGGCACAAAATGCATTTAAGCCATTAATTAAATAGTGTCTAATCAAAATTTGAATGGAAGTTCTAAAAAATTTCTCTCTGTAACCCTGCATCGAACTGAAACTGACTTCTTAAGGTCACCAAACCAAGTCAGAAGCTCAGAATGTCAATTTTGATATAGAATTAAGACCAGGGTATGATGACTGAGATTCCCTTTCAAGACCCACAAGTCAGCAAAAATCTAAAATTAATAATGGGACAAATAATGACCAAAGATACCGAATAATTATATATACCTCATGTATGTACATATATATATATGCAAAACAATGAATAATTTAACAAATAGTAATGTGGAGTTGGAGTATAACATAACCATATGGGTGAACAAAGAGGTGCCTCACATGAGGACCCAACATGTCCCAGCAATTTTACCACTGCTCCTCTTGGATTTAACTCACTTGTATTAAATGTTTGTTGAAAATATATTCTCTTTGTTACAGAGTATCTGCACCCTGGAGATTTGGCCATCATAACCATATCTAATACTAAATACTATGAAGAAAATTAGAAACAACGGCAATGAATATATAAGTGTTTCTAGATAAATATTAAGTTTTTATTGTCAAACATTTTATAATATGATCTTATATGGAAAATCACACCTACTTCATTACCTTTTATAGACAAAATTACATAACTTAAGTTAGATGTGATTGTCAATTATACATCTTTTAGCTTTCCTTAAAATAATTGTTAGGCGCAAAGTTGGAAATTACCTAAAATGGAATTTCAAGAACACAAAAAGTTGAATTTTGGGTATCTAAAATGGATTTGTCCTAGGTCACAATGTGATTAGTTTGACATGAATAAGGTTAACTCTAACCACCAAAGAAGATTGATGACATGTGATTCGAGGTTTGTTTTTAGAAGGTCAAATTGTACTTAAGGGTCCTTAAAAAAAACAATTGTACTTAAGGGATCCACCATGATACGTATTACGTGGATTTGAATAATGTGAAGCGATGAGTTATTTTCGATGCTTATGCCATCAGAGCCGTTAATTAAAAAATTAAACGTTAGCATTGTGATTATATATTTTTATATGTATGATAAATTATGGTAAATTATAACTATTATAGGATCCATAATAAAGTGGACTTAATGTTGGGTAACCAACACGATCGGAAGCGAGTTTCATCTCGTCCAACTTACAGTTGGGCGGACTCAAGATAACACATTCAAAGATTACTTACAGACAATTTTTATCTCGGAAGACTTATACAACTTAAGCAGTGACGGATTTATGTGTAAGGGTATGAGGGCAAATGCCCTCACTTACTTTTAGAAAAAACATTAGAAAAAAAAAATTAGTGGTAAAAGTATGTGATTTTTTATGACACCTTTGATAAAAAAAATGTCCTCACTTATGTTTCACATTGCTCACTTGTGTCCCACATTGTTAAATGTCCTCACTTGAGTAGTAAAAGTATGTGGTTTTTGATAGCTCATTTGGTCAAAAAAGTCTTCACTTGTGTTCCATTTGGTAAAAAATGTATTCACTCATAATAATATATCTTAATTCTTTTTGTTCGAATTTATATGTATATATTGCCCCCACTAAATCAAATTTCTGGATCCGTCACTGAACTTAAGTATCTTCGCAGGTACTTCTCCCCGTTGTGTCAAGGCATCACCACCGTATTGGAAGATCTTCCAGGACCGTACACCACTATAAGAGATCCAAAGCATTTTGCAACTCAAATTTTGGTAGAATATTTTGGTGCGTATGTAGGAAATAATTCAATTCCAATCGCAAATGGAAAAGTCACATTCCAAACAATTTGCGTTTTTTGACAATTACCAAAAGTTTGCTAGACAATATCTACACTCCATTTTCAGAGGACAATCGTACTTTGAATCTTCCACCAAGCTTTTTGGAACAAATGAACAATTGAATGTGGAGTCATTTTTTGGGAAAACTGATCCTACATAACACTTACATAAATTTGCCATGTATAAGGGGCTCATGGATGCCTCAAGTATCTTAGCTAGCAAAGTCTTCTTATCAGCCTTAAAAAGGGATGGTTTGTTCTGGTTCAAATATCTTATTCAAAACTTTACCATGCACCGACATCCAAGTGGTAATGAACATTTGGAAATTCATGTAATAGCAAGAAGACGAATCACTGCAGGATTTTCTTCCAAGATTTCATAAAGAGATTATAAAAATTCCAAACTAGGAAATAAAAGAGATAATAGAACTGATGTGATGTCGTGCTTCATGGAACTTCATTCCATCGATCATTGTTGGATTCACCACGAATCAATCTCCTCTGTTTTGGAGGCAAGTTATTCAGCTAGATTGATTCGTGTTATTCTTCAAGTTATTCTTCACATAACTTGACTATACTAGTACATGCTTTTACCAGTAGAAATCTACCTATTGAGAAGTAGTTATTATTATTCTCAAGCATGTTAAGAATCCATACTACAATTGATTATAAGAGCTAAGAGCATGTTTGTAAACTACAATCAATTCTATAGAATATAAATGATATTTGGATGCACCACTAAAACAACATAATCAATTCTACTTGACACAACAAATAGTTAGTTTTGCGTTAAAAACAATTGAGATTTCCAACTAAATTTCATAACATTACTATACAAAACCACTTTTTTCATAATGGTATCTAAGCATAAACTACATCAATTTAACTCACTTTTACTCTACGCAATTTTAGTAGAATCAATTTTGTCCAGAAAAAATTCTGCTAACGCCAAGCCAAACACACTCAATAACCATAATTAAGTTTGTGAAAAAATTTACGTTAGTAGCTTATGAGTTTCAAAATTAATTATTAAAAAAATAAATTGATCCATATATGATATAAATAACTTTCATTTATCAATCAAATCCTCAACTTAAAGTTCTTTAATCAAGGATAGCTCAAGTGGTAAGAGCTTGAGACATATGGGTTGGAAGGCGCTTCAGGGATCAATCCTTGGAGGATGTAATTTATCTTTAAGATGTACCAAAAAAATGTGACTTCAAATTTTAATTTTTTTTATCTAATTCATAAAATAATGTCAAGGTAACATATAATATACTTTCTAAAATACACGTACATTCGATTAAAATTACCTTCTTAATAATATTCAATTCTACAAAATGTAAGAGCAGCTTATGCAGTAGGTAGATCTAGGAATCTTGTATTCTTTCTTTCCATGAGCAGTACCCCTGCCAACAATTGCAGTTATCTATTCTATCATTGTACAAATCTGGGCCCGTCACCGGGTAAAGAAGCCACAAGAAGCCCAGGAATCCCATTATGAATCCTATACTTACAATCCCTGAAACACAAACAGAAACCAATGAGTATGAGTAAGTCCAAAAAGACATTTACATGGAAATGAATGCGAAAATCCCACAGCCACAGTTTCATGACAAAAAATGAGCAGACAGTGAGTACCAGCTAATCATACTATCAAAACTCCCCCTCAAAGCTTTCACCTTGTCTTCAAGGTGAAAACCAAGTAAACTCTCTGAAACTAAGTAAATTGCCCCCATGAATTCTCTCAAGCTGGAAATCCCCTTGCAATTTGATCAACAACTCAGCTTCTCCTCTGTCATTGTACCCCATGTCTAAAACACGTGGTGGTTTAGCTTGCAACTCCCGTTCTTTGGTCCACTACGGTGGTAAAGGTTGTGGTTGAATGCACCTGAAACAGTCCTTTACAAGAGACATTAAACATAGGATGCACTCTACTACGTAGGGTAGCGCTAAATGACAAGCATCCTATCACAACCTTTCTACAATAGGGTCCATTTAATTGTGGAGCCAACTTCTCTTTCCATTTCTTAGCTAATGATTTCAATCTATTAGGTTGAATCTTCAGATACACCCATTACCCAACTTTATATTCTAAATCTCAACTTTTTGAGTTTCATGTGTTGGTGGGCTCTTTCCAATTTCATTTTTAGCTGCTAAAGCATACCACCCGGGTCATTGGTCAACAGATGTCCCAGTCCTTTGTCAACTGATTTATCTCCTCCACTTTAGAAGGAAAAGTTTCCACATGATAAATACTAGGTGGATCGTGGCCATATAGAGCCTGAATGGGGTCATCTTGATTGAGCTGTTGAAAATTGGTGTTAAACCAAAATTCAGCCTAGATTAACTAAAGGGGCACTGCTTAGGATTATGATAAGCATCATACTAACTTACTCGGTTAGTTAGTTTGGGTGAGTTAGTTAGAGAGTGAGAGAAAATATTGTTTCTAAGAGAGGGCTAGAGAGAATTAGCATCTTTTGGATCATTTGTAATTGAGAACTTGGCAGTGACCTAGATCTTTAGAGTATTCACGAGTTCTATCCAATATTCATCAATTAACTCACTTTTCCTTTCTTCCTTAGTGCTGGTTCTCATCAAATGGTATCAAAGCTGTATCCAAGAGCTATGGATACCAATTGAGAGCAGATGGCTGGCGAGTGGCGAGAAAAAGGAAGGATTCATGAGCTTTACATTGTCACCAGAAGTGAGGAAGGAATTCGTACCTTCTTGGAGAAATGAAGAAAGAGAAGACAGATTGGAGGAAAGATATAGAGAAGAACAAATGGAAGCATAAAGTTTCATTAGGCAGGGAAGCGATCTAGTAGAAATGATCAAGGGGGGTGTAGAAAGTAATGGGTCGAGTCTCAAATAACCAACCACCAACACAAAACGTGAAGATGGAAGGCCGACATGGTGGAAATGTTGGACATCGCCAAGTTAGGTGGCCACGTGACTACGAGCAGAAGATCTAATATATCTCTAACATCCAACTCATTCTTGCATTCCCTCTGCCCTCTCCAGCCTCTCTTCATCGATAAAAAGCCCTAATTGCAGCCTTCTTCCACTCTGTTTTCTGCATTTTGTTTCCGACTTGTGGTTCTTCCTTGCGGTAGAGTGTGCAATAGAGAACCCTTTACCTCATGCCACTTACCACCTGAAGCTACGTCCTCTTCATTCTGTTCTTGTTCGAACAAGGCCTGATAACATCCATTGTCACACTTGACCAATTTCTCCATCATCTCCTTTAATAGCTCTATGTTCTGTTCCATTGCATCCATTGGCGTTTCCATGGACTACATATGCTCCTGTATATATTCCATGCGTGTTTCCAGCTCCGTGTTCAACACCATCTTCGTAGCACAACCAAGTTCAGTATTGCTCACCTTCAAGAATTTCGCAAACCCACAGCTCAAAGACCAGAGCTCTGATACCAATTGATACAACTGGTTCAGAAAATAGAAGAGAATCTATTATCTTCATTGCAGAAAAGAAAAAATCACTCAACTCTGATCCCGGGCAGGTGCAGACTAAGATGATTACAAGAATGATGAAATTGACACTTCACTAGGCCTGGACTCTCCTAACAAGCAAGCACTTTCTGTGGTAACTTGGGCCTTATCACAAGCTAGCCCAGCAAAGAAACCTAACTGATACCCATTTCGCCTAATATAGTTACAGCTAATTACTTATAGTAACAGCCCTCCAACAAACCTAACTA
This sequence comes from Lotus japonicus, assembly GCF_012489685.1. Lineage (NCBI taxonomy): Eukaryota > Viridiplantae > Streptophyta > Magnoliopsida > Fabales > Fabaceae > Lotus > Lotus japonicus. The sequence continues at coordinate 16,625,221 of NC_080045.1, forward strand.
CGTTCTGTGCTAACTTGGGCCTTATCACAAGCTGGCCCAGTGTCTCTCCTATAAACTCTTTTATCACTGGTCTACTATCATTTTTCACATTTGGAATTCATTTCATAGGAAACTTACCACTTCTCTCTGAATACAATACAGGCAGTCCCATAAAATTACAATATATATGAGCAACTAATGGAGCGGCAAGATGTCCTGCAAAGTACAAGCAGAAAAAAAATATAAGGGACAGAAAACAAAGACCAGGCCACCAAACACAGAGCGGACTACGCTGAATTGACATTAGAACTAAGCCAATCCCCAAAAATCACTTTTGAAAGTTATCAATTTGCTAACTACAGCCATATAGATCAAAGAAAAATAGGGTTAAATGAAGAGTGAGGAGAACGATACCATGCCATGATATCATACTTACCCCTCTTTCCTATCTTTTCAACCTATGTAACAGATAAACTTTCTGCACATGCATGGGAACTATTTTGATCCACCAAATGATAAATTAATAATTTAGTTTTATTATAGTTTTTTTGTAAAAGTCACTTCAAAAGAGAAAGGGAAGTTATACTAATTTTTATATTTAATACTTATCTTCTTGATTTCAACATAGTTGGCAAGCATATAAGTGTAGAAAAACCAGTTGTCTTTAATACTTAAGATTAAATTTACTTTCCGGCCTAAAGTCTAAAATGCAGTGGCACTTTAACTTTCAACTTCTACTATGTCAACATATGACACCATTGTCCAATCATTATTCTTATGCAATGTTGTATGTATCTTAATTTGTATTTAAGAAGCACATTCCATCATTATGAATAGAAGTCAGACCAAATACATCATAGCCATGACCTATAACATAAAACAAGGATTACACATCACATACCAGTTCGAATGAAAAGAAAAGAGGCATATGACCCGAAGATAACAGTGTAGCCAAGCTGGAGACCTGTAGACATAATTCATTTTGTGGTGAGATTATTATCCAACAATACTAAGTTTAGAATTTTTGAAATACCAAAACTCTCACATTCTCAGTAAAAGGGACAGCAACCTTGCAGTCAAAACTTTGACAAAACAAAATCCAGGAACTTGATAAATAACGTTAGCATTGACTATACCTATAATCATAACAGCCTTCTTTATTCTGTAGTTTTGCTTGATGTAAATCTCCATGAAATGATTTAGATGTGCTGCAAACCAATCATGCGGTAAAACATCTCAATAAACCTTGCATTTGAAAAGGAAAATAAAATTTGCTCATTATTTTCTTTAGTCTGCAGCCAAACAGAAGCTTATTGAATATTTTAGGGGATTTGGGGCCCGTTTGAAAGAGCTTATTTGAGCTTATCTTAAAGTATAAACACTTATGCATGTGTTTGGGAGAGCTTATGTAAATAACTTATGGCCTACCTATAAGCTGCTTTGAGCTTATTTTCATAAACTATTTAGATTACGTTGTAAGCTTCTCCATAACCTATTTTCAGGTTATTTCAATAAGTTTCTGAAACTAGCTTATGAATAAGTGCTTATGCGATAAGCACTTATTGCTATAAGTTCTTAATTAAGCTATTTACGCAAATTCACCCTTAGTTCACAATCACAAATATTACCTTACATATTTTCTATGCAAAACTACCATGATTATCAATCTCTAGTTATACCTCGACTCGTAATCTCGTCAGGTAGCAAAATCGTGATATGTAGGGTGTGATCTCATTTTTTATCAATCTCGGATGATCTTGAGCAATCTCCCTCAGTCTTACGAGATTTTCAGAGAGATGGCAAGATTACAAGATGTGGTCCGATGATAAAAAAATGTTTGGCGCAGGGACATTATGGACATTTTGCGCACCCTATTAGGGTTTTCAATTCACTCTTATCACTTCACTTCTATGATTCTCTCTGTCAAAGACCACTAGCCCCCTCTTCTCACTCTCGAAGACCACCACCACAAGGTTGATTCTTCGTGAGTCTCCGACGAGTCTCTGGCGTAGCGCTCCTGCTCTTCATTTGAGGAAGAAGAACTTGATGATGATTCTAGGGGTGATGAACTTGATAATGTTGGTGGAAGGGAAATTTGAAGATTATGACTTACTTGTTCTTGTGTTAAATTTAGCATAACTTGTGTTTGTCTCGTTATGACTTATGAACCTTAGATTTGGATATTTGGTAATTTTATGCATGCTTTTAATTGTTATTGTTGGATGATTTGGATAATTTTGAATATTATTAGTGTGTCTTTATCATTATTATGGTTTTTTAAATATTATTTTTGCATGAGGTAATCTCTTACAAGATTACGATACGAGATTACCTACCCTCCACGAGATTAGGTAAATTCTCAAGATTTACAACCTTCAAACGTACGATAAATTCATCTACCCAAAATATGCAATAATTTTATATAAGTGTATAGAACTACCAAACCCCACCTAATTGGAAAAGGCTTTGTAGCTGTTGTAAGGAACTACGAAGCCGTGCAGCAGTTTACAAACTTTATATAATTACATCTTAAGACACACCATTGAAAAGGAGTATGTGTGTGGAGATTTCTCTTGACTTTTTTCATGATGTACCGGTACCCTTACCAATGAGTAGTTAATATTTATTGAATTCATTGTCTCACTTGTTCAAAATATAAATGCAGCAAGATATTTTTGTTCATAAATATTTTAGCTCAATTAGCCCAGTATTAAATGTTGGCAACCAATCGCTCATATTACAGATACACTCATATATACTAAAGGTTCCAAAGTAGTCTCCTACATCCTGTTGAATGACAAGAAAAAGACGAGGAATTTGGTGAATTTGATGAGAACCAAAATACAGAAATAGAGAACAAGGTATGAGAATAAGGAAACACTTTGATTAATACTGAAATAGAAGAAACAGAAATGCAATAGCTACTGCTATTGCCCCAGAGTAAGACTCCTGTAGAAGAAGAGACTCTCTTCACTCTACTCTTAACAACCTATTTCTCATCATAGTCCTTCTCATTCTAACAGAAAGCTTATATGAGAATCTCCACTCAGCCTTACGCACCTCTCACACCCTTCCTACCCGCAAAGGCCGTAACTAACTTGTGCCAGCTCACCCTCCTAAGATTCCCCTCTCTTATTCTTTCTCACATATACTTTCCATCCTTTGGGCCTGGTCTCATTGGCTGTGGCCCCACCCTCACTAAGAGCTCTATCAATTCCACCGGCTTGAGGAACAACCTTGTCCTCAAGGTTGAAGGCGGGAAACTGATTTAAAATAGTCAACTCATCTTCCCAAGTGGCTTCATCTGCAGACTTGCCATTCCACTGAACGAGATATTGCTTCACAGTTTCCCCTTGTTGTTGGATGGTGCGGGCAGCGAGCACCGTGCTGGGTTCCACTGATGGTGGCAATTCTCCCGCAAGGCCCTCTGGAAGTTCTTTCTCAACCTGATAATTCCCGATTGCTTTCTTTAGAAGAGACACATGAAACACGGGATGGATGCGAGATGTTTGGGGAAGGCGAAGCTTGTAAGCCACAGCTCCTATGCGCTCAAGCACTTCAAAAGGGCCATAATACCGTGGGGATAGCTTTGGGTTGATGCGTTGTGCCACAGATTGTTGGCGGTGGGGTCGAAGTTTCACAAAGACCCACTCACCCACGTCGAAGTGCTTCTCTGTGCGCTTCTTATCAGCCTGAGATTTCATATATCCTTGAGCTCGAAGGAGGTGACTTTTCAATTGACGCAGTGCCTCATCTCTGTCCAACAGCTCTCGAGCTACAGCTTCCACTTTCGTTTCCCCAACAGTAAAACGGAGCAAGGTGGGAGGGGCACGACCATAGACTACCTCGAAAGGAGTCACTCCCGTGGACGCATGGTAGGTGGTATTGTACCAATACTCCGCCCAGGGTAGCCAGTAGAGCCATGTGCGCGGTTGGTCCGCGATGAAACAACGAAGATACGTCTCTAAGCAACGATTAATGACTTCAGTTTGTCCATCCGTCTCAGGATGGTACGCGGTACTCATAGTCAGATGTGTCCCTTGTAACTTAGAAAGCTCAACCCAGAAGTTGCTGACAAAGATGGGGTCCCGGTCGCTTACTATGGATCGAGGAACTCCATGTAAATGCACGACCTCTTTGGCAAAAGCTTCTGCCACACCTCTGGCAGAGAAAGGGTGGCGCAAAGGAATGAAATGTGCATACTTGGACAGTCGATCAACCACCACAAACACTGTATCAGTTCCTCTGACCTTGGGCAAACCTGTTATGAAATCCATGGAAAGCTCCTCCCATATCTTCTCCGGAATTGGTAGCGGTTGGAGCAGACCCCCTGGTGAGGTAGCTAAGTATTTTTGCCTTTGACACACATCACAGGCCTTGACAAACTGTTGAACCCTCCCCTTCATGCCAATCCAATACATATTTGCAGCAATCCTGCGATATGTGCGGTAGAAACCCGAATGCCCACCCTGCGGTGTGGCATGAAATTCGCTGAGGAGTTGAGGGATCCAGCGAGATGAAGCAGAGATTACAAGGCGATTTTCATAATACAAAACCCCCTGATCATAAGTATAGCCAGGTTTACTGGAAGGATCCAATTGTATCGCAGCAATGATCGAGGCCAACTTAGCATCTTGATGGGCCTCTTGAACCAATTCTTTGCCTTCTGACCATTGAGGATAGGAGACAATGGACTGGAATTCACCGTCTTCAAATCTACGAGACAAAGCATCTGCTCCCTTATTCGTTGGGCCGGGTTTGTACACAATGTCAAAACGATATCCTAGGAGCTTGGCGGCCCAATTCTGCTGGTCTACGGTTGTGATTCTTTGGTGGAGCAATTGGCGTAGACTCTTTTGATCAGTATATACAGTAAACTGTCTCCCCAACAAATATGGTCGCCAATGTTGCACTGCTAGAACGATGGCCATCAATTCTTTCTCATAAGCAGATTTGGACAGATTGCGAGCACTCAAGGCTTTACTAAAGTAGGCTATGGGTCTGCCTTGCTGGAGAAGTATGGCTCCTACCTCATTCCCGGAAGCATCACTCTCTATAGTGAAAGGTTGAGAGAAATTTGGTAATGCAAGTACAGGTTCAGTCACCATTCGTGCTTTGAGTGTGTCAAATGCCTGCTGAGCTTGTGAAGTCCATTTGAAACCTTCTTTTTTTGTAAGTTCAGTCAGTGGCCTAGCGATCTTACCATAATCTCGCACAAACTTGCGATAGTATCCAGTCAACCCGAGAAAACCACGTACCCCTTTTACATTCTTAGGTACTGGCCATGAGGTGATGCTTTGCACCTTGCTAGGGTCCATTGCCACTCCCTCCTGTGAAACCACATGACCCAGATACTCTACAGAATTCTGGGCAAAAGTGCACTTTTTACGATTCGCCACCAAACGCTGTGCACGTAGTCTCTCAAATACCATGGTCAAATGTTGCAAGTGCAGATCCCAATCCGAGCTGTACACGAGGATGTCATCGAAGAAAACAAGTACACTCCGACGCAAAAGGTCACGGAAGACTTCATTCATCAACGCTTGAAAGGTGGAAGGGGCATTCATCAAACCGAAGGGCATCACAAGGTATTCATAGTGCCCTTCATGGGTACGGAATGCAGTTTTGTGTACATCTTCCTCTTTCACCAACACTTGGTGATAACCCGACTTGAGGTCAAGCTTGGAGAAGTAGCGAGCCCCATGAAGTTCATCCAATAACTCGTCTATCACTGGAATTGGGAATTTGTCAGGGATCGTTGCCTTGTTCAACTCGCGGTAGTCCACACACATGCGCCATGACCCATCCTTTTTCTTCACTAAGATGACGGGGCTGGAGAAGGCGCTTTGACTGTGTCTAATGATTCCTGATTTCAACATGTCCCTGACTTGTTTTTCTATCTCGTCCTTATGGTGATGGGAGTACCTGTATGGCCTCACATTCACCGGCCCTTGTCCTGCTACAAGATTAATCTGGTGATCTTTCTGCCGCCTTGGAGGTAATCCCATGGTCTCCATAAAAATGTCCTCAAAACGACTGAGGAGTGATTCCAACTGATGAAGCTGTTTCTCAGAGAGTCCTGAAACTTCTTTGGTGTTCTTAGTAGTATGCGCTGCTTGCAGCTCTTTGCTCTCACCTTCGTGCTCCTCATTTTGGCCAAAAATGCTCTGCAAAGCCCACTGTTTATGCTGTATTCCCTTCTGTCCTTGCAAAAAGAACCACTTCCCAGCAAGCTGAAATTTCATGGTTTGTCTCCCCCAATTGACTAGCATGTCTCCAAGGGTAATCAGCCACGTTACTCCCAAAACCAAGTCAATACCATCCAAATCAAATAGGATTGTCTCTACCGTGGTTGTGTAATCACCAATTTCCACTCCCACATGTTCAACCTTACCGCTGGCCATCACCTTGCTTCCATCTCCCAACAGAATTCGCATCTCTGGTGTGGCTTGAATTTCCCACCCCATCGCTGTTGCTACTCGTTTGGACAAGAAATTGTGCGTTGCCCCGCTATCAACCAAGATGAGGATTGGAACGCCCTGGACTGTTCCCTGCAGCTTCATCGTGTGGGCTTGAAGTGGCTCGGCTCCCAATTTCATGATGCTTAGCTCACCGTCCACAGCCGCCGCGTCGTCCTCTTCTGCTTCCAGCGACATATTCCCCTCTTCTCCTCCGTCGTCTCCTTCCTCTATCAACATGATGCGGAGCTGCTTGTCGGGGCACTGGTGAAGTGGGTGGTACTTGCCGCTGCATTTGAAGCAGAGCCCCTTCTGACGCCGGTCAAGGAGCTCTTGATATGGCAGATGCCTTATCCCTTTGTCGCGATGGGTGGGACGCTTGTCTTCATGTCGATCTCCTTTGTCATCTCGGTTCTTCACCATTACCCAACCTTGGGTTGAGTCACGACCCGCTAGAACTGGGCCTGATGCTGTTTGGTGGGCCGGTCGGTTATATGACCCCGATCCATATCCATATCGTGGGCCTCCGTTTTTTGACCCGGTTGAGCTGCGACCCGCTCCGTGGAGCTCCGTCTCTATTGCCCGAGCTAGAGGAATCAATCGTGAACGAGGTAGCGTCGTCAGAGCCCGCATACTGCGAACCCGTGCTCGATGTCCTCACGCAACCCATGGATGAAGTACCCAAAGTACTGTTCATCGGGCAGATTTGGCGTCTGCGAGAGCAAACGCTCGAAATCAACCACATAATCGTCAACGGTCCCCTGTTGCTGGAGATCCGAGAGCTGTTCGAAGACGTCACCCTTGTTGGCGGTGCCATAGCGCTCCAACAACTCGTTGGTGAGTCGTTCCCAGGTTAATCCGGGGTCCAAGTGCAGCAAAGAGTTGAAATAATGGATCGTGGATCCTTCCATGCATAAGTGAGCCAAGTTCACCTTGACTTCTGGGCTTGTACCCATGACATGGAAGTAGACCTCAGCACGGGCAATCCAACCCGCCGGGTCTTCTCCATTGAAAAGAGGAAGCTCTACCTTCTTGGCAGACTTGCGGAATTCATCCAACTGTCCTCCATCGAGCTTAGTCCAACCAGATACACCAGATGGACTTCCCTTCTCAGCTCCAGATCTTGCTGGTGTGTCTAGATTTCGCACACTCCCCGAATCATCTTGCTCCTGAGTCTGCTTGGATAATTTCTGGGTTAAAAGATCAATCAAGCGAGCCTGATTGTTCTCCGCTTGCTCCTGCATAGTGACAAGAGTTGATCGGAGATTTGCCACTTCAGTTTCCAGTGCTGCTACCTTCGCTTCCATCTTCTTCGCTGGTGGCATTCGTTGTCAGATTCAACGAAGATGAACGCTGGCTTCCGTCTCGTAAATGATCCGGTAGGTCGGACCAATTTGATGAGAACCAAAATACAGAAATAGAGAACAAGGTATGAAAATAAGGAAACACTTTGATTAATACTGAAATAGAAGAAACAGAAATGCAATAGCTACTGCTATTGCCCCAGAGTAAGACTCCTGTAGAAGAAGAGACTCTCTTCACTCTACTCTTAACAACCTATTTCTCATCATAGTCCTTCTCATTCTAACAGAAAGCTTATATGAGAATCTCCACTCAGCCTTACGCACCTCTCACACCCTTCCTACCCGCAAAGGCCGTAACTAACTTGTGCCAGCTCACCCTCCTAAGATTCCCCTCTCTTATTCTTTCTCACATATACTTTCCATCCTTTGGGCCTGGTCTCATTGGCTGTGGCCCCACCCTCACTAAGAGCTCTATCAGAATCTGTGTGTTTCAACTACACAGCGGAGTTCATTATATATAATAGGTACCAATGTACCATAAATGAACAATAAATACAAAAATATCCTATTTCCCTAATTACATGATTATGCTACCTATTTACAATTTTAATAAAAGATATCCTACTTATTTACAAGATATCTAACACGTCCAAAAAATGAATTTATTATGTACCCTTCTGCTTGGTCTAAAAACAGTTTATTGACAGTCTATTATCAAAAGTAGCACTTCAAAAGGACAACGAATTTGAGCTTTAAGAAAAATTGTTAGAACGCCATTGTTCAAATCACTAACAATGGTCTGTATTACTATGGATGTTTGATGACTTCTCTTGAAATTTTTTGAATTAAATGCCAAAATGAAAAAGATTCTCATTTACACATAAGAATGGAAAATTCTACTCTATAACCATAGAAAACAGATGCATCGTCTAGAATTGAAGAACTTACCCAGGCTGAAGAAAATGGGGCAAAGAAGCATAACATTGTATGGTTTAAATCCTCCACAGAGAAGTAAAGGTATCATGCACGCCCTAAACACCAACTCCTCCGTAAGGGGTGCCTGTTCAATTTATCGTAACAAAGAATTCCCATATTTCGTGTGAGATATGAAAATAAACACATAAAACAGACATCACCTAAACTGCATTTACAACTCAGCAAATAGTTTTTATTTCTACGATTTCAGTTCCCCTTATAAGCACAGGAGAAAAATAAGGCACAAGCTCAGTGGCATGCCTTCAGAAGAATGTCCACAAACACGCACGGTGGTGAAAATGGTACTAACCACAACATAGAATCGCCACGTCAAAACATCTGATGAAATTGCAGCCAACCAGCCAAGAAACCTCGTCAAGGCACATTTACATGAATGAAATGAAAGGCCACCACCAGAAGCTGTGTGTTCCATCCAAGAATCAAAGAGCAAAAGAAACTTGTTGAACATAGAGCCAGCATACATTAGAGAGGTCAAGGAAAGAGGAAGGACCACAGCCTGCCACTGTTTCATACAGAAAATCGTATTTCAGCAAAGGGAAATTTAGGATCCCAGTGACCCGGTTTTCCCAATCTGCATACCAATAACAAGAGCACAATTTGACATCACATACACAAGACAAAAATGTTCTTCTACTCTATCCCTCAATTGGACATGTAAATGTAGTAGTGATACTGATACTCACAATGTGATCCCCTCGGATGCCATAAGCACCAAAAATGTATGGCAGCTCCTTCGTCACCTGCCCCACATGGTAAAACAAACATGATGACGATGATTATTCTGATTATTAACATCACACATGACATGAGAGTACAAATTAAAATGGGTGGTTGCATACATTTTTTTTTGTTTACCCAAGAGTGCGTCTCCTGAGGAGAGAACTCTCGACCTCAGGGTTCAAACAATCACTTTTAACCACTGCGACCAGCACACATTGGGTAAAATATTATTTTTTATCTAAATATTGTGGTATATCAAAAGAATAAAAAACATAAATTAATATATATATATAAATATATGAGCACAGATACCATACAACTGGACTACTGATATTTCTCAAGAACTTAAAAATTGTGATAATTAAACCTAAATATGCTAATTTTTTCCAAAATGCGCAAAAATCAAAAAACAAAAATGGGAGAGGGAGCGTACATACAGGGAGGATGAGAGCGGAGAGGAAGAGGGAGAGAACGGTTGAGACGGCGGCGCATAGGAAGCGGCGGATCATGAAGCTGTTGAGAGAAGAAGGAGGTGGAAGACGGAAGAGCACGGTGGGAGCGTATAAGGAAGCAACGTAGAGCAACGCCATGGCTACGCAAGCGGAAACCGCGACCGGTTTGGAAACGACACCGTCTTGCAGGTCCATTGCTGAAGCTTGTTGTTGCAGTAGTGGAAACCCTAGGGAGGAAGAGGGAGAGAAGGACATAATAAGAGAAATAGAATAGAAACTCAATTTGGAATCTGAATTTGGGGAGTTGGTTTTGGCACCCCACCTATGGGGCTTGGCACCCCACTTTATCAAATACGGAATTTAAAGTTCCGTATTCTTCATATTGAATACGGAACTTAAAATTCCGTACTGTATTTAAGCATGCGTGTCACATTTTCAACCACTCATTATATACTAAAACAGATACGGAATTTTATTTTCCGTATTGATACGGAAATTTAAATTCCGTATCTGTTTTAATGGGGTGCAAAGCTTAAGGGGTGGGGCTCCATACCCAACTCCCTGAATTTGGTATTGGGAATTTAGGTGGACTCCTTCAGTACAATTGTGATCTTTCTCTCCATACTATTTCAAGAGTAAGGAAGCAATCAGACTTGAATAATTTTCTGTAAGTTTATGTTTATGAGTTTTTTTTTTCAAGAGGAAAGGTATTTTTACAATATGAGTATGGGAGTGAATATCAATATATAATACTTATCAATATCATGTTATATTTTTACACTAAAAAAATTATTTTTAATTTCAGTACAATAGTTTTGTTTGTACAACTTCCATGATTAGTTTGTTTTATCTTTTGACTTTGATGTATGGTTTCACAAGATATATCATATAGAAAGTCTTTATTCTATTGTGGTAATCAACCGCATGATACCCTTCCTCTACTTTCTCTAGCTCTTGCTTTGTTGTCTCATGCCCCCGCCCACCATTTTGAACCCTTTGTATGCCTTCGAAGCCCTACATCACAATCTCCTCAATGTGTTCCTGCGCTCTCATCATGATGCAATCGTATGACGACTAATCATCTCTTTTGTGTTGAGTGGAAGCACTTTATTTCCCTGTGATTCAAAACTTCATATGGACCAATCAACTCCTTTGGCGTTGCTATAGAAAAAGGTGCACACAATGGATTATGGTGGAGGAAGGGAACGTCAAGGTTGGTTTAGGAGGGAGAAGGATGGGCAAAGGTGCGATTGAAGAGTTGTAGTCGACGATTTGGTAAGGAAGAAGAACCTGGAAGGGGGAGGAGAGAAGAAGCGCCAATAGTTTGGTGGGGAGTGGAAGAGAGAAGCAGTTAGGGCTAGATGTAGGATATTTTAGTCATTTCAGAGATTTAATCTCAATCGTTTGATATTTTAATATCATATAAGTGGTAACATTTGGTGGTGTATGCATGATGCCCTACATGCCACATCACATGCCACCTCAACTTCTAAGGGGCTTATGTTGAATTTTGGACGAAACATTGAAAGAATGATCATTATTGTAATTTTGGACCCAATTTGCACAACTATTATACTTAGAAAACTAAAAGTGCAACATAGCCCTAATATTTTTACAATTTTTTCGATTAAGTTCGATCTTGAGCATTTAGTCGGTACTTTTTTATCGATTTTTCGTTTATAGTAGTATGTGGATAACATTTACATTTAACTAATTTTTTCAAACAAACATATTATTGGAAATCATGTTAAGTTAACTGCAAATATTGAGTTTAACTCACTATTTTTTCCAAAAAGAGGATCAAAATAGGGTGTTTTGAAATATATGGATTAAAATCAAAACTCGTTTATTTTATAGGGACTGGAAGTCTAGTTGATTGTAAAAGCTTCATAAATCATATGCATGAAATTCTCACTTTTCTAACCATAAGTTATATGCTAATTAATTTTGGTGCTTGCTGTGGTACCTTAAGCCAGACTAAGGTGTGGTACACAAAATGAGTCGGTTCAACAATAATGACTCATGTACCGGTTAAAATTTTGATTGTGTTCTATCATAATAATGCAGCATCTCATTCTTAGGGACGTGAGATTTGAAAGTTGTGTTTTCTGAGCTTTGTGCATCCATCAACCATGGTCTTTTTACGCGCATCTCCATCACCATCATTCGTTTCCACCACTCGTACATTTTTCATCAAAAAATGAATTTTATAAGATAAAGTTAATTGACAAGTAAAGTAAAATCTAAAAATGTAGTATTTACCTTAAATAACATGATAATAATCTATAGAATTACTTAATGGGGTACCATACCCAAAAGAAATTGAGGGTACCACATAATTTACCATTAATTTTAGGTGGAGGCAATCTTGAAGGCAAGTTTGTTGGTTGTTGTTACAGCCAAATGCAAATTATAGTGATTAATTTTTCCTTTCTACTCTCATAAACGTGCTTATTATCTAAATAAGAGGATGTCAACATTTTTCTATTTCTGTTGGGTAGTTAGCTCTAAGTTTGACTTCATGTTATGATTTTGGTGATAGTGAATCAAACATTACACAATTGGATTCAACACTTAAGACAAAACTAGGCATATGTCATCTGCAAGAGCGTTGAATTATGGTGGAGCTGCTATGAGAGGAGTTGCTACATCCTCTGAAAAAGTGAAAAATATCACCCAATTGGTCCTCTTTGACCGTTGCATATTTGTTGGGAAGCGTTCAACTTGACACCATCCACCTGAAAATCCAAATTGCCACTATAAATTACATTAACACAACATTATGATATCACTAGATAAATAAACCATGAGTTCTTCAGTTGAAGACTGTAAAGAGAACAGAGAGGTTTGTTACCAAGATTTTGGAATGGAAGAAGAGGATGAAGATTTATTTGAGATTGACCTGGAGGCAGTGAACTGCATTCCACCACCACCAAGTTATTGGGAAAGCTGCTTCACTTCCACAGGGAATGTTGCACTTTTGGCAAATTGTTTGATGCCAATTTCCCACATCTCTAGTGCTATTCCAGCAGTATCTTTTGACAGTGTTGTGCTCATTCCAGAGCCAATATCGTTGGGGGAATATCTTAGGCTACCATTTTTGGGAGGTTTTGGGTTCATTGATCATGAGAAAATGAAAGCACGATTTCAGTTCCAGTTTCAGCGTTAGTGACTTCAATTTCTGCGTTTATGTTCTGCAGCTAGTGGCTTCTCTTTCTCTTATGATCAGTTATCAAGTAGTAATTGGTTACTTCCATTTTTTTTACCTTTACAAATTAATCACTTTGTACCACGTTTTTCTATTGGCAAAGAAAGGAAATTTTATTCCATTATCCACCACAAGAAACGCCTAAACCTTTCACAACAACTATATATAGCATCCAGATTACAGATTTAAAGCAACCAAATTATAAATTATCCTGTAAATTCCAAACAAATTGCCCCATGAATACTATATTAAAAAAGCATGAACCAATATTAGTGGCTTGAGGAGCACAGCCGTATATATATATATATATATTTTGGTCGAAAGCACAGCCGTATATAAGTGCATGTGTTACAAGTTTAAAATGTCTTATGGCATGTTTAGACAGACCAATGCTATATGTTTTTTTTTTGTCAATGATACTTGGAATTAAAGCCCCAAAGGGTTGCCAAACGACATTTACAACATGTGAGACTAAATCTCAAGGAGTGCTACAACAATGCACTAAAACATAAGAAAATGAAGCTCAAACATGCACACTCAGCTGACTCAATCAGCATAAATCATGAAGTAAACCCCTAAAAGGCCAGACAGAAACCTCTCAAAGCCCAAATTAACAGAAAGCTAAATAACTTCTAAGCAGTTAAAATCTATCTTGTTTGATCGGTGCTCCCAAAGCAACAACACAACCGGCTCTGCCGGTGTTGCAAGTAGTGCAGGCTTCAACTGCAACAAACGGGGGTCATTCAGCAGATCTGACAACAAAGAGAAGGGAAAAGCTTATGCAGATCCCAAGCAAAACAACAACAAAGGCTGCGCTATATGTTGTGAAGGAAAATTGTAATATATGGCCTCAGAGTGTTATGGGCTTAGTTGGAGGTGGTGTGCGGTCCATATTCCACACCAAACCCTATGATTCACAATTCAACCCTTGAATTGCTTTTGACAAAAAAAAAAACCCTTGAATTGCTTAATAGAAAAGAAAGATTTGTAGGCAACAATGAAATTCATCCTCAAACAAAGTGTTTGACCAAAAAAAAATCCTCAAACAAAGTGAGAGAGAAGATCAAACATGAAGAATACTTGGAATCATTTAGAAAATAAGCTCTCAAATCTCAAAACTCAAAGTAAAATGTGTTGTTATGTGTTAATTGCTGAGAGAAACTCTAATATATTCGTGCCCAACTCTTCACACATACAGATCCAACTTAAGATGAAATCCAAGTGTGAAAGAGAAGGTTATTTTTTAATAAAAAACGCGAGCTGAAAATTGATTTCCCATAAGTGGTAATCGATTTCCCAATGTAAAAACACAACATAGTAATCTGTTACCCATATTTGATATTTTTACTATGAAAACCTTTTAGAAAAACACTTTTTAAGCCAATTTTTCATAGGGTTTTCAAAGCTTTTAATTTTAAAATCATTAAACCTCAAACTAAACACATTTTAAAGATTTGACAGAACATATTAACTAAAGAACATAGGTGTTATTCCTAAGAAATAAAGACCTAACTAGAAAGCAATAAAGAAAGCAATAAACCTAGCTATTAAAATCTTCACATCTCCAGTCTAAGGCCTTCATTTTTCTTCTTCTTTTGTAGTGTTGTTGTAATTATCAAAACCATGTCCAAGATTGTAGGAGAAAGAATTCATTTTCTTAGCAGCATCAGAAGTGACAATAACATTGGAGGCTGATGCAGGCATCAATGACCATGGTGGGCGGTGGATCATTGGGGGCGGCATCGATGGAGGGGGCGAATGAGAGAGATGAAGGTGAGGGGATGTCAAATCTGGTGGAGTCAAGGGAAGGACTAGAAATTTTGGTGGATGAGGCGGACATGGTGGTAAAAAGGGCTGATCTATTGGTGGAGAAAGGAAATCTAGTGTTGGCAAAAGGGGAAAATATGATGATGGAGGGGGCAGTGGGATAAGTGGCAACAAACAATGAGTTTGTGAGTGCGATGGGAGATGTGGGGCAGGGGAAAACGTGGGTTAGTGGGGTGGGGGAGGAGAGGCAGAGGTTAGGGTTTGTGAAAACTGTGATGGAGAATTTGGAGATGGGATGGACTTATATAAAATTAAGGTGGGGAAAAACAATGAGATGTAGCATCTGTAACACCCCGATTTCCAGGTGTCACTTTAGTAACCAAAAATAGACTTTACGCTGAAAACAGGTAATTTTTTTGTTTGATACCTTTTAAATCAAGCAATAGAAAATAAAGACAAAACCCAACCAACACACAAATATATACACATGTACAGCCTCAGCTGCACTCCCATGTCACGCGCACTCGCAGTGACTCCAAAGTAGTGTGCCCGTAGGCAAATAGTTACAGATCCAGAAGTGTGAGTGAAAAGGTTATAATTACAATCCACTGGGAGAAAGTCGGCCTCAAAATGGCCTAAGCAAAGACTCCTATAGTCCGACTGACTCACTGTGATCCCTCAATAAGAGAACCACACAAAAGCCATGCGTCGGGAACCTACCCCGTCCCAAAAGCAAAACGAATCAGAGCTCTACACAAATATGACGCCTGCCTAACTCTACCAACCCATAACTGCTCACACATCCGAGTCCTCGGCGAACTGAAGACGGCAAGTTGAAGCTCAGCTCCATGCGTCGTAGAACTTCTTTCGTCAGATGTTCACACTCGTCAGTCCGGTCCTCCATGACCCTTCCCCGGTACGTCGCTCGATGACCCACAACATCGATCACCCAAGCGGTGGGGGCATCCCGATCCACAAGCTCATATCTGATCCCCCCCCCGAGGGAGAGACCATCGAACACCAGTCGGCCATCGACATCTGGCAGCAGGCCGACCGCCCAAACACAAACATACAAACAAAGCCAAGGCGCTAGGGTCAACTCACAGCAATAAGTAGATATACACTCAACATGTGATATGGGGTATAGATATATGTTGATATATATACATATAAACAATCCTAGCATGTTATGGCTCTAACATTGCTTCAATAAACAAACAGCACACAATCTCAGTCAGCATGAATGTATGCGTGAAATGCACAATATGTATCCGGATTTGTGACGCGTTCCCGTTCGCCACAAGTGAAGCATTTTCACTATGGATGGACCATTCCCGTTATCCATCCTGGATGAAATCCATCCTGGATGAACCATTCCCGTTATTCATCCTTGGTGAACCATTCCCGTTATTCACCGAATGATGAACCATTCCCGTTATTCATCATTAATGCAAGGTGAACCATTCCCGTTATTCACCATGATATGCACAGGTGAACCATTCCCGTTATTCACCCGATTGAATGCAACGTGGTTAGCCAAACAACGAATCGTCCTTACCACGAAAGTGTTTAGCTCACAACCCAATCTCAACAAACCCATGAGTTAGTGTCGGTCAATACAACACAACTCGGAGTAAGTGTCGGTCAATACAACACAACTCCATCCACAGAATACACAAGGGTCTAGTGTCGGTCAATACAACACAGCCCAAACAACAAGAGCACTAGGTGTCGGTCAATACAACACGGCTCCACAACACTCCCCAAGAGTACTAGAGTACTCGGTGACTTTCAATCATCACCATAGCTCACCTTAGTGGCTTCCCCCAATTCCGATAACTCTCCAAACCCACAACAAAGTCGACTTTTCCCCGTCTTTCGTAAATATTTTCCCCTTCAGTTCTCCTATGCTTAAACGTTAATAAAAATTGTTTCAATTCGAATTAGTCAAGTTATGAGTTTATTTCTCAAAGTCTAAGTTTCCCAAGTCTTTAGATTTTCAAAGCTCTATCATTCTAAGTTTTCAAAGATCAACCACCCAAAATAAATTTCCCGGGGAAAGTCTAAGAATTCCAACATATGGCTAAGTCTCAAACCCCACATTTGGACTTGCCTAGGGTTGTTCATCCAACCCGAAATATCAAAGATCACCAAATCAATGAATCTCCACTCCGAAATTGCGTCAAAACGCTCAATCCAACAAAAGCACAACATCACAAGTATGGAAAAGCATCATAACATCAACTCATCATCAAAAACAACATCAGATAAAACATAAGTCGAATTTATCGACGCCTATCATGCAGTCATAGCTAATATATAGTAAGTTGCCCTAACCTCGAGCTGATCCAGCTTCGCAAATCAAATCTCCTTCACAGGAATGCCTTGAAACTTCCAAAGTTCCTTCAACTGAACCTCGGAGGAAAAACAAAGCAGAATCCACACAAAATCGATTAGTTCGATCGCAATACAATACATAAACGATAGACAAAGCATCAAAGCTTCAGAATACGACAAACAGGTACGAAAGGACAAGTTTTCGAAAACGAAAAACTCCCCTCCCCTTAGGAAAAACCCACGGCCAAAAGGAGAAAAGGGCTTCGGCTCTTTTTCTTCGATCAAATCAGTTTACAAGGTAGTTTTAGGGTAAAACTAAGGCAAAGAAACTGTCAGAACAATTTTCGGACAATCGGGCCGAAATACGACTACGCAGGGGCATTTTGGTCCAAAATAAAGGCTCAAAACTTCAAAGTTATCAGTTCTGAAAACAAATTTGACAGCAACGATCCTCATGATATCCGTGACAACAAATCCTAAAGGCACGAAGTCATATTAAGTCTTTTCGACAATAAAGTTTCGAAATGTGAGACAAAAAGAGTTTTGAGTCAATTTTTCAGATCCTGGACAACTGAATCGCAATCAGAGTTTACTGACAGAGGTTTTAGACTCAGGGGAACATAAGGAACATAACCCAAGCGAGAAATCAGAGAAATCGGACAATTTTAGAAAAAGCTCAAAACTTAGAGCACAGAAACGACTTCAGAAACTCAGCAGAAACAGAAATCAGAGGCAGGATTCATGATAGTTACCTCGATACCTAGAAGTAGGGACGAACTGCACGAAGATTGGTCAAGTTTTCGCGGAAATCCCCTCCCCCCTTGCTCCCCACGAAATCAGCCACAAATGGAAAGAAAATGAGAGGATTTTGCTTTTTCGCGCTATTTATAGGCGGGTGAAATCGCGGGAAAATGAAAATTTCGCGATTCCGATTTTTGCAGCACGATCACCGAGAAATTCTAAGAGAGATTCTGGCGTCGGAATTCCAGAACTCAAAACAAATATCTAGGATTTGGGAAAAACGATATCGAAAAACTCAAAAGCGGTGTCGGTTAATCTGCCCCGAAAAACTACTTTTTGCTGTGATGCTCAAACGACAAAACTTCCAACTGAAGAAAGATTGGAAACGTCGAAACAAGTCTGGCAACGCGGACGGAATCTTCGTTAGAAGTCCCGAATAGAAAAAGTATTCATCCATTGCTCGAAAATAGGGTTTCGAAGCAAAGAAATTAGCGTCGGCGGACATCCGAAAAGTGAAACCTATCGTGCGTACAGTCCAGAGTTCCGAAATGAAACGCTGGTCGATGGAAAAATAAAAAGAATCTTTAAATTTTCCGAGAGTTCGAAATCTCACTCAAAACGTTGCTTTAAGAGCGAAATAGCCTATTCTGGACACGCTTGCCATAAGGCAGGTGTGCAGACGACTCGCACTAACTCCGAAAACAGCTACGCAACATTCCTCAAGCAATTCCTGAACTTTCTTCTTCATTAATCTTTCTCAAATGTCAAACTCCTGTCACGCTTACACTATTTCTACGTGTGAGTCGGAAACTTAACTTGTTCTGAAAATCCAGGTCTTACAATACTCCCCTCCAAAAAGAAAGTTTCGTCCTCGAAACTCAGAGCTCTGCAAAAAGTTCGGAATACAGTTCCTTGATCTTATCTTCCAATTCCCATGTAGTAGTGCCTGTGTCATTGTTCCTCAAAATCTTTACTTAAGCAATCTGCCTTCCCCTTAACTGTTTCACTCTTCTATCCCCACTGCTAACTATCGGCGTCTCAAAAGACAAAACATCATTCAACCTCATGTCGTCTGACTCGATTACTTGCGTCGGACCTCTGCTTGAAATGATACCGGTTGGCATTCCGTGCAGTCGCACAACCTTAGCCACTTACTTCTTTACTTTCGGTCGTCCGGAATTCTTCTTAAACTCAGTGCCTCTCTGTCATCTCAAAGTAGATACTCAACTTGTCCTCGTGATCTTCATCTACAGTCCATCACTTGTTCGTTCGATAACTCTTAGACGAAACATTGCGTTGGAATCTAATAGTCCATTAACGTCACATCCAACTTCGTAACTATCATCACTCGCACAATGAAATCAATCTCCTACTTAGTCACCATTCGAATTAAAAATCGACTTATGTCCTTATTTCTTGTCCTTCACTAATCTTATCCCCTTCAACATCAAGTTACCAACAACTTATAAGATAATCCTCTTCTTAATATCTAACAATCCATTATTATCGTCTTCTTCCTTAGAACTTCCCTCACTCAAACCTATTTACACTTACTGAAATCCCTAACACTTCGCATAAATCGAGACTTATCCTCTAGTAGATTACATCATAACTATACCTCAAGGGACTTAACTAGCCATCTTATCATCCGATCCTTCAACATTCTGAGATTTAACTCTATCGTAACCGCTAACACCACTAAATCTCGTATGTGTACATGAATCTCAGCTCACTAGGTCAACCTTAGCCCTAGGATTCTCATTCAACCTTAGTAAAATTCACTTGTTAACCGTAATATGCATCATCAAAATCCATAACAAAGTTTCATCCACTCTTAAGCTCTAAGAAACTTGTCCAAACATAACAACTTCAAGTATTCATCTTAACACCAACACCCTCCTTTTGGGACTCAACCACCATCTCGTCAATCAACTTCTTAATCTCCCAATCAAATTCTGACAAACTTTGAGTCCTTCACACCTTAGACAGACATTCATAGATTTAAAACCTAAACCTTCTCCAAGTTTGGTCCTCTAATGTCCTTTAATCCTTCAATACTTCTTAAATGAATATCCGTTTCTTAAAAACTATAACTCCTTCACTTACCCAAACGACCTGATAAGTGTCGTCATGCTTCCACACTCACCACTTGATCCTGCTATCCATAATCATAACTTATTATGCTAACATCATTCAAATCTTATCACATGGTCATGATGTCCGCAACCTCATAATCAACATCAATCGATCACCAACCTTAACACTCCACACAACCCAGAATTCCCTTACTTCAAGATCTCTCTTATACTACACCTCAATGGTCTTAACCCGAAACTCACCTTCAGGTCTTCAATCTTCTAAGATTCAACTCCTATTGTCACACCTACAACCATAAGATCTCCTACTCGTACGTGATTCTCGGCTCTCAAGATTCAATCTTAACCCTAAGATTTCAATCCAACTTAGTAAATCTCACTTAGTAATCTCAGCATATTTCCTTGGAATCCATATCACCAACCTCAAGTATTCAACTTATGCTAAAACTTTCTTTCTCCAACTTAATCATTAATTCAACACTTTTCAAGCGAAAATTCATCTCTTAAGACTATAATGTCTCCACATATTAATCCAACGCTTAGCAAAACTTATTCCTCGAACTCGACTATAACAATCTAGTTCAGAGTTAATTCTTCTCAATCTCGCTACCATCAAACAATCATCTATAACCGGATATTAAATCCAACCTATCTAATCTCTAATAATCCCACGTCAGAAATCACATAACCTATGACTTCATAACTTCCGAGAAAATACTTAAAGATTTTCCAACATCAATTCTATTGGCTTAGTCTACCTCTACTTGGAGTAATCACACGAACTAACCAATCAATGTCTATACGAAAATCATCAACTTCCAAAGGTTCAAATCTTAATCTTGTACAATCAAATGCTTAACACGAACTTTCCTCCCAAATCCGACTAATCCTCAATCAATTCAAATTCATCTTACACATCCTTCTATCAAGGTCCATTATCAGCTGTGATTCCGAATATCACCCCCTCAATATTAGGTTGATCAGGCCTAATACATCGAAGGTGGAAATTTAGAAAAACCCACTGGAACAGACAATGAGTTCCTGACATCCAGTAACCACAAATATCCTGATATCAAGTTCCTAACGATTCCGCTACGGAACCACACACCCTCAATCCATGTAAAAGATTAATCCTTCCTCGTCAATTGAGTCAAAGGTCCAACAATCTTGGCAAATCCCTCAATGAAGCGTCTATAATATCCAGCTAAATCCACAGAACTTCTGATCTCTGTCACCATCTTCGGTTGCTCCCAAGCCAAAACAGTCTCCACTTTCGCTGGATCCACAGCTATGCCCTCCTTCGAGATAGCATGGCCTAAGAAATTGACTTCCTCCAGCCAGAATTCACACTTGGAAGGGTTCTCATACAGCTTTTTCTCTCTCAACAATTGTAAAACTTGGCGCAAATGTCCTTCATGTTTATTCGCGTCCTTCGAATAGATCAATATGTCCTCAATAAACACCACCACACGCCGATCTAAGAACTCCTGAAAGATGCGGTTCATGTAATCCATGAAAACAGCAGGTACATTCGTCACTCCAAACGGCATCACTAGGTACTCGTAGTGTCCTTAACGTGTCCTGAAAGCAGTCTTCGGTATATCCTCAATCTTCACTCTGATCCGACGATAGCCTGACCTCAAATCTATCTTGGAAAATACGGTAGCCCCTCGTAGTTGGTCCATCAAATCATCTATCCTCGGCAACGGGTATCTGTTCTTGATCGTCGCCTTGTTCAATTGTCGATAATCCACCCACGATCTCGACCTTCCGTCCTTCTTCTTGACTAACAACACTGGCGCTCCCCACGGTGAAACACTCGGTCGAATGAATCCCTTTTGCCGAAAGATCCTCTAACGACTCCGCTTCAAAACTAAACGCCCTAAAATCCTACGATTCGTACCCATAAGGAATTTCCCTGAGATCCTAGCTTCCTTATCAACGCCTCGGTAAAACAACTCCCTAGCTCCGCGTGCTATTCTAGATCTCGTGTAACCTCTATAGTTAAATCACGAGCAACTTCGAATAAGGTCCTACTAGGGATAATAATCATAGGATCATAGTCTAAGTAGTAAATACAAGTTAGGCGCGTCACACTCGCTTGAATATAAAAGAGTAAGTTATTCTAGAATACGAGAACAGTTAAAATATTACCATCGTTCCCACGTTCTTCCTCGTTCGACTCCTCAACTCTTGCTCCTCCCTTGATATGAATCCTTTCCTCTGTAGTAAGTTGTTTTCCTTTCCCAACATTCCCTGATGATTCGCCCCTGAGTGCCTTGCAATCTTGGGAGAAATGTCCCGGTTGGTTGCAATTGAAGCATAGACTTTCTTTGGTCTTGCAGTTCACAGCTAGATGCCCCTCTCGGTTACACTTGAAGCATCTCCGTCCAATCACTGAGCATTTGTTAGCAAAATGCCCAAACTTTCTGCAACGAGTACATGTCACTCCTTTGTCACCAACTGGCTTCCCCCCCAGTATCAGCAGTCGTCGGTTTGTACTCTCTTGAGATAAGATTTCTTCCCTCGGAACGCTGATATGGTCCCCACTTATGGTAACTCTTCCTTCCGTTGTAGCCTTGGGAACCTGACCTCATTGGTCCCCCAGCTCCAGTTCGGTTCATTCCTCTTTGTTGATACATTGCTGTCGCCATCAGTCGTTGATGATGCTCACATGTAGCCTCCGCCATCCGGTTAAGATCCACCATCCTATATCCCATCGAACGTCCGATTAGTACTAACCATACGGTAGCACTAGACAAACCACTCAATCCGATTGAGTAGTAACGCAAGCAATTAGAGCGAAAATCGCTCTGCAGACAATCAATTTTCACTCTTTGCAGAGTCACACAACCTAGCACAGAAGACCTATTCCCCAAAGACTCCCAAAAGACTCGACTAAGCTCTGATACCACAATGTAACACCCCGATTTCCAGGTGTCACTTTAGTAACCAAAAATAGACTTTACGCTGAAAACAGGTAATTTTTTTGTTTGATACCTTTTAAATCAAGCAATAGAAAATAAAGACAAAACCCAACCAACACACAAATATATACACATGTACAGCCTCAGCTGCACTCCCATGTCACGCGCACTCGCAGTGACTCCAAAGTAGTGTGCCCGTAGGCAAATAGTTACAGATCCAGAAGTGTGAGTGAAAAGGTTATAATTACAATCCACTGGGAGAAAGTCGGCCTCAAAATGGCCTAAGCAAAGACTCCTATAGTCCGACTGACTCACTGTGATCCCTCAATAAGAGAACCACACAAAAGCCATGCGTCGGGAACCTACCCCGTCCCAAAAGCAAAACGAATCAGAGCTCTACACAAATATGACGCCTGCCTAACTCTACCAACCCATAACTGCTCACACATCCGAGTCCTCGGCGAACTGAAGACGGCAAGTTGAAGCTCAGCTCCATGCGTCGTAGAACTTCTTTCGTCAGATGTTCACACTCGTCAGTCCGGTCCTCCATGACCCTTCCCCGGTACGTCGCTCGATGACCCACAACATCGATCACCCAAGCGGTGGGGGCATCCCGATCCACAAGCTCATATCTGATCCCCCCCCGAGGGAGAGACCATCGAACACCAGTCGGCCATCGACATCTGGCAGCAGGCCGACCGCCCAAACACAAACATACAAACAAAGCCAAGGCGCTAGGGTCAACTCACAGCAATAAGTAGATATACACTCAACATGTGATATGGGGTATAGATATATGTTGATATATATACATATAAACAATCCTAGCATGTTATGGCTCTAACATTGCTTCAATAAACAAACAGCACACAATCTCAGTCAGCATGAATGTATGCGTGAAATGCACAATATGTATCCGGATTTGTGACGCGTTCCCGTTCGCCACAAGTGAAGCATTTTCACTATGGATGGACCATTCCCGTTATCCATCCTGGATGAAATCCATCCTGGATGAACCATTCCCGTTATTCATCCTTGGTGAACCATTCCCGTTATTCACCGAATGATGAACCATTCCCGTTATTCATCATTAATGCAAGGTGAACCATTCCCGTTATTCACCATGATATGCACAGGTGAACCATTCCCGTTATTCACCCGATTGAATGCAACGTGGTTAGCCAAACAACGAATCGTCCTTACCACGAAAGTGTTTAGCTCACAACCCAATCTCAACAAACCCATGAGTTAGTGTCGGTCAATACAACACAACTCGGAGTAAGTGTCGGTCAATACAACACAACTCCATCCACAGAATACACAAGGGTCTAGTGTCGGTCAATACAACACAGCCCAAACAACAAGAGCACTAGGTGTCGGTCAATACAACACGGCTCCACAACACTCCCCAAGAGTACTAGAGTACTCGGTGACTTTCAATCATCACCATAGCTCACCTTAGTGGCTTCCCCCAATTCCGATAACTCTCCAAACCCACAACAAAGTCGACTTTTCCCCGTCTTTCGTAAATATTTTCCCCTTCAGTTCTCCTATGCTTAAACGTTAATAAAAATTGTTTCAATTCGAATTAGTCAAGTTATGAGTTTATTTCTCAAAGTCTAAGTTTCCCAAGTCTTTAGATTTTCAAAGCT
Source organism: Lotus japonicus (assembly GCF_012489685.1). NCBI lineage: Eukaryota > Viridiplantae > Streptophyta > Magnoliopsida > Fabales > Fabaceae > Lotus > Lotus japonicus. Next base: position 16,649,858 of record NC_080045.1, read on the forward strand.
CTATCATTCTAAGTTTTCAAAGATCAACCACCCAAAATAAATTTCCCGGGGAAAGTCTAAGAATTCCAACATATGGCTAAGTCTCAAACCCCACATTTGGACTTGCCTAGGGTTGTTCATCCAACCCGAAATATCAAAGATCACCAAATCAATGAATCTCCACTCCGAAATTGCGTCAAAACGCTCAATCCAACAAAAGCACAACATCACAAGTATGGAAAAGCATCATAACATCAACTCATCATCAAAAACAACATCAGATAAAACATAAGTCGAATTTATCGACGCCTATCATGCAGTCATAGCTAATATATAGTAAGTTGCCCTAACCTCGAGCTGATCCAGCTTCGCAAATCAAATCTCCTTCACAGGAATGCCTTGAAACTTCCAAAGTTCCTTCAACTGAACCTCGGAGGAAAAACAAAGCAGAATCCACACAAAATCGATTAGTTCGATCGCAATACAATACATAAACGATAGACAAAGCATCAAAGCTTCAGAATACGACAAACAGGTACGAAAGGACAAGTTTTCGAAAACGAAAAACTCCCCTCCCCTTAGGAAAAACCCACGGCCAAAAGGAGAAAAGGGCTTCGGCTCTTTTTCTTCGATCAAATCAGTTTACAAGGTAGTTTTAGGGTAAAACTAAGGCAAAGAAACTGTCAGAACAATTTTCGGACAATCGGGCCGAAATACGACTACGCAGGGGCATTTTGGTCCAAAATAAAGGCTCAAAACTTCAAAGTTATCAGTTCTGAAAACAAATTTGACAGCAACGATCCTCATGATATCCGTGACAACAAATCCTAAAGGCACGAAGTCATATTAAGTCTTTTCGACAATAAAGTTTCGAAATGTGAGACAAAAAGAGTTTTGAGTCAATTTTTCAGATCCTGGACAACTGAATCGCAATCAGAGTTTACTGACAGAGGTTTTAGACTCAGGGGAACATAAGGAACATAACCCAAGCGAGAAATCAGAGAAATCGGACAATTTTAGAAAAAGCTCAAAACTTAGAGCACAGAAACGACTTCAGAAACTCAGCAGAAACAGAAATCAGAGGCAGGATTCATGATAGTTACCTCGATACCTAGAAGTAGGGACGAACTGCACGAAGATTGGTCAAGTTTTCGCGGAAATCCCCTCCCCCCTTGCTCCCCACGAAATCAGCCACAAATGGAAAGAAAATGAGAGGATTTTGCTTTTTCGCGCTATTTATAGGCGGGTGAAATCGCGGGAAAATGAAAATTTCGCGATTCCGATTTTTGCAGCACGATCACCGAGAAATTCTAAGAGAGATTCTGGCGTCGGAATTCCAGAACTCAAAACAAATATCTAGGATTTGGGAAAAACGATATCGAAAAACTCAAAAGCGGTGTCGGTTAATCTGCCCCGAAAAACTACTTTTTGCTGTGATGCTCAAACGACAAAACTTCCAACTGAAGAAAGATTGGAAACGTCGAAACAAGTCTGGCAACGCGGACGGAATCTTCGTTAGAAGTCCCGAATAGAAAAAGTATTCATCCATTGCTCGAAAATAGGGTTTCGAAGCAAAGAAATTAGCGTCGGCGGACATCCGAAAAGTGAAACCTATCGTGCGTACAGTCCAGAGTTCCGAAATGAAACGCTGGTCGATGGAAAAATAAAAAGAATCTTTAAATTTTCCGAGAGTTCGAAATCTCACTCAAAACGTTGCTTTAAGAGCGAAATAGCCTATTCTGGACACGCTTGCCATAAGGCAGGTGTGCAGACGACTCGCACTAACTCCGAAAACAGCTACGCAACATTCCTCAAGCAATTCCTGAACTTTCTTCTTCATTAATCTTTCTCAAATGTCAAACTCCTGTCACGCTTACACTATTTCTACGTGTGAGTCGGAAACTTAACTTGTTCTGAAAATCCAGGTCTTACAGCATCGGTCTGACCCATGCTAAGATTTGAACCTACGAAGTAGTTGGGACGATTTCAAATTAGTATCGGTTGTGACCGACACTGTCTTGGTCGGTACTTAGAATCAGACCTACTCTGCCGCTAAAATCAACGCCAGGTATACGCTAACATCACCGATAATTGTAACCTCAACTATAACCGACGCTAATTACGGCTACAACGCTAAGTAGTGTCGGCCCATCTGACGCTAAACTTAATCATTAACAATTTTCAATTTGACGTTTTGTCTCGGCTTAGAGTCGATCTGACCGACCTCATTGTGGGAAAAATATATAGCATGAGTGTTGTGGTTTTTTTTTGGAAGGCCAATAAAGAATTAAATAAATAAGAGCAACATTAAGGGGTGTTGCACCCACTGTACAAAGAAAAGAAGAAAATGGACAGAAACAAATGAGCAGGGACAGCCCATACTGTCCGTGAAAAACAAAGCCCACCTAGCAGTAAGGGAAAAAACATAGAAGATTGCAAGTCTAAAGTAGAAGACACCAGCAATGCCAGTTACAGACTACTGAATTCCAACACTAGACCCATCGCCCACAGAGATTAATCTTTCCATCCAGTATTCAGTCCCAAACAGATATGTGGATTTGAGGACCAATCATAAAATGAATGCTTAAAATTTTTTCTTTTGCACGTCAGCCATTTCCAGGAACGAAATTTGATTAGTTCCAATACCTGTTCCACATTCGGATTTGCAGCTTTAAAAGTGACATCATTTCTATGTAGCCAGACATACCAAGTAACCGCTGTCCAGACCGTTCGCCACAAGCGTTCAGCTGCTGCTGGGAGAAGATGACTATGGAGTCGGTAATGCTCATTTGGATTTTCTGCCAAGGCTGTGCGAATTCCGATCCAATTGTAGCATCGCATCCACACCTTCCATGCAAACGTGCAAGAGAACAACAGATGGTTCAAATTCTATTCTTTTTCTGAACATAACACAGACATGCCCACTGCACCTTGCAGAATTATTCCTCTCTTGCTAAGATTATCCTTTGTCTGTACACGATTAAGAAAGACTCTCCAGCAAAAAGCCAACACATTGGAGGGTGCTGCAGAAAACCACATCTTGTTAAAAATGTCACTTTCCTCTGATTTAATTGGGGGACATTGAACCTCGTACGCTGATTTAACTGAGAATGTGCCATCCATCGAGGCTGCCCACACCCACCGGTCAGCACTCCCTTGTCTGAATTGGGAGGTGGCCAGGTCACGGGTCAAATCCTCTAGCAGTCTATTTTCCCATTCAAACATGGTTCTTCTCCAAGTTAACCTCCAATTCCAAACCCCCCCCCCCCGCCCTCAGTAACCCCCACTTCCTTAATCGAGCAATCTTGTTGAGTCGACATAGCAAAGAGCCTTCTGTACTTATGCCTTAGGATCCCTACATTTCTTAGCCACCGATCGTGCCAAAATGAAGTTTTGTTACCATCGCCCAACTTTACTCTTGCATTTTCAGCAAACAGACCCTCCTCCCCCCTCCAACCTTTCCTAAATCTTTCCACCACCAAGAACCCCTGTCAAAGATTGTTCCTTCTCTACTTCTATTTCCCAGGTCATATTTAGCCTTTAAATTTTACTCCAAAGGCCACCTTCCTTTACTAAGAGCCTCCATCTCCACTTAAGAAGAAGTGCATTGTTAAAGGCTTCAATGTCCTTAACTCCTAACCCCCCTTCCGACTTAGACTTACAAACTTGTTCCCATTTGACCCAAGCAACCTTTCTCTCCCCACTTGGACCCCCCCACAAGAAAGATTTTTGGATCTTCTTACAAAGCAAAGAGACCCCTTTTGGCAATTTAAAGAAGGATAAGTAAAAAAGCGGGATTGAGGAAAGAACACTCCTTAGCAGACAGATCTTACCCCCAAAAGAAATTGTCTTAGACTTCAAAGAGGCAAGTTTCTTCTCCAATCTCTTGATGAGAGGTTCCCACAAGGCCTTCTTTTGGGGATTAGCTCCTACTGGCATTCCAAGATAAACAAAAGACACTTCCATCGTTTTACAGTTAAGTAGCAACGCCAATCTCTGCAAATCTCCCCTTTCCATCGAGATATATGCCCGCCAACTTACTTTTTGAGAAGTTCACCTTTAGCCCCGACATAACTTCAAAGCATCTCAGCACACTCTTCGTAACCAACACATTTTGGATGGAGGGTAGTCCAATAAACAATGTGTCATCCGCAAACTGGAAGAGAGATACCTCAACCTCTTCACCCCCACCTTGAAGCCCTGAAACAGATGCAAACGAATCGCCTGTCGCATCAAGCCACTCAAACCTTCTGCCACCATCAAGAACAAGAGTGGGGCTAATGGGTCACCTTGCCGAAGGCCTCTCCCCATTTTAAATTCTTCCGTTGGGCTACCGTTCACAAGGATAGAGACCGAGGCCGATTCCACGCAGCCTTTGATCCATTTTATCCATTTATCACAGAAACCTAGCCTCTGCATCATGTAGTAGAGAAAGCTCCAATTAACCGAGTCATAAGCCTTTTCGAAATCAACTTTGAAAACAAGGCAAGCCTTCTTCTTGGACTTAGCCTCATCAATGGTCTCATTAGCCACCAACACGCTATCCAACATCTGTCTACCCCCAATGAAAGCAGATTGGTTGATATCAATAATGTGATTCATGACTCCCCGAAGTCTATTAGCTAGAAGCTTCGCCACAATTTTATACATGCAACCAATAAGTGAGATAGGGCAGAAGTCATTAAGAGCTACATGATTTTCCACTTTCGGAATGAGAGCAATAAAAGAAGAGTTACCCCCTTTGGCCAAGAAGCATTCCTATGAAAATCATCCACTACTCTCTTTATGTCATTCTTCATCTCTTTGCTTTTCCTTTCGAGATTGCCCACATTCTCTTTGTCCCACTGTTTAATATGCTGCTTAAGAGCTTTCAGCTTCTCCTTAAACGCAAATGCACCCCACCCTTGAGGAGAGGCAGAATTCCAACCAGATTTGACAAGTTCTACAAAAGATGGCTCGAGTAACCAACAATTTCTGCTCTTGAAAGGTTTAGGGCCCCAATCAACATTTTGGCATCTAATCATGAGAGGGCAATGATCGGAAATGTCTCTATTCAAAGCATACAAAGCGCTATTTGGCCAACTATTCCACCACTCATGAGAAACCATAACTCTATCCAATCTACTCTTTGATTGTCCATTCGGGCGATACCACGTGAACTTTCTGAAATTCGTATTCACCTAGGACAGATGTGATACACAATGTTGCAACAATGTGTATAACAACAAAACACAATCAGAGTACCAAAATTTAAATAAACAGTTAAACAAAAGCACGCAACGAGTTGTTAACCCAGTTCGGTGAACATCACCTACGTCTGGAGGGCTTCAGCCCGAGAAAGATAATCCACTATAATAGTCAAGCACGTACAAAAGGTTCACCAAGAACAGACACAGTTCTAAACCTTTCTACCTATTGCTACCAGTGGCTTAATACTTAAGTTTCCCCCTAAGTGTGAGAACCCCTTCTCTCTTTCTCTCAATCACTGCCTCAGTGATCTCACTTGTCAAAAGCAATAACAAGTTTTGCTGAGACTAGCACTCAACTAAACATATCGACTTAGTATTTGCAATAGCACATGAAGCACTAAGTTGTTACAATACTCACAACAAGACTCAAATAATAAACCCTAAGATCAATATCTCACGCTCAGAATCCCTGTATAGCTAGGGTTTATAAGCTCCTTTATATAGACGTTCAAACGAGGCTTGGATCTTCAATGGGCCGCACGTCAAAGAGTCCACAAAAGCACTTCTGGACAGAATCTTCAAGGAATCAAATCTTACCAGAATAAAATAACAGAACCAAGTAAATTGAAGTTCAAACTTTGAGATAGACTTGGTTCACATGTTATCAATCTTGTTACTTCAGCCATGATTAAAACAAACACGCCTTCAGAAGATAAAACGCACAGCATAGAATAAATCTTCCGAATCCCCATACAGTCAGCAGCCCAACAAACAACTTGATTTCAGCGATTGAACTACCAACATACGTAAACGCAACATGTTGCTCCAGATGTTGGAACATATGGTTGCACATCATGTTTTGAGCAAAATGCAGCCAATCAAAAGAACTACAATCTCCCCCCTTTGGCAAATTTTGGCTAAAACATGAACTGAAGGCCAACCATGCACAAACAGCAGTACTCAAACAGCAGTACTCAACCACTAACACAAAACATCACACAACATACTGAACACAATACTGAGTCAGAATAACAAAGTACACAACGGAACCATTCTCCCCCTTATTAGCACAATTTGACAAAGGTAGCTAGATGAAACCAGCTTACCAGAGATGTCCATTGTGGGCAGCCAAAGTGCACATAACAGATAGTCATAGAGTTATGACAACCCAACATCATCAAGAAAGTCCATGATATCCTTGCACTCCATAGCTTCTTGACCACACTCTTCCTCACAGGCAATCTTTTCCTGACAAACATATTTCCACTTCTGAACATTCGCTTCATGATGGAATGACACATTATCCAGAGGAGCAGGGGGAACATTAACAGGAACTCCCTTGCCACTTATCTGTTTTCTAGCAGAGGGCACAATGTTCTGCACATCTGGTTCAACATTTGTCTCTGAATCATTAACATAAACTTTCTTCCACTTCAGAGATCTTTGTAAGATCAAGTTTTGATCATGTAGTACAACTTTATGTTTTGATGATTATAAGTTAACGTTTTAGTATGAACAATTATGGTACTCTAACATGTTTTCTGAGTGTGTTCATGACAAGCTCTAACCTTGATATAATCTCACACAAATCAGAAGCAATTTGCTTAAAGAGTGACCCTAGCAACGCTTTCGCAATCTCTATGTTCAAATTGAACAGTAGAAAAGCTTCAGAAGATCTGAAGATAGTCAAGCTCTGATGTGGACTCAGCTCACTTGAAGTTCTGAAGATCCAGACGTTCTGATAACCCAGACACTCTGAAGGCTCAGAAGCTCTGATGGTTTAGAAGACTCTGAAAGTCCAGAAGCTGAAAAGTGAAGTCTCTGAAGTCCAAAAGCAAACTGGCTCTGAAGACCAAGTACTTCTCCTTTGAGTTAAGAATCAGAAGCTACAACGGTCAGAGGATCCATGCTTCCCTCTAACTCTGATCAACAAGCTTCACAAGTTCCAACACGAAGCATTCCTCTGATCAGAAGTCAACAAGGATAAAGGTCACGTCACTATCCAAAGTACAAAAGCAGTGTACTATCCTGACAACCTAATCTAACATTCTCAGCCACAGCAGAAGCTGGAAATCCTAGATCTTCCCTCCAACGGTAGCATTTCCATGCAATGTTCAAACCCTAATTCTTGGAGTATATATAGAGGCTGAAAACTGAAAGATGTTGTTGAAGAAACTTATACGCGCAAGCAATATTCAAATCTTCTTAGCAAACTTTCTTCATCGAATTCATTGTGTTTACTACAAGCTTTTCAGAAGCAATCTCATTGTAAACAATACTTTTTAAACAGTTGTTTATTTTTACCTTTAGGAGATCAAGGTTGATCGGATCCTAGAGAAGACTAAGAGAGTGAATCTTAGTGTGAGCTAAGTCAGTGTATTGTTAGTCATTTGTAGGTCTCAAGTGCAGTTGTAACAAATCTCTGATTAGTGAATTGCCTTCATTCTAAGAAGGAAGAAATCACCTTCACGGGTGGACTGGACTAGCTTGAGTGATTCATCAAGTGAACCAGGATAAAATCCTTGTGTGCTTTTCTCATCTCTTATCTTAAGCACTTTACTTGTGTTTCGAAAGATTTGCTAAAATCTTAAGTGGGAAGTTTTATTCTGAAAATGCTATTCAACCCCCCCCCCCTTTCTATCGTTTTTCATACCTTCAATTGGTATCAGAGCGCAAGTTCTGATTACCACACCTAACAATGTTCAGTGATCCGGGCCGGTGTGAAAAACAAATGGCTACCACCAGTGAAACGCAAAAAGATGGTTACAATGCAAAGCCTCCTATGTTCGATGGTCAAAGGTTTGAATATGGGAAAGACAGAATCGAAAGTTTCTTTTTGGGCTTTGACGCAGATCTCTGGGATATCATTGTGGATGGCTATGAGCGTCCAGTTGATGCTGATGGCAAGAAGATCTCCAGATCAGAGATGACTGCTGAGCAAAAGAAGCTTTACTCACAGCACCACAAAGCTAGAGCTATTCTTCTTAGTGCTATTTCCTATGAAGAGTACCAGAAGATTACAGATCGTGAGTTTGTCAAGGGTATCTTTGAATCCTTGAAAATGTCCCATGAAGGAAACAAGAAGGTGAAAGAATCAAAGGCGCTGTCCTTGATCCAGAAGTATGAATCCTTCATCATGGAACCTAACGAGTCCATTGAGGATATGTTTTCCATATTTCAGTTGCTTGTAGCTGGAATAAGACCTCTCAACAAAAGCTACACTACAAAAGATCATGTCATAAGGGTTATTAGAAGTCTTCCTGAAAGCTGGATGCATTTAGTGACTTCAATAGAGCTTACAAGAGATGTTGAGCATATGAGTTTAGAAGAACTCATCAGCTTACTGAAATGTCATGAACTGAAGCGCTAAAAAATGCAGGATCTGAGGAAGAAATCTATAGCTTTGAAATCCAAATCTGAAAATGCTAAATCTGAGAAGTCGAAAGCTCTCCAAGCTGAAGCAGTAGAATCTGAAGAAGCATCAGAAGATTCTGATGAAGATGGGCTAACTCTGATCTCCAAAAGGCTCAACCGCATCTGGAAGCACAGGCAGAGCAAGTACAGAGGCTCTGGAAAGGCCAAAGGAAAGTTTGAATCCTTATCTGGCCAGAAGAAGTCCTCAGTCAAGGAAGTCACTTGTTTTGAATGCAAAGAATCAGAGCACTACAAGAGTGATTGTCCAAAGCTGAAAAAGGACAAAAAGCCAAAGAAGCACTTCAAAACTAAGAAAAGTCTGATGGTGACTTTTGATGAATCAGAGTCAGAAGATGTTGACTCTGATGGTGAAGTTCAAGGACTCATGGCTATTGTCAAAGACAAAGAAGCAGAGTCAAAAGATGCAACTAACTCTGAATCAGCATTAGAGGAAGATCCTAACTCAGATGATGAAAATGAGGTATTCGCTTCTTTCTCAACCTCTGAACTAAAACATGCTTTGTCTGATATTATGGATAAGTATAACTATTTATTGACTAAGCATAAAAAGTTGAAAAAGGATTTCTCTGCTACTTCTAAGACTTCTGCTGAACATGAGAAAATTATTTCTGAAATGAAAAATAATAATCATGCTTTAGTAAATTCTAACTCTGTGCTTAAGAACCAGATTGCTAAGTTAGAAGAAGTGGTTGCTTGTGAGGCCTCTGATAGTAAGAATGAATCTAAATATGAAAAATCCTTTCAAAGATTCCTAGCTAAAAGCGTAGACAGAAGCTTGATGGCTTCAATGATCTATGGCGTAAGCAGAAATGGAATGTATGGCATTGGCTATTCTAGACCCAGTAGAAATGAGCCTCCTATGCCTAAGGCTAAATCCTTGTATGAACATTTTGTACCCTCTGGTACTATATTACCTGAACTGTTACCTGTTAAAGTTGCTAACCCCCTTCTCAAAAAGGGAACCTTCTCCATGTCTAAATATCATGCTAAAATTCCTTTACACTATCATGTTGAGAAACCCAAGGTGATCAGAACCTCTGAGGTAACTAACAAGAGAGGACCCAGAAGTGGGTACCTAAGGATAAGATTATCTATGTTGCAGATATCCTTGATCGCTCAACTGAAACACCAATCATGGTATCTGGACAGTGGATGCTCGCGTCACATGACGGGAGAAAGGCGTATGTCCAAGAGCTAAAACTTAAGCCTGGAGGCGAAGTTGGCTTTGGTGGCAACGAGAAGGGTAAAATTGTTGGTACTGGTACTATTTGTGTTGATAGTAGTCCATGCATTGATAATGTTTTATTGGTAGATGGCTTAACTCACAACTTTTTGTCTATAAGTCAATTAGCTGACAAGGGTTATGATGTTATTTTCAATCAAAAGTCTTGCAGGGCTGTAAGTCAGATTGATGGCTCTGTTCTGTTTAACAGTAAGAGGAAGAACAACATTTATAAGATCAGATTATCTGAGTTGGAATCTCAGAATGTGAAGTGCCTTCTTTCTGTTAATGAGGAGCAATGGGTATGACATAGACGGTTAGGACATGCCAGTATGAGAAAAATTTCTCAGCTGAGTAAGCTCAACCTTTTCAGGGGCTTACCCGCTCTGAAGTTCTCTTCAGATGCTCTTTGTGAAGCATGTCAGAAAGGAAAATTCACAAAAGTCCCGTTCAAGGCAAAGAATGTTGTCTCAACCTCAATGCCGTTGGAACTTCTGCATATCGACCTGTTTGGAGAAGTGAAAACTGAGTCTATAGGTGGCAAAAGATATGGGATGGTCATTGTTGACGATTATAGCCGCTGGACATGGGTAAAATTTATATCCCGCAAGGATGAGTCTCATTCTGTGTTCTCTACCTTCATTGCCCAAGTGCAAAACGAGAAGGCTTGTAGGATTGTGCGTGTCAGAAGTGATCATGGTGGAGAGTTTGAGAATGACAAGTTTGAGAGTCTGTTTGATTCCTATGGAATTGCACATGATTTCTCTTGTCCCAGAACTCCTCAACAAAATGGAGTTGTTGAGAGGAAGAACAGAACTCTTCAGGAGATGGCTAGAACCCTGCTCCAAGAAACTGACATGACAAAGCACTTTTGGGCAGAGGCAGTAAACACAGCATGTTACATTCAGAACAGAATCTCTGTGAGACCAATTCTGAATAAGGCTCCTTATGAATTGTGGAAGAATATAAAACCCAACATTTCTTATTTTCATCCTTTTGGTTGTGTTTGCTATGTTCTAAACACTAAGGATAGATTGCATAAGTTTGATGCTAAATCTTCTAAATGTCTATTACTTGGTTACTCTGATCGATCTAAAGGTTTCAGATTTTATAATACTGATGCTAAAACTATTGAAGAATCTATTCATGTTAGATTTGATGATAAGCTTGACTCTGATCAGTCAAAGCTAGTTGAAAAGTTTGCAGATTTGAGTATAAATGTTTCTGACAAAGGCAAAGCTCCAGAGGAAGCTGAGCTAGAGGAAGATGAACCAGAAGAAGCTGGTCCCTCTGATTCACAACCTCAGAAGAAGAGCAGAATCACTGTGTCTCATCCTAAGGAATTGATTCTGGGTAACAAAGATGAACCAGTCAGAACCAGATCAGCCTTCAGACCCTCTGAAGAGACTCTGCTCAGTCTGAAAGGATTGGTGTCCTTAATTGAACCTAAGTCAATTGATGAAGCTCTTCAAGACAAGGACTGGATTCTGGCTATGGAAGAAGAACTAAATCAGTTTTCAAAGAATGATGTTTGGAGCCTAGTGAAGAAACCTCAAAGCGTTCACGTGATTGGAACCAAATGGGTTTTCAGAAACAAGCTGAATGAGAAAGGAGATGTAGTCAGAAACAAGGCAAGGCTAGTTGCTCAAGGCTACAGTCAGCAAGAAGGAATAGACTATACTGAAACGTTTGCTCCGGTAGCAAGACTGGAAGCTATCAGACTACTGATCTCATTCTCAGTGAATCACAACATAATTCTTCATCAGATGGATGTTAAGAGTGCCTTCCTAAATGGTTACATCTCAGAGGAAGTCTATGTTCATCAACCTCTAGGTTTTGAAGATGAGAAGAACCCTGACCATGTTTTCAAATTGAAGAAATCTCTCTATGGTCTGAATCAAGCTCCCAGAGCATGGTATGAGAGACTCAACTCATTCCTTCTGGAAAATAAGTTTGTAAGGGGTAAAGTAGATACAACTCTCTTTTGCAAAACTTACAAAGATGATATCTTAATTGTGCAAATTTATGTTGATGATATTATATTTGGATCTGCTAGTCCATCTCTATGCAAAGAGTTTTCTGAGATGATGCAGGCTGAATTTGAAATGAGTATGATGGGAGAACTCAAGTACTTTCTGGGTATACAAGTTGATCAGACACCAGAAGGTGTAAGATCAAGTTTTGATCTAGTAGTACAACTCTATGTTTTGATGATTACAAGTTAACCTTTTGATATGAACAATTGTGGTACTCTAACGTGTTTTTCTGAGTGTGCTATTTGCAGGTTCTGACCTCAACTCAATCTCACACAAATCAGAAGCACTGTGTATAAAGAGTGACCCAAGCAACGCTTTCGCATTCACCATGTTCAGTATGAACAGTGGAAAAGCTTCAGAAGTTCTGAAGCTATACAAACTCTGATGTGGACTCAGTCGCTAGAAGCTCTGAAGATCCAGAAGTTCTGATAACCAAGAAACACTGAAGGTTCAGATGTTCTGATGGTGTAGAAGACTCTGAAGATCCAGAAGCTGAATAGTGGAAACTCTGAAGTCCAGAAGCAAGAAAATCTGAAGGCCATGTTCTTCCCTCTGAGTTCAGAATCAGAAGATACAATGGTCAGAGGATCTGTGCTTTCCCTCTGACTCTGATCAACCGGCTTCACAAGCTCCAATACGAAGCATTCCTCTGATCAGAAGTCTCCTAGGTTTAAAGGTCGCGTCGCTATCCAAGTACAAAAGCAACTGTACCTTCCTGACGACCTACCTAACGTTCTCAGCCACAGCAGAAGCTGGATTTTCCAGAACTGCCCTCCAACGGTAGCATTTCCCATGCATCGCTCAACCCTAATCCTTGGAGTATATAAAGAGGCTGAAGACTGAAAGAAACGGCAAGAAGCAAGAAGCATTCACATACGCAAGACATATTCAAAATCTTCTAAGTTTTCTTTCATCTGAAATTCATTGAGTTTACTATTAGCTTTTTAGAAGCAAATCTCTTGTAAACGATTCTTTGATAAACAGTTTGTTTAGTTCCTTTAGGAGATCAAGGTTGATCGGATCCTAGAGAAGACTAAGAGAGTGAATCTTAGTGTAAGCTAAGTCAGTGTAATTGTTAGTCACTTGTAGGTTTCAAGTGCAGTTGTAACTCTTACCTGATTAGTGGATTGCCTTCATTCTAAGAAGGAAGAAATCACCTTAACGGGTGGACTGGAGTAGCTTGAGTGATTTATCAAGTGAACCAGGATAAAATCCTTGTGTGCTTTTCTATCTCTTATCTTTTGCACTTAAGTTCTCGAAAGATTTGTCAAAATCTTTAAGGTGGAAGTTTTATACTGAAAACGTTATTCAAACCCCCCCTTTCTACCGTTTTTCATACCTTCAATTGGTATCAGAGCGCAAGTTCTGATTACCACACCTAACAGTGTTCAGTGATCCGGGCCGGTGTGAAAAACAATGGCTGCCACCACCAGTGAAACTCAAAGAGATGGTTACAACGCAAAGCCTCCTATGTTCGATGGTCAAAGGTTCGAATATTGGAAAGATAGACTGGAAAGTTTCTTTCTGGGTTTCGATGCAGATCTCTGGGATATTATTGTGGATGGCTATGAGCGTCCAGTTGATGCAGATGGCAAGAAGATCCCAAGGTCAGAGATGACTGCAGAACAAAAGAAGCTGTACTCACAACATCACAAAGCAAGAGCAATTCTTCTAAGTGCTATTTCCTATGAGGAGTACCAGAAGATTACCGATCGTGAGTTTGCAAAAGGCATTTTCGAATCTCTGAAGATGTCTCATGAAGGAAACAAGAAAGTCAAAGAATCAAAGGCATTGTCTTTGATCCAAAAGTATGAATCCTTCATCATGGAGCCAAATGAGTCCATTGAAGAAATGTTCTCCAGATTTCAGTTGCTTGTAGCTGGCATACGACCTCTCAACAAGAGCTACACAACAAAAGATCATGTCATAAGGGTCATCAGGTGTCTTCCTGAAAGTTGGATGCCTTTGGTGACTTCAATAGAGCTCACGAGAGACGTTGAGAATATGAGTTTAGAAGAACTCATCAGCATTTTAAAATGCCATGAGCTGAAGCGCTCAGAGATGCAAGATCTGAGGAAAAAGTCCATAGCCTTGAAATCCAAATCTGAAAAGGCTAAGGTTGAGAAGTCAAAGGCTCTTCAAGCTGAAGAAGAGGAATCTGAAGAAGCATCAGAAGATTCTGATGAAGATGAGCTGACTCTGATCTCCAAGAGACTCAACCGCATCTGGAAGCACAGGCAGAGCAAGTTCAAAGGCTCTGGAAAGGCAAAAGGAAAGTATGAGTCCTCAGGCCAGAAGAAGTCTTCAATCAAGGAAGTCACATGTTTTGAGTGCAAAGAATCTGGGCACTACAAAAGTGATTGTCCAAAGTTGAAGAAAGACAAGAAGCCAAAGAAGCACTTCAAGACGAAGAAGAGTCTGATGGTGACATTTGATGAATCAGAGTCAGAGGATGTTGACTCTGATGGTGAAGTCCAAGGACTCATGGCAATTGTCAAAGACAAGGAAGCAGAGTCAAAGGAAGCTGTTGACTCTGACTCAGAATCAGAAGGAGATCCTAACTCAGACGATGAAAACGAGGTATTCGCTTCTTTCTCTACCTCTGAACTGAAACATGCATTGTCTGATATCATGGATAAGTATAACTCCTTATTGTCTAAGCATAAGAAGCTGAAAAAGAACTTATCTGCTGTTTCCAAAACTCCTTCCGAACATGAGAAAATTATTTCTGATTTGAAAAATGATAATCATGCTTTGATCAATTCTAACTCTGTGCTTAAGAACCAGATTGCTAAGTTAGAAGAAATTGTTGCCTGTGATGCCTCTGATTGTAGAAATGAATCTAAGTATGAAAAGTCTTTTCAAAGATTCCTAGCTAAAAGCGTGGATAGAAGCTTAATGGCTTCAATGATCTATGGCGTAAGCAGAAATGGAATGCATGGCATTGGCTATTCTAAACCAATTAGAAATGAGCCCTCTGTATCTAAAGCTAAATCCTTGTATGAATGCTTTGTTCCCTCTGGTACCATATTGCCTGATCCTGTACCTGCTAAAGTTGCTAAAAACCCTCTTAAAAAGGGATCTTTCTCTATGACTAAATATTATGCAAATATTCCTTTAAAATATCATGTTGAGACACCCAAGGTGATCAGAACCTCTGGGGTAACTAACAAGAAAGGACCCAGAAAGTGGGTACCTAAGGACAAGATTATCTATGTTGCAGATATCCTTGATAGCTCCACTGAAACACCAATCATGGTATCTGGACAGTGGATGCTCGCGTCACATGACGGGAGAAAGGCGTATGTTCCGAGAGCTGAAACTTAAGCCTGGAGGCGAAGTTGGCTTTGGAGGAAATGAAAAGGGTAAAATTGTTGGTTTTGGTACTATTTGTGTATATAGTAGTCCATGCATTGATAATGTGTTATTGGTAGACGGCTTAACACATAACTTATTGTCTATAAGTCAATTAGCTGACAAGGGTTATGATGTTATATTCAATCAAAAGTCCTGTCGGGCTGTAAGTCAGATCGATGGCTCTGTTCTGTTTAACAGCAAGAGGAAGAACAACATTTATAAGATCAGATTATCTGAGTTGGAGGCTCAGAATGTGAAGTGCCTTCTGTCTGTTAATGAAGAGCAGTGGGTATGGCATAGACGGTTAGGGCATGCCAGTATGAGAAAGATTTCTCAGCTGAGCAAGCTAAACCTTGTCAGGGGCTTACCCAATCTGAAGTTCGCTTCAGACGCTCTTTGTGAAGCATGTCAGAAAGGCAAATTCACAAAAGTCCCTTTCAAGGCAAAGAATGTTGTCTCAACCTCAAGGCCGTTGGAACTTCTGCATATCGACCTTTTTTTACCAGTGAAAACTGAGTCTATAGGTGGCAAGAGATATGGGATGGTTATCGTTGATGACTATAGCCGCTGGACATGGGTAAAGTTTCTAACCCGCAAGGATGAGTCTCATGCTGTGTTCTCTACCTTCATTGCTCAAGTGCAAAACGAGAAGGCTTGTAGGATTGTGCGTGTCAGAAGTGACCATGGTGGAGAGTTTGAGAATGACAAGTTTGAGAGTCTGTTTGATTCCTATGGAATTGCACATGATTTCTCTTGTCCCAGAACTCCTCAACAAAATGGTGTTGTTGAGAGGAAGAACAGAACTCTTCAGGAGATGGCTAGAACCATGCTCCAAGAAACTGGCATGGCTAAGCACTTTTGGGCAGAGGCAGTAAATACAGTATGTTACATTCAGAACAGAATCTCTGTGAGACCAATTCTGAATAAGACTCCTTATGAATTGTGGAAGAACATAAAACCCAACATTTCTTATTTTCATCCTTTTGGCTGTGTTTGTTATGTTCTCAATACGAAGGATAGATTGCATAAATTTGATGCTAAGTCTTCTAAGTGTCTATTACTCGGTTACTCTGAGAGATCTAAAGGTTTTAGATTTTATAATACTGATGCTAAGACTATTGAAGAATCTATTCATGTTAGATTTGACGATAAGCTTGACTCTGACCAGTCAAAGCTAGTTGAAAAGTTTGCAGATTTAAGCATTAATGTTTCTGACAAAGGCAAAGCTCCAGAGGAAGATGAGCCAGAGGAAGATGAACCAGAGGAAGAAGCTGGTCCCTCTAACTCACAAACTCTGAAGAAGAGCAGAATCACTGCAGCTCACCCTAAGGAATTGATTCTGGGCAACAAAGACGAACCAGTCAGAACCAGATCTGCCTTCAGACCTTCTGAAGAGACCTTGCTCAGTCTGAAAGGATTGGTGTCCTTAATTGAACCCAAGTCCATAGATGAAGCTCTTCAGGACAAGGATTGGATTCTGGCCATGGAAGAAGAACTGAATCAATTTTCCAAGAATGATGTTTGGAGCTTAGTGAAGAAGCCTGAGAATGTCCATGTTATTGGAACGAAGTGGGTATTCAGAAACAAGCTGAATGAGAAAGGAGATGTAGTCAGAAACAAGGCAAGGCTAGTTGCTCAAGGCTACAGCCAGCAGGAAGGAATAGACTACACTGAAACATTTGCTCCAGTAGCAAGACTGGAGGCAATCAGACTGTTGATCTCTTTCTCAGTAAATCACAACATAGTTCTACATCAGATGGACGTAAAGAGTGCCTTCCTAAATGGTTATATCTCAGAGGAAGTCTATGTTCATCAACCCCCAGGTTTTGAAGATGAGAAGAAACCAGACCATGTGTTCAAATTGAAGAAATCACTCTACGGTCTGAAGCAAGCTCCCAGAGCATGGTATGAGAGACTTAGCTCATTCCTTCTGGAGAATGAGTTTGTAAGGGGTAAAGTAGATACAACTCTTTTTTGCAAGACTTATAAAGATGATATCTTAATTGTGCAAATCTATGTTGATGATATTATATTTGGTTCTGCTAATCAATCTCTATGCAAAGAATTTTCTGAGATGATGCAGGCTGAATTTGAGATGAGTATGATGGGAGAATTAAAGTACTTTCTGGGAATACAAGTTGATCAAACACCAGAAGGAACATATATCCATCAGAGCAAGTACACTAAAGAACTTCTGAAGAAGTTCAATATGCTGGAATCTACAGTGGCCAAGACTCCAATGCATCCTACATGCATTCTGGAGAAAGAAGATAAAAGTGGTAAAGTATGTCAGAAGCTCTATCGTGGCATGATAGGTTCACTTCTATACTTAACTGCATCTAGGCCAGACATATTATTTAGTGTTCACTTATGTGCTCGTTTCCAATCAGATCCAAGGGAAACCCACTTAACTGCTGTTAAGAGGATCCTAAGGTATCTGAAAGGCACCACTAACCTTGGCTTGATGTATAAGAAAACATCAGAGTATAAGCTTTCAGGTTACTGTGATGCTGATTATGCTGGAGATAGAACAGAGAGAAAAAGTACTTCTGGAAATTGTCAATTTCTGGGAAGCAATCTAGTCTCATGGGCAAGCAAGAGGCAATCAACCATTGCACTATCAACTGAAGAGGCAGAATATATCTCAGCAGCAATATGCAGCACTCAGATGCTCTGGATGAAACATCAGCTGGAGGATTATCAGATCCTTGAGAGCAATATCCCAATCTATTGTGATAACACTGCTGCAATCTCATTGAGTAAGAATCCTATCTTGCATTCAAGGGCAAAGCACATTGAGGTAAAGTATCACTTTATTAGAGATTATGTACAGAAGGGCGTACTTCTTCTGAAGTTTGTTGATACTGACCATCAATGGGCAGATATCTTTACAAAGCCCTTAGCAGAGGATAGATTTAATTTTATTCTGAAAAATCTAAACATGGACTTTTGTCCAGAGTGAAGATGGATCAGAACCTCTGACTATGATACTTCTTGATCAGAAGATGTCTAGTCCAGAAGGTAACTCAATCAGAGTGTGTGTGCCCACTGGTACTGACTCTGAAGCTGAGACAACAACGCGTGTGTCAGTTTTTCTGATGCATAGTTCCTTGTGCCTGTGTGACAGTCTGTTATGATTGCGTGTAGATGAGCTTCTCTCCTGTGTGTGATTGTGTATTTTACTGTTACTATCTATCTTTAATTTTCAACCGTTGATCTTAAAGTGCTTTTTGAATCAACAACGGTTATTTGATAAAACCCACTATACACACACGTTCTCTTTCACTTCCGGTTTTTGCTCTCGCTCTCTCTGCTTTTCAAAACCGCTCTTCTCGATTTCTCTCTCGATCTTTCTTCATCTTCCAACCTTCATCTTCTACCTCAAACCTTCAACCTCTTCAAAAATGGTGAGACAAACCAGAAGATCTACTGCAGATGCACCTCAGTTCCCTCACATGGAAGTTGGTCTGGCAACGGGTCAAAGGGGCCCTGAGAATCCGACACCCGATCAAGGTCAAGCTCAAGAGCAGATTTTTCCAATTGCAGAACGGGGCTGTGCCGTTCACTGTGTATATCCTCCTGAGGAACTCCAAGTCCTGGCAGAATGGAGATTCAGCCTCGACAACTTGGCTACAAATGGGTATGATCTTCGTCCTGAAGTCCAAGCTCAAGGTTGGGGAAATTACTTCAACAGACTTTGAGGACCGGTGTATGATAGATTGGTCAAGGAATTCTGGAAGCACGCCGACTGCGATGATACTCAGGTAGTATCTCATATTCTTGGCAGAAAGATCATCATCACGGAGAAGTCCTTCGTGAACTTGCTGGGTGCAGATACTGCTTATGGGTATCGTTTCCAACTGACAGAATCGAAGCTGAAACCCAGCACCAAGGACACAATCAACCAGGCCCTGTACACCACTTTCAAACCGGGCAAGACGAGTTACAAGGTGATGGATCTTCACCCCAAACTCAGGATCTGGCACAAGATCCTGCTTCACTGCATAAACCAGAGACCGAAGGGCAGTTCTCCAGACTACATCAACTTCAACCAGAAGGTGATGTTGTTCTTCATCCAAGATCAGAAGAAGATCTGCCTTCCCTACTTCCTGTTCTCCTACTTGAAGGAATGCATCCGGAAGTCTCGCACCACTGCCTCCATCAAGTCTGCAATCAAATATATCCCCTTTGGAAGGCTGCTCTCAGACTTTCTCATTGAAAGCAACTTGGTGCAAGATCTGGTCAATGCTGGATGTGTAGAGGATCTGAGCACCATAGTCAGTGATGTCTTCACTGCAAACTCTCTGAAGAAGATGGGTTTGGTCCAGAAGAAGATTGCTCCTGCTCATGAAGACACATCTTCTGAGATCAGAGGTAGAAGGATGCCTTTGAATGACTACCCTCTGTGGACACAGGCAGACAATCCTGACGCCATCAGATGCTATGTTGAAGACCTCAGGGCTCAAGGATTCGAAATTGACCTTGATGATTTCGTCAGCAGACTACCACCAGCTCCAGAGTTTCCTTCTCCTCCCAAGAGGAAAGCTCAGAGGAAGATGGTTCTCCCAAGAAGAAGAAGAAGAAAGTCAGAATCGTGGTGAAGCCTACTCGGGTGGAACCAGCTGCTGAGGTGGTCAGAAGGACTGAACCTCCTGTCAGAGTGACTCGATCATCAGCACATTCAAGTAAGCCTGCACTTGCTTCTGATGATGATTTGAATTTATTTGATGCACTCCCTATTTCTGTCTTGCTCCAACACTCCTCAAATCCCCTCACTCCTATTCCTGAATCCCAACCAGCCGCACAAACCACCTCTCCACCACATTCCCCAAGATCTTCTTTCTTTCAACCTTCCCCTACTGAAGCACCTCTCTGGAACTTGCTTCAGAATCAACCCTCTAGGTCAGAAGAACCAACCTCTCTCCTCACCATTCCGTACGACCCATTATCCTCTGAGCCCATCATCCATGAACAACCAGAACCCAACCAGACAGAACCACAACCCAGAACGTCTGATCACTCTGTTCCCAGAGCATCAGCACGTCCTGCTGCCAGAACCACGGATACAGATTCTTCAACAGCCTTTACACCTGTATCCTTCCCAACCAATGTTGCTGATTCTTCTCCCTCCAATAACTCTGAATCCATTAGAAACTTCTTGGAGGTTAGAAAAGAAAAGGTGTCTACCTTAGAGGAATATTACCTTACATGTCCAAGCCCTAGGAGATATCCTGGCCCTAGACCTGAACGTCTAGTTGACCCAGATGAACCTATCTTGGCCAATCCTTTACAAGAGGCAGACCCTTTGGCTCAACAAGCTCACCCTGTCCCTGACCAACAAGAGCCTATTCAACCAGAACCTGAACCCGAACATTCAGTGTCTAACCAATCCTCGGTTAGATCACCCCATCCTCTGGTTGAAACTTCAGATCCTCACCTTGGAACCTCTGAACCCAATGCTCAACTGATTAACATTGGTTCTCCACAAGGTGCCTCTGAAGCCCATAGCAGCAATCACCCAGCCTCTCCTGAACCCAACCTCTCCATAATTCCTTATACTCACCTCCAACCCACATCTCTCTCTGAGTGCATCAATATTTTCTATCATGAAGCCTCTTTGAGGCTCCGCAATGTGCACGGTCAGACTAACCTCAGTGAGAATGCTGAACATGTGGCTGATGAGTGGAACAATCTGGGCACTTGGCTGGTGGCTCAAGTTCCAATTATGATGCAGCTCCTGCATGCAGAGGGAAGTCAGAGCATTGAGGCTGCCAAGCAAAGGTTTGCTCGAAGGGTGGCTCTTCATGAACAAGAACAGAGAAATAAGCTTCTTGAAGCCATTGAAGAAGCCAAGAGAAAGAAGGCTCAAGCAGAAGAAGCTGCACGTCAAGCAGCAGCTCAAGCTGAACAAGCCAGACTTGAGGCAGAGCGACTTGAAGCTGAGGCTGAAGCTCTTAGATGCCAAGCACTTGCACCAGTTGTGTTTACTCCTGCTGCTTCTGCTTCCATTCCAGATCCTCAAGCTGCTCAGAATGTTCCTTCCAGTTCAACTCAGCCAAGCTCATCCAGACTCGACATCATGGAACAGCGTCTTGACATTCATGAATCCATGCTGATTGAGATGAAGCACATGATGATGGAACTTCTGCGACGATCTGACAAACCTTAATCTTAGGATCTCTTCTTTTTCTTTCTTTTTCGTTAACTTTTTTATTTTTGTTAAACTCTGTTTCTTTTTACTTATTTATGCTACTTTATTCGTTTGTGAATCTATGCATATCTATATATAATTGTGTCCCATATGTTTGCAAAACTCTTTTTATTCATAATAACTTTATGTTTACATCATACATTCTTTCCCTAAGTCTAGAATGGAGGATCCCTCCTCATTCTTCTGCACTCCTGGCGCTGCTCAGACCTATCCTTCTCCAGACGCTCCAGTACATGCTGGATGTTGCTGAGTCTGACCTTTAGCTCATCCGTCTCCAGAATCTCTTCTGAAGTCCTGAGCTTCTCTTCCAAACTTTCTTTTTCTTCCAGCAGCTTGAGTTCAAGCCGGCCGAGTTCTTGCACCTCCTCAACGAAGGCAAGAAATTCTTTCAGGTCTCTCTCCAACTCTGGACGCAGGTCCTCTTCCAGCAGTGTCCGTGTTAGCTCCGAGATGGTCGCTGTACCCTCTGGATGCCTGATGTTCAGGAACAAGTCCTCCTCGAAGGCCTTCTTCCTCAGCTCTTCTAGTGCTACGCTGTATGATGCCATTTTTTTTCTTTACTGAAAATTGTTCGAGGTGTGAAGCTTACCCTTCTCTCCAACGCTTTATATAGGCTTCACTTTCTCTCTGAAAGTTAATGCTCCTACGGTTTCTCGAGGTTAAGTTCTTGGTAACTGACCCTTCTCTTTACTCACTTGACCGGTGGTAAACGTTCTTCTCTTGCATTAACTCTTCCATTTATATTCGCCTAACTCTGATTCTTGCATCTTTTTCTTTTTCTTTAAACTTAGACCTTTTCTAAGGGGGAGTACCTTGTACTTCAAGCTAAGTTTTTCACACCCCAAGCTTTTTGCTTATGACAAAAAGGGGGAGTAAACCCAGTTTTTGATGTGTAAGATGTGTTAGTGTGATTTATTTTTCTTTTGGAGATTTTAAGAGTTCCACCTTCATGACCATAGATGTGTCACTGGGCAAATACAAGGAATACATTTCACTTCTTCTGAAGTGATTATAAGTTGACTCTGATACCCAAGACTCTGATACCTTGTCCATGACTCTGATTACTTATGCGCTCTGATTACTCGATTTTCATCTATGTCATAAGTTTTTCACTCTGAACTCTTATATTATTTAGCTCAGAATCTAGACTTTACTAACGTTTTCATCAAGTATTAGATTCAGGGGGAGCTAAGCTCAGAATCAAGCAGTGACTTGAATTCAGAATGAGCAAGATAAACTATTCACATCAGGATAAGTATTATTCTATATCTCTAAACTCTGAGTGAATTCAGTTTAATGTTTAAGAATTGTTCATCAAAAATCTTAGTTTTGTCATCATCAAAAAGGGGGAGATTGTAAGATCAAGTTTTGATCTAGTAGTACAACTCTATGTTTTGATGATTACAAGTTAACCTTTTGATATGAACAATTGTGGTACTCTAACGTGTTTTTCTGAGTGTGCTATTTGCAGGTTCTGACCTCAACTCAATCTCACACAAATCAGAAGCACTGTGTATAAAGAGTGACCCAAGCAACGCTTTCGCATTCACCATGTTCAGTATGAACAGTGGAAAAGCTTCAGAAGTTCTGAAGCTATACAAACTCTGATGTGGACTCAGTCGCTAGAAGCTCTGAAGATCCAGAAGTTCTGATAACCAAGAAACACTGAAGGTTCAGATGTTCTGATGGTGTAGAAGACTCTGAAGATCCAGAAGCTGAATAGTGGAAACTCTGAAGTCCAGAAGCAAGAAACTCTGAAGGCCATGTTCTTCCCTCTGAGTTCAGAATCAGAAGATACAATGGTCAGAGGATCTGTGCTTTCCCTCTGACTCTGATCAACCGGCTTCACAAGCTCCAATACGAAGCATTCCTCTGATCAGAAGTCTCCTAGGTTTAAAGGTCGCGTCGCTATCCAAGTACAAAAGCAACTGTACCTTCCTGACGACCTACCTAACGTTCTCAGCCACAGCAGAAGCTGGATTTTCCAGAACTGCCCTCCAACGGTAGCATTTCCCATGCATCGCTCAACCCTAATCCTTGGAGTATATAAAGAGGCTGAAGACTGAAAGAAACGGCAAGAAGCAAGAAGCATTCACATACGCAAGACATATTCAAAATCTTCTAAGTTTTCTTTCATCTGAAATTCATTGAGTTTACTATTAGCTTTTTAGAAGCAAATCTCTTGTAAACGATTCTTTGATAAACAGTTTGTTTAGTTCCTTTAGGAGATCAAGGTTGATCGGATCCTAGAGAAGACTAAGAGAGTGAATCTTAGTGTGAGCTAAGTCAGTGTAATTGTTAGTCACTTGTAGGTTTCAAGTGTAGTTGTAACTCTTACCTGATTAGTGGATTGCCTTCATTCTAAGAAGGAAGAAATCACCTTAACGGGTGGACTGGAGTAGCTTGAGTGATTTATCAAGTGAACCAGGATAAAATCCTTGTGTGCTTTTCTATCTCTTATCTTTTGCACTTAAGTTCTCGAAAGATTTGTCAAAATCTTTAAGGTGGAAGTTTTATACTGAAAACGTTATTCAAACCCCCCCTTTCTACCGTTTTTCATACCTTCAGAAGGAACGTACATCCATCAGAGCAAGTACACTAAAGAACTTCTGAAGAAGTTCAACATGACAGAATCTACAATTGCTAAGACTCCAATGCATCCTACATGCATCCTGGAGAAAGAAGATGCAAGTGGTAAAGTTTGTCAGAAGCTCTATCGTGGTATGATAGGATCACTAATATACTTAACTGCATCTAGGCCAGATATTCTGTTTAGTGTTCATCTATGCGCTCGTTTCCAATCAGATCCGAGGGAAACCCACTTAATTGCTGTTAAGAGGATCCTGAGATATCTGAAAGGTACCACTAACCTTGGCTTGATGTATAAGAAAACATCAGAGTATAAGCTTTCAGGTTACTGTGATGCTGATTATGCTGGAGATAGAACTGAGAGAAAAAAGCACTTCTGGAAATTGTCAATTTCTGGGAAGTAACTTAGTCTCATGGGCAAGCAAGAGGCAATCAACCATTGCACTATTCACTGCAGAGGCAGAATATATCTCAGCAGCCATTTGCAGCACCCAGATGCTCTGGATGAAACATCAGCTAGAGGATTATCAAATCCTTGAGAGCAACATCCCAATCTATTGTGATAACACTACTGCAATTTCACTGAGTAAGAATCCTATCTTACACTCAAGGGCAAAACACATTGAGGTAAAGTATCATTTTATTAGAGACTATGTTCAGAAGGGCGTACTTCTTCTGAAGTTTGTTGATACTGACCATCAATGGGCAGATATCTTTACAAAGCCCTTAGCAGAGGATAGATTTAATTTCATTCTGAAAAATCTGAATATGGACTTTTGTCCAGCATGAAGATGGATCAGAACCTCTGGCTACGATGCTTCTCTATCAGAAGATGTCTAGTTCAGAAGGTAACTCTATCAGAGGTTAAGTACCCATTGGTGCCTACTCTGAAGTTGAGACTGTAAACGTGTGTCAGTTGCTATGATACATCGTTCCTTGTGCCCGTGCTGACAATCTGTTGTAATGAGTGTAGATGTGCTTCTCTCCACCGTGTGATATGTGTATTAACTGTTTGTAATGATGTCTTTAATTTTTAACTGTTGATTTTACTTTGCTTTTTAATCAACAACGATTACCTTCTAAAACCACTACGCACACACGTTTCCGATCACTTTCGGTTTTACCTTCTCTCTCCTGCTTTTGCAAAACCCTTATCTTCTTCAATTCTCTCTCGCTCTCAACCTCTTCTCTTCTACCCAAACCTTCATCCTCAACAATGGTGAATCAAGAAAGAGCTGACTCCGGTGACAAGTCTGATTCCGCCAGTGGCGAAAGCACAGGGGTGACTTCCCTGTGCTTAGTCACCCCTGGCTTCCAATCATTTCTAAGGAAAAAAAATTTGAGGCTGAATTTAGTCACCCCCCATGGGACACAATACGTGAGTGAGAGGGAAGGCAACACGGCACCCTTTGTTTTCTTATATATCCATTTACTGCACCGCTGCACGTGACTACCTGAGCACTTCTTCTTATATTTTTTTTTCTTTTAATAACATGTATGTGGGTCTCACTCACTAGTATATAATTTAAAACAAAGACACTACCATCTAAAAAAGAAACAGAAGCGTGGGAAGGAAACAGGAAGAACAGAGAAAGGAAAGAAACAAAAGAAAAGGCCAAAGGCAAGGATAATAAAACTTCATTGTCTCATTGGATTTATGACATTGAAGAAACAACTCAAATAAAGCAAAGAGAAAGAACAAGAGATTTTGCTGGTATAACATTTAGAACCTCTCTATAATCTACTTTCTTTCTTGCTAATACTTTTTCATATATCACTTTCTATGGATATTCAAATTTTCATGTGTTCAAACTCAAATTTATTGGTTTAATTCTCTTTTTTGTTGCTTAATTGGTCTGATTATATGACATTGGATTTGTGGTGCTTGTGTTTTGCTTAAAAAAAGTGATAAAATATATGCACACCAAGTGTTTGTAAAAAGTCTCCTTTAAGATTTAACTTTCAATAAAGAGTTTTTGCTTTCATTGCTTCCTTCTTGTTATGTTATTGCTTTAATTTGTTGTTTTTTGATGAATTTGTTAGTGTTAATTGTTTATTTGAATGTTAAGAAAAGGATTAAATATAGAAAGAACTTCGAAGTTATAATCAAAGTCATGTATTGTGTTATTATAATCAATTTTGTTCCACTAGTGATAACTTTACTATATAATTCATTTTTTATTTGCACATTCTATTGTTTTATTTAAACTTTATTGTTTTACTCAAATTGTTTATTTTATTAGCTTGAAAAATGAAGAAGAAGAAAATGATTGACTTTTACTTTAAGAGAAAAGAGAGAGATGATGAAGAAGCACAACCTTCACTTGTTTCACCAACTTCAATAGATATTAATGTTTCAAATATCGTTGAAGTTGGACAACCAACACAATCAACCGTAGAGGAACTTGTCCAACCACCTCCTTCAAAAGCTTTGAGAATTGAACAAGAAAGAATCAATATTGATGCTTTGATTCGTGAAACCGTAGAGCAACTTGTCCAACCACCTCTTACTAAAATACACCATCCGGTCACATATATAAGCAAAAAAGATATTTTAGGTTCATTCATTTAATGAATGTATCTAGTTATTAATAATGACTAGATACATTCATTAAATGAATGAACCTAAAATGTTTTTTTTGCTTATATATGTGACCGGAGGGTGTACTTATGAGCCGGTTAGTATCTTTTTCACCCAAACTAATCTTATATTTCTTATGCTTTTATTAAATATGTCTTGCACTTAAACTAATTTTTTGTTCACACCAAAATACCTATGTGTTTTTTTTGGCAAATTTTTTATTTTATAAGAATTGAAATTTTCATACAAATTATATTCCTTTGCATCCTAGTCCCCCCCTAATGAAATTCCTGGCTACGCCCCTGGATTCCGCCGATGGAAGAGTTTTTCCCAATTTGGTTGTGGGTCTTCCAACAGGGCAAGTGGGTCCTGTTCTGCGTCCTCGTTCGACTGAGAGTGCCCAACATGAAGTGCAAGATGCTGAAGATGTTGTCCCACTTTCTCAGAGACAATGTCTGGTTACCTGCTGCTTTGCTCCTGAAGAACTCCAGGTTCTTGCTGAATGGAAATTTGATTTTGATGTCATTGCTGCAAATGGGTTTGACCTGCGTCCTGAGATTCAAGCACAAGGCTGGGAATGGTATTTTCAAAGGATCAGTGGTCCTGTGTATGATAAGCTTGTGAAGGAATTCTGGAAACACGCAGATTGCAATGAGCACCAAGTGGTATCCTTCATTCTGGGAAAAAGGATCATCATAACTGAGAAAACAATTGCAAGGCTTCTGGGTCCAGAATCGAGTAAGGGCTACAGGTTTCAGTTGCAAGATTCAAAGGTCTCAACCAACACCAAGGAGAAAGTCAACATGGCTCTCTACTCTACATGGAAGCCAGGAAAGAATGATTGCAAGACCAAGGAGCTTCACCCTGATTTGAGAATCTGGCACAAGATTCTTCTGCACTGCATCAACCAAAGATCAAAGGGAAGCTCTCCTGATTACATCAACTTCACCCAGAAGGTGTTGTTGTTCTTTGCCAAAGACCACAAAAAGGTGTGCCTGCCTTACTTCATCTTTTCTTATCTGAAGGAGTGCATCAAGAAGTCCAGAACCACCTCTTCACCAAAATCTGCCATAAAATACATACCTTTTGGTAGTTTGCTTTCTGACTTCTTTGTGGAAAGCAAATTGGTGCATGCCCTGCGAAGGTTGGGATGTTCTGAAGACTTGACAACAATGGCTGGAGATACTTTCAATGCCACATCCTTGAAAAGAATGGGCATGATCGAAACCAAAGTTGATTCCAGCACTGCTGAAGGAAGGCCAAGGAAAAGGATTCCTCTAAAGGACTATCCTCTCTGGTCCAAGGCTGATGATCCAAAGGCAATCAGATACTATCTTGAGGATCTGAAGCAGCAAGGCTTTGAGATTGATGTGAACAAATTCTTCAGAAATCTCCCAGAGCCTCCGGACTTTGAGTCCCTAAGGAAGAAGAAGACCAAGAGGAAGCAAGTTGAAGCATCTGAGGAGAAGGATCCCTCTGATGGTGATGACAATGATGATGATGATGTTCGACCACCTAAGAAGAAGGCTAAGAAGGTCAGGATTGCACCTCAAGTAGTTATCATGGAAACTACTCAGGAACAAGCTAGACCTGCACCCTCCATCAGAATCACAAGATCTGCAGCAAGAGCTTCAAGTAAGTTTGCTGCCCTTTCTGATGATGATTTAAATTTGCTTGATGCAACCAATCCTGAACCATCACCAATTCATCAACAAACCTCTCACCCTTCACCCCCTAGAGACTCCTTCTTTCAACCTACCATTGAGGAAGAACCCCTTTGGAAAATGCTTCAAGCCAACAAAACCTCTGCCTCCACTACACCTATCATTCTTCCATACCATTCAGAAACCTCTAAACCACAAGCCTCTGATCAACAAACCTCCGCACCACAAGCCTCTGAACCTCAAGACTCTGATAAAACCACTACCAATCCACAATCACGTCATCCATCTGATCGTGACAACCTCTCTCCTATTCCATCTGTATCCTTTCCCACAAATGTTCCATTTTCTTCTCCATCCAACAAGTCAGAAGCCACTAGGAAATTCTTTCAAATTGCTAGAGAAATGTTCTCTGAAATCCCTGAGCATTTTATCAATGTTCCTAGTCCTCGCCGCTACCCTGGACCTAGGCCAGAACCTCTGGTTCCTCCTGATTTCCCCATCCAGGCAATTCCTATTGCCTCAATGCCTCCTCCTCCTCCTCCTCCTCTTCAAGAGAATGCTGAGTCAGTCTCCAACCATTCACCTAATAACACACAGAATCCTGAGACTGAAACTCTTCAACCAAACCCTGAGACCAATAACTCTGCACATCAGACTCTGCAGATTGGTTCTCCCTCTGAAATTGCCAGCAGAAACCACTCCTCATCACCTGAACCAAACCTTTCCCTTATTCCCTACACTTACTCTGGACCAACCACCCTTCTTGACTGCATCAATGCATTTAATCATGAAGCATCATTAAGGATCAGCAATGTGCATGGTCGCACTGACCTAAGTGCAAGTCCAGACCTGGTTGTTGACGAATGGGAACGTCTGTGTTCTTGGATGGTTGACCAAGTTCCTCTGATGATGGGGTTTCTCAACTCTGAGAAGGAAAAATGTATTGAAGCTGCTACTCAACGTCTAAGACGAAGAGAACTTCTGGCTGAACAGCAGATAAGGGAACAACTCTATTCTGCTATTGAAGAAGCACGAAAGAAGAAAGAACAAGAAGAAGAAGCTGCAAGGATTGAAGAAGAGCAACGTGAAGCTACAAGGTTGCAAACTCTGGAACAAGCTGCTCAACTTCAAGCTGAAGCTGAGGCTCTCAGAAATCAAGCCTTTAGCATTATTCCAGTTGCTTCTGCATCAGGTCAAGCTTCTCACTCTGATCAAGCTACAACATCTGTTCCACCTCAGTCAGATCCTAGGATTGATCTCATTGAACAACGCCTTGACTCTCATGATGCCATTCTTCAAGAGCTAAAGCAGATGTGCACAGAGCTTCTATGGAGAACACCCAATCCTTAGATTTTAGGAACTCTCTCTTCTTATATGTTTTTATTTTAATTTTCTTTCTTTTTAAACTATGTTTTCTTCTCTCTGCTTTTTATGTTATGTTTTTCTTTTATATTTCCCATTATGTGTTGCATATTAGTTGTTCATCATAAAATGTTTTAAAATTGACCAACAAACAACCGCTTTTTATTCATGGCAATATCATACATTTGCATCGTTACAATTAAAAAGGAGGATTTCTCCTCAAGTTCCTACATTCTCTACGCATCGCTGCTTTCTCTAGCTCCAGACGATGCTACTCATATTCCAGACGATTCAAGGTCAGACGAAGCTCCTGCTTCTCAGGACCCTCTGCCATGGACACCAGTGCGTCCCCCACTTCCTGTCTCCTCACCTTGTTATCCAGCTCCTGCTGGAAGAGGTCATGTAGCTTCTCTACAAAGGCAAGGAAGCCTCTGAGGATTGTGTCCATTTCTGGACTCAGATCCATTCCCAATAACCGGTTGGTCATATAATATACTGTTGGCTCTTCCGGATGGCGCACGTTAAAGAACAAACTCTCATCACATGCCTTCCTCCTCAACTCTTCGATACAATCTATGTATGAAGCCATTGCTAGTTATGTTCTTCTGTATCTGGGATGTGAAGACTATTATGCTTTAACCGCTATTTATAAGCTCAATTCAGTCTCCAGACGTTAATGCTGAAGCAGTTTCTCGAGGATAAGTTATTGGTAACTGAAGCTTACCTTTACTCCCTTGGCCGGTGGTAAACGCTCTGCAAATTCGCGAATTTTTTTTATTTATTTCCTTCTCCATCTTTTTGAAACTTAGACCTTCTCTAAGGGGGAGTACCTTGTACTTCAAGCTAAGTTTTTCACACCCCAAGCTTTTTGTGACAAAAAAGGGGAGTATAACCCAGTTTTTGATGTGTAAGCTGTGTTAGTGTGATTTCTTTTTCTCTTTGAGAATTTAAGAGTTCCACCTTTATGACCATAGATGTGTCACTGGGCAAATACAAGGAATACATTTCCACTTCTTTTTAAGTGATATTGGTTGACTCTGATACCTTACTCTGCTCATGACTCTGAATACTTATGCGCTCTGATTATTTCAATTCATCTATGTCATGCGTTTTCACTCTGAACTCTTCTATTATTTATGCTCAGAATCTAGATAGCACTTATGTTTTCATTAAGTCTTAGATTCAGGGGGAGCTAAGCTCAGAATCAAGCTGTGACTTGGATTCAGAATGAGCAAAATAAACCATTCACATCAGGATAAGTCTATTTCTATTCTCTAAACTCTGAGTGAATTCAGTTTATTGTTTAAGAATTGTTCATCAAAATACTTGGTTTTGTCATCATCAAAAAGGGGGAGTACAACTCTATGTAAGATCAAGTTTTGATCAAAATACATTGTAAGATCAAGTTTTGATCATGTAGTACAACTCTATGTTTTGATGATTACAAGTTAACGTTTTAGTATGAACAATTATGGTACTCTAACATGTTTTCTGAGTGTGTTCATGACAGGCTCTAACCTTGATATAATCTCACACAAATCAGAAGCAATTTGCTTAAAGAGTGACCCTAGCAACGCTTTCGCAATCTCTATGTTCAAATTGAACAGTAGAAAAGTTTCAGAAGATCTGAAGATAGTCAAGCTCTGATGTGGACTTAGCTCACTTGAAGTTCTGAAGATCCAGACGTTCTGATAACCCAGACACTCTGAAGGCTCAGAAGCTCTGATGGTTTAGAAGACTTTGAAAATCCAGAAGCTGAAAAGTGAAGTCTCTGAAGTCCAGAAGCAAACTGGCTCTGAAGACCAAGTACTTCTCCTCTGAGTTCAGAATCAGAAGCTACAACGGTAAGAGGATCCATGCTTCCCTCTAACTCTGATCAACAAGCTTCACAAGTTCCAACACGAAGCATTCCTCTGATCAGAAGTCAACAAGGTTAAAGGTCATGTCACTATCCAAAGTACAAAAGCAGTGTACTATCCTGACAACCTAACCTAACATTCTCAGCCACAGCAGAAGCTGGAAATCCTAGATTTGCCCTCCAACGATAGCATTTCCATGCAATGTTCAAACCCTAATTCTTGGAGTATATATAAAGGCTGAAAACTGAAAGATGCTGTTGAAGAAACTTATACGCGCAAGCAATATTCAAATCTTCTAAGCAATCTTTCTTCATCGAATTCATTGTGTTTACTACAAGCTTTTCAGAAGCAATCTCATTGTAAACAATACTTTTTAAACAGTTGTTTATTTTTACCTTTAGGAGATCAAGGTTGATCGGATCCTAGAGAAGACTAAGAGAGTGAATCTTAGTGTGAGCTAAGTCAGTGTATTGTTAGTCACTTGTAGGTCTCAAGTGCAGTTGTAACAAATCTCTGATTAGTGTATTGCCTTCATTCTAAGAAGGAAGAAATCACCTTCACAGGTGGACTGGACTAGCTTGAGTGATTCATCAAGTGAACCAGGATAAAATTCTTGTGTGCTTTTCTCATCTCTTATCTTAAGCCCTTTACTTGTGTTTCGAAAGATTTGCTAAAATCTTAAGTGGGAAGTTTTATTCTGAAAATGCTATTCAAACCCCCCTTCTATCGTTTTTCATACCTTCAATCTTGTCTTGGTATGCAGATTCTCCTTCTTTCCTTCCTTCTTATCCAGTACAGCAGCAACATCCTTGTTGGTCCTGGGAAAATGACTAGAAGCCTTCACAATCTTTTTCTCTTTAAACCCTCTTGGTTTCCACTCTTTCCTTGCTTGAACAACATGTGAATTGATCCTTGGTTGATCATGTTGCTGAGGAAATCCATACAATCTGTAACAGTAGGGCCTTATATGTCCATATCTTCCACAATGATGGCATCTCCAACTCAAGTTCTTTGCCTTCTTGCCTTGTGGGTAAGTATACGGTATTTGTTGATACACATGTTCGACACAATGTTGTGGCATCTGGCTTGACATCTTGAATTCAGTTTTTCTTTCTGCAGGAACAAACTTACGAGTGATCTTTTTGGATTCTTCTGGTGCAGAGTCACTCTCATATCCCAAACCTTTCATATCCTTGGTTGTCTTTCCTGTTTCTAACATCAGATCAAACATATCAGTACCATTATTCAACATACGTACAGATTTTATCATACCTTCAAGTTTAGATTTCAGCACAAATACTTCCTCTTGAAGATTGTTATTGATATCCAGCATATTATGTTTTTCATTTTCAAGACCTTTGACAGTTCTCTCCAGCTTCTTACCATAGTCACACGCTTCTTGTCAATTTTTGAATAACAACTTGTATGTTTCAGCAAGTTCTTCTTCTGAAATTTCTCCATCACTGGACTCAGTCTCAGAATTGTATTTCACAGTAAGTCCCAAGACTTGATTTCTAGTTTTATCTCCTTCAGAATCTTCATCAGACCAAGTGACCATCATCCCTTTTCCTTGTTTCTTCAAAAACGTTGGACATTCTGCTTTGATATGACCATACCCTTCACATTCAATACACTGAACCCCTCTGTCTTTGCTGGATTTCTCTTCATCCTTGCCTCTGCATTGAAAATCAAAATTCCTGGTAATGTCGGGCGACTTGTCCTGAACATTTGTCATTGACATTTCGTTAATTCTCTTCAAAACTTTGTTAAAATTTCTACCAAGAACTGCTATAGCTTCTGAAATACTTTCACCAGTATCCTTCTCAGACATATCATCATCTAAATCTGTGCTTGAGACAAGGGCAATGCTTTTATTTCTCTTTTCAGGTCTATCATTCTGAGTCATTTCAAAAGTCATCAAGGATCCAATAAGCTCATCCACCTTGATACTGCTTATGTCTTGAGCTTCTTCAATAGCAGTTACTTTCATGTCAAACCTCTTAGGAAGAGATCTGAGAATCTTTCTCACAAGCTTCTCTTCTGATATTTGTTCTCCCAAGGCGAATGAGGAGTTTGCCATATCACGCAGTCTCATATGAAAATCAGAAATGATCTCATCCTCCTTCATCTTTAAGTTCTCAAATTGAGTTGTTAGAATCTGAAGCCTTGACATTCTAACTCTGGAAGTCCCCTCATGAGCAGTCTTGAGAATCTCCCAAGCATCCTTTGCCACAGTGCAAGTGTTGATCAATCGGAACATATTTTTATCCACTCCATTGAATATAACATTTAAGGCTTTGGAGTTTCCAAGAGCTTCTACATCTTCTTCTTTCGACCACTCTTCTTCGGGCTTCAATTCTTCTGTTGAAGTTCCTTCTTTAGATACTACCACTGGATGTTTCCAACCTTTGCCAATTGCTTTCCATGTTTTGTTGTCCATAGATTTAAGAAAAGCAACCATATGAGCCTTCCAATAATCATAGTTGGTACCATCCAATAAAGGTGGCCTAAGGAGTGATCCTCCTTCTTTAATGTTGTCCATGAAACCAGAATACATATTCCCTAGAACTCACCCAAACAGAATAGGGTGTCTGCTCTGATGCCAATTGAAATTCGTATTCACCTAGGGCAGATGTGATACACAATGTTGCAACAATGTGTATAACAATCAGAGTACCAAAATTTAAATAAACAGTTAAACAAAAGCACGCAACGAGTTGTTAACCCAGTTCGATGAACATCACCTACGTCTGGAGGGCTTCAGCCCGAGAAAGATAATCCACTATAATAGTCAAGCACGTACAAAAGGTTCACCAAGAACAGAAACAGTTCTAAACCTTTCTACCTATTGCTACCAGTGGCTTAATACTTAAGGTCTCCCTCTAAGTATGAGAACCCCTTCTCTCTTTCTCTCAATCACTGCCTCAGTGATCTCACTTGTCAAAAGCAATAACAAGTTTTGCTGAGACTAGCACTCAACTAAACATATCAACTTAGTATTTGCAATAGCACAGGAAGCACTAAGTTGTTACAATACTCACAACAGGACTCAAATAATAAACCCCAAGATCAATATCTCACGCTCAGAATCCCTGTATAGCTAGGGTTTATAAGCTCCTTTATATAGACGTTCAAACGAGGCTTGGATCTTCAATGGGCCGCACGTCAAAGAGTCCACAAAAGCACTTCTGGACAGAATCTTCAAGGAATCAAATTGTGAGACCCAAGTTTTTAGCTTAGAATAAATTAGTAAAATTTCTTATTCACGAATAATTTCGATGTGACGTGAAGTAAGGAAACTGGATAAACGCTTATTAAATGGAATAAATGTATGGAGAAGATATTTCACGAGAAGGTTAAGGACAAGATTCGAATCGACGGAACTTATGACGCAAGTATTATTCGTTTACGCCTAGGACAAAAACCTTAGGAAAATATTAATTTAACCCTTGGAACACTATAGGAAAATATTCCAAAAATCTTCAAGAGGAATATAAGAATTTCTCTTATTCCTTTCCATAACGAG
Organism: Lotus japonicus; assembly: GCF_012489685.1. Classification (NCBI taxonomy): domain Eukaryota; kingdom Viridiplantae; phylum Streptophyta; class Magnoliopsida; order Fabales; family Fabaceae; genus Lotus; species Lotus japonicus. The sequence goes on from NC_080045.1 coordinate 16,684,868, forward strand.
CGTTTCGATACGAAACCCTGGAATGTACGAAGGTCAAATTCCAATACTCGGAAGTTTGCCGAAACTAAATCACGGATAGTTCAAGAAACCTAAAATCAACGGACTATGAAGACTTTTTCTATTCGGAGCTTCAAACGAAGATTCCACACGCGTACCTATTTCTCTCGATGTTTCTAATCTTTCTTCAGAACGAAGTTTTCTCATCCGACATCAACTGCAAAAAGTAACTTTTCGGGTAAAATCGATTTACACCGACTTTGGATCGTTTGATTTAATTCCAAGAAACCTGTTTTGAGTTCTGGAATTCTGTCGCCAGAACCTATCTTAGAATTCACGGAGGAATGTGCAGGAAAAATCGAAATCGCGAAATAATCATTTTCCCGCGTTTTCCATTTTCTTTAAATAGCTTGAAAAATGAAAAAAAATCAAAGAAAACATCACAACACACACACACGGTCGTGGGGTTGCAAGGAGGAAGGAGGAGATTTGATTTTCGCCGATTCTTGTCTGATCGTCGCACAGTTCATTGCTACGCGTAGGCCTCGAGGTACTGATGTTTTTCCTTACCTCTGATCGTAAATTCTGTCGCTTTTCTCTATGTTTTTCTGTGCTCAAAGTTTTGAGCTTTTTGTAAAACTGTCCAAATAACTTGATTTCTCTGTCTAAACTTATTCCCTACGTGCCCCTGAGCATGTTTAGCGGATTACATTTCGCCGAATCTCGCCGAAATGCCGCCGAACTTCAATTCTGCTCATAATACCCATTTTTGGCTAAAGTTCCGTCCTTTGGGCTTAAAACTCTCGACTGAGCTTAGCGTTAGTAGGATTAGTCGTCATAATCGTCGTTGGTATCGACCCCATCTAATTTGTTTTTCGAAATTCTGATTTTGAGTTTCCGAGCTAAAAATATTGACCAAAATACCCCTGCGACAGTTTTCGACCTGATAATTTTTCTGAGAGTTTCTCTGGCCTAGATATCGCCTAAGAATACCTAGGAATTGATTTAGATCGAAGAAAAAGTTCGGAAACCCTATTTTTGAGAGTGGCCGAAACCTATTTGTTAGGGTACCGTGTCCAAAAATAATTTTTGGGTCTCTATGACCTAAGCCATTGCGTAGCTCTTTCAATTGTCGAAATTTTGGCTCCAGTTTCGTGTCATTCCGAGTTCTGTAGCTCGAGTTATGCGCATTTTAGCGAAAACCTGTCTTATTGTCCATTCGTGCCTAAATGTCGAACTCTAGAGTTTCAAAAACTTCTTTTCGGGTTTTGATAGTGTTATTAGTTGTTTTGTTTCTTAGCGACTAAGCAATGATACTTTGCTTAAGGTTTGGAACGAGTTGAGCTGAGGAAAGAGATTTTGGAGCAATTGGTGAGGTTTCACAACTGAGGAGGACGCCCGGGGAACTTGCTGGGTTCGGGAGCTTTATTTTGGATTGGACTGGGATGTTGAGCTTGGATGGAGAAATTGGCTAAGGTAAGGGTAACTCAGTTTTAGAGCGTCTTTGAGTCTTGCATGCTTTAATCGCACTGCTTGCGTTTGAGATGAAGTTGTTTAAACTTGATTGGTAATTGATTAAAATGTTGGTATGCTTGCAATGTTGTATGCTCGCTTATATTGACTGTTTCTGAGGTTTGTGCCAAAAGTTTTCTGAAGGCTTCGGCCGAGTAAACTTATGGAGACGTGTGTCTCCGATTTCCGAGAGGCTTCGGCCGTTTACTGGTTTCTGTCATTGAGTTGAGTTGACGTATGCTTGTTGATATTAAGAGTAACATAGGGTTATTCTGTCTTGATTATTGGATTTGAAATTATTGATATATATTTGTGCATATGCGTTGTTGGATTGTACTGTGTGGCCTTCGTGGCGTTAAGTGGCGATGAGGAGGTGTGGTCCTATCATTGTCCCGTCTTGTGAGACGCTAAGTGGCGATGAGGAGGTGTGGTCCTATCATTGTCCCGTCTTGTGAGACGCTAAGTGGCGATCAGGAGGTGTGGTCCTATGATTGTCCTGTCTTGTGAGACGTTATAAGTTGCGATCAGGAGGTGTGGTCCTATGATTGTCCCGTCTTGTGAGACGTTATAAGTGGCGATGAGGAGGTGTGGTCCTATCATCATCCCGTCTTTTGAGACGTTATTGATTGACTCATATTGTTGGTTTTATTGTTATCTGATATGTTAAGTGGTTGATATCTGATTTGTTGTTATATTGTTGAGGATTATTGATATCTGATTTGTTGTTATATTATTGAGGATTATTGATATCTGATTTGTTGTTATATTGTTGAGGATTATTGATATCTGATTTGTCGTGATATTGTTGAAGTTGTTGATATCTGAATTAATGTTGTATTGTTGAGGATTGTTTATATCTGATTTGATTTATATTGTTGAGGTTGTGGATATCTGGTTTGATTTTATGTTGTTGATTTTGCTGATATCTGATTTAAATCTATGTTGTTGATATCTGAATTAAATTTAGGTTGTTGGATATATGTCGTTATCTATCTTGAATTAAGTTGCTAGCTTATGTGCCATGTTACACACTTAAACTTTGATAGCATGCTTTTCCCTTTTATACGTGGTAATTGCATGGAGTTAACCCTTTCTATTTGCTATTTGTTGTTTGGGCGCTTAACGCTATTAGGCGTTGGAGAACCCTCGATGAAGCTTGACCTTTGTACGAGTCGGAGCTGAAGACTTGAAGATTAGTGGAAGACATGAAGAGTAGAGTCGGGTTTAAGGCTAGAGCCTTGGGTTAGAGAGCTTACCGTTATTGGTTTAAGCTTGCATAAAGATTTTAGGAATTTATATTTGAGGTTTCGGGTAGGTTCTGATTCATTGCTTTCCTGCGGTTCCCCGATGTGGAGATCGTAGGGAGTATGTCGGATTCATGGTGTCATTGCATCATAGGTTTTTGTTGAGTTGTTTCTATTGGTTAGGTTTTGTAGTTGGGAGTATGCATGACATGTTTTGGAAATACACTTCGAAAAGAAAAAAAAAATAATACTCGTGTTTATATATTCGTTTGGAAAATATTGCATATTTACTTTGATAGGTTACTAAAGTGACACCTGAAAATCGGGGCGTTACACAAATCTTACCAGAATAAAATAACAGAACCAAGTAAATTGAAGTTCAAACTTTGAGATAGACTTGGTTCACACGTTATCAATCTTGTTACTTCAGCCAAGATTAAAACAAACACGCCTTCAGAAGATAAAACGCACAGCATAGAATAAATCTTCTGAATTTCCATACAGTCAGCAGCCCAACAAACAACTTGATTTCAGCGATTGAACTACCAACATACGTAAACGCAACATGTTGCTCCAGATGTCGGAACATATGGTTGCACATCGTGTTTTGTGCAAAATGCAGCCAATCAAAAAAACTACACTTTCTACCTACAAGGGGAATGTCCTCATGGCCCATGATGTTCACAAAAGCATTAAATTCAGAAATCTCCCCCAAACCGCTCCTGCCTTCTTAAGAGGACTGTTTCCTTTCCTCAGGACATCTAACAACGTTAAAATCTCCTGCTACGCACCAAATAGTCTCCTCCATTGACTCTTTCAGGCTGATAATATCACCCCACAGTTGTCTTTTCCCCCCTAAGTTACAGGGGGAATAGACATTTACCAGTAAACAGTCAATAACCTTCCATTTGCCTTTAAGACCAAGGAAACCAGAACCAACAAAACTCTGCTCAAGAGAGAAGGCATCTTTATTCCAAACGCACAGTAGGCCTCCTGCACTATTGACAGCCGGAGAAGCCACCCAATCCAGATTGCCATCTCCCCAGATCGAGTTGCAGAGAGGTTTATCCACCAAGGCAATTTTTGTCTCTTACAGGAGAAGCATTTCAACTGCTTCAGACGCTACCATACTTCTAATAAATTTCTGTTTCACCCTACCACCCATCCCCCGCACATTAAAGCAAAGCAGCTTCATCAGGCAACCGATGGCAATCCTCCCCGCACTACAATTATCTTATTGGCATACTGTGCTTCATCACGTGCCTCCAACTCCCTTAATTTTGCAATCAAGTCTTCATCACAACCCTTGTAATTTACACCAAGTGACTTTCCAAGGCTCCAAAGCTTTTCTGCCTCCTTTGTCTCATCAGCCAGTAAAGATTATTGCAATTCCGTATCCCATCATCAGAAATTGAGTTACTAAAAGAATGAGTAAAGTGACGAACCTCCTTCCTCTTTGTTGCGTTTAAATTATCACCAAGAAAAGGTTTGTTCGTCCTTTGTGAGCCCTCTAATTGGTACTCCTCCAGTGTCCTCTTTGCAACAGGACTTACTTCCTCAATGGAGTCTGATGCGGAAGATGGAAGTGGGTCGCCAGCAGATGCATTCGCTGCAGATCGAGATCAATCTTCCCTCAAGCACACTGCGCCCTCGAGAGGGTCAAGACCAGCTTCAACCTCGGAAGTTCCACCAAAAGCGAACCTCAGGATGATCGGGCTCTCCACTGCACCCTTATCGGGGGCAAGGCTGCTACTCAAAGAGCAAGGCTTAACAGGGGAAGGGACGTTGTTCGCGATGGACCCAAGGCAGAAGGGATTACCCGGTCCAGCCAAACACAACCCAGGAGAACAAACAGGACCCTCCCTTACTAGTGGCACGTGTGAAGGGCCAGCCGGAGCAGGGGCCTCACGTGCTCTAAGGGGCCCACGAGTATCACTACTTCCCTCCACAGGTAAAGGAACTCCCACCCCTTTTCCAATGGGAGCCAAGTCAACTCTCAAAATTTCTGATCCAAGAGAGATGTTTGAAACCTGCCCTACAACCAGCCCTTGTGTCTCCCTTACAAACTGACAGGTTGGTAAACAATCAGCGTTTGTCCCCGAGGCCACTGGGGAAGCATTAACATTTTTTGTCCTCGTACCACCCGATTGGTCCCTCTGATCCCCTTGGTTTGTGGGCCCTCACATCACCAACTTAGGGTTTAGCAGGGCACCCGAAGAGTCGTCGCCGTCCTCTGAATCGTCGGAGCCTCATGAAGCTGGGTCTACCTCCGTGTTGAACCACCCACTAGACACTGAATCTTTCTCAGAGGCAGGTCCCTGAAAGCAGCAGCAATTAGAGAAACACGTTTCTTCAAAGAGACAAACGTCAAAGACATTGTCTTTCCATTTCAGCTTGGTTGAAAAAGGACCTAACTTGGTGAAGTGGGTTCGGACTTGAATCCTTGCCCACTCCACCCGATTGAACTCTTTGGTTTCAGGATCGATCGAGACCAATGAACCGAAAGAGGAGACGAGCTGGCTAAAGCAACCCCAGTTCCAGAGGTGCAGGGGAACGCCTTCACATCTAAACCACCTAATTCGGTGGCTTAACCCAAAAGAGGGACTCCCAGGTTTCACTTCTTCGAAAGTGTCCTCCATCCAAGTGCTCATCCCCTGCAGTGAGACCTGAAGGTCATCGTCCTCGTCTCCAGTGAGGAGGACAAGGTTATCACCCAAAGACCTTACCTTCACAGCCTTAAAGCCTTCTAGAAGAAAACTATCCTAAAGAGTTTCCACTTTCTGAAGGTCCTTCAGCTTGCCAATCAGACTCCTTCCCAACCAGTTATCAATAGTACCTTCCTGCTGGAGAGCCACGAGATTCTCCTTGGCCTCCACTGTAAATTAATCGCATCCTGGGTAGGAGAACCAACATGGCCAGCAAGAGCCTGCTTGTAGGACAAAGGCCCACAAGTCCCTTCTCTCCTTGGTCCAAGAGCAGGGTAGGTAGGAGCCTGATGACGGAGGGGTTTTTTGTGCTCCGAATTCCTTCCAGAGAGGCGCATACCTGCAAGACCTGGTTTGCCGCCCCCACCCCCATGGTTGCTGAACCTTGGCAGGTTAACAAAGAGCTTTTTACCGCAGAGGAAAGCTTGGTCAAGCTGTCGTTCGAGAAGCATAGGGTCCCTGACGTTCTTAAACCTGACGAAGCCAAACCGCATCCCTGCCTTGGTCCTCTTATTAGGGATGAACACCTCCCACACTTGCCCCCAGCCATGGAAAAAGGACCACATTTCCTTCTCCCCATGGTCATCCGGAAAGTGGGAGAAGAAAAACGAAGTGATTCCTCCATTGTCCCTCTGTTTCCGACGCCCCACCACCTTTTCCCATCCGTCATCCTCTCCCCCTCTCTCTCTACCTTTCTCTCTCATATTTTTTCTTCTTCATGTTAATACTAATTTTAGACACTAAAACAACCTAGTCTTAATGATCATATTGTTGGGCTAAATTAAAGGAGATGATTTAAAACTCGGGGGATAAAACTCTATATTGGGCTAAAGAGCAAACCACAAGTGAGTTGGACACCACATCTTTCACCAGGGCCTTTAGGCCAAAAAGGCAACTGCCTAAGGCCTCCAACAAAACAAAACAAAAATTAGGCCCAAATTTTGTTTTAGTTATAAATGAAACGGCCAAACAGTGAGCTTATGTGTTGGCTAAATTTTCCAATGTTGTCACGTTGGAAATTGCAAATATAATTGAATGCTTGATTGATATACAATATATATAGGATTTATTAGAAATACCTACTAGAAATAAAGACTCATAGTTGATCAAAATAAAATAAATAAAAATCATTCATCTTCCCTAAAATTAGCCAGGTACAAAGGGAAGTTACATAATATTCTTTTTTAAAATAAGTTATATCAATATCATCTCTTTTAAAACTATTCAATATCATCATTAGTATAATTTAAAATATTTATTTATCCTAAAAAATTAAATTCCTTTTATTCCTTAATTTATTCCAATTCTCTCTCAATCTTTTACTCTCTCCCTGGTTTAGACTACAGACGTTTAGGCATGATGTGGTATATATGAATAAACTTGCATCTCCTAATACTATGATGAGATAATATGCAAATGGAGTTGCTGGGTTTGGATTTGTCAAACTTTATGATTATGCGAACAAACGGAAATTAACACCCAGTGAACAAACCTCTGTTGAAGATGGAAACAAGATGCAAAATATTGGTTTTGAGGGTCGTGGAAATAAGCATTGATTAGCTGGGGTTTGCTGTAATTTTGATATGCTCTCATGCTGTTGTCATCAAAAGATGTTGCTATGGTTGCTGCAATCATGTCAATGGAGTTGTTTTTCGAACCTGAAGTACTGTGGCAGTTAAGTTTGTTGGCTTTTGAATTTGAAATCCGTACCTTATAATTAGACTAGTTGTCTCGACTTTGGTGCTATGTTAGCAGTTTTAATCATTTCATTCTGCATATGTTATTTATTTGCTTTTGGTAATTACAATATCTATGGATGTCGATATTTTGATTTAAAAAAAATTGATTGTGAAGATTTATCTTGCTAATAGGAAATATGGTGGTGTGCCCATAAAGAAATCAGACATCAAATGGCATAGACTGCAGATGTTATGTATTGAGATTTATGAGACTTGATCCTTTCCGAATCCTCACAATCTCCATATAAGGTATGTGGATGTTTACTAAATTTATTGTCATGATTTTTTTACTCTCTGCTAGTATCTTTTTAAGGATATATAGAATGATATTTTTGTTTTGAATTGTTATCTTATTTTTGCAGGAGGTCAAAAATTGGATGTGAAATGTTCAAATAGATATGAAGAGTTTTTGCAGGATGTGAGATGTCCAAATGAAATCTGACGACCAACCAAGTGTGTAATATGTTGCAGCATTGGTGTTAGTTGTATTTTGTTTAAGCTATGTTCTATTAGCTTTGTAATGCAACACAGTCAGTGGCTTTTACTGGAACAATGTATGAATTTAATTAAGTATTATTTCCATATAAATTAAGTTTATTATTTGAAGAATTTGGTGTATTGAGATTTTTCTGCTGCAACATTTAGCGTAATGCAACACTGTAAAATTTAATTATTGTTGATATGTGTATAGATATCTCCCCAATTGACCGTGGCAATAGAAGATAAGTATTGCCACGGTTCCCCACTTGACTGTGGCAATAGATGTAACTTATTGCCACGGTTCCCCACCTGGTCGTGGCCATAGATGCAACATATTGCCACGGTCCACGCTTAACCGTGACAATAGAGGCCACATATTGCCACGGTTGTCCTTTTCTCACTGTGGCAACAGGTGAAGCAATTGCCACGGTTCGCCCTTCAACCGTGACAATTGAGCAATTGCCACGGTGGCTATCGCCACGGTTTAACCGTGGCAAAAAGGCGTGCGACCGTGGCGAAAAGCCTTTTCTGTAGTAGTGGTGAATCGAAATTGAGTTTAATGATATCCAAACATACTCATTCAGTCATACAGAATTGAAGATGTAACATGTCATTCCATTAATTCCTAATGGAGTAATCTCCAAAGTTAACTAAATCAAATCTTACATAAAATTGATAAGGAGTTCCCACTTTTTCCATGTCTGAAGTGTCAGCAGAAGACTCACCCTAAACAACTAAAGGATACATAAGTGAAACTAAACCCTGAGTTACAAAGAGAAAAAACATGGACTTAACACACCCACAGAACAGTTAAAGTTACTTTTTGACCAACCTAATTAGTAGCAACACCAAGAGTTATAATTTCACTAAACAAGAAAACTCAAGAGAATAAATATAAACTATGATTAGATTCCAGCAAGTTGTTTGATTTGAACACACATGAGGTTGAAGCTAGCTAGCACTGAAACTCCTCATCATCATATAGAGACTAGAGTCCCCCTAGAGCTAACCCTAGCGCCGCTTTGGAGCAGTTTCCTTCCGTGCATTGAAGTAGACAGCAGCAACAGGGAGGCCAAGATCATTCTCAGCAGAGAAATCGCGAGTGTTGAAGTGATCCCTACTTGAAGTTGAAGCTGATGGTGGGGTAACACTAACAACACCCTTGTTCTTGCGATTTTGCTTGAAAAGGACAAACACATACCTGTGGATCCCTATAATAGGCATTGGGATCTCATAGCTTGTCAACTCCTTTCCTGATATGTGTATAAACATCCCCACCCCAAATCAAGGGGGGGCAAAAAAGAAAACGGAGATTGGGGTCAGTTTGTTTCAGTGAGTAGTGATCTCTTTATTCTATGTCCATGTGCATTTTTTGAGTACTTTAAAGAAATAATGGTAACCTACCAAATGTGGCATCTGTTGAGCCTGGAATGTCAGTCACCATCCTGCACAAATGCAAATAGTTTCATTGTTATTTGGGGACCTCCCTAATAGGAATGATTGTAAGTTCCAGAGTTTTTTTTTTTTTTACCATCTCTGTTAGTTCTAAGGTGATGGACGAAGTTAAAAATTAATTCACATGAACATATATATTTTACATTCAGTACATTATATTTATAATGTGTTATAATATGCTGAAATTAATTGGCACAAAAGCATTTTAACAGGCGCCATGTTTTTCTTTCCACGTCACTTCAATTGGGTTTGTTTCTATACCAAAATTTACATGAGAGATAGCGAAATAAGAGAGTGAGAGTAATAGAGGTCATATAGGAAAAGTTATTAGTACAAATATAAATATTGCAGACGTCCAGAAAGCCAAGAGATAGAAGAAATGGACATGTATATCATAGATGTGAAAACTAGAGTGATAGATAGAAGAAATGAAGTATTTAAATGTTTGTGGGATATTTGCACTATTTGTATGTCTAAATATATCATTAATGATACTTAGATATTAAACTAGTATAACTATAAACACCAGCAAATATCTTTTTTTTTCTTATCACATCACATTATATATCACATACTTTACTTATTTTATTTTTTTTCTCTTCTCACCGTGCGTATGAGGTATCCAGATATTTCTGTCCCTGAATATTTACAAGCCCTTTCTTCACATGATATTTCCTCTCAAGTTTAATAATTAAGTTTTGTTAACACTTCCATGTGTGCACTTATAAAGAGGTATAAAAATGAAGACAAAAAAAGAGTGATATGATATGTAATTTAATAAAAAAATATAGTAAAGAAAGATTAAAATAAAAAACAGGATGAAAATGAATTGTAAAAGAAAATGAAGTGTGAAGATACAATAGCATCAATCAACTAACCACTTCAATAACTTAGACAACGTGTGTGTGTGATTTATATGGACTATAATAAACCTTATTTAATGAGGCAATCAAGCAAAATAACTGGTTTCAAGGTCTTATTTACTAAGTACCAGTGCAAGTGCTCTCTAAGATAAGGATCACTAGGGCCAGGAACATCTGGGTCTATCATGATCTGCAGGGAAAAGAAGACACTGTATGATTATAGGGTTTCTATATCCCTTTATTTTCTGTTAATTAAAGAAAGGGAAAGAGATAATAAGGGGTTTTCCAGTATATATATACCAGTGTAAAGAGGGACCTCATGTCACCTCCAATCTCAATCCTGGGCCTGGTGGTCACTGTGGAAGGGAAGAGCTCATATCCGTTGAAGATTTCTTTCTTATTGTAAAATACAGACATTTTTATGGTTGGGATGAAAGGATCAAGAACATCTCCAATCACCCTCCCAACTTTTAGAGGATCTGACAACACCCTAGCCATCTAGGAATAAGGAAAAGGAGAGAAAGAAGACAAGTGAAGAATGCAACTATTGGGAGCACGAACTGCATATTTATAGTCTCTTAAAGGCAACTATTGAGATAGTATTGCTAATTCATTTCTTATCTTAAAACTAAAATGCAAGAAAGTGTACGTTTTACCTATCGAGAAATTTTAACAAAGAAAATAATTAAAGGCTAGAACTGAGAAGAAAAATGAACATGTACACAACTTGGGCACGTTGAAAATGAGAGGATATATGGTCTAATATGTTATATATAGGTGGAGAGAAAATAAGGCAAATATACATTTTGAGGAGTTTTTAACTTATTCCATTAGTGTTTCAAAAAAAACTTATTCCATTTGATTAAATATTATCTTAGATGGATCAATGTTCGAGATATAATAATAATCTTCCTACTCTTATATATCGTTTGTCAGTTATACAACCGACGCGTGTAATTTATAACAAGTTTTTAATGCCACAAACAACAATTTCTTTTCAACTTCGCAATTTTACACCATAGGCGAACAAAGCATTCATAATTTGTCTTGGTTCACCTTAAGTCCGAGAGCCATAGAAAAATCATGAAGAACATAAATTTTATATTTGGTCATTAGATGCGTAGCTAAAGAGTAAAATGTCATCCACAAATAGGAGAAGAATATGATAGTTACTAACAAGATCAAGCAGCTTTTGCATATCCTAATCTACCTTCTATTGAACCAAAAGAGGAAAAGAATTATTACATACCGAGAAGGAACACATAAGGAGACATGGGGATTCCTTGTCGCAATCCCCTAGTGGGAGTAAAACCATGAAGCTTGGAGTCATTTCGAAGCAAACATAGTTAAGCAGGTCGTACACACCACATGAGGAGTGAGTGACACAATAGTAGCAGGAAACCCGAATTCTTGAAGAGTTAGTTGAAGTTAGTCTCATCTAACATTATCGTAGGTTTTCTCTGACTTTTAGATTGCTTTATAGAGTGCAACGTCTCTTGGGAAATGATTGCATGAATAGAGGTACCACGAACAAGCAGGAAGCTTCCTTGAAGGGGGAAATGTGGTCTGAGAGAAAGGTCTCATTCGATTAACCAAGACTTCCGTGATGGTCTTATATACAACATTGCAAAGCTTATCGGTCTAAAATCATTCACACACCCAGGCTAAGTGACTTAGGGATAACAACAACAAGAGTTTCCGACAAGGATTAATCAAAGATACCTAATCGGAAAGCATCCTTCACCAAACGCCAAACCTCATGGCCAACAAAGGACAATACTACTTAAATAAGAAAAGTTGAAAGCCACTCAACCTAGGGGATTTAAATGACTTAATACAAATATTGGCTAGTCGAACTTCATCCAAAGAGACAATAGATAGCCAAGAGGGAATTTTGTTCCTCCACCCCAAGCAGAGAGAGAGAGAGAGAGAGAGAGAGAGAGAGAGAGAGAGAGAGAGAGAGAGAGAGAGAGAGAGAGAGAGAGAGAGAGAGAGAGAGAGAGAGAGAGAGAGAGAGAGAGAGAGAGAGAGTTTCACATAACCATTCACTTAAGTCTTTTATAAATAATTGTATTTGTCCACCTAGAACGAGGTTACAGCTTCATTACAAAAATTGGCAACCTTTTACATAAATATGATAACTAGACCGTGTACGGTAGAGACACCTTTTAAACACCCATTTTAAAATTTTGCTTTGCTTAACTTATGATGGTTAGAAACTGCCACATTTTTTTTCCTGCAAATGTTCCCGCAAATTCTCAGCGAGAATTTTTCTTACAAAAAAATTATATAATTAATATACAAACAATTGCGAAAATATTCGTAGGTAAATCTACACAAACACGGGTGTTCAACATTTCTCGTCATCATATTTAGACTCTCCTTACATAAATAATGTAACGATAATTTGTGTATCCTGTTTTTTTTTAACAACACATTCAATTTTTGACGGTGAGAAACTGCCACAAGTTACGATGCTGGTGCCACTAAAAAACGATGTACAAAAATCATTTTTGTAAATGGGTTTACATTATTTTATTTTATTAAGAATAAAGCAAATATTGCACCAATTATCCATTATTTCCTTTTCAGTTTTTGAACCAACCTAATAATTGGAAAGAAAATTAATCTTTTCTTTTGCTTAATTCTTTTTATTTTCCATTCAAATATTTAAAAAGTCACTAAATTTCTATTTAATTCTTCTTATTTCCATTTATTTTATTTTCTTCTTAATTTTTCATGCATCCAAATAGTGTTGCTTTATTTTATGGTGAAGAGAAAATAACATACAAGACCAAGATGTAAGTCTCACAGAAAAAGTCTTTTCTTCTTTATTTTAGAGAGAAAATTACTTAATTATTTACTAGAATATCTTCATTACTTTCGTGCATTAGTTTTTTTACTTTACACACATTGTTGAGATTAATGGATATGCTTTTAAAGTGTCAATAAGTTTTACACTAACATTTAACTATATCATATTACATAAGATTAAGTGATTACATTTCTATTTAATTTTAGTTAAATTAAAATAAAAATTTGATGTGATGGAAATCAATTATGCGCATATATAAAAAACTTCACATTTTTTATAAATAAATATTAGTTGTTAGTAATGTTAATAAAAAAAACTTCAGTGTTTCTCAAGTTTCAAGGAAAAACACCATTTTCTCTACATTATTTTTACTTTTCATTTTTCTAATTGGTTGTTTAAAAATTTAGCACTCTAAATTTTTCTTTAAAAAAATATATAAGTATACAATTTTCTTATTTTTTTCATAATCCGAATAATTTTATAAGAAAAAAATTAAAGCCTCCTTATTAATCAGTAGTACTAATAAGTAAAAACAGAAGTACAGAAACCAGAACCTGCTGGTACGTTTACTACAATTGAAATTTCTTAATTTGTACATGTACATTGATATCAAGACAACAAGTTGCCATTTTTTGAAATCCATTTTTTGAAATAAACAAAGTTATATTGTAAAAATAATATAATATAACAACTCTGCAGAAGTTTATTCGATTTCATCATTCTGAGTATCTATCTATATACTATAGAAAAGAAGAACTCTGTGAGACCCACTTAGATGAGTTGGCACTCCCAGGTTCACTCTTATCCATCCTCCCTCATTAGCGGACAAGTGTCAAGCTCTAAATCATTCTGACAAATTTATGGCGAGACAATTTCTCCTTAATTTTAGTTTTGTGGCCCATCATTGACAATCTATTGAATAATCATAAAAAATCTCATTAATTGTTGATTAATTTTTTTTAACTGTCCATTTATGCTGAATCAAAAGTCATCACCCATCAATGACTACTTATGGAATAGTCATTCAAAATATTATTAATTGTTGTTTAATTTTTTTTAAACTCTCCATTAATGCTATAACAAAAGTCATCACCCATCATTGACTACCTATGGAATAATCATTCAAAATCACATTAATTGATGTTTAGTATTCTTATTCATACATAAGGCTTAAAAACGAAAACTTTCTCACTTTTGTTATACGTATCTTGCTTTTTTTTATGTGATTAAAACCGATTTTGCTAACCTTTCAAAATCTACGTTTTTGAAATCAAGATTCAAATTCAAATTTTAAAATTTTGACAACCTATAAATTTAAATTTTGAATATTCTTTTTGGAACAATATTCTCCTTTCATTTTTCACATGCAAACAACATAAACCCTAATTATTTTCATCTATATAAACTCCCTTATGTAATTCTTCTCCTCTATCATTTCATCCCTTAACCATCATCTAAGAACTTTGAAATAACTGTTGTTGTGATGACTGGGAAATTGAGAAGCAAATGTTAAAAAAGCAAAAAAAGTTCAGGTATTGCTTTTGATTCAACCAATTTCTTGCCATATCATAAGGGTATAGTTACACCTCTATGAACATTATGAAATGATCTGCAACGTGTGTGATTTATTGAAATGATTTTGATTGGAGTGATGCTCTTTTACTTTTCCTTCTGTAATTCCATATGCCTCATCACCATGGGACTTTTATTGTGAATTGGAATTGGGAATGGTGAGCTTATATGGAAGATTCTTGAAGAGTGAATACAACATGTGAGGTTTTTGCCCTCTTCCTACTTTCTGTTAGATTTTGCTGAATTTTTTGTTTGTTTTTCCAGAGTGGCTTGGTTGAGTTTTGTTCTACAATTAAAAACCAAAGAAGAAATAGAAGGAAGGAGAGGTAAGCCTTGTGAATTTTTTGATTCACATTTATTTTGAGCAAAGCATATTGAAACATATAACTCAGGAAAACATATACATCTTTAGATTTTAGGCATGAATCTTCATCTACTGACCTTGCTGCATGATTTAATGTTCAGCATGTTACAATTTGGTTATACTCTTTTTCTTTTGGTGTTCACAGATTTTGGTTGAGGATGACAGTGTTGAACAGTTGCGGCTTACATAATTAGTATTAAGTGATGTAAGTTAAAATAAAATTAAATGCTATTATATATGCACATGCTATCACTATAGAATAGTTACGTATTGTGAATTTCAATTTTTACTCTAATTTCAGGATGATTCAGATCCGTTCATGACAACTACTTTTGGATTAAAGGCTGATGCATTATCTTCTTCCAACTTAGCAAAAATTGTCGTTTTATTTTGTAATTTATTTATTTATTCGTGCATGTTGAGTTATTTACTGTTTTGCGTTTAGATTATGGTGTGACTATTATTTTTAAGTGAATGCATTTTCTTTTTTATAAAATGTAAAAAAAAAATGAGATTGAGTTTGAAATTTTAATTGAGTACTAAATAATAGTAATTAGAGCCTAATTTTCAGTCAGATTTTAAAATACTTGATACTTTTTTTTAACAAAATAAGCAAATCAATAATAAATATTATGGGTAGATATTCAACTTTCTTATGCAAAATCAGATTTAGTTTGTGATCAGTATAAATAAGAGAAATTTGTTTATTTAATGAAAAGGAAATGAATAATCAATTTTAAAAAAATCATTTTGATTGGGATACATTTACTTTCAAGGTAAAATGAATTAAAAAAATGTCAATTCTGTTGAATAAATTTTGATTTCTCCTTTAATAATAATTAATGGGGTTTCTTTAACTTTTTATGTAATAAATATAAAAATTAGAATAATCCCATAGATTGTGGTGTGAATATTCAATTTAATATTGAAATTTGAGTTTGAAATTTGAAATTGAAAATTGGTTGTGAATAATAATACTTGCGTCAAAATTTATGGTGTGATATTAAAAAAAATGTAAACACTTAATCCTTTAGTTTTAACGAAAAAAGAAAATAAATATTGAATTTAATGAGTACATAATCAACTTTCTTAAGCAAAATCAGATTTAGTTAGTTATGAGTATAAATAAGGCAAATCCGTTTTTTAAGTAAAATGGAAATGAATAATCAATTTAAAAAAAAAAACATTCTAATTGGGCGACATGAAATTTCGGAGTGGAATGATGAAAAAAAGAGTCAATTTCGTTTTAATTAGTAGATTTTGATTTTTCCTTTCATAATAATTATTGGGGTTTCTTTTACCTTTTTTTAGAAAAAATTTAAATAATGGAATGATCTCATAGATTAAATTAAGGAGTGAATATTTAATTTTATTTAATTAATTTATTATTTTTAAAATTGTAAAAAATAATTTTGCGATTTGATTTTGAAATTTAAAATGGGTACTAAATAATAGTAATTTGATCCAATTTTTCACTCGGATTTTAAATTATTTTTCTTAGACACATAATACGTTTTTTATTCACCCTAAATCAGTTGTAAATTTATTCATAATAATTAATTACGTTTATTTTAATTTTTTTAAGAAATAAATATAATTTATTGAATCATCTCATAGATTAAGGAGTCAATATTCAATTTAAGTTAATGCATTTCCTTTTTTAAAAATTGTAAAAAAAATTGAGATTTGAGTTGGAAATTTAAAATGAGCACTAAATAAAAGTAATTGAGACCAAATTTTAAAACATTTTTCTTAAATGAGTACTATATACTTATGATTAGATCACATGGCAAAAAAGTTTCACGGGGAAAAACATTTTACACAAGAAATAGTTCATGTAAAAACTAATAATTTTTGCTATCTTTTCATTCTCATCCTTCCCTTATGTCTCATAGCTTTTACCACTTTTGCTAACTCTCGGGAATAATTTTTAATCTAATTTAAGTATATTTTTCATAATTTTAAAAATATTTAGGATTAAATGTATATGAAGTTTTTGTCAAATTTTGCAAGTTATTACTCATTGTGATTTTATTTGGTTGAATGCTCATTTTTCAATTTTTCATATCTTAATTCATTAATCGTGCTTAAATAATGAG
Source organism: Lotus japonicus (assembly GCF_012489685.1). Classification (NCBI taxonomy): domain Eukaryota; kingdom Viridiplantae; phylum Streptophyta; class Magnoliopsida; order Fabales; family Fabaceae; genus Lotus; species Lotus japonicus. Next base: position 16,701,713 of record NC_080045.1, read on the forward strand.
ATCAATATTCACCGTGCAACGCACGGGGTAAAAACGCTAGTACTGTTACTTTGACTAACTTGACAAGTGTCCCTGTCAAAAAAATAAAAACTTGACAAGTGTCGGACGAGATGGGATGGAAGAACACGTGTTTGTTGATAAATGAAAGGAAAAGACGGGACGCTCAATTACATCCAATTGTGTAAAATGGATTTAAAGAAAATGGAGAGATAAACGCTCATAAATCACTGTCACGTGCTCTGATTCCATTTTGAAAAAAGGTATACGTACGAACAAAACTGATAGAAATAAAATAGTAAAAAAACAAAAAAATCTATAAGATGAGTGAGAGGAATAATAAACACTCCATTGTCTATTTTATTTTTAACCGGCCGGCTAGTTGAAGCGGTTAATAGTGAAATTAGTCTCTAATTTTATAAAGGCTTATGTTGGAGGTCCCTTTAAAATATGGGTTATTTGGTTAAGGCCCCTGCAAAATTTTTTGGGTGGAATAAGTCTCTAATGTTTTTTTTTGACAAGCCAAAGAAAAGATGCAATAAATCAGCACAAGGTGTGCAAGAAGAAAGTTTACATTGTTCATGACCCCCATGTTCTAATAGCATTAAGAACCACAGGCAGCCAAGGAAAAAACCAAAATCATAACAGACATAGCATGCAGAAGGTTTCCAAAATAAGTCTCTAATATGAAAATAAAATATAGTGATAAACCTCTCTCGTGAGGTTCCGTTTAATTTCTGATGATTCTACAAACGGCGCTGACATGGATTATATTTTGTGAAAATTATTAGGGTGTCACGTAAGTAAATTAGGGTTGAAAAAAAAAATCCAAAGTAAAAAACTCAAGTAAAATCCCCAAACGTACTTGGGTTTTTATTTAATTTTTATTTTTTCAACCCTAATTTACTTATGTGGCACCCTCTTTAATTGAATAATTGTCACAAAATATAATCCACGTCAGCGTCGTTTGCAGAATCATCAGAAATTAAACAGAACCTCACGGCAGAGGATTATCACTGTATGTTATTTTCACATTAGGGGCTTATTCCACCGAAAAAAATTTGTAGGGGCCTTAACCAAAGGACCCCCTATTTTAGAGCGACCTCAAACATATTTAAGCCTTTTATAAATGATTTTAATTTTAGTCTCTTGATTGAAAAATAATATTTAGTAGTATTTATTTTTATAATTATTGATTGCTTTTTACCGTCGAATAACTAAAATTAAATTCGCTTAGAAAATTAGGAATTAATTTAACCATTAAACCTATATGATATTATCCTTAAGTAAGGTATTGAGTTTGAGTCTCATGGGGAAAAAATATCGTTGGAAGACTTTAACTTCACCATGATGTTGATGTTCCCGACTCATATGATTCCTATTATGGAGGATGCGGGCCAGAAAAGAAAATAAACACTATTTTTGTAAAAAAAAAATGTAAAGTTCAAACGCTAGATACATCGTTTATCATATTTTGAATGATAACAATTTTCAAGAGTATAAGTGTAATGGTTAAAAAATTTCATGTGAATTATATTTTAGGAAATAACACTTATGACTTACCTCCCTCACTGTCTGATGATTAAGTGCAAGACAATGCTAGAAGACAGTCTACACAAGAGAAGTAAGGTCAAAGCTACAAGACAGTCTGCACAAACGAAGAAAGTCAAATCTGTTAGACCGTCTTCTCAAGAAAAGAATGCACTCAATGAAGATTTTTATCGTCTGTCTCAAAGCTTACCAATGAAGACAATGTCTAGAGAAAGAGTGTCATGTTCAAATTGAAGAAAACTCTCTGGCATTCTTGAGGAGAAAGTCAAGTCCTAAGAATTACGTGATAATGTTTGAAGCACTATGATCAAGGAAACAAGTACAATGTTGTCAAAATCAAGTTTCCTCTTTCTCTCACAAAAGGACTGGAACAAAGTTCAATGTGCTACCAACCGTTTGACAAGATACATTTTGTAGCAACAAGCCTCATTCATAGGACCCAACACATTTAATGCACCTGACGAGAAGACCGTTTGATCTAACGACTAGAACTTGAAACGCTCCATACGCTCCAACGACTATCAATAAACTCTAGAAGTAGAACAAGAATTTCAACGACAATCAACTTTCATCTGAATCAAAAATCTTCATCAAGCAAGAAAGAAATAAAAGTCATCACATCGTCTGAGAGAAATACCTTAGAGTCAAATCTTTATACCCAACTCTCTCTAGATCTAGAACCTAAAGTACATCACAGAGTCAAATCTTATCCAATACTTTGTAGGAGAATGGTCATTCCATTATTTAATGGTGGACATTCCCGTCGAATTGAACCGATCACGAAGCTCTCCATTGAGTTGTTTAGGTTATGGAATTCCACCTCCAATTGGGGGTTTTGGTTCGAAGGTTATCAAATGTGTACGGAACAAAACATAGAAAATTACTTATTTGAAGAGTAAATGGAATGATAGTGTCAAAACTTCAAAATATTAATGACACTTATATTTTTTTTTGGGAGTGAATGAAATTTACACAATAAAGTGTTTTTTGAAATACATTAATATAATACGAGAAATGAGGTTTGAATTGTTGATGACCCTATTTTAGTAGTGTTTTTAGGGTCATTTCTTTGTTTGTTTTGAGTCTTTTTGTTGAGTCTCATGTAGTGTTTCATGCATTCTCATGCATTTTTATCTTTTCTTGAGTCTTTGCTTTGTTTTGGTAATTTTGTAGTTTTATAGGGAGTTTTCTTGCATTCTAAGTAAGTTTAGGACTTGCATGGTTTTGTTGTGTTAAATGAAGGACCTCTTGTGCTAATGAGCTCTTTGAGCTTCTAGATTCTTCCTTGACTTGTTGGTTAGGTTTGGAGAGCAGAAACTGAAGGTAATAGAAGGCCGAGAAGCATGGAATTGAAAGAGGACTTAAAGAGGGCTGAAGAGGAGTTACAAGAAGCTGAAAAGTTCATTCCAGCGAGGCTTGAGCGCCTAGGCGCTAGTGCAAGTTTCAGAGGGTTTTTGAATTGGTGCCCAGGCGCTGGTGAATTGGCGCCTAGGCGCCAATTAGCTCCAGAGAGCATGTTTTGGGCATGCAATTGGCGCTCAGGCGCTCTGAATTGGCGCTTTAGCGCCTAGACTCGTATTTTGTGGCTATAAATAAGGCTTAGGCCAAATTCTTTAGGGGACTTAGACATTTTACTCATTTTGGATCAAGTTTGAGAGCTGAGGAGAACCTTGGGCTGTAGGAAGGCTTCCAACTTGTATTTTTCTCAGGTTCTTATTACATTTCTTGTATGAATTCACTAGCCATGAGTGGCTAGTTCCCTTTTTGCTTTGGGTTAAGAGATTCTATGAAGTTTTAGTTTGTTAAATCCTATCTCTATGCATGAATTCTTGATTTAATCTTGTATTTCAATTCCATTATGCATGTTTAGCTTTGGTGCACCCTTGCTATAGGCTAGATTATAATCAAATGGAAGTTTGTTATGATTTAGGGACATGAATTGAAATAGATCCTTCTATGCTTGCTTCTAGGCATAGAGTGAGGGTAGGGTTTTGTTGGCCTGAATATACATGCTTATGAACCTCTTATGAATGATTAAGTACACAAGGAATTGAGCTTAACTTTCAATTTGAGAGAATTACTTTTGTGAGGAATCAATTAGTAAGTACATAGGCTAAAGCAACAAGGGATAAATCAAGGTTTCACATGCATAGGATAGGTAAACTAAAGTGGATTAGATGATCAACAACCCAAGGCAATTTTCCATCAATTGTTAATTTCAACATTTTCAACATTGCTCTTTTGCAAAACTTTTGTCACAAACAACCAAAACCAATTTCTGAGTTTTACTCCTTTTAAGAACTTGCAAACTTTAGACTTAAATCAACAATTCTCACTCTCAATCCCTGTGGTTCGATATTTTAAAACCCGGAGATATATGTGCACTTGCAGATTGACCAACAAGTTTTTGGCGCCGTTGTCGGGGATTGTTTGTGGTTTTCGATTTAAGTTAAAGAGTTTGTTTGTTTGTATTATTTACATTGCATTGAATATGTGCTACTAACCTTTTCTTTGTTTGTGTGATTTCAGTTTATGCAAGGTAGACTTGGCACGGATCTATTGGTGTTTGATCCGGAGCCAGAGCGTACTATCCATCGTCGTCGAGCTCAGCAAAGAGCTGCTGAGATAGCCGCCATGGCTGTCCATATGACGGAGGAGGAATTGCAAGCCCACATTGAAGAGAGAGTGAATGAGGCTATTGCTCAAAGACTTCAAGAGCAAGAAGCGGAGAATGCCAATCGTTCTCTTAGAGACCTCACCTCGGCTGCCATGAGCTACGATTATCTGGGCAGCATAGTTTCCCCCGATGGCACGGGAAACTTTGAGCTGAGGCCGACATTCATCAACTTGGTGAGCCAAAATCAGTATGGTGGAGGTGCTCTTGAAGATCCTCATGCACACATGGAGCGGTTCGTCCGCAATTGCAACACCTATAGGGTTCAAAATGTTTCAGCGGACACCATCCGCTTGAGTTTGTTTCCTTTCTCTTTGAGAGACACTGCTGAAGAGTGGTTGAATTCACAACCCCAAGGTAGCATTACATCTTGGGAAGATCTAGCCGAGAAATTCACCACAAGATTTGTTCCAAGAGCCCTCTTGAGAAAGCTTAAGAATGACATCATGACTTTTGCTCAATCCACCGATGAAAATCTCTATGAAGCTTGGGAGAGGTTCAAAAAGCTCTTGAAGAGGTGTCCTCAACACAACCTCACCCAAGCTAAACAAGTGGCGAAGTTCTATGATGGTCTCCAATATTCTTCGAGGTTTGGCTTGGATGCGGCCTCAAATGGAGAGTTCGATGCCCTACTTCCACAAGTTGGGTACGAGTTGATTGAAAAAATGGCTATAAGAGCCATGAACTCTAGTAATGAGCGCCAAGCCCGAAGAGGAGTCCTTGAGGTTGAAGCATATGATCAACTAATGGCCTCCAACAAGCAACTCTCCAAGCAAATGAATGAAATTCAGAATCAGATGAAGACGACCAAGGTGATTGGTGGTCGAGTTGCCAAAGTGGAGTGTGTGACTTGTGGAGGGCCACATGACAGTGAAGAATGCACCGAGACTAGACCAGAGGAGGAAGTGAAAGCCATGGGTCAAGCTCGGAATGACCCGTTTTCAAACACTTATAATCCAGGATTGAGGAACCACCCTAATTTTTCTTGGAGGCAAGGGAATAATGGGCAAGGAAGTGGCTTTCAAAGGAAATTTCCTAGCCAAGGATTCCAAGGCCAAAGCTCAAGACAACCTCAAGAGCGAGGAGAAGGTGAAGGTGGTGGTTCCAAGAAAAGCTTAGAAGAGATGGTTGAGACTTTCATCAACCGAACGGAGAATAATTACAAAAATCAAGAGGCGGCTATCAAGAATCTTGAGAATCAATTTGGCCAGCTGGCCAAGAAAATAGCCGAGAGACCTCAAGGTAAGTTTCCTTCCGACATTATCCCCAATCCTAAGCAAGAAAATGCCTCTGTTGTGTCCACTAGAAGTGGGAGAGTTATGAGTGAATTGAAGAAAAAAACAGAGGGAGAAAAGAGAGAGGAGATAGTGGAGGGAGAAGTTGTTGTGCCTATTAAGGTGAGAGAGTTAGTTTATCTTACTCCTGAAACTAGCAAGGCTCCGTTTCCTAAAGCATTGGCTAAGAAGAGCTTAGATAAAAAGTTTTCAAAATTTGTTGATGTTTTCAAAAAGCTCCACATTAGTATTCCTTTTGCCGATGCTTTGGAACAAATGCCTATATATGCTAAGTTTATGAAGGATATTTTGCATAAGAGAAGAAGGTTGAAGGGAGTAGATGAGACGGTGTTGATGACGGAGGAATGTAGCACCATTTTGCAGCGGAAGATGCCAAAGAAAAGAAGGGACCCCGGAAGTTTCACTATTCCGGTGGAAATTGAGGCCATGGCGGATGTGGAAGCCTTGTGTGACCTAGGAGCGAGCATCAATTTGATGCCGCTCACCATGTTTGAGAGGCTGAACCTAGGAGAGGTTACCCCAACATGCAATCCTTGCAAATGGCAGATCGATCCCTCAAGACTCCATATGGGATTGTGGAGGATGTCATGGTGAGGGTAGACAAGTATGTGTTCCCCGTGGATTTTGTTGTGCTTGATATGGAGGACGATGAGAAGATTCCTCTCATTCTTGGTCGACCTTTCTTAGCTACTGGTAGAGCTAAGATTGACGTTGACAAGGGTCACCTCATTCTCCGTGTTGGTAAGGAAAATGTACGGTTTTCTGTTTTTAATCCTATGATTAAGACTAACCATGATAACAATTTTGTTTGTGATGTGATTAGAAGCAAATCGAAAGTTCCGAAAGAGACCCCCAAGGCTAATGAAACATTTGATGAGTTCCATCCGGCTCTCATCAAGCTTGTTAGTGGTAACAAGTATGGGGGGTCTAATTACGAGAACTTACATGCTCACATGGTGAAGTTTACCCAAGCTAGCTCCCTTGCTAAGATTGAGGGTGTTTCAAGTGATGAAGTGAAGATTAAACTCTTCCCTCACTCTTTAACAAGGGAAGCTAGGGCTTGGTTTGATAAGCAAGAGGACATTGCCTCATGGGAGGATTTACTCTAGAGGTTTTGTGCAAGGTAAAAGTTTTTACCTTGCACTCTTTTACCTTGCACTCATGGAGAATTGATCAATGGTAAGGAATTTCCTTCCTAACACCATCGGAAGGAGAGTCCACCTAGGACTATAACCTAGGGCTAAATGGGAGACAACCTATTATTTTTATTTTGCTCTTTTCTATCTTTTAATTTTGTAGCATTTTAGTTGTTTTATTTCAAAAAAAAAAAAATAGTAAAAAATTTTGAAAAACACTGGGCTGAGCGCCTAGGCGCCAATTAGTGGCAGATGCACTGCCTCTGGAACTGGCTTAAGCGCCTGAGCGCTCCCCTCGAGCGCTCCTGGTGCGTTTTTTGCCCAGATTTTGGGTTTTAAAACCCCAACCTTTCATTTTCCCCTCTTAACTCTCATTTCTTCATAAAACCGCACCCCACACTCTCCATACCCCATTTCTATTTCTCATTTCTCACTTGCACACACTTTGGCTCTTCCAATTGCTTCCAAGTGTTGCATTGCTTCATGTTCCTTTCAATTGCACCCACTCACTCTCAAGTCAAGGTAAGTTCCATTTTTCACTTCCCTTGATCTTAGTGCATGAGTTTTGCAATGCATGCTTCTTTTGGGTTTGGGTGAGTGATTTGTTGTTTATGCAAGTTGGGTGTGGGTTGTTTATGATCATAGTGGGTTGATTTTGTGCTTAATTAGAAAGGGGTTGTGAATTTGTGAGAGTTGGGTAGTTAGGATTTTGTGGTTTAGTGTAGGTTAGTTTTTGCTTACTAGGTGTTTGTTAGAATGCCTCAATGAGTTCTTTTAGTCGACTTTTGGCAAATGCTTGTGTGGTTGTCTAATTCTCTTTGCCAAAGTCACTAAGAGACTTGTTGGGTGCTCTTAGGTTGTTTTATTTTTGTTTTTGTACATAGTTTCTCCTTTTTATTTCCTTTTTATTTTGTACTAACGTTTCTAACGTTTGTGGCTTGTGTATGTGCTAACAATTGTGCAGATGCCTGCAAAAAGATCAAGGACCAACACAAGAGCTGCAGCTTTTTCCTCCACCTCCCGGAGCTTTGATCGCTCCCGCTTCCTATCATTGATTAAGGAGCAGCTTTACAGATCTCACCTAGCACACAAGGAGTGTGTGAAGGAGCGGGGAGTTCTTTATCGAGAGGGAAGGAGAGACCTCTTGGGCATGCAAGAAGCCATGGAAATTAGGAGGTGGAAAAATTGGGCCAACCCCATTCCGTTTGCTTGGGAGGTCATGGTTAGGGAGTTCTACGCGAACACCTACTGTGACAATCAAGAGGACAGGTCCAGGCCACCGGTGAATTCATCTTGGTTTAGGGGAGATGTGATTGATTACAATCCAGCAGTCATTCGCAGGCATCTTGGTCTCCTCACGGAGGACCAAGAGAAGGAGCTTTTCCCCGAGAAGGCCACCTATCATGAGCTCTTAAAGGAGAAGTCACCGGAGATCTTGGAAGACATGAAGGCAGTGATTGTTAGGCCTGGGCGGGACTGGGAAGCAGTTGATGATGAGATTATTTTTGTAAGGAGGAAGGATATGACGCCGCTGGCTAGAGTTTGGGCTGAATTTTTGCAGGATTCCCTCTTTCCTAGCTCTAACAAATCTGAAGTTAGAGAGGTTACAATGGTTGCCATCTACTGCATTGTGAGAGGTCATCCTATGGACGTGGCCACCATCATTGCTGGTCGGATTTATTTCCTATACAATGGGAGTAAAGACAAGCATCGGCCCATCTTTCCTCACTTGATTTGCTCTTTGATTCATGCAGTGAGGGACAGAGCTAGGAGGCCAGTCCATGTTATTGAGAAGAGGTTGCCTGTTGCACCTCTGCTCAGTAAGGAGAGGATCACTCAGCTTTATCAAGATTGGACAGCAAGAATGCCTCAAGAGGAGGAAGAGGAAGAGGATCCTGAGGAGCCAGCGGAAGAGAAAGATGAAGAAAAGGAAGAAGAAGAGGAGGAAGAAGAAAATGTTGAGGTGGTGAATGAGATGGTTACTCCACCACGTGCTGACCCTTCCTCGGCTTGGATGGAGGCCGCTTTCGGGCGGATGTTTTTGAGGCAAGATCGCCTACACAGGGATCTTGACCTCCATTGGAGGGGAGGTAGCACATCAGACCCCAGGTACAAAGGCCCCATGGATTTCAATACCTTGGAGCAGGGGATGATCGATTTGAGCTTGATGCATGATGCCGGTGTTCATCCGGGTTGTGGTGATGGAAGGGGTGACCATGACCCCATGGAGTGACTATGTTGAGGTATTCCTACTCTTAGTTTAGGTCATGCATCTTTAGCATATTTTTCAATTTATAGAATTTGTTTTTCTTTTTATCATGCATTGTTTAATTAGCTTTTTGTTTTTGGGTCTTTTACTTCCCTATACTCACATGCTTTTAGCTATAGTTTTGCTTCCCTACTTGTGCTGTTTTTTAAAATGCTTTTGTGAATACTTGTGGTTGTTTGTGGGGATGAGTGATTGCATGTTTGGGGAAGAGAGGAGGAGACTTCGGTCTTCCGAGTGTTTCTTGAGAAAGGAGTCGGTGTGAGTCCATTAAGGGTCTATCTTTGACCCTTCACCATAAAAATTGTCTGGAAGATCCTGACTCACTTGCAATTCTTGGTTCTGCATTAATTTCACTCATAGCATGCTTTGTGATTCTTGCTTTATTCTTGAGACTTGTATGATTTCTTGAGATTCTGAATTTGTTGGTTAAACATTATCCTTAGTTGTCTCATTTGAGCTTTATCGGAGAATTTGTTGTAGCCAAGTGATTGGGACGGATGTTTGGTTGGAATATTGGGGAATGATGGTCCTTGATATATTGGTAAGGAGCTGAAAAAATTGTGAAAAGGTCTCTTGCCCCTAGGAAAAAAGTTATTGAAGAAAAGAAAGAAAAGAACTCCTAACTAAAAGTTGGAGTTGAAAAAGAAAAAGAAAGTTTGAAAAAGGGGGTGTAAGAGACTTGTGAAAAAAGAGAAAATTCATTGTGAAAAGCTCCGGGGTTATTAATAGAGGATCACACTCAATGAGCTTGAAAGCCTAGAATTCCCTTAGGGACCAACCACCATCATGTTTTCACCAAGCCAATGTTTCAATCCTTTTGAAAGTCTCATGAATATTTGCATGTTTAATCTTTGTTGCTAGTGAGTGAATGACATTCAGGACCTATGAACTTGTTTGTGTGCTCAGTGCACTAAATTGACATCTCATCCTAGGATTTTTAGATCTATATGCTTCTCATGAATGGACTCTACACTCTTCTCTTTTCAAAAGTTGCATGAAGTAGATTGTTGGGTGTAAGACCCAGGATTTTAGAATTAAATAAATAATTAATTTCCAACTCACGCATAGGATTATGTGTAAGCATGAGAGGAACTTAACTCGTGTTTAATGTTTGGATTTATATTATGAAGAATAAAGTTTAGGAAATGACTAAGAATAGTACTATAGTCGATATAATTTATAGCACAAGTAGTATTCGTTTATACCTAGGACGAGAGCGTCAGTAAACGACTAATTTGCACTTAAACACGATGGAAATTAATTCCAAAAATCTTCAGAGAAATGTTAGAACTTCTCTTAATCCTTCCATGACAAGCGTTTCGATACGAAACCCTGGAATGTACGAACGTCCGATTCTAATTCTCGGAGGTTTGCCGAAACCAAAACCCTGATAGCTCAAGAAACCTAGAATAAACGGTTGATGAAGACTTTTTCTATTCGGAGCTTCAAACGAAGATTCTGCACGCGTACACCTATTTCTTTCGATGTTTCTAATCTTTCTTCAGGAAGAAGTTTTCCCATCCGACATCAACTGCAAAAAGTAGTTTTTCGGGTAAAATAGATTTACACCGACTTTGGATCGTTTGCTTTAATTCTGAGAAACCTGTTTTGGGTTCTGGAATTCTGTCGCCGGAACCTATCTTAGAATTCACGGAGGAATGTGCAGGAAAAATCGGAATCGCGAAATTTTCATTTTTCCGCATTTTCCATTTTCTATAAATAGCTTGAAAAATGAAAAAAAATCAAAAAAACCTCACCAACACACACACACAACCCGCGGCTTGGAGAGGAGAAGGAGGAGGAGAGCTTTTCGCCGATTCTTGTCTGATCGTCGCACAGTTCGTTGCTACGCGTAGGCCTCGAGGTACTGATGCTTTTCCTTACCTCTGATCGTAAATTCTGTCGCTTTTCTCTATGTTTTTCTGTGCTCAAAGTTTTGAGCTTTTTGTAAAACTGTCCAAATAACTTGATTTCTCTGTCTAAACTTATTCCCTGCGTGCCCCTGAGCATGTTTAGCGGATTACATTTCGCCGAATCTCGTCGAATCGCCTCCGAACTTCAATTATGCTCAAAATACCCATTTCTGACAAAGGTTCCGCTTTTTGAGTAAAAAACTCTCGACTGAGCTTAGCGTTAGTAGGATTAGTCGTCATAATCGTCGTTGGTGTCGACCCCATCTAATTTGTTTTTCGAAATTCTGATTTTGAGTTTCCGAGCTAAAAATATTGACCAAAATACCCCTGCGACAGTTTTCGACCAGATAATTTTTCTGAGAGTTTCTCTGGCCTAGATATCGCCTAAGAATACATAGGAATTGATTTAGATCGAAGAAAAAGTTCGGAAACCCTATTTTTGAGAGTGGCCGAAACCTATTTGTTAGGGTACCGTGTCCAAAAATAATTTTTGGGTCTCTATGACCTGAGCCATTACGTAGCTCTTTCAATTGTCGAAATTTTGGCTTTGGTTTCGTGTCATTCCGAGTTCTGTAGCTCGAGTTATGCTCGTTTTAGCGAACAAAGTCTCCGTTGTCAATTTGTGCTTAAATAGGAACTCTGAAGCTTTAAAAGCTTTCTTTACGATTTCGATTAGTGTTATTAGATAGTGTTGTTTCTAGTGAGACTTGTGTTGATGATTGTGTTTCCTTGTTCTAGGTTCGCAACTTCCATGCACAACTTCTACTCACGAAGGTAAGGGTAACTCAGTTTTAGAGCGTCATTTGAGTCTTGCATGATTTATTCGTACTGCATGCGCTTGAGATGAAGATGTTTAATTTGATTGGCGTTGATTGAAATATTGTATGCTTGCAATGTTGTATGCTTGCTTATGTTGACTGTTTATGAGGCTTGTGCTAAATGTTTTCTGAAGGCTTCGACCGAGTGAACTTATTGAGACGTGTGTCTCCGTTTTCTGAGAGGCTTCGGCCGTTTACTGGTTTCTGTCATTACTGCTTTCTAGTGGATAAGACATGGTTATTGTTGATACCTTGATTGTTGTTATGTTGAAATAGTGAGCTGAGTTAGTATGCATTTTGATGAGACGTATGTTTGCTGATAATATGAATAACATGTGATTATGTTGATTTGATTATTGAATTTGAGATTGTTGTTTGAGTGACCACTGAGTTGGATGAGATGTTTTGGTTTGCTTGAAGTGGCGATGAGGTGGGTTTGTCCCGCGTGATTGTCTCGTCTTTTGAGACGTTAAAGTGGCGATGAGGTGGGTTTGTCCCGCGTGATTGTCCCGTCTTTTGAGACGTTAAAGTGGCGATGAGGTGGGTTTGTCCCACGTGATTGTCCCGTCTTGCGAGACGTTATAAAGTGGCGATGAGGTGGGTTTGTCCCGCGTGATTGTCCCGTCTTTTGAGACGCTAAAGTGGCGATGAGGTGGGTTTGTCCCGCGTGATTGTCCCGTCTTTTGAGACGCTAAAGTGGCGATGAGGTGGGTTTGTCCCACGTGATTTTCCCGTCTTGCGAGACGTTATTGTTTGATTGATATTGTTGAGGTTATTGATATCCGAGTTGATTATATTGTTGGTTCTATTGATATCTGGGTTGGTTTATATTGTTGGCTTGACGATATCTGATTTGATTTATATTGTGGGTTTTGTTGATATATGAGTTGAATTGTATTGTTGGTTTTGTTGAAATTTGATCTACATCTATACTGTTGAAGTTATTGTTATCTGAACTAATCTATACTGTTAAGTTGTTGATTCCTGAGTTAATCTATGTTAAGTTGTTGATATATGAGTTTAGTTATATTGCTGGTTTGTTGATATCTGGATTAACTTAAGTTGCTAGTTTATTTACCATGCTAGGTAATTAAATTTGAATAGCATGATTTTCTCTTTTATACGTGGTAATTGCATGGAGTTAACCCTTTCTATTTGCTACTTGTTATTTGGGCGCTTAACGCTATTAGGCGATGAAGAGCCTTCTGGCGATGCTTAGCCATGCTGAGATGGAGGAGGGATAGTAACCGGCGGAGCAAGGATAGAAGAAGCTGTATAGTTTCCTCTTAGTAGTTTATGCTTTGAGTCTTCTTCGTTATCTGAAAACTCTGCTACTAAAACCCTGTTTTCGCCACTGTTTAAGTGTGCGTACTTATTTTGGAAACTTGCTATGCTATTGTAAGACACTATTATTATATGTCGGGAACGGGTTGTTTAATTAAGACTAGGTTATGTATTAAGCTGTGTTTAGTTGTTTCGAAAAGGAAAAAAATTATCGTGTTTTCTTAGGATTACGAAATAGTCCTTAGACTTTGTTAGGTGACTAATGTGACTCCTCAGTTGAGAAATTGGGGCGTTACATTGGGTCTTTCTCTTGGAACTAGCTGTGATTACTTTGTCCCCCTCTTTTGTTTGTGAAGTATTTCTGGTTGAGAGCACTTGTTTGGGAGCATTTCTTGCGCTTGAGGGCAAGCGAGTGTTTTTTACGCTCGAGGGCGAGCTGCTGTTGAGTATAGTGGTGTGATAACCCTATTTTAGTAGTGTTTTTAGGGTCATTTCTTTGTTTGTTTTGAGTCTTTTTGTTGAGTCTCATGTAGTGTTTCATGCATTCTCATGCATTTTTATCTTTTCTTGAGTCTTTGCTTTGTTTTGGTAATTTTGTAGTTTTATAGGGAGTTTTCTTGCATTCTAAGTAAGTTTAGGACTTGCATGGTTTTGTTGTGTTAAATGAAGGACCTCTTGTGCTAATGAGCTCTTTGAGCTTCTAGATTCTTCCTTGACTTGTTGGTTAGGTTTGGAGAGCAGAAACTGAAGGTAATAGAAGGCCGAGAAGCATGGAATTGAAAGATGACTTAAAGAGGGCTGAAGAGGAGTTACAAGAAGCTGAAAAGTTCATTTCAGCGAGGCTTGAGCGCCTAGGCGCTGGGAATTGGCGTCTAGGCGCTAGTGCAAGTTTCAGAGGGTTTTTGAATTGGCACCCAGGCGCTGGTGAATTGGCGCCTCGGCGCCAATTAGCTCCAGAGAGCATGTTTTGGGCATGCAATTGGCGCTCAGGCACTCTGAATTGGCGCCTGAGCGCCCAGACTCGTATTTTGTGGCTATAAATAAGGCTTAGGCCAATTTCTTTAGGGGACTTAGACATTTTACTCATTTTGGATCAAGTTTGAGAGCTGAGGAGAACCTTGGGGCTGTAGGAAGGCTTCCAACTTGTATTTTTCTCAGGTTCTTATTACATTTCTTGTATGAATTCACTAGCCATGAGTGGCTAGTTCCCTTTTTGCTTTGGGTTAAGAGATTCTATGAAGTTTTAGTTTGTTAAAACCTATCTCTATGCATGAGTTCTTGATTTAATCTTGTATTTCAATTCCATTATGCATGTTTAGCTTTGGTGCACCCTTGCTATAGGCTAGATTATAATCAAATGGAAGTTTGTTATGATTTAGGGACATGAATTGAAATAGATCCTTCTATGCTTGCTTCTAGGCATAGAGTGAGGGTAGAGTTTTGTTGGCCTGAATATACATGCTTATGAACCTCTTATGAATGATTAAGTACACAAGGAATTGGACTTAACTTTCAATTTGAGAGAATTACTTTTGTGATGAGGAATCAATTAGTAAGTACATAGGCTAAAGCAACAAGGGATAAATAAGGGTTTCACATGCATAGGATGGGTAAACTAAAGTGGATTAGATGATCAACAACCCAAGGCAATTTTCCATCAATTGTTAATTTCAACATTTTAAACATTGCTCTTTTGCAAAACTTTTGTCACAAACAACCAAAGCCAATTTCTGAGTTTTACTACTTTTAAGAACTTGCAAACTTTAGACTTAAATCAACAATTCTCACTCACAATCCCTGTGGTTCGATATTTTAAAACCCGGAGATATCTGTGCACTTGCAGATTGACCAACAATTGTGTTCTTGTGAAACTCGATTTTTCAAACGATTGTAATTTTTTAAAACGTTCTTGCAATCGTTTGGTTATGGAAACGAGTCCACCGCCAAACAGAAGAACCGCTGAACAGAATGGAAGAAACGCTGAACCTTCCGTTCGCTCTTGCTCTGGTTCTCTTCAACCCATTCCTCGCCTTCAAGCTCCGGGAGCTCTTCTTCTTCAACTACAGGCTCTTGTGGCTCAGCATGCTCCACTGTAGGCTCCTCCTGTTCAACCTTCATGTCTTCGGAAGGATCCAACTCCGCCTCAGACGCTCGTACAGACGATGTCTCAGACTCCAAGTCCTTCGGGGTCTGGAAACGAGGGGGTGCAAATGGCAGCTTCACCCTCCCGTCTTCAAGCTGTTGGACCTCGATGACCTCTCCCTCCTTGTCGCGTCCCGAAAGTGTGGCACCGCCGACGTAGATGCGACGTACCTGGTGTGAGTCGGGCACCCAGGCCTTGTCCTTCTCCTCTTCATGGAGTGTCAGCGTCTAGGAACGAACCGTGCTCGTGGTCAGAACCATCTGCCCCCCCCCCCAGAATAAACACATAACAAATAAAAGAGGGTCAAATCTCATACAAGACTCTTAAATATTCACAGTTCACATAGATCATATGATAAGTAAAGAATCATAGCCTCACATCTCATGTTAGCAACCTAAAGTTAGTTAGGCTAACGTCCTCACCATTCACACAACCACCTCAACACCTTGGCCAATCTCGATCATCCGCAGATGAACATTCACGAGGGGACCACATAGTCAATCCTTATCCCATGACTCAATCATGGTTATCACATGGAGACCACACAGTCAATCTATAAATTCACCCTCGCGTGCAAGTAACCGTTTGTCTCTAACGACACCATCGTTCTCATGGTCCATAGCCTACGACTAGCACAATAGCCATACAATCACTACTTGCAAGCGAACTCTCTTTCTCAAGGTGCATTACCAATTATCATAAGTTGATGTAAATTAATAAGTCTTCATGTACAGTACATTCATCAGATCATTTAGGGTTTTACCCCATTTCCCACAAGGATATTAATTTCAAACAACTCTCACATGTAATAAAACATTGCCCACACCCTAGAGAGTAATAGGGTTCGACCACACCACATATTATGTCAATTAATTCATGCTTTTCATGGCTTCAGTAATAAAATCAGCAGCAAATCATCAACTCAACAAGTAGTCAAAAGAAAACAAGAAAAGTCGCTAAAACCCTCAAAACTATGGTTCGACCGTGGCTCATTTATGGCCTAGGGTTTTCAAATTTTTTTGATCATGCTTGATCAAGTCTCATATGTCAAATTCCAGCAAGGTTTCCAATATTAAACATCAACAATTAACCAGATCTAACACATGTTAATGACCACTATTCGGATCTAGGCATATATGGTGAAAATAGCAAGGTTTTGACATGAAACTATCATGGATCAAGGCATCATGTAACAAAGCATGGTAAAACAGAACCTTTTCATTCTAAACTTGCATGGAAAGAATTCCCAATCATACATACAAACCCCTCATGTTGAAGATCACCCAAATTCACAACCTTTCACATAAAACCATGAAATTTCAAGCATGCATTCTCCGAGACTCTACCTAAACTAGATCAGCCCTCACCTTAGCCTTAGTATTGTGAAGAAAAGATGGAGATTGAAGTGAGTGATCCTTGCTTCCTTCTCCTTGCTCGAGTCCCTCTTTCTCTCTAGATCTCCTTCACAAAATTCCTCTTCTTCCCCTTGCTCTCTTTCTCCTTCAAGTTCACTCTCACTCTCTCTTTTCTACCAAAGGTTCTCTCTTCTCTCTTGCTGAAGTGAAAACAGAAGTAGGTTTGCCTTTCCAATTAGTTTTTGTGAGAATGAGAAAAAGAAAAATCCTCCCTCACTCCCTTAACCAAAACCGGCGGCCACTCACACTAGAATAGGGTTTTGTTTTTCAAATTTTTCCTACCCAAGCCCAACTCAATTTAATTTAATGCCTCTTAATTACTGATTAATAAAAATAAATAGAATAAAAGTGAACCCCCTTTTCCCCCTTACATAGCCGGCGGCTACAAGCTAGCAACCTAGGGTTTTCACTTTTTTTTCTCTTCTATCTCATGTTTATTTGGAAATAAAATTAAATATTCAGCTTTTATGTAAAAAAAAACTGAAATAATAAAATAAATAAAAGGAAAATCTCTCTCTTTCTTAAATGAAATTCAATCTATTTAAATAAACTAGATTTTCCTAACTAACTCAAAGCAATTCAAAAAGAGATCTTTTCTTATCCCTTTTCTCACAAAGTCACGGCCATCACTAGCTTGGCCTCCAAGCAACACACAAATCACCTTATTTTTGAGGTCCAAAACCCCACAAAATAATTACTTTCAAACACCCAACATTTATTTCAAAAATAATACAAATTCAAATATTTCATGAAATCTTCACACACATAATCAACCAAATAAACTCATTCTTCACTAACATTTCACACTTATTACTCATTTCAAATAATACTAATAATCATAACATCAGGGTCTTACAATCTTGATCTACTTATACTCCTACAGGGGGACAATGTAACTCCCGAGGCTTCAACCTTTCGAGAGCATACCTCTTTTGTTTCTCAAGAAGGTTGGGATTCAATGGTCAACCATCACCTTAAATATATTCCACTATAAGGCGAGACTTGCCAAAAAGGACCCTAAACCGTTTCCATTTAATCGATGGGCTTCTCCGAATGATAAGAACTTTAGATATAAGATTTGAGGATTCTTTCTTGTTTTACCCAAATGGGATTC
This sequence comes from Lotus japonicus, assembly GCF_012489685.1. Classification (NCBI taxonomy): domain Eukaryota; kingdom Viridiplantae; phylum Streptophyta; class Magnoliopsida; order Fabales; family Fabaceae; genus Lotus; species Lotus japonicus. Next base: position 16,719,322 of record NC_080045.1, read on the forward strand.
TTCTTTCTGAAACTACAAAAAACATGTTGAGGAAGTAGTATTTGCGGCGCACTGTAGCATTCCATATTGGCGGATTATGAAGGCCTCTATTATTCGAAGCTGGTTTTACAAAAAGAAATCAGACAATATGATTTTTTAAAGACAAAATCATTTAAAATAAATCTTTTAAGATATAATCTTTATTTTTATGACAAATTGCACTAGCCTCCCTTCATGTTTATCATCGTTGCACTAACATTCATCTATTATTTAGCAAAACACTAACCACTCTTATTTTATTGAAAACATTGCAGTACTAATTATCATTATTGTACTGACCTCCCCTAAGATTATTTTTAAAACACTGAAGACCCATTTGTTATTCTAAATGAAATATGTGGTTAATGAATTTTGTGAAATATAGGGGAGGTCAGTCTAATAATAAAAAATCTTGAAGGAGGATAGTGAAATTTCCCTTTATTTTTAAAACTCAAAATATTTTACTATTTTTTCAAAGGCTTAAATATGTTGGAGGCCCCTCTAAAATAGGGTTACTTTGGTTTAGGCCCCTACAAAATATTTTTTTGGGAATACACCCCTATTTGGAAAATAATATGGAGGGATAAGCCCTCACCGTTACAAGAATCGTTAGTTTTCTAACGGAGAACGACGTGACAGCCACATCATCAGGTCATGTCATCAATGTTGTCAAGTAAGCACATGAGAAAATGTTTAAAATAAAAAAAATATGTAACTAGGATTTGAACACAAGACCTGCAACTTAAATTAAAGATACCTTACCACAAGACCTGTGTTCGAATCCTGGTTAATTTTTTTGATTTTAAACATTTGCTCATGTGCTTACTTGGCAACGTTGATGATGTGGCTACCACGTCATCCTCTGTTAGAAAACTAACAATTCTTGTAACGGTGGGATTTTATCCCTCCATATTATTTTCTATATAGGGGTGTATTCCCAACAAAATATTTTGTAGGGGCCTAAACCAAAGTACCCCTATTTTAGAGGGACCTCCAACATATTTAAGCCTTTTTCAAATTATGATAATTACTTTTTTGTAATAAAATTAAAATACTTTTCTTATAATTTTACATTTTTAGAATATACTTAACATAGGAATTATAAAGTAAATTAAGTTTTTTTTTGGTAGATGTTAAGTAAATTAAGTAATTACAGTAAACTACTTCAATCTTTATTTTTATTTTCAAACTAGTCCTTTGACCCGTGCGATGCACGGGGAATATTCATATTTTTTATCGCGTGACATTTTTTAAAATCTGTATTATTTTTGTTATGTTTATTAAAAGAAAATTTATGAATTAAAAGATCAAAATTAATTTAGATATATGAAAACAGACATTTGAAAGTATTTTTTTTATAAATGTGTTTGTTTTTATTTTGTGGACGTGCAAAATGAACTTTATGTAAAGAATTTTAATTTTATTTTATAGCTTTTGTATAATAATAAAGCACATATTTATATAAATGGAATTGTAGAAGTGAAAAATGTTTTTTTCTCATTTATTAAATACTTTATTTTTTATCGTCATTAGGCACTTTGAAGTGGATTTATATTTGATCGGTAAAGTTTTAAATTGTTTAACTTTTATATAACTCCTAAATGATATTAGTTAATAATGTAACCACTATTTTTATTTTTTATTTTAAATTTCAAATAAGTTAATTAATAGAGTATATAACTCATATGCATCTTTAAGATATATTTGATTTAATAATATCTTTATCAACTTTTGCTCTTTTTATGCTTATTTCTAAATACTAATAAATGCATTTAAAAATAAGGTTTAATAGCTTTTTTGGTCCCTCACTTATCACGATTTTGCACTTTTAGTCCCTCTAGAAAAAAATTAGCAAAATTTGTCCCTCACATTTACACACTTTTGTCGTTTTAGTTTTATTAAACTAATTAATTTTATTTTTGTTACAATTAAAAGTTAGCTCAAAGCACAAAACATGTTTTACCTATTGATGACCCTAGTTTAGTAGTGTTTTTAGGGTCATTTCTTTGTTTGTTTTAAGTCTTTTTGTTGAGTCTCATGTAGTGTTTCATGCATTCTCATGCATTTTTATCTTTCTTTGAATCTTTACTTTGTTTTGAAAATTTTGTAGTTTTATAGGGACTTTTCTTGCATTTTAAGTAAGTTTAGGACTTGCATGATTTTCTTATGTTATTTGAGGGTCCTCTTTGCTAATGAGCTCTTTGAGCTTCTGGATATTTTCCTTGGCTTGTTGGTTTTGTTTTCAGATCAGAAACTGAAGGAGAAGGAAGGCCAAGAAGCATGGAATTGAAGGAGGGGTTAAAGAGGCTTGAAGAGGAGTTACAAAGAAGCTAAAAAGTCTTTCCAGCGAGCTTGGAGCGCCTAGGCGTTGGGAATTGGCGCCTAGGCGCTAGTTATATTTTCTGAGCCTTCTGGAATTGGCGCCTAGGCGCTGGGAATTGGCGCCTAGGTGCTGGGAACCTTCCAGAGAGCATGTTTTCAGCTGGAATTGGCGCTCAGGCGCTCTGAATTGGCGCCTGAGCGCCCAGACTCGATTGTTTTGCCTATAAATTGGTTTTTAGACATTTCTCTTGGAACCTTTTGTCATTTTATCATATTTTCATAAGTTAGAAGAGAGGGTTGGAGTTCTGGAGCTTGAGGAGCTTTCTCTAAGCCCTATGTTTCAGGTTTCATCTTTATCTTCTTGTATGGATTTCATAGCCATGTTTGGCTAAAACCCCTTTTGCTTTGGGTTCTTTGTAAGACTTATGATGTTTTAATCTTAATTCCTATTTCTATTCATGATTCCTCTGAGTAAACCCTTGAATCCCATATCCATGCTTTATGTTTCAAGTTAGAACATGTGCTAGCTTTATGCTTTTCTATAATAGAACATAAGTTTGTTATAGATTAGGGACTTGTTGTGGGATTACCTCTTCTATACTTGCTACTAGGAATAGAGGAAGGGTTGGGGTTTGTTGACCTGAATTGCATGCTTAATGCCTTTAGTAAATGTTTAGGTTATCAAGGAATTGTGCCTATCTTTTGGCTTGAGAGGATTGTCTATGCGAGGCATCGATAGATGATTGATTAGGCTAGAACATCAAGGAGAGATTCAGAGTTTTGTGGATAGAATAGGTTGATTAGAACTGAATTAGTCAAGCAAGAACCCAAGGCATGCTCACCATTGTTCTCACACACTTATATTTCAATTGCTTGTTAATTAGTCACCTAAACAATCAACCTTAAAACTGAATTTTACTCGCTTTCTTACCGTGAACTCGAGGCTTAAACTGAATTCACATTCCAATTCCCTGTGGTTCGGTAAACTAAAACCGGGTAGATTCTGTACACTTGCAGAATGACCAACAAGTTTTTGGCACCGTTGCCGGGGAATATTTTGTGGTTTTTTGGATTAAGTTTTTAGTTTGTGGTTTTATTTTTGTCTAGAATTGGTGCTACTAATCTTTCTCTGTTTGAGTGTCACACTTTCAGGTTACTCTCACGAGAGACACCGTCATGGGAGGCCGTATGACGGAGGAGGAGATTGAAGCCCACATTGAGGCGAGAATCCAAGAGGGGATCACCCTCCGATTATGTGAACAAGAAGTTGAGAATGCCAACCGGTCTCTTCGGGAACTCACTTCTTGTACCATGAGTTATGACTATCCCGGGAGCATTGTCTTTCCCGAGGGAGTGGGAAACTTTAAGTTGAGACCGGCATTCATCAACTTGGTGAGCCAAAACCAATTTGGTGGAGGTACTTTGGAAGATCCACATGCTCACATGGAGAGGTTCATCCGGAATTGCAACACTTACCGGGTGAACAATGTTCCGGCGGATGCAATTCGGTTGAGCTTGTTTCCATTTTCTTTGAAGGATACCGCTGAGGAATGGCTGAATTCTCAACCTCAAGGGAGCTTCACTACTTGGGAAGACTTAGCGGAAAAGTTCACAACAAGGTTCTTCCCAAGAGCCCTTTTGAGGAAATTGAAAAAAGACATCATGAATTTTGTGCAACCCACTGAAGAAAATCTCTATGAAGCTTGGGAGCGTTTCAAGAAGCTCTTAAGGAAATGTCCTCAACACAATCTCACCCAAGCTGAATTGGTTGCAACATTTTATGATGGTCTACAGTACTCTTGGAGGTTTGGCCTAGATGCGGCTTCAAATGGCGAGTTCGATGCTCTTTGATAGCAATTCCGCAAGTGTACGGATTGATCAAAGTAATACAAAAGATTGTCGAACCACAGGGATAGTTGTTCATCAATTGCTTCTAAGAGTTTTGTGTTCAGAATGTGAAAAAGAAAGCAATATAAGTTTGAGGGTTTGTTGTGTTTAACAAACTTGTGATGAAGAGCAAGAATTATAATTCAGATAAAGAAGTACCCTGGGCAAAGCTCCACTTAGTCCAATAATGGTTCTCAAATCAAATTCTTATATGAAGTTCAGAATCCTTATCCATGATGTTATAGCCTCTACCTCTACTTGTTAATTCCTTAATCAAGTAAATCATTCAATTTCATTTGCCAAACCTAATGCCTTAGTGCCTAGTCAATTCAATTGAAGAATGAAGTTTATAAGTTCAGGCCAACACAATAAGTTTCTACCCTTATTCCTAAGTGATAGCAAACAAATCAATCTGATCCCAAGTCCCTTAATCCTCACCAACTTCCGTTGTGCAAGAAGAAAGCAAAACACCTGTGTGCACTCAAGAGAATATTGATTCAGAGAAAAGATACATGGAAAAGAAACTTTATTCATATAAGAAAATAAGAAGTTTAAACCATAATCAGAGCTAAGGTTCACTTCATCCAAAGTAAAAGAGAAACTAGCCAAGCATGGCTAGGGAATTCATAATGCAAACTAAAGGAATAAAAACCTGAAAGAAGAGGGCCAAGAAGCCTCCCACAAGCTCCAAGAACCTAAACCTCTAAGTTTTGTTAAAAAAGTTACAAGATCCTAAAAGAAATAACAAAATCCCTATTTATAGAGTTTCCAGCGGTAATCCACGCATGTGCGTGGCCTCCTCCACGCACATGCGTGGGCAAAACGCTCAAAACGCAAAATTCGCAGCATCAGATTTTGCCACCACGCATGTGCGTGGATCAGACGACGCACATGCGTGGGCATCAGGTTTTTCCTGCAGTAGCTCCACGCATGTACGTGGGATACATGGCGCACATGCGTGGCTCATATGATTTTTCTTTAATTTTGTAACTCCCACTTCTCCTATCATCATGGCTCTTAACTTAGCTTTCAACCATCATCATTAGCCATTAAAAACCTATCAAACCTGAAAAGAATCTCAAGAAACCATCAAAACAACAATGTAACTCATTGGAACATGTCATTAATCATGATAATTCACCATCCTTTCATTCAATTCAGCAAATAAAACCCCCAATGTGCAATCAACACTCATGAATTCAAATGACTTAAGCTAAAAACTGACCATAGGAGTTACTCTCTAACTAAACTAATAAAAAGACTAAATAAATTGATTAAAAACACCTAAACTAATGCATATGCAATTATGAAATAAAAAGGGACTCAACTTGACTTAAAGCTCAATAAAGAACTCAAAAAGGAAAAGAAAGAAACAAGAAGGACTCGATAAATATAGAATAAACCTCGGGTCATCACACCACTATACTCAACGACAGCTTGTCCTCAAGCGTAAACTCAAGGTAGCTTGTCCTCAAGCACAGAATAAATCACCCCTTCTTCAGCTGCTTAGGCTTTTCAAAACAAGATACTTCACAAAACAAAAGAAAGGTCAAATGCACACATCTAAAGATGAGTGGTCAGCAAGAGTAACCAAGACTTCCAAGCAAGAGCTCATCAACTTCCTCACATGTCAACCACTCTCCTCACATTTTGGGTGCTCTAACATACAAACTCAATACTTCAGCCCTGATAATCAATCAATTCAAAGTTAAATGCAACAATAACAAGAACAAGAGAGACTTCGAAAGGTTGTAACTTTGGCTAAGGTAAAGTGTAGGTAGGGATGCCAAGAAAAGGGAAACACAAGGGCTCAAAACAGATTTTGTGGTGAGTGATTCTTCTATTCAACAAGACCTGAGCCGAATTTTTAAGACTTTGGGACTCCTTCCTTCTTTTTTTTCTTTTCAACTTTTTTCTCTTTTTCAATTGCCAAGGCACTTGCCTTTCTTTTGACAATTCAGCATGCTTTTTTTTTTTTACTTTTAGGAAAGAAGTCCTTTTGATATTTTCTCTGCTCAATCACAACCACAAATCACTCATCAAAGCTCAATTCACCATAATTCGGGGACCAAGAAAAATATTCATTCTTAAGGCTCAACTTGGGAAACTAAGGGAATATGATAACAATCCAAAGTCTGACGCCAACAAAGAACTCCTACCAAGTCTCTTCAAAGAACAAGTATTGTGCAACAACCAATATGCATTTCAAAGCAGAGCTAAGCATGTATAAGCATGTTAGGAATAAACATTGAGACTCTCAGCACTCAACAAAAACATTGGGGTGTTGAAGTGAAACACCCTTTCTTATGAACTCAAGCAAGTAAGATCAAGCTACCTCACATTCCAATCACAATAGCATGTACAAAGACCACAAGATAAAAACATGGAAGTATCATCAACTATCAATAAGAAGCAGCTAATCAAGGGTGAAACCACTTAAGCAAGTTCAGCATTGCAGCAAGAAACCCAAGGATATTCATACCGACTCAAACGTAAAAAGAAAAAACATGCAAAAACCTCGATGCACTAACTACCTAAAAAGAAAAAGAAAATGTTTTTTTTATAGAAGAACACTAAATTAAAGCAAACTCAAATTAAAGAAAAGCAAACCAAGACTTGGGTTGTCTCCCAAGAAGCTCAATTTTTAAGTCTTTGATAGACTTCCCCGGACTCAAAGTTCTAGTCAGGGTTTATAGCAAATTGCATTAGATACTTTAGATCATGCAAATTTTGACACAACTGCATCATCATATTACCTGCATTTCCATATATCATGGCAACATAAATCAAATTAAGAGTAGAGGGTTTAAGAAAATTCTCACTAATTTTCTTCCATGGTGTGTTGAGAAGATTCCATCCTCTTGTTTGTTCATTGCCATGCTTTCCATTGATCCACATGTCCTTAAGATTGATGCTAAGATTTGGAGTTTCCTCCTCATCTTTCTGCATTTTGTCTCCAAAGACAAAATCCTCTATGGATAAATCATGAACATCATCACATTCAATCACATTTTTCATTTGTTCACCCATTGTATTTTCACTTTCTGTCTCAAGAACATTGGTGAAGTCTCCTTTTGAGGATTCTTCACTTCGTGGCTCCTCACTTTTATCCACAATGTCACTTTCATGGATAATAAGTGATTGTTCTCCCTCCTCCAAAGCTTGAAGGCAGAAATATTCTGGTGTCCCTTCAGCTATGGTTTTGGCTATATGTTCCAACTGAGTCTCCAAATTCTTGATGGAGGCTTCTTGATTCCTTAAGTTGGCCCTGGTTTCATTCATGAAACTCTGATTGGTAAGTACCAAATCAGCCACCATCTCTTCTAAGCTCTTCTTTCCACTCCCATGATATTGATGAGGTTGTTCTTGATCAAATGGTTGATGTTCAAAATCTCCATAATATTGATGACTTGGTAGATCCCATGGATTGAAATTATCATCACATTCCCAAAAGATATCGGGTTGTCCTTCCCATCCTTGATCATAGTAATGATGTGGGTCATATCCACGGAATCCACTCAAATCAAAAGCATCCATTGAACCTTGTAAAAATCACTTTCACATACAGGTTAGTAGCACCGATTCAATGAAGCAATGGTAATAAAATTTCCAAACAATAAAAGTCAAGGATCAATCAACAAAACAAAACTATCCCCGGCAACGGCGCCAAAAACTTGATAGCAATTCCGCAAGTGTACGGATTGATCGAAGTAATACAAAAGATTGTCGAACCACAGTGATAGTTGTTCATCAATTGCTTCTAAGAGTTTTGTGTTCAGAATGTGAAAAAGAAAGCAATATAAGTTTGAGGGTTTGTTGTGTTTAACAAACTTGTGATGAAGAGCAAGAATTAAAATTCAGATAAAGAAGTACCCTGGGCAAAGCTCCACTTAGTCCAATTATGGTTCTCAAATCAAATTCTTATATGAAGTTCAGAATCCTTATCCATGATATTATAGCCTCTACCTCTACTTGTTAATTCCTTAATCAAGTAAATCATTCAATTTGATTTGCCAAACCTAATGCCTTAGTGCCTAGTCAATTCAATTGAAGAATGAAGTTTATAAGTTCAGGCCAACACAATAAGTTTCTACCCTTATTCCTAAGTGATAGCAAACAAATCAATCTGATCCCAAGTCCCTTAATCCTCACCAACTTCCGTTGTGCAAGAAGAAAGCAAAACACTTGTGTGCACTCAAGAGAATATTGATTCAGAGAAAAGATACATGGAAAAGAAACTTTATTCATATAAGAAAATAAGAAGTTTAAACCATAATCAGAGCTAAGGTTCACTTCACCCAAAGTAAAAGAGAAACTAGCCAAGCATGGCTAGGGAATTCATAATGCAAACTAAAGGAATAAAAAACTGAAAGAAGAGGGCCAAGAAGCCTCCCACAAGCTCCAAGAACCTAAACCTCTAAGTTTTGTTAAAAAAGTTACAAGATCCTAAAAGAAATAACAAAATCCCTATTTATAGAGTTTCCAGTGGTAATCCACGCATGTGCGTGGCCTCCTCCACGCACATGCGTGGGCAAAACGCTCAATACGCAAAATTCGCAGCATTAGATTTTGCCACCACGCATGTGCGTGGATCAGACGGCGCACATGCGTGGGCATCAGGTTTTTCCTGCAATAGCTCCACGCATGTGCGTGGGATACATGGCGCACAGGCGTGGCTCATCTGATTTTTCTTCAATTTTGTAACTCCCACTTCTCCTATCATCATGGCTCTTAACTTAGCTTTCAACCATCATCATTAGCCATCAAAAACCTATCAAACCTGAAAAGAATCTCAAGAAACCATCAAAACAACAATGTAACTCATTGGAACATGTCATTAATCATGATAATTCACCATCCTTTCATTCAATTCAGCAAATAAAACCCCCAATGTGCAATCAACACTTATGAATTCAAATGACTTAAGCTAAAAACTGACCATAAGAATTACTCTCTAACTAAACTAATAAAAAGACTAAATAAATTGATTAAAAACACCTAAACTAATGCAGATGCAATTATGAAATAAAAAGGGACTCAACTTGACTTAAAGCTCAATAAAGAACTCAAAAAGGAAAAGAAAGAAACAAGAAGGACTCGATAAAAATAGAATAAACCTCGGGTCATCACTCTTCCCCCACAAGCGGGGTATGACTTAATAGAAAAGATGGCAGCGAGAGCCATGAACTCTGAAAATGATCGCCAAAACCGAAGGAGTAAGCTTGAAGTGGAAGCTTACGACAAGCTCTTGGCCTCCAACAAGCAACTCTCCGAACGAATTGCGGAGATTCAAAATCACATAAAGGCGACCAATTTGGTCGGTGCTACAACAGCCAAAGTGGAGTGTGTGGCTATTGGAGGGCCCAATGTTAGTGAATTTTGCACCATTACTAGTCAGGGTTTCCGAGGTCAAAGCTCTAGACTATCTCAACAAGTCCAAGAGCAAGTTGGTGAAAATGATGATGGCAAGAAGAGTTTGGAGGAGTTGGTTGAGACTTTCATCCACCGCATGAAGAACAACTACATGAGCCAAGATGTGGCTATAAAGAACTTGGAAAGTCAAATTGGCCAGTTGGTCAAGCAAATGGCCGAGATACCTCAAGGTAAGTTTTCTCCCGATTCGTTAATTTTTTCTAAACAAGAAAATTCTGCTGTTGTTACCACTAGGAGTGGGAGAGTGTTACATGAGTCAAAAAAACAAAGTGAGGAAATAGTTGAGGAGGAAAGGAGTGTTCCTATTAAAACTAGAGTGATGAATGATCCTATTCCTGAGCTTAGCAAAGTTCCATTTCCTAAAGCATTGGCTAAAAAGAATTTGGATAAAAAGTTTTCAAAATTTATGGATGTTTTTAAGAAACTCCATATCGATATCCCTTTTTCCGATGCTTTGGAACAAATGCCTATCTATGCTAAGTTCATGAAGGACATTTTAAATAAGAGAAGGAAGTTGAGTGAGGTTGATGAAACTATCATGATGACCGAGGAGTGTAGTACAATTTTGCAAAGAAAAATGCCTAAGAAGAGAAGGGATCCCGGGAGTTTTACTATCCCAGTGGAGATTGAGGGGTTGACTGTTGTTGAAGCCTTGTGTGATTTGGGAGAGAGCATCAACTTGATGCCGCTTAGCATGTTTAGTAGGCTGAACTTAGGAGAGGTCACCCCGACCATGCTCTCCTTACAAATGGCGGACCGATCCCTAAAAACACCTTATGGGATCATTGAAGATGTGATGGTTAATGTTGATAAGTACGTGTTCCCAGTTGACTTTGTGGTGCTGGACATGGAAGAGGATGCAAAGATTCCTCTCATTCTAGGCCGACCCTTCTTAGCCACAGGTAGGGCTAAGATTGATGTTGATAAGGGTCAGCTCATCCTCCGAGTTGGTAAGGACAAGGTAAGATTTTCAGTTTTCAATCCTAGTTTACAAACTAACCTTAATGATAATTTTGTTTGTGATATGATCAAAAGCTTGTCCAGGTCTTCAAAGGAGACCCCCAAGGTAAGTGAAAAAGGTGTTGAGCTTAATCAAGCTCTCATCAAGCTTGTTAGAGAAAACAAGTATGGGGGGGTCTAAAGATGAGAAATGGCCCGATTCACACAAGCGAGTCAACTTGTGAAAATGGAAGGTGTGACTAGTGATGAGCTCAAGGTTAAGCTCTTCCCCCATTCCTTGAAGGGGGGAGCAAGGATTTGGTACGATGGTTTAGATGATACCCTCTCTTTGGAGGAGATGTTGAAGATATGAAAAACGGTAGAAAGGGGGGGTTTGAATAACGTTTTCAGTATAAAACTTCCACCTTAAAGATTTTGACAAATCTTTCGAGAACTTTAATTGCTAAAGATAAGAGATAGAAAAGCACACAAGGATTTTATCCTGGTTCACTTGATAAATCACTCAAGCTACTCCAGTCCACCCGTTAAGGTGATTTCTTCCTTCTTAGAATGAAGGCAATCCACTAATCAGGTAAGAGTTACAACTGCACTTGAAACCTACAAGTGACTAACAATTACACTGACTTAGCTCACACTAAGATTCACTCTCTTAGTCTTCTCTAGGATCCGATCAACCTTGATCTCCTAAAGGAACTAAACAAACTGTTTATCAAAGAATTGTTTACAAGAGATTTGCTTCTAAAAAGCTAATAGTAAACTCAATGAATTTCAGATGAAAGAAAACTTAGAAGATTTTGAATATGTCTTGCGTATGTGAATGCTTCTTGCCGTTTCTTTCAGTCTTCAGCCTCTTTATATACTCCAAGGATTAGGGTTGAGTGATGCATGGGAAATGCTACCGTTGGAGGGCAGTTCTGGAAAATCCATCTTCTGCTGTGGCTGAGAACGTTAGGTAGGTCGTCAGGAAGGTACAGTAGCTTTTGTACTTGGATAGCGACGCGACCTTTAAACCTAGGAGACTTCTGATCAGGGGAATGCTTCATATTGGAACTTGTGAAGCCGGTTGATCAGAGTCAGAGGGAAAGCACAGATCCTCTGACCATTGTATCTTCTGATTCTGAACTCAGAGGGAAGAACATGGCCTTCAGAGTTTCTTTCTTCTGGACTTCAGAGTTTCCACTATTCAGCTTCTGGATCTTCAGAGTCTTCTACACCATCAGAACATCTGAACCTTCAGTGTTTCTTGGTTATCAGAACTTCTGGATCTTCAGAGCTTCTAGTGACTGAGTCCTCATCAGAGTTTGTATAACTTCAGAACTTCTGAAGCTTTTCCACTGTTCATACTGAACATGGTGAATGCGAAAGCGTTGCTTGGGTCACTCTTTATACACAGTGCTTCTGATTTGTGTGAGATTGAGTAGAGGTCAGAACCTGCAAATAGCACACTCAGAAAAACACGTTAGAGTACCACAATTGTTCATATCAAAAGGTTAACTTGTAATCATCAAAACATAGAGTTGTACTACTAGATCAAAACTTGATCTTACAATCTCCCCCTTTTTGATGATGACAAAACTAAGATTTTTGATGAACAATTCTTAAACATTAAACTGAATTCACTCAGAGTTTAGAGATATAGAATAAGACTTATCCTGATGTGAATAGTTTATCTTGCTCATTCTGAATTCAAGTCACTGCTTGATTCTGAGCTTAGCTCCCCCTGAATCTAATACTTGATGAAAACGTTAGTAAAGTCTAGATTCTGAGCTAAATGATATAAGAGTTCAGAGGAAAAACTTATGACATAGATGAAAAACGAGTAATCAGAGCGCATAAGTAATCAGAGTCATGGACAAGGTATCAGAGTCTTGGGTATCAGAGTCAACTTATAATCACTTCAGAAGAAGTGAAATGTATTCCTTGTATTTGCCCAGTGACACATCTATGGTCATGAAGGTGGAACTCTTAAAATCTCCAAAAGAAAAAATAAATCACACTAACACATCTTACACATCAAAAACTGGGTTTACTCCCCCTTTTTGTCATAAGCAAAAAGCTTGGGGTGTGAAAAACTTAGCTTGAAGTACAAGGTACTCCCCCTTAGAGAAGGTCTAAGTTTAAAGGAAATGAAAACGATGCAAGAATCAGAGTTAGGCGAAATAAATAGAAGAGTTAATGCAAGAGAAGAACGTTTACCACCGGTCACGTGAGTAAAGAGAAGGGTCAGTTACCAAGAACTTAACCTCGAGAAACCGTAGGAGCATTAACTTTCAGAGAGAAAGTGAAGCCTATATAAAGCGTGGGAGAGAAAGGTAAGCTTCACACTTCGAACAATTTTCAGTAAAGAAAAAAAATGGCATCATACATCGTAGCACTAGAAGAGCTGAGGAAGAAGGCCTTTGAGGAGGACTTGTTCCTGAACATCCGACATCCAGAGGGTACAACGACCATCTCGGAGCTAACACGAACACTGCTGGAAGAGGACCTGCGTCCAGAGTTGGAGAGAGACTTGAAGGAATTTCTTGCCTTCGTTGAGGAGGTGCAAGAACTCAGCCGGCTTGAACTCAAGCTGCTGGAAGAAAAAGAAAGTTTGGAAGAGAAGCTCAAGACTTCAGAAGAGATTCTGGAGAGGGATGAGCTAAAGAACAGGCTCAGCAACATCCAGCATGTACTGGAGCGTCTGGAGAAGGATAGGTCAGAGCAGCGCCAGGAGTGCAGAAGAATGAGGAGAGATCCTCCATTCTAGACTTAGGGAAGGAATGGATAATGTAAACATAAAGAATGTATGATGTAAATGAAAAAAAAAATATTATGAATAAAAGGATTTTTGCAAACATATGTGACACAAATATATATAGAGATGCATATATAATCACAAACGAATAAAGTAGAATAGATAAATAAAAAGAAACAGAGTTTAAATAAAACAACGTTAAAGAAAAAGAAAGAAAAAAAGAAGAGATCCTAAAACTAAGGTTTGTCAGATCGTCTCAGAAGTTCCATCATCATGTGCTTCATCTCAATCAGCATGGATTCATGAATGTCAAGACGTTGTTCCATGATGTCGAGTCTGGATGAGCTGGACTGAGTAGAACTGGAAGGGACATTCTGAGCAGCTTGAGAGTCTGGAATGGAAGCAGAAGCAGCAGGAGTAAACACAACTGGTGCAAGTGCTTGGCATCTAAGAGCTTCAGCCTCAGCTTCAAGTCGCTCTGCCTCTAGTCTGGCTTGTTCAGCTTGAGCTGCTGCTTGACGTGCAGCTTCTTCTGCTTGAGCTTTCTTTCTCTTGGCTTCTTCAATAGCTTCAAGAAGCTTATTTCTCTGTTCTTGTTCATGAAGAGCCACCCTTCGAGCAAACCTTTGCTTGGCAGCCTCAATCCTCTGACTGCCCTCTGCATGCAGGAGCTGCATCATAATTGGAACTTGAGCCACTAGCCAAGTGCCCAGATTGTTCCACTCATCAGCCACACGTTCAACATTCTCACTGAGGTCAGTCTGACCGTGCACATTGCGGAGCCTCAAGGAGGCTTCATGATAGAAAATATTGATGCACTCAGAGAGAGATGTGGGTTGGAGGTGAGTATAGGGAATTATGGAGAGGTTGGTTTCAGGAGAGGCTGGGTGGTTGCTGCTATGAGCTTCAGAGGCACCTTGTGGAGAACCAATGTTAATCATATGAGCATTGGGTTCAGAGGTTCCAAGGTGAGGGTCTGAAGTTTCAACCAGAGGATGGGGTGATCTAACCGAGGATTGGTTAGACACTGATTGTTCGGGTTCAGGTTCTGGTTGAATAGGCTCTTGTTGGTCAGGGACAGGTTGAGCTTGTTGAGCCAAAGGGTCTGCCTCTTGTAAAGGATTGGCCAAGATAGGTTCATCTGGGTCAACTAGACGTTCAGGTCTAGGGCCACGATATCTCCTAGGGCTTGGACAAGTGAGGTAGTATTCCTCTAAGGTAGACACCTTTTCTTTTCTGACCTCCATGAATTTTCTAATGGATTCAGAGTTATTGGAGGGAGAAGAATCAGCAACATTGGTTGGGAAGGATACAGGTGTAAAGGCTGTGGAAGAATCTGTATCCGTGGTTCTGGCAGCAGGACGTGCTGATGCTCTGGGAACAGAGTGATCAGACGTTCTGGGTTGTGGTTCTGTTTGGTTGGGCTCTGGTTGTTCATGGATGATGGGTTCAGAAGATAATGGGTCGTACGGGATGGTAAGGAGAGAGGTTGGTTCTTCTGACCTAGAGGGTTGGTTCTGAAGCAAATTCCAGAGAGGTGCTTCAGTAGGGGAAGGTTGAAAGAAGGAAGATCTTGGGGAATGTGGTGGAGTGGTGGTTTGTGCGGCTGGTTGGGATTCATGAATAGGAGTGAGGGGATTTGAGGAGTGTTTGAGCATGGCAGAAATAGGGAGTGCATCAAATAAATTCAAATCATCATCAGAAGCAAGTGCAGGCTTACTTGAATGTGCTGATGATCTAGTCACTCTGGCAGGAGGTTCAGTCCTTCTGACCACTTCAGCAGCTGGTTCCACCCGAGTAGGCTTCACCACGATTCTGACCTGCTTCTTCTTCTTCTTCTTAGGAGGACCATCCTCATTGTCACTATCATCACCATCATCAGGCTTTCTCTTCTTCTTTGTGACCAGAGGGACATCGGATTCCTCAGAAGATTCGTCCAGTAGCATCTTCCTCTGAGCTTTCTTCTTTGGAGGAGAAGGAAACTCTGGAGCTGGCGGCAGTCTGCTGACGAAATCATCAAGATCAATTTCGAATCCTTGAGCCCTGAGGTCTTCAACATAGCACCTGATGGCGTCAGGATTGTCTGCCTGAGTCCACAGAGGGTAGTCATTCAGAGGCATCCTTCTGCTTCTGATCTCAGAAGATGTGTCTTCATGAGCAGGAGCAATCTTCTTCTGGACCAAACCCATCTTCTTCAGAGAGTTTGCAGTGAAGACATCACTGACCATGGTGCTCAGATCCTCTACACATCCAGCATTGACCAGATCTTGCACCAAGTTGCTTTCAATAAGAAAGTCTGAGAGCAGCCTCCCAAAGGGGATATATTTGATTGCAGACTTGATGGAGGCAGTGGTGCGAGACTTCCGGATGCATTCCTCCAAGTAGGAGAACAGGAAGTAGGGAAGGCAGATCTTCTTCTGATCTTGGATGAAGAACAACATCACCTTCTGGTTGAAGTTGATGTAGTCTGGAGAACTGCCCTTCGGTCTCTGGTTTATGCAGTGGAGTAGGATCTTGTGCCAGATCCTGAGCTTGGGATGAAGGTCCTTCACCTTGTAACTCGTCTTGCCCGGTTTGAAGGTGGTGTACAGGGCCTGGTTGATTGTATCCTTGGTGCTGGGTTTCAGCTTCGATTCCGTCAGTTGGAAACGATACCCATAAGCAGTTTCTGCACCCAGCAAGTTCACGAAGGACTTCTCCGTGATGATGATCTTTCTTCCAAGAATATGAGATACCACCTGAGTATCATCGCAGTCGGCGTGCTTCCAGAATTCCTTTACCAGTCTATCATACACCGGTCCTCGAAGTCTGTTGAAGTAATTTCCCCAACCTTGAGCTTGGACTTCGGGACGAAGATCATACCCATTTGTAGCCAGGTTGTCGAGGTTGAATCTCCATTTTGCCAGGACTTGGAGTTCCTCAGGAGGATATACGCAGTGAACGGCACAGCCCCGTTCTACAATTGGAACACTCTGTTCTTGAGCTTGAACTGGATCTTGTGTCGGATTCTCAGGGCCCCTTTGACCCGTTGCTAGACCCACTACCATGTGAGGGAACTGGGGTGCATCTGCAGTAGATCTTCTGGTTTGTCTCACCATTTTTGAAGTGGTTGAAGGTTTGAGGTAGAAGATGAAGGTTGAAAGATGAAGAGAGATCGAGAGAGAGATCGAGAAAAGGCGGTTTTGAAAAGCAGAGAGAGCGAGAGTAAAAAACGGAAGTGAACGAGAACGTGTGTGTATAGTGGGTTTTATCAAATAACCGTTGTTGATTCAAAAAGAACTTTAAGATCAACGGTTGAAAATTAAAGATAGATAGTAACAGTAAATACACAATCACACACATGAGAGAAGCATATCTACACGCAATCATAACAGACTGTCACACGGGCACAAGGAACTATGCATCAGAAAAACTGACACACGTGTTGTTGTCTCAGCTTCAGAGTCAGTACCAGTGGGTACACACACTCTGATTGAGTTACCTTCTGGACTAGACATCTTCTGATCAAGAAGTATCATAGTCAGAGGTTCTGATCCATCTTCACTCTGGACAAAAGTCCATGTTTAGATTTTTCAGAATAAAATTAAATCTATCCTCTGCTAAGGGCTTTGTAAAGATATCTGCCCATTGATGGTCAGTATCAACAAACTTCAGAAGAAGTACGCCCTTCTGTACATAATCTCTAATAAAGTGATACTTTACCTCAATGTGCTTTGCCCTTGAATGCAAGATAGGATTCTTACTCAATGAGATTGCAGCAGTGTTATCACAATAGATTGGGATATTGCTCTCAAGGATCTGATAATCCTCCAGCTGATGTTTCATCCAGAGCATCTGAGTGCTGCATATTGCTGCTGAGATATATTCTGCCTCTGCAGTTGATAGTGCAATGGTTGATTGCCTCTTGCTTGCCCATGAGACTAGATTGCTTCCCAGAAATTGACAATTTCCAGAAGTACTTTTTCTCTCTGTTCTATCTCCAGCATAATCAGCATCACAGTAACCTGAAAGCTTATACTCTGATGTTTTCTTATACATCAAGCCAAGGTTAGTGGTGCCTTTCAGATACCTTAGGATCCTCTTAACAGCAGTTAAGTGGGTTTCCCTTGGATCTGATTGGAAACGAGCACATAAGTGAACACTAAATAATATGTCTGGCCTAGATGCAGTTAAGTATAGAAGTGAACCTATCATGCCACGATAGAGCTTCTGACATACTTTACCACTTTTATCTTCTTTCTCCAGAATGCATGTAGGATGCATTGGAGTCTTGGCCACTGTAGATTCCAGCATATTGAACTTCTTCAGAAGTTCTTTAGTGTACTTGCTCTGATGGATATATGTTCCTTCTGGTGTTTGATCAACTTGTATTCCCAGAAAGTACTTTAATTCTCCCATCATACTCATCTCAAATTCAGCCTGCATCATCTCAGAAAATTCTTTGCATAGAGATTGATTAGCAGAACCAAATATAATATCATCAACATAAATTTGCACAATTAAGATATCATCTTTATAAGTCTTGCAAAAAAGAGTTGTATCTACTTTACCCCTTACAAACTCATTCTCCAGAAGGAATGAGCTAAGTCTCTCATACCAGTCTCTCATACCATGTTCTTCAATTTGAACACATGGTCTGGTTTCTTCTCATCTTCAAAACCTGGGGGTTGATGAACATAGACTTCCTCTGAGATATAACCATTTAGGAAGGCACTCTTTACGTCCATCTGATGTAGAACTATGTTGTGATTTACTGAGAAAGAGATCAACAGTCTGATTGCCTCCAGTCTTGCTACTGGAGCAAATGTTTCAGTGTAGTCTATTCCTTCCTGCTGGCTGTAGCCTTGAGCAACTAGCCTTGCCTTGTTTCTGACTACATCTCCTTTCTCATTCAGCTTGTTTCTGAATACCCACTTCGTTCCAATAACATGGACACTCTCAGGCTTCTTCACTAAGCTCCAAACATCGTTCTTGGAAAATTGATTCAGTTCTTCTTCCATGGCCAGAATCCAATCCTTGTCCTGAAGAGCTTCATCTATGGACTTGGGTTCAATTAAGGACACCAATCCTTTCAGACTGAGCAAGGTCTCTTCAGAGGGTCTGAAGGCAGATCTGGTTCTGACTGGTTCGTCTTTGTTGCCCAGAATCAATTCCTTAGGGTGAGCTGCAGTGATTCTGCTCTTCTTCAGAGTTTGGGAGATAGAGGGACCAGCATCTTCCTCTGGTTCATCTTCCTCTGGCTCATCTTCCTCTGGAGCTTTGCCTTTGTCAGAAACATTAATGCTTAAATCTGCAAACTTTTCAACTAGCTTTGACTGGTCAGAGTCAAGCTTATCGTCAAATCTAACATGAATAGATTCTTCAATAGTCTTAGCATCAGTATTATAAAATCTAAAACCTTTAGATCTCTCAGAGTAACCGAGTAATAGACACTTAGAAGACTTAGCATCAAATTTATGCAATTTATCCTTAGTATTGAGAACATAACAAACACAGCCAAAAGGATGAAAATAAGAAATGTTGGGTTTTATGTTCTTCCACAATTCATAAGGAGTCTTATTCAGAATTGGTCTCACAGAGATTCTGTTCTGAATGTAACATGCTGTATTTACTGCCTCTGCCCAAAAGTGCTTAGCCATGCCAGTTTCTTGGAGCATGGTTCTAGCCATCTCCTGAAGAGTTCTGTTCTTCCTCTCAACAACACCATTTTGTTGAGGAGTTCTGGGACAAGAGAAATCATGTGCAATTCCATAGGAATCAAACAGACTCTCAAACTTGTCATTCTCAAACTCTCCACCATGGTCACTTCTGACACGCACAATCCTACAAGCCTTCTCGTTTTGCACTTGAGCAATGAAGGTAGAGAACACAGCATGAGACTCGTCCTTGCGGGTTAGAAACTTTACCCATGTCCAGCGGCTATAGTCATCAACGATAACCATCCCATATCTCTTGCCACCTATAGACTCAGTTTTCACTGGTCCAAAAAGGTCGATATGCAGAAGTTCCAACGGCCTTGAGGTTGAGACAACATTCTTTGCCTTGAAAGGGACTTTTGTGAATTTGCCTTTCTGACATGCTTCACAAAGAGCGTCTGAAGCGAACTTCAGATTGGGTAAGCCCCTGACAAGGTTTAGCTTGCTCAGCTGAGAAATCTTTCTCATACTGGCATGCCCTAACCGTCTATGCCATACCCACTGCTCTTCATTAACAGACAGAAGGCACTTCACATTCTGAGCCTCCAACTCAGATAATCTGATCTTATAGATGTTGTTCTTCCTCTTGCTGTTAAACAGAACAGAGCCATCGATCTGACTTACAGCCCGACAGGACTTTTGATTGAATATAACATCATAACCCTTGTCAGCTAATTGACTTATAGACAATAAGTTATGTGTTAAGCCGTCTACCAATAACACATTATCAATGCATGGACTACTATCTACACAAATAGTACCAGTACCAACAATTTTACCCTTTTCATTTCCTCCAAAGCCAACTTCGCCTCCAGGCTTAAGTTTCAGCTCTTGGAACATACGCCTTTCTCCCGTCATGTGACGCGAGCATCCACTGTCCAGATACCATGATTGGTGTTTCAGTGGAGCTATCAAGGATATCTCATTTTCATCGTCTGAGTTAGGATCTCCTTCTGATTCTGAGTCAGAGTCAACAGCTTCCTTTGACTCTGCTCCTTTGTCTTTGACAATGGCCATGAGTCCTTGGACTTCACCATCAGAGTCAACATCCTCTGACTCTGATTCATCAAATGTCACCATCAGACTCTTCTTGGTCTTGAAGTGCTTCTTTGGCTTCTTGTCCTTCTTCAATCTTGGACAGTCACTTTTGTAGTGCCCTGATTCTTTGCACTCAAAGCATGTGACTTCCTTAAGCGAGGACTTCTTCTGACCTGAGGATTCAGACTTTCCTCTTGCCTTTCCAGAGCCTTTGAATTTGCTCTGCCTGTGCTTCCAGATGCGATTGAGTCTCTTGGAGATCAGAGTCAGCTCATCTTCATCAGAATCTTCTGATGCTTCTTCAGATTCCTCTTCTTCAGCTTGAAGAGCTTTTGACTTCTCAACCTTGGCCTTTTCAGATTTGGATTTCAAGGCTATGGACTTTTTCCTCAGATCTTGCATCTCTGAGCGCTTCAGCTCATGGCATTTCAAAATGCTGATGAGTTCTTCTAAACTCATATTCTCAACGTCTATCGTGAGCTCTATTGAAGTCACCAAAGGCATCCAACTTTCAGGAAGACACCTGATGACCCTTATGACATGATCTTTTGTTGTGTAACTCTTGTTGAGAGGTCGTATGCCAGCTACAAGCAACTGAAATCTGGAGAACATTTCTTCAATGGACTCATTTGGCTCCATGATGAAGGATTCATACTTTTGGATCAAAGACAATGCCTTTGATTCTTTGACTTTCTTGTTTCCTTCATGAGACATCTTCAGAGATTCGAAAATGCCTTTAGCAAACTCACGATCTGTAATCTTCTGGTACTCTTCATAGGAAATAGCACTTAGAAGAATTGCTCTTGCTTTGTGATGTTGTGAGTACAGCTTCTTTTGATCTGCAGTCATCTCTGACCTTGGGATCTTCTTGCCATCTGCATCAACTGGACGCTCGTAGCCATCCATAATAATATCCCAAAGATCTGCATCGAAACCCAGAAAGAAACTTTCCAGTCTATCTTTCCAATATTCGAACCTTTGACCGTCGAACATAGGAGGCTTTGCATTGTAACCATCTCTTTGAGTTTCACTGGTGGTGGCAGCCATTGTTTTTCACACCGGCCCGGATCACTGAACACTGTTAGGTGTGGTAATCAGAACTTGCGCTCTGATACCATTTGAAGGTATGAAAAACGGTAGAAAGGGGGGTTTGAATAACGTTTTCAGTATAAAACTTCCACCTTAAAGATTTTGACAAATCTTTCGAGAACTTTAATTGCTAAAGATAAGAGATAGAAAAGCACACAAGGATTTTATCCTGGTTCACTTGATAAATCACTCAAGCTACTCCAGTCCACCCGTTAAGGTGATTTCTTCCTTCTTAGAATGAAGGCAATCCACTAATCAGGTAAGAGTTACAACTGCACTTGAAACCTACAAGTGACTAACAATTACACTGACTTAGCTCACACTAAGATTCACTCTCTTAGTCTTCTCTAGGATCCGATCAACCTTGATCTCCTAAAGGAACTAAACAAACTGTTTATCAAAGAATTGTTTACAAGAGATTTGCTTCTAAAAAGCTAATAGTAAACTCAATGAATTTCAGATGAAAGAAAACTTAGAAGATTTTGAATATGTCTTGCGTATGTGAATGCTTCTTGCCGTTTCTTTCAGTCTTCAGCCTCTTTATATACTCCAAGGATTAGGGTTGAGTGATGCATGGGAAATGCTACCGTTGGAGGGCAGTTCTGGAAAATCCAGCTTCTGCTGTGGCTGAGAACGTTAGGTAGGTCGTCAGGAAGGTACAGTAGCTTTTGTACTTGGATAGCGACGCGACCTTTAAACCTAGGAGACTTCTGATCAGGGGAATGCTTCATATTGGAACTTGTGAAGCCGGTTGATCAGAGTCAGAGGGAAAGCACAGATCCTCTGACCATTGTATCTTCTGATTCTGAACTCAGAGGGAAGAACATGGCCTTCAGAGTTTCTTTCTTCTGGACTTCAGAGTTTCCACTATTCAGCTTCTAGATCTTCAGAGTCTTCTACACCATCAGAACATCTGAACCTTCAGTGTTTCTTGGTTATCAGAACTTCTGGATCTTCAGAGCTTCTAGTGACTGAGTCCTCATCAGAGTTTGTATAACTTCAGAACTTCTGAAGCTTTTCCACTGTTCATACTGAACATGGTGAATGCGAAAGCGTTGCTTGGGTCACTCTTTATACACAGTGCTTCTGATTTGTGTGAGATTGAGTAGAGGTCAGAACCTGCAAATAGCACACTCAGAAAAACACGTTAGAGTACCACAATTGTTCATATCAAAAGGTTAACTTGTAATCATCAAAACATAGAGTTGTACTACTAGATCAAAACTTGATCTTACAGATGTTCCAAAAGTTTTGTGCAAGGTTCCTACCTTGTACATATGGAAGAAAGATTGATGGTAAGGAATTTCCTTCCTAACACCAAAGGAAGAAGAGTCCACCTAGGACTATAACTTAGGGCTGCTTGGGAGACGACCCAAGTCTTGTTTTATTTCGCTTGTTTGTTTGTTGCATTTTGTAGGAGGAGAGAGCATGCAACTCAATAGTGGGAGGCGGTTCTATAGCCTCCGTGCTTGACTTGGAGAGGAGGTGTATCTCTTTCCTTTAAGTTAATTCATGCATTTTTAGCATATTTTCTCTTTGTAGAACTTTCTTTTATGTTTCATCATGCACAGTAAGTTAGAGTCGTTTTGGGGTCTTTACTTCCCTATACTCACATGTTGTTGCCCGCAAGTTTTGCTCTCTAACGTGTTGCTGGTTTTGAAAATGTTTTTGTGAATACTTGTGTTGTCTTTTGGGGATGAATGATTGCATGCTTTGGGGAAGAGAGGAGGAGACTTTGGTCTTCCGAGTGTTTCTTAATGATAGAGTTGATGTGAGTCCATAAGGGTCCATCTTTGACCTTTCACCATATAATTTCCCTGGAGGATCCTGTCTCACTCGTACTTCTTGGTTCTGTATTGATTTCACTCTTTGCATGCTTTGTGATACTTGCACAATTCTTGAGACTTGAACATTTGTCCCTAGTTGTCCTTTTTGAGCTTATAGAATATTTCTTTGTTAGCCAAGTGATTAGGGCGGATGTTTGGTTGGAATATTGGGGAGTGATGGTCCTTGATTATATTTGTATGGAGCTGAAAAATTGTGAAATAGTCTCTTGCCCCGAAAAGAAAAAATCATTGAAAAAAAAAGAAAAAGAACTCCTGAACAAAAGCTGGAGTTGTAAAAAAAAAAAGAACTCCTGAACAAAAGCTGGAGTTGTAAAAGAAAAAAAAAAGAAAAAGTTGAAAAAAGGGGTCAAGAGACTTGTGCTTAAAAAGTTTGTTGTTAAAGCTCCGGGGTTACTAATAGGACCACACTCAAGATGCTTGAAGCTCTAGCCTTCCTTAGGGACCAACCACCTTGTACTTCACCAAGCCAACATTTCAACCCTTTGAAGTCTCATTGAATTTGTGCATGTTTGATCTCTGTTGCTCTTGAGTGAATGATATCCAGGACCTATGGACTACTTGTGTGCTCAGTGCACTTAATATATATCTCATCATAGGAATTTTAGATCTATATGATTCTCATGATGGACTCTACACTCTCCTTTGTCTAAAAGTTGCATGAAGTGGATTGTTGTGTCTTTCTTTTGGAACCAGCTGTAGTTGCTAAATCCCCCGGTTTTCTTAAGTATTCCTTGTTCAGCACTTGTGTTGGGAGCATTTCTTGCGTTTGAGGGCAAGCGAGTGTTGTTTACGCTCGAGGGCGAGCTGTCGTTGAGTATAGTGGTGTGATGACCCTAGTTTAGTAGTGTTTTTAGGGTCATTTCTTTGTTTGTTTTAAGTCTTTTTGTTTAGTCTCATGTAGTGTTTCATGCATTCTCATGCATTTTTATCTTTCTTTGAGTCTTTACTTTGTTTTGATAATTTTGTAGTTTTATAGGGACTTTTCTTGCATTTTAAGTAAGTTTAGGACTTGCATGATTTTCTTATGTTATTTGAGGGTCCTCTTTGCTAATGAGCTCTTTGAGCTTCTGGATATTTTCCTTGGCTTGTTGGTTTTGTTTTCACATCAGAAACTGAAGGAGAAGGAAGGCCAAGAAGCATGGAATTGAAGGAGGGGTTAAAGAGGCTTGAAGAGGAGTTACAAAGAAGCTAAAAAGTCTTTCCAGCGAGCTTGGAGCGCCTAGGCGCTGGGAATTGACGCCTAGGCGCTAGTTATATTTTCTGAGCCTTCTGGAATTGGCGCCTAGGCGCTGGGAATTGGTGCCTAGGCGCTGGGAACCTTCCAGAGAGCATGTTCTCAGCTAGAATTGGCGCTCAGGCGCTCTGAATTGGCGCCTGAGCGCCCAGACTCGATTGTTTTGCCTATAAATTGGTTTTTAGACATTTCTCTTGGAACCTTTTGTCATTTTATCATATTTTCATAAGTTAGAAGAGAGGGTTTCAGTTCTGGAGCTTGAGGAGCTTTCTCTAAGCCCTATGTTTCAGGTTTCATCTTTATCTTCTTGTATGGATTTCATAGCCATGTTTGGCTAAAACCCCTTTTGCTTTTGGTTCTTTGTAAGACTTATGATGTTTTAATCTTAATTCCTATTTCTATTCATGATTCCTCTGAGTAAACCCTTGAATCCCATATCCATGCTTTATGTTTCAAGTTAGAACATGTACTAGCTTTATGCTTTTCTATAATAGAACGGAAGTTTGTTATAGATTAGGGTCTTGTTGTGGGATTACCTCTTCTATACTTGCTACTAGGAATAGAGGAAGGGTTGGGGTTTGTTGGCCTGAATTGCATGCTTAATGCCTTTAGCAAATGTTTAGGTTATCAAGGAATTGTGCCTATCTTTTGGCTTGAGAGGATTGTCTATGCGAGGCATCGATAGATGATTGATTAGGCTAGAACATCAAGGAGAGATTCAGAGTTTTGTGGATAGAATAGGTTGATTAGAACTGAATTAGTCAAGCAAGAACCCAAGGCATGCTCACCATTGTTCTCACACACTTATATTTCAATTGCTTGTTAATTAGTCACCTAAACAATCAACCTTAAAACTGAATTTTACTCGCTTTCTTACCGTGAACTCGAGGCTTAAACTGAATTCACATTCCAATTCCCTGTGGTTCGATAAATTAAAACCGGGTAGATTCTGTACACCCTCATAATGACCAACACCTATCATTCCATGGCAATCCATATTATTTTTTTTCGGCACAACGGAAAAACGGCAATCCATATTCTAAATTCGTAAAAGCAATGGATAATGTTCTTGAAATAACACTTTAAAGTGAAATAATCATGTATTTACTTAATGCAACTATTGTTAAAGAGAGTTTGTCCAAGTTTGCTTTTTGTAATTAGCAACTATTTAAAAGAATTAATTAAAAGTTATTGTTTTTGTCTGAGGTTTAAATTGTCTTGAAATCTTAAGAGGTTAGTCTAGTCGTGCATGACAAGGTCTTGTACTTGAGCATCCTATAAATTTATGTAACAAAAACAAAAATTGCCTTTGAAAGGCATGTTTTTAATACAATTTATGACACTCAATTGTATGAATGGTTTCACAGATGAAATGATTGAGATCTAAAATATCATATAAATGGAGTTTTAGAAAGTAATGACGAATTTCAATTTTACTATCTAGGCGAGTTATAATATGCCCATTGTCTTTTAAAAAGTTTTTCTTGTTAAGTTTGCTGGACGTTTTGCAATTGAGAGGGTAAGTTAATAGAAAGACTTTTAAAGGTATCATGTAAAGATCATAAGTCATAATTATAAATTTGAAGGTGATATGAGATGAAGTTCTTTTTATCTATAAACCATTTTTATGTCCCCACCTCAAAGTTCATCGATCAATGATCTGATACAAAGAGCACACCCATGAAATTATATTATTCATGCATCTGAAATACAAAAGTCAACACTGACAAATATGTAGATGACTAATAAACATGATGTTGTTAATTTAATTATTTATCATCATTAACACTGCAGTCCTATTTACTGATCTCATTACTAATAAGCTCAAAGCCATGCTGGGTTCTTCAAAGGAGTAAGAACTGTCTTCCTTTGCAAACTACTTTTCTTTTTCTCTGCCCTAACCATTCATCTTGTATCCAACAAATATAATTGCAGAATTTAAGAACAAAGAAGCTGAGCAGATAAAGGCAAGGATGAAACTTGTCTTCCCCATGGGATGAGGTGAATTTTAATTCAATATGCATTTTTTTCAAATCGAAGTTGTTGATAGAAGGCTCCATAAATCTCAAGTGACCTATCTAAAATTCAAACTTCAATGTGTAAAGCTAGATAAACCTACACTTGGAAGGATGAAAAACCACATCATTTATTTGCATAAATTAAGAGGCTTCCACCAGAAAAAAGATGGATGCATTAGAAATAAAGCAGTTTACTTGGTCACATGGAGTAATACAGTTTCACAACTCAATCGCTGACAACTTCTGCAAGCACACAAAAGTAAAATGAGGGATATTTCCAGAGACATGCTCAAATTCCAGGGGAGAGATTCTTTCGCAATTGATATATCTTATAAATCAAGAGGGGATATGCTCAATGATAGATGTTTCCAAGGACATGCTCAATTTCCCGGGGAGAGATTCTTTCATAGCTTATATGCCTTAGAGAAAGTCTCAGGAGGTGGATAAGCTGAAACAATATATCAAAATAGAACGCAGTGAGCAAAGTAAAAGCATTCTTATTTGTCCTTCCACTGTACAAAAGCCCCATTTAGCAACCTAACTTCTACAATTTAAGTCAACAAACAAAAGAAGATCAATATCGAGAAATAAAAAGCATATGAATATCAAATTATAGTAAAAGACTGTAAGCGATTGATCGGATGGATACATTTTCTTGTTAAAATTAACTTATGGCATAACAGTACTATGTTGTATGAGCCTAAGAGAAAAGGAACCATTCAAAAGAGCAAAGGAATTAACATAAAATGGTATGGTAAAGTGGTAGTATACTTTTTTTTTTTATAAGCAAAGTGGCAGTCTACTTATCAACATTACTCAATTTATGATCTTTCTCATGGGTCTATCTACTTACTCTATCTCTTGGCCTTTCTTTTAATAGATTTATCTCCCTTTCCTTCTCTCTAGTTTTATCTTTCCCCTCATCCTTCTCCCCATCTCTATAGAACCTTTCGTATTTTGCTTAGAAGATAAGCCTTGCTAAATGTTTCCCGGTGAAGCCATATTCATAACGATGCACAGAATGTCGTCTCGACAACCTTCACCCATTTAGCGACTCCAAACCTAGCAGAATGGAAACGAATCAACCCTAGCGGAGAACAGAGAAGACGTGTTCTGAAGCATGACTACTCCCTAGGATGCATAATTGAGCGGGCTGACAACACCATGGCAAACCATATCAGCGGCTCAGGCGGCTGCTCAGCCGTCATGGCGGAGAATATTGATCGGTGAAAGCAAAAATAGGTGTGTGGTGAGGGAAAAAAGTGAGGTTTGGGAGTTTAAGAGAGTGTAGCTTGAAACGGTTGGAACGTAAGAGGAGAGGAAGTGTCGCTTGAAAGTTTGAAATGTAGGAGTGGAGATGGGAAAGAAACAGACGGTTGTGATTGCATATCTAGAAAATAATCAATGGTTAAGATTAATTTATTCTCAAACTTACATATATATCCATGGAAAAATATTCACTCATGTGCATTACTGTATTGAATGACTGATTTGCCCTCAAGGCTGCAGAAACTCTACTTTTATATATATTACTAGTTTTTTTTACCCGAGCGATGCACGGGGATATTCATTTTTGTTTTTTTTTTTTTTTTGTAGTTTTTAAAAATTTGTGCTATTTTTTTTAAAGATATTTTTTAATCATAAATTTGAAAGGTTATATTTATTTGTATCTTTTTTTTGTTTATATAAATGTTACATTATTTATTTAGCTTTTTATATAACGATTTAATAGTTTATTGCAAATAGTTGGAGTAGGTGAGTTACACATATGTGCTAATGAAATATACTGGTTAAATCCCTCAAAAAAATTTCAACTAAAATAATTATATTGAAAATAAAATTGGAAATTATGATTCTCTTAAGGAATTTTCTGAAATAAATAGAAAATAAATTAGTTCAATGGGCCAATTTCATTTTACTTTGTTTTATAATTTTTTTAAGCTTATAAAAATCACGGACTTATATAATAACTACATCGATGACGAAACTTACAATTGTTATTATCGTAACATATTTCCTCAAAAGAAAAACATAAAAGAATACTTATGAGTATAATTTGATTGAATGGATTTATATAGATTTTGACTTATATATAATGATCCAAAGAACTGATATGATATTGTAAAAAACTTCTTTATAAACTACATTTGAATTAGTACGGAAGGGTGGATAGACCGTCCACCCATTGTCACTACCCACTTCTACTAAGGCTGAGCTTAATAGGAGTGGTCATCATTATTGTAAATGAGCATTTTTAATCATGTAGAATTTATAACTCCAAAAGATGCTACATATGATTGGTTATGTTAAAATGTCAATTTCGAAAAATATAAACCAACATATTTCAACTTGAGGCGCATCACTTTTTTTTTCAGAATCTAACATATATGGAGCATCATCACCCACATATCCACCAAGATTCAATGGAACTTTTCCGAATTGAAGGATGAGCTCATAATTTTTAGCTGGAAAGGGCTATAAAAATGTTGATTGTAAACATTGTTAAAAATAAATATAATTCTTCAAATTGACCATAAAATAAAGACATAGTGAACGATGCTTACCATCTAACTTAAGACTGACCAGTAGTTTTAGTGTCATAACACATGAAGGTAACTAATTTTAGGAAATTATTTTTTGCACACCCCATTGTTTTATTTTACCCATTCATTTCTTTTGAAATTGAAATCTAAAAATTATGAGTTTAGGGTGTGTAAATAATAAAAAATGGGTGTGTGAAAAGCAATCCCCTTGATTTTATAGCACGGAAAACAGCTGTTTCACTTGCTTTTTCAGTATGGGTTGACACAAATAGTTATCCAAAATTTATTATAATTATTAATCATAAATTGAAATGTGAAGAGTTTATATTTAACTGTATATATATTTATTCAAGGCACTTCACTTTTGTAACTTATGTCCCTCAAGCTTCACTCAAATAATTTATGAATTCGTTAATTATATTTATGTCTTTGAATGACTTACATTCTGTAACTGTTATATATTTATTGGGGGAACTTTATTTTTGTAACTTATATCGTTTTATTATCCACTTTCAAAGCTTCACTCAATAGATTTATG
The DNA here is from genome assembly GCF_012489685.1 of Lotus japonicus. NCBI lineage: Eukaryota > Viridiplantae > Streptophyta > Magnoliopsida > Fabales > Fabaceae > Lotus > Lotus japonicus. The sequence continues at coordinate 16,748,679 of NC_080045.1, forward strand.
AAATCATATTATCTATTCCTAGGAGGTTTAAATATATTTTTGGTTACTCTAAAATTTGGGTTCTTTGATTTAGACCCCTCTAAAATTATAATTCTTTGGTTTAGGTCCCTTTAAAATTATGCCACGTCAGCGTCCGTTAGGTGATTCAGTTGATAATGGATGAAAGGTGACGACAGGGGCTGAAAAAAATTACTTAGAAGAGCCTGAATGTAACACCCCGATTTCGGTGGCGTCACTTTAGTAACCAAAAGAAAATAAAAGCGGAAAAACGTGAATTTTTTTTTTTCGATATTTGTTTTCAGTAAATAAAAGACTTGTCGAATTTAAAGACGTATCGACGAAAGATAAACAAGACTAATATACAATATATATACACTCCCCACAGTAAACAGCATGCCACGTCACGAGTAACCTCCAGTGAGGGGAAAGTAGTGCCTGTCGGCAAATATGTACAACACAAAATATAAGGTCAGTATTCTGAATACAGTCCTCCAAAAAGAAAGTAGGTCAGCTCAAAACAGCCCGAAGACCTCCTAATCCGACCAACTCCCTGTGACTCCCGTAAAGAGAACCACACAAAAAGCTAAAGGTCGGGGACCTACCCTGCCCCAAAATGAGAAAAACTGAAGATCAGAGCCACGACGCTACTCCTACCCTAATCCTGACTAGAGGAGTACTACACACCACTCCCAGCTACGCATCACCATGATCGTCGTCTGAATCTGAATCCAAGACGATCAGGTCAATGACTGCATCAGTCCTCACAGCGGGTCCCACGGGTACTGTACCCGATCCCAAAACAGCAGCAGTCGCGACGGTGGGTGAGCTAGACTCAGATGAAGCCCCTCCTACAGGCAACTCCTCTGAAGGGTCCTCCTCGTCCTCAGGCGATGGCGGTGGTACTACAACCCCAGGGCCACAGTGCACGCCCGGTGGTAGGTTGAAGCTAACGGTGTGGCGTCTCAAGACTCCATGCGTCAGGTTTCCCATTCGGTCGACATGGTCCTCCATTATTCGCCCCGTGTAAATGGCTCGGTGACCGGCGGGGTCGACCACCCCAAGAGCCCGGGGTGTCCGTGTCCAGCAACTCAAACCTGGTCCCCCTCGAAGGGACGACCATCTCGAACCAATCGGCCATCGACATCTGACAAAAAGGGCATACATAGCCCCCCATACACAGGTAGCACGCGCAAGGGTCAACTCAAAGAATTACATAATAGTACATCCAATAGGCAAAGTTTAAATAGTAGCCACATAGGCTTAGTTATGAATGAAAACATTATAAATTGTATATCCTGTCAACGAAAATAAATAACATTTACTGGCAATTAACATATCTCAAACAATGTTAACAGGTAACAAATACATTCAGCAACTAAATCAGCATGAATGGTGCATGAAATGCAAATGCAAAGGAACAAGATAAATCCGGAGGGATGAGCACCAACGAGTCAGCCCTAACACCAGCCACGGTGGGACCATTTCTGCTCGGGCGTCTCTTATACCAAACAAAGTGTAGTCAGATCAGCCGTAAACCCGCAGGCCTGCCATTTCCGTCTGCTACCAAGAATCACCGCAGTGTTCTTATGTGGAAATCCGGGTCTTATGACCATTTTAGAATCCACCGATGTCCGGCATCCCACCGTGTATTAACCTCAAAATGAGTGCATGAATGCAACGTGATTAGCCAAACAACGTCTTCGACCTCACTCGTCACGTGTTCTAGCTAACTTATTGTCTCTAAAAAGAATACCCTAAGGTAAATGTCGATTCTGCGACAAAAGACAATAAATTATAAAAAGTAACTCATGATAATTTCTCGAATCATCCGACTCATCTCCATCCGATGGTCAAAAACTGCTCAGCGAGCAAAAAGTACCATTGTACTTGGAAACTACCCGTTTCCCGGCTTATCTTTCAGATAGCCCAACAACAAATCAGCTCATCGAGCGAAAGAGTATCAACGTACTCGGAAACTTATTAATATCCCCGACTTATCTTTTAGATAGTCCAACAACAAATCAGCTCATCGAGCGAAAGAGTATCAACATACTCGGAAACTCATTAGTTTCCTCAAAACTTGGACTCGACGACACTTCTCATTTTTCCAAAACTAATATTCAAGTCCTAAGCTCTTATTTGCAATTGTGATCATTATTTAAAGATTCAGAGGTTGTTTAATGTCTTATGAATTTTTCTTGTAAAATAGTTTCCATTTAGTTTTGTCTCTAAACTTATGAGTTCAAAAGATCCCGTAATCCCAAGTAATTCCCAGAGAAGGTCTCGATCCATCAAAACAACAACAAGGCCCGAATCTCTGTTCGTCCCGTCAAACTCTCACAAAATCTCACGACAAATTCTGGCATAACTGCCCGTTATCCTCACTCTGACGAACAACATATATATGTGTATTTGCATATTCAAAACAGTACAATCCAACAGTCATGGCACATATATCAACACATTGAGGAATAACCATTTAGCACTTAGCATATAGGGCAAATATCACACATCCTAGATTAACCAGGTAGCACATAGCATGTGAATCAACCTCACAACAATCAAGCAATAAAAGATTATCAATTGTCAGCCGTAGCCTCAGAAAACGTTTTTCCCAGTCAAACACAATCAAGTGCATAAACAGTAAATCAAGTCGAAATCGTCGACAACTAATTCATTATCTAGTATTAAGTGAGTAGCCCTCACCTGTAGGTTTTCCAGCTTGTTCCTCAATTCTTCCTTCACAATCTTCCTCGTCGAATCCACAAAGTTCCTCAAACGAACCTTAGAGCAAATTCACAGAAATCAATCACAATGAGTCAGAAACTCAGCAAACAATACGTACTAAGGTTACACGAAACATTATAAACTCCGAAGTACGACAATCTAACGCGTTAAGACAAGTTTTCGAAAAACGAAATTCCCCCCCCCCTTAATGAGGAGCTCTCGGCCACTTTTCACAATTAGGTGGGCCGATTTTTTCTTCGATCAAACTTGGTTCCTAGGTTATCATTAGCCGTAACTAAGACGAATCTAAGCTCAGAAAAATTTTCAGATCAAAAACTGTCGCAGGGGTATTTTGGTCATTATTTTCAGCTCAGAATTTCAAAACTGGATTTTCGAAAAACAAATTGGATGGGGACGTCACCAACGACGTTTATGACGACTAATCCTACTAGCGCTAAGCTAAGTCGTGAATTTTCAGCTTAAAGAACGAAACTTTGTCCAGAAATGGGTTTTTCCAACAGAAATGAATTCCGGCGACATTCGGCAAAATGTAATCCGCTAAACACGCTCAAGAGCATGCAGGGAATAAGTTTAGACACTAAAATCAGTTTATTTGGACAGTTTTACAAAAAGCTCAAAACTTTGAGCACAGAAAGACATAGAGAAAGATGACAGAATTGACGATCAGAAGTGAGATATGGTATCTATACCTCGAAGTCTTCGATTAGCAACGAACGGTGCAGCAATCGGGCAAGAAACGACGAAAATCTTTTTCTTCCTTCTCCTCCTCCAAGCTCGCGGGTTCAAGAGAGAAAATGGTGAAGTTTTTGAATATTTTTCATTTTCTCGCTATTTATAGGTTTTGGAAAATTTGGAAAAATGAAAATTTCGCGATTCCGATTTTTCCTGCGTATTCCTCGGAGAATTCTAAGATAGGTTATGGCGACAGAATTCCAGAACTCAAAACAGGTTTCTTGAAATTTAATCAAACGATCAAAAGTCGGTGTAAATCGGTTTTACCCGAAAAGTTACTTTTTGCAGTTGATGTCGGATGAGAAAACTTCGTTCTGAAGAAAGATTAGAAATATCAAGAGAAATAGGCGAATGCTTGTGGAATCTTCGTTTGAAGCTCCGAATAGAAAAAGTCTTCATCGTCCGTTGGTTTTAGGGTTTTTGAACTATCAGTGTTTTGGTTTCGGCAAACTTTCGAGTATTGGAATTTGACGTTCGTACATTCCAGGGTTTCGTATCGAAACGCTTGTTTATAGACGAATAAGAGAAGTTCTAACATTTCTCTGAAGATTTTTGGAATTAGCTTCCATCGTGTCTTAAAGAGTAAATTAGCTATTTATTAGCGTTCTTGACCTAGGTTTAAGCGAATACTAATCGTGGTATAATCTTTATCGACTTTGATACAATCCTTAGCTTTTTCCTGAACTTTCTCCTTCACAAATTTATTCCATCCACTAAACACTTGTTCAGGTTTTCCTCCACGTTACATCTAATTAATCGTGAAAAGGAATTTTATTCGGTTTATTCCAAACTTAATAACTTGGGTCTCACACTGAACTAAAGAACCCTGAATTTAGATGGACCAAAAACATATTTAAGCCTGTCTAGAAATACTAACATTTTAGAAGAATTTAGAGTAAATTACACTCAAAATATTACACTCAGAATAGGGTAGATTGTAATATTTGAGTAAGTTTGGAGTTTAGTGTCATATAAGGAAACCTCAAGATAGTGCAATGTAGTTCAAAAAAAAAAGGTGGTGCAATGTAATTTAATCAAGAATTTATTTGTTTATTTGAATCATTTGAAACAAAATATGTTACTACATTTTCTTCCATAATAATTGTAACAAAATAAAGTTCCATAATTTGATATTGGTTTTAATTCAAAATTTTAGTATTGGATGGTAAAAAAAAAATCAAAGAAAATCTTTTTAAAATCAAATATTTGTGTTTATTTTAATTCGAGGATTTGATATAGATCTTAAATCTATATCTCTAATTTTTCTTCCTCAAATATTAATTCATTCTATTATTATTTTTAAAATTAGTAATTAAATTATTTCAAACATTTTCACATTTCTCATTTTTCTATCATTACCACTACAATAAAAATAAAGATGTGAGCGTTATATATTCGTATTCAGATTTTATTAGAACTATAATTCATAATTCATTATAATTATTAATCATGAATTGGAACTTCAAGAATTCTCATTCAATAACTGCAGCTTTTTTTTTATTGAAGGCACTTAAGTTTTGTAACTTATGCCCCTTTACTATCTACTTGAAAGCATCACTCAAATTCCATGTGAATGATTTTGTATCGAATTCCATGACTCATATTAGATTTATCAATTTATGATTAGATTTATTCATTCATTATTTATATTTATATGTTTTGATCCACTATTACAATTTGTCATATTAACACTATGCAACAATTTATTTGTTTATTCTATCCATTTGAAGCAAAGTATGTTTTATTATATTTTCATCTATAACTGGAACAAAATAGAGTTCACCTTTTTTTTTAGCTCATGAGCATCCCAAAAAAACTATACAATTTAATCTTTAAATGTCTCAACCCCATATCACAATAAATTTCACAGCCTTAAGACAAAATATCCAATTTTTCAATGTAAAAAGGTTCATAGACCAAAGTAAACTTCAATTTATAAAGAACACCCTACCTATACTCAATTACCTAAGGACATGTACAACTGATTAGTTTTCATAAACTTCTCTATGATATTCTTCCATGCAGGAGCACCAACAACAAATCCTACCAAAACATGACTTACCTTCTTCAGCAGCCATACAAAGCTTTGAATCTAAAGGAACCTTACCGAGAAAGGGTACCCTCATTTCATTGCACATCTTCACTGATCCACTGCCACTATTGTCAAATGCTTCAGTGCAAGCAATCAAAATTACCATTTCTAGTGTTTTTTCTCTCATGTAATCCAAAATCCACCGTGTAACATCTTTCTCCACACTGTTTTCTGACAACTTCAGAGACTTGAAATCTGTGATTGGCTGGAATAGCCCACTCATATTCTCAATCTTCATACTCTTTAGGGTCTTTGAGCTGGTACTGCCAGCAACACTTCCATGATCCTATCTAATTTTCCCTTAGAAGAAATGAAATTCACTTATTCTAATGCAACATCCAAGAATAATTTATCTGCAAGTTCATCGTCTTCACCCTCTTAGCAGCAGAAAACTGATTGTGGCCCAAAGAATATAACAGGAATCCTAGTAAGTCCTCCACTGTTATTCTTCAAGATCTTCAAGTTAAAAAAGCTCCAAAATCAAACTGGAACCCTTCCACAAAACCCCATTTAACAGAGGTATTGATTCCAACAGAGGGACCAACCCAATTGCTCAAACATCCACCATTCCACCCAACAGCAAAATGATAAGGAAAGGTTGAAGAAATATTCACAATAAAAACTTAATGACTGAAGGAGAGATTTTAAAAAAGAATCTTGTGCATACCTCATTACAATCCTTAGGTTCCTCTATGGTTTTCCGTTGGTGCATGATAAAAAATCCTCCTCCAATGTGTACATAGTACGTTCAGTAGATGTACATACATTCCAACTTCACTACATGTTCCAACTTCACATAAGCTCTTTTGTTCTCTTTGGTAATATTATTGTGTCCATGATTTTCAATGCATATACAGTTCTCGTGTCCTCCTTCTTTGCCCTTAAAACCTATCAACATAATAAGTAAAATATTGGTCAACAATTGTCCAGTAAAAAAGAATATGAATCACAATTAAAGAATAAGAATTTAACGAATCACGGTATCATATGAAAAGAAGATAGAGAAGAAATCACAAAGAGAAGTAACCCAGAGGAAAATAAATTATTGAGAAAATATACCCAAGGTTATGTACACAGGCAAAATGTGTCTTGCAATGTACTAAAATGTAGCCTCACTGTTCTGGGAATGAACATTGAAGATAGGGATAGTACCTAGAGAGTGGAAGAATGTGCTAGAGAGAGAATGAGAATGAGAGAGAGCGCTGAATTTCGTATACTCTTTATTAAATGAGCTAAAAGTCCCTTACAATTGATGTTTCACCTCCTATTTATAGAACTTGGGTACTACCTATTGGGCCAATTGGGCCTCTGAAGTTGAGGCCCAACTAGAGGCCAGGCTCTCGCTCTTGGGCGGGACGAACCCTGGGCGTCGCCCCTCTAGGGGCTCGCCCAGTCCACTAGTCCACAAGACACCGAGCTCGAAGTATGAGAGCTAAGTGTGTCTTTTAAATGCTTTTACATGCATCCTATGGTGTGCTGGAATCTAAGCTGCCAACATGGCTTAAGGACAAAAGAAGAAAACTACACCGCCGACATGGCGTAAGCGAAAGGAAACAAGCATCTTTAATCGCCCAGTCCACTGGTCTTGGCGAGCAACCCAAACCGGCAAGTCCACAAGTTCACTGGCGGCGGGAACGATTGCTTTGTACTGACGATTAGTTGGAGTAGGCGAACGTCTTTCGTTCGGCGAGCCAGGTGACAGGTGTTAGTCATGTACTGATCATCCAAGTGTTGGCTGGCGATGCCCCTGGCGGGCGGCTAAACTTTACTGGCGACATCGTTTGTTAGGCGATGGCATTTAGTCTTTATGGCGGCGAGGCCTTTCGCGCTTTCCCTTGTTTCAAAAACCTTTCAAATCTCTAACTGCCCCATGTGATACGTCAGTTACGTCAGTTTTCCCCTTTCTCCGCAACCGTCACCTCACTCCTCATAACTGTCCAATCATGCGCAGTAACTCCCCATCACACGCGACCCACTTCCCAAAAACCATCATGACCTCCAGCCTTCCACACGCGTCCACCACGCGTCACCTCTCCAACTTCCCCCCCTTGCCTATAAAAACCCTTTTCCCCTACAATCATCCCTTTCCGAAACCTCTCTTTACCTCTCTTATCGCTTACCAAGCTCCCTCTTCCAACTTCCGCTCTGGTGCCGTCGCCTTTCACCCTTTCCGCTACCCACTCTTCACGTCCTTACCCGGTGAGTCCTTGTTCCCTTATCTCTGCATCTTATCTCTACTTATCTTTCCTTTTCCCTTACTTAGTTGTCAAAAATGGCTTCAAACCCTAACTCCCCTAATCACACCACCTCTTCTTCTGAGAATGACCCCGACTCTACCGCAGCCGGCGGCCTCCGTCTAGAGGTCCCGGAGATTCCCCAGTACCGAACGAAAACCTTTGCAACCCTGCCCCTTCCAGTCCAGATAGCACCCTCCCACGAAGCGATAGACCAACCCTCCGTTTTCCAGGATAGGGAGCCTATCGTGGAATTCGTGAGCAGCCTTGGTGGTTTATCTGACGATGATGAAATAAATGACAAACTCAGGATTTGGCCCTGCAGTGCTGAGGACCGCCCCTAGCTTCATAGGGCCAACGACGATGTGAAAAGATCCCATTTTTTCTTTGTTTATGAGTATATGTTTGGCGAGCTTGGAGTCAGGCTTCCTTTCTCGCCCTTCGTTCAAACCGTCCTCCGCGATATTAATGCGGCTCCTTGTCAACTCCATCCCAACGCCTGGGCCTTCATCCGGTGCTTCGAGATCTTGTGCGCCGCTGTTGGCACCGCCCCATCTCCCACCAGCTTCTTCTACCTCTACGATGTTGACCCCAAGTCCATCAAAAATAAAGGATGGATCTCCCTAAAGGCCCGAGCCGGCCGTAAGTGCCTGAAACCTCATAAGAGTAACGCGAAGTCCTCCTTCGCACGACGATATTTCCGCGTGGCGGTTCACCCCGCCTATCCCGAGGCTTTCACCCTTAGGGACGGGACTGCCCTTTCTCTCAATGACAAAGCCTTTTTGAATCTCCTCGCCCCGCTTCCTATCCTTGACTGCTCGACAATCCTTGATGGCGCTCGCCTCTCAAGGACACCCAAATACTTAGGTCACATAATTTATTTTCACCATCGCCATTTCTCTTCTCACCCCTTATGTTGCTACTGACCCTCTTTTTTTTTGTTTATTGTTGCAGAAGATATGAACTTCACCAACGCCGAGCTCTTGAAAGCCCGTGAGAGGAAAATGGCCCGCTTTTCCCCGAAGTTCAACACTGAGGGCGACGGGAAAAAACGGGGCGGTGTTGAGAACCAAGCCGAGGGCGCTCAGGCCCCCAAGAGGAGGAGATTAGTCAAAGGCTCCTCCGCCAGCTCTTCCAACCCCGACGCTCAACCCACCGCCGCCGCTGTGACCAAAGGCAAGAAAGCTGCCACCACCGCTGCCATTGCAAGCTCCAAGTCTCCAACTGACGGGACGAGCCAACTCCCTGCCGCCGAAGCTTCCGCCGCCGCGGCCACTGAGCCTGTCACTGTCACAGCCCTCGATTCTGCTGCCGCTGGTACAGCCACCGGTGCCGCCACCGGTGCCGCCTCCAAATCTGCCAATATAGGCGGCACAACAACAACCGCTGACCAGTCGTCGACTGCTGGCATAAGCGCAGCGGCTGCCGCCACATGCTCCAATGCTGCCGCCGGGGAGAAAGAAAGAGAAACAGAAAAAGAAAACCCAAAGTCTCCCCCGCGCCAAGTCACACCTCCTAGCCCGCCTCCCACGAACGATGAGCGTTCCTTGTCTCCCCCGCCTCGCCAAGAAGAAAGACCCTCTCCCGATGCCGCCACTACTTTCGAGGCAGCCCGGATTGAGCAAGCCCCTGGTAACAGAGGTGGTTCTTCTGGCCACTTCAACATGCTACCCAATGCTATTGAGCCCTCAGAGTTCTTGCTCACTGGCCTCAACCGCGACGTCATAGAAAAAGAAGTGTTGAGCCGAGGCATTAACGAGACCAAGGAGGAGACCCTTGCCTGTCTTCTACGCGCTGGGTGCATCTTCGCCCACGCGTTTGACAACTTCAACTCCGCAGCTGCTGAAGCTGAACGGTTGAAGGCTGAGAGTGCTCAGCACCAAGAACCCGCTGCTGCTTGGGAAAAGCGCTTCGACAAACTGGTGGCGCAGGCGGGAAAGGAGAAAGTTCATGCCGACAAGTTGATTGGCGCGGCGGGAAACAGGATCGGCGAGCTGGAAGACCATCTGAAGCTGATGAAGGAAGAGGCGGACGGCCTTGATGCAAGCCTCCAAGCTTGTAAAAAAGAAAAAGATCAAGTAGAGAAGGACTTGGCCGCCGAAGGCGAGGCGCTGGCTGCCAAGGAGTTAGAGCTTGAAACATTGGGCGCTGAACTGGAGCTAGCAAAGAAGGCGCTGGCGGAGCAGGAGAAAAAGTCTGCTGAGTCTTTGGCTTTGGTGAAGGCAGATCTGGAGGCGATGCGGGCTACTTCTGAAGAGATCAAGAAGGCGAACGAGGCTCATGGGGCAACCCTCGTCACGAAAGATGCTGAGATTACTTCCCTTCTTGCGAGGATCAAAGAGCTAGAGGGCGAGCTATCAGCGGAGAAAGCCAAAGCCACTGAGGCGAGGGAACAAGCCGCCGACATTGCCTATGACAGTCGCGAACGGGGCTTTTACCTCGCCAAGGACCAGGCTCAACACTTGTTCCCGAATCTTGATTTTAGCGCCATGGGAGTAATGAAAGAAATCACTGCTGAAGGATTGGTTGGTCCTGATGATCCTCCTTTGATTGACCAAAACCTCTGGGCCGCAACTGAAGAAGAAGAAGAAGAAGAAATAGGAGAAGAAGAAAGAAATGATGAATAGTGTAATTTTAATTTTTACCTAACCTTTACCGCCATTGCTTTCACATCGCCTTTATATTGAATGATTGTTAGGTTTAGGTGATTGTTGAATGATTGTTCTCGCCGTAAACCCTTTTGTTCGTTACTTCGCGAATCGCCGCATTCTTATTGTTAAAAAATTTAAGAATGAATTTCATAGTTAAACGCCCCGACGTACCGGAGTAATAAAATACCCAACATCCTGAGTGACTAAGCACTTGTTTTCCGCCTTATTCATTCGCCGACCTTATATCTTGCGCTACTTTTCACGCGTCATGTGATTGAATTACGCCTAACGATTTCGTGCGTTAATTTTAACTAGGGCTTGTTGCTTGGCATTTCTCCGTCAAGACTTTAAACATTTTCCACAAAGGGATAAATGGCCTCCATTCTTGAGGGCTTCGCCCGGGGCTTTGCCCGCTCGGGGCTTACAATGCTTGGGTCCCAATGGCCATTTGGGGGTCCCAAGACTTTTGCCTAGTTAACGGCGCTCGTCGTATTCTGGCGAGACTTACCCAGCACATCGTTTACGGGACCGGCGATCACATCAGATTTTCCGGGGGGAGATTCCCAGGCGTCCAAGGCCATTTGTGGAATCGCCGCCACCTTCAGGGTTCCAGCAAGCCCCTTTGGGGATCAAGCCTGTCCCACCTAGTGATCGCCGTAATTCTTTACATCGATCGGCAATTCCGATCATCAGGGGATCCCTGGAATCTTTGGACATGAATTTCATGAATTTTCGTTTTATTTGATGGAGCGCCTCGTTAAAAAACTCCTTTCGGAGAAAAAGAGCACGCTTTTATCATGGCAATACATTGGAGAGTTTGGAGATATTTTTTAGAGAAATTAAAGACATCTGACTTTGGAGAATTCATCTTGGTCATCAGAAGTTCTTCCTTGGAGCTTTCCACCTTTCCAGCTTTCTCGTCCACGATCAACTGTAATAATAGCGTAGGCTCAAACCATTGAATGACCTGGGTAGTGGCCTCCCATCAAGCTCTTCCAAGTGATAGGCCCCTGTACCCAAAAATTTGACAATGCGGTAGGGACCTTCCCAATTCGGAGTCAGCTTGTTTCTCGGGGCTCCTGATCGCCACTTGAGGACCAGATCGCCAACTTGCATATCTCGGACGCGAACCCTGCTATTGTACTTGGCGGCCACGCGCTGCTTCATCGCAGTTTCTCGAATGTGCGCCTCGTCACGCGTTTCAGACAAAAGATCCAACTCCATCGCCATATTGGCTTGATTCTCCCCTTCGAAATCCGGCTGAGTCCGCCATGTGAAATTGTCAATCTCCACCGGCAACATGGCATCTACCCCATAGGTCATTCTAAAGGGGGTTTCTCTTGTAGTAGATTGCACAGTGGTGTTGTACGACCATAGTACCACTGGGAGTTCATCCAGCCAGGCACCCTTAGCTTCCTCAAGCCGTCGCCTTAATCCACGCAGAATTACCCTGTTTGCGGATTCTACTTGCCCGTTCGTTTGCGGATGCTCCACAGATACGAACCTCATCTGTATACCCATTTCCTTGCAAAATTCCCTTGTTTGGTTGCTTGAAAACTGGGTCCCGTTGTCGGATACGATCGCCCTTGGGATCTAGAATCTGCAAACAATACGCTTCCAGTAAAAGTTGACTATTTTTGCAGAGGTTATTTTGGCCAGGGGCTCGGCTTCAATCCATTTAGTGAAGTAGTCCACCGCTACTAATATAAACTTCATTTGCGACCTGGCGGTCGGAAAAGGTCCTACTAAGTCCACACCCCACATGGCGAAAGGCCATGGGGCGCTCATCGTTACCAGCTCTTTTGGCGGTGCCTTAGACAAATCCGCAAACACTTGACATTTTTTACACCGCTTCACAAAGTCCATACAATCCTTCCTGAGGGTGGGCCAGTAGAAGCCCGCCCTTAACACCTTGCAGGCCAAAGACCTCCCCCCGATGTGGCTTGCACACACTCCTTCATGCACCTCAGACATTATTGCCTCGTATTTCTCTGGCGGTACGCATTTTAACAATGGCGTCGAAAAACCACGGCGATACAAGTGTCCGTCAATGAGAGTATAGTGGCTCGCCTCTCGCCGTTGCTCCTTCGTGCATTGCTCCACTTCCGCCGGGTCCCCCGCCAAGATAGATAATATGGGTCCCATCCACGTCGCCCCTCTGTTCACACATGCCATGAGCTCGCCTTCAATGCTGGGGCACGCTAGCGTTTCCTGAATCACACTTTTGTTGTTGCCGGGCTTCCGTGTGCTCGCCAATTTGGCCAACGCGTCCGCCCGCTGGTTTTCTGCCCGAGGAACATACTCTACCACCACTTCTTGAAAAAGTGTCATCAAATATCGCACTCGCTCAAGGTATTTGATAAGATTGGGATCCTTGACCTGGAAAGTTCCCTTCACTTGATTCTCTACCAACTGCGAGTCTGTTCTTATCAACAACCTTCCGATCTTTACTTCACGCGCCAACTTCAAACCGGCGATGAGAGCTTCATATTCTGCCTGGTTGTTTGTTGCCTTGAACTCGAATTTCAGCGATTGCTCCAATACTAGATCTCCTGGTCCTTCCAATGTTACTCCCGCGCCACTGCCACTGCTATTGGAGGATCCATCTACAAAGAGAGTCCACTGAGTGTCCACTCTTTCAAACCGGTCTGGGGTCAACTCCACCACAAAATCAGCCAGTGACTGTGCGCCAACCGTGCCTCGCTTATCATATTGCAACCCATATTCAGATAATTCAACCGACCAGGCGACCAATCTACCTGACAAATCCGGTTTTTGTAACACTTGTCTCAGAGGCAAATCCGTCCGCACCTTCACTGGAAAACTCTGAAAATAAGGTCTCAACCGCCGGGCGGTGACAAGGACCGCCAGTGCCGCCTTCTCAATTTTCTGGTATCTGACCTCTGCGCCCTGGAGTGTGTGGCTAACAAAATAAACAATTCGATGCTCGCAATCTATTTCCTGCAGTATCACAGAACTCAGAGCACTATCACTCACAGCAAAATACAAGTGCAGCGGGTGTCCCTGTATTGGTTTTGACAAGATTGGCGGTGACGACATGAGTTCCTTGAGGCGAACAAAAGCTTCTTCACACTCCGCCGTCCACTCAAATGCAACATTTTTTCGAAGACACTTGAAAAAAGGGAAAGATCTATCACCAGACTTAGGAAGAAATCGAGATAAAGCTGCTATTCGCCCTGTTAAACGTTGGACTTCTTTCACATTAGAGGGGCTTTTCATCTGCTGAATTGCCTTGCATTTGTCTGGGTTTATCTCTATTCCTCTGGATGTGATCATGAATCCTAAAAACTTGCCGCCCTGAACACCAAAAGAGCATTTCTCCGGGTTGAGGCGCATATTGTGCTTCCTTATCTCGCCAAATGCTTCTTCCAGATCTTGATGATGGTCCAAACCACGTACTGATTTAACGATCATATCATCAACATAAACTTCCATGTTTCTTCCCACCTGTCCAGCAAAAACCCTATCCATCAATCTTTGGTAGGTCGCCCCAGCATTCTTTAATCCAAACGGCATGGTGCGATAGCAATAGTTGACTCTGGCGGTCATGAAAGCCGTTTTGTCCTCATCTGCCGGGTGCATGCGGATTTGATGATAACCAGAATAAGCATCCATCAAACTAAGCAGTTCGTTGCCCGATGCACCATCAACGAGACCATCAATGCTGGGAAGGGGATACGAATCCTTTGGGCATGCCTTGTTTAAGTCTGTGTAATCCACGGACATTCGCCATTTTCCATTCGCCTTCTTCACCATCACGACGCTCGCCAACCACGTCGGATATTTCACTTCCCTGATGAATTCTGCCGCCAGCAACTTGTCAACTTCCTGTTGAACCGCTTTTCCCTTGTCTCCGCCCAAGCGCCGCCTGAGTTGTGAAACTGGCTTGACACTTGGATTCAATGCTAATCGATGGCAGATGAAGTTTGGATCTATTCCGGGCATGTCCTTGCAGCTCCAAGCAAACAAATCTAAGTTCTCGCCTAGCAACTTTGTCAGGCGCGTCTCCTGCTCGTCCGTCAATCTGGTCCCAATCTTCAAAGTGCGATCGCCAAACTTTAGCGCCTTTGTTTCCTCAATTGGCGTGGGTCTGTTCACTCGCCCCTCGCCACGTGGGTCAAGATTTTCATCCGAAGTTTCAATTTCATAACATCTGTGCCCAACCAACGCACTCTTCTTGCCATACAGGTTGAGGCAATTATTATAACATTCCCTCGCCAATTTCTGGTCAACCTTCAGTTTCCCAACCTTGTCGTTGCTTAGTGGATACTTGACCGCCAAGTGGGCTGTTGAAATTACAGCACAGAGGCGATTCAATGTATTTCGCCCAATGATGACATTATAAGATGCCACCACCTGGAGGACCAGATACCTTACCTTCAAAACTTTTGCACACTCATCTTCCCCAAATATTGTGCCCAGATCAATGAATCCTCGCACCATTACTTGCTCTCCTGCAAAACCCACCAAGGTTCCCGCATATGGAGTCAGATCATTGTCAGTCAATCCCAACTTGTCAAATGCGTCACCATAGATAATATCAGCCGAACTACCCTGATCCAGGAGTACCCTTCTAACGTTGAAACTATTCAACCTTAATTGCACTACTATTGGGTCATCCTTGTGAGGCTTTATCCCCTCAAAGTCTGCCATCAAGATTGTTATGTCAGGGTGCACAAATCCGAAAGCAACTTCATGAACTGAATTAACTGCACGAACATGGCGTTTCCGCGCCGCATGGGTGTCGCCACCACCGCCAAATCCTCCAGCGATGGTGTTTATGGTCCCTACGGGCGGTCCTGAGTGTTGAGCGAACGTGTCATCAGCCCCTTTTGTGGCGATAGCCGCTGATTCTTGCTTCTTCTTGCCCTTATTGTCCGTTCGCTCCTCCTCTCGCTTATCCGTTTTGTTGTGATCGCCGTTGTTGCGCCACTGGCCTTGGCGATTTCCTCGATATCCCGCCCGAATCAACTTATCAATCTCCCGCAGCAAAGTCCAGCAGTCGTCCGTGTCGTGCCTGACGGACCGATGGTATTCACACCACTTCTTGGGATTGGCGTCCCGTGGTTGATACTTCGGGGCCTCTGGCTCATCCACTAGATTTGCGCCCCTCGCCTCGCGGAGCATATCCGTTAAATCTGTGTTCATCACCATGTCCGCCTCCTCCCGCTGGCGATGAGACTTAGATTGCCAAGGCCGGCGTTGTTCATAATCATCACGCCGTGGATACAACTGCTCCTTGGTCGGCTTCAATACCGCCTTCCCTTTATCTTGCCTTTGCTGCTTGCCATCCCCCTTATCTTCGCCATTCTTATCTTTTTTCGCGCGCTTGGGTGACGTGTCGCGTTTTTCCAGTTTCGCGCGCTTTCTTTTGAAAGCATCGTCCTCCTCGTCAAGAATATAAGTGCTAGCGCGAGCACGCATCTCTTCCATCGAACGTGCCGGCTTGCGTGTCAACTTGCTGTTCAACCCTCCCGGTAACAAACCATTCTTGAATGCTAGAGCACAGGCTCGAGGCTCCTCGTCCTCTACCTTGACCGATGCAGCGCTGGACCTTGCCATGTACTCCTTCAGTGACTCTCCTTCTTGCTGGCGAATGTTGTATAGGTCATTGATCGTCACCGGCTGATTCTTATTCGCCGAGAATTGCACTAGAAACTTGGATGAGAAGTCTCTGAAATTCGAAATCGATCCGCGCGGCAAAGTTGTGAACCATGCCATCGCCGTCGATTTGAACGTCGATGGAAACATCCTGCACTTCACCGCATCTGATGCCGCAATTATCACCATCTTCGTGTTGAAATACAGAAGATGATCCTTCGGATCAAAATCTCCACTGTAAGAATCCAGAACTAACGTTTTCATATTATCTGGAATCGCCACACTCTCAACGTCCTCCGAGAACAGACGGAACTCAGCTACGGAATCCGCTTCTCTGCCTCCATCATCTTGTTGCTCGCGGCGGTAGAAATCCAACTGAGCTTGTAAATGCTCATTCCGCTGCTGGATGTCACCAATGCTGCGCATCATACGGCGCCATTCCTCCTGCGTCACAGCCGGTTGTCGCTCCGGAGTAGGTGAATTCTCCAGTGAGCGTTCCGGAGATCCGATCTGCGAAGGCGATGGAGGAGGTGGTGGTGATGGAGGAGGAGAAGGCGGCAAAGAAGTACGCGTAGCCTGTACTCCCGCTGTTCGCATCGGAGAATCTAAAACAACTCGCTGAGGCCGCCGAGGCGGCGAGGTTCGCCGTCGCACCGGCGAATGATGCTGCTTCCTGCGTCGAGTCTCCATCTAAACCAGGAATGACACAAACTCGATCGTAAAACAAGCACCGATCACAGAATCAAACCAAGAAAAACTTTAGAATCACCGAATCGTAACCAGAAATCGCCTCTTTGCACAATCAGTCCACGTGAATGGGAATAGAAAGTTTATCGTTCCCCACATACGGCGCCAAATGTTCTGGGAATGAACATTGAAGATAGGGATAGTACCTAGAGAGTGGAAGAATGTGCTAGAGAGAGAATGAGAATGAGAGAGAGCGCTGAATTTCGTATACTCTTTATTAAATGAGCTAAAAGTCCCTTACAATTGATGTTCACCTCCTATTTATAGAACTTGGGTACTACCTATTGGGCCAATTGGGCCTCTGAAGTTGAGGCCCAGCTTGAGGCCAGGCTCTCGCCCTTGGGCGGGACGAACCCTGGGCGTCGCCCTTCTAGGGGCTCGCCCAGTCCACTCACAATGCCAGAATGATCTAAATGACTAAGACTATGCATTCCTCAACAATTGTCCAGTATAAAAAAAAGACATGAAACAGTAAAAATTACAAAAACAATTTCCTTCAACGTCTTAAGTTTTTGTGCATAGGCAGCCAAAGAAGTTGGGCGAAGAACGAAAACGAATCATAAATCAAGCAAGACAGAACAGGGAATGCAAGTGCAAGAGCTAGAGGGTCATGAATTCCATAACACTGAAAAAATAGGGAACTCTATATTCTGTACAGAAAGTATGAGAGGCTGAAAAATTAATCACCAAGAAAGAAGGTTATGAATTGGGTTGCGACCTAACCTCTGGGTTGTCCTATTCTTAATGCTGTCATAGGAGGCTCCGCTGATACCTATTCGAACCAATTACACACAAAAGTACTAAAATTAGCACATATAGAGAGGTCGAAGGAAGTGAAACAGGAGAGAGATCCAAATCCAAAGAGAGATTGAATTATGTGATTCAAGATGTAAATGATCCAAATCTGAAATGAGCACAAAGAGGTATTAGGGAATGAAATTGGGGAGTTTGAAGGGAACTAAAATTGAAATAAGAGAAATTGAGAGATTGATGTTTCAGCACAGACACTAAAGTTACCAAAAAAAAACAATGTATTCAACCTGACCACCGCCAGAGTAGACGAAATTTCATCAAAGAATCATATGCAATGCAATTTCACATACCTAAGACCAATTTGATATAAATCTGGGATTCATCTTGTGAACAAAAACTCTAGCGATTAAAGCATGTAGTCTCCGGAATTTGAGAAAAGACGCCGCAATGTGGACTTCGATTACATGGCCATCTTGGTGAAAATTGAAAAACCTAGAAATCTCACAAAGAGGTGCAGGAAGAGACACGTCCTTCCAATGCTGCTCCATTATAGCAAATACTCTCTCCATTCCCAGGCTTACACCAACCGCTGGAACTTGATCTGAACCTAATACCCCAACATGTGTTCTCATATCAGTCACCACCAACAATTGAACCAACTTGTATAAAAATCATAAATCCATGCTTTATTGGTATACATAAAGCTTAATTTTGCTATTCAAATACTTCATCATACTCACCCACAAAAGGGAAACCGGAAGAGGTGAATGGAACGGCGGCGCCTTTAGAAATGAAGAGGTGGTAGAACGGTTCTAAAGCCTTGATGCATCTCCGACACATGGGGGTTTCATGGAGCCCTAATTCCCAATTTCAAATTTCAGAAATGAGAAGGATGTGAAATCAGAAAAAATGCGGATGAGGCAAATCCAGAAGAAGAAAGAATGGATGTATGGGGGGAGAACGAATCCCAGATGTGAGAAAGAGAAACAAACCTGAAAAATTGCAGAAAGCCTCACTCCCAAATCTGTCAATTTCGGACCCTCCAGAATCTCCATGACTCGCGCCTTCTTAGTCCTCCCAGTTCTGCAAAAGTTACGAATCAGGCAAGTGCAAGCAATAACATCAGGTATATCGCCTTGGTAGGTCATTCGCTGCAAAATCTAAAACATCCTACAAAAGAATGTGAATCCTTGACTGAAGCAGATATGGGCAGATACATGAAATTCTCAGAGGAAGGTTTTAAATGATTTTGAAACCCTAGAGAAACGGCTCAAAGAAGGAGAAAAGGAACGAAGGTAATGTGAAAGGGGAAGCGTTTCTATTTTTTTTAAACTGAAAAGCGTTTCAAATTGAATGAAAGAAGGAGTCAAACTGATACAATTGTGAATCAATGGCTGAGATCAAATCTGAGTGAAATAAAATGTTTTTTTACAAAAATATCCATGCTCAGCTTTCATAGTTTTTGGAATAAATTGTTGAAGGACTTTTTTTCCCTCAAGGCTGCAGAAACTCTGCTTTTATATATATTATAGATAGATAGATTATAGATTATAGATAGATTATAGATTATAGATAGATAGATAGATTATATAATTTATTTAATTTTTAATTAAATTCATAATTATTTTGTAACAAAAAAATCATAATGTTACTGTTTGTAGTTCATTTCAAAGCTACACCATTGTGTGTGTGTATATATATATATATATATATATATAAGTAGTGTTTGGCCTGATTTACTTTGAACTTAAAAGTAACTTTTAAGCTAAAAATAAAAATAAGATCTTTTTTAAAAACTTAAAAGTTGTTTGACAGTTTTGATATTTTTATAACTTAAAAGAGGCTTTTAAGTTAAAAAAGTGTTTGGTAAATAATTTTTCAAAAAAAAATTATTTTATTTAAAACGAGTAAATATGAAACAATCTTCATTAGTTTCTTTTAGCCCTAATAGTGCGAACCAACATGTATCCTCTATGCCTCTTATTAGAATTGAAAACCTCTCTTCCTGATTTCAAAATTTTAAAATAAAACCTCTATTCTTCTAGTTAGAATTGAAAAAATGAACTTCAATTACAACAAGGACTTAAGAAAAATCTAAAGAAACAAAATCTAAATTAATGACAGCTTCAATTGGAGCATGTCAAGGTGGCAATTCATAAAAAACCCAGAAAAATACATTCAAAGGGAAGGGAGAGTGCGAGAAATTGGATTTCCCACTCCAAGTATTAGATTTGCCACCCAGCATTTTTTAAAAAATGCTAGGAGTACCCTTCGGACCATAATCTTCCGAAATATGTTATGTTCGTAAGATAAATTTCCGAAACCCGCAATATTTCAGAACATTAATTCCCGAAACTATTATTCACAGCAAACGTTGGTTTTTTAAGATTATAATCCATATTTCGGATCATTAAGATCCGAAACCAATCAAAAGTAGATTTAACAGATTTACCACCTCATTTTCTTCAGTTTCGGTAGATAAACTTCCGAACCTGTTTAACAGATGCACACACAGTAGCAGAAACACGAACCAGAAACACCTCAATGAGAAGCAATGAAGATACACAAATAAAGCAATTGAACCACATTATGAATCAAAACACCTTAAATTAATAATTAGAGGTCTTAAACATAGTCTTGAACATAGGAAAATTTACATAAATCTCATTCATTGACACCAATTTACAAACATCAATCATTAGTCTATTGTGATGTCTATGTAGTCATTCACACTTGGAACACGAGGACCACCAATAGCAGCCCTCCAAGCAGTGTGTTCAAGCGTAAATCTGGCCATACGGTCTTGATACGGGTTAATCCATTCGGTCGTGGGTGGTAGGACGTTGTATGGCCATTGGGGAGCAATATACGGAATAGGATGTCCATGCAACAACTTCAGCTACATTTGAGAGAGTATAACAATAAAATTAGATAACTAACATAAATTATCTAGCAATAAAAATAAATTAGTGTACATAACAAAAGATATACCTGTACAAAGTGGTTGGGCACATGACCAACAGCTATAACTGTGTGTACCTCTGGTGGGGCGCCTATCAATGGAAGGTAAGTGTAACTTGATTTTTCCGAAATGGAGATAAATACCACCTGAAACCTTGTAGCAATGAGATACCCCATCTTCGGTAAGTGCATCCATTTATCGTCAGTGGCCATCTGATCATGAGGGAGGGTGAGACGAAAGTGTAAGGCCTGAACTATATCAAAACCCCACATGCCCCCCCAACAACCGCACGCAGGTCTCAGCCATCTCAAGTCTACTAAGGGCTGCCGGAGTATAGAACCTCCCACTGGTCGGGAGATGAAGAAGGGCCGACACGTCGTCCAGGGTGACAGTCATCTCCCCGAACGACATATGGAAGCTGCTGGTCTCCTCGTGCCACCTCTCCACAAGGGCCGAGACAAGTCCAGAGTCTGTCTCCTGATAACTGGACCTGACGAGATGAAGCAGTCCGGTCGCCTCCACAAGTGTCAGTACATCCCTATGAGCATCGCCCTCCAATGGCATATTCGCCAGCTTTAACCCAACATTGGACACCTTCAACTCAAGTCGGTCCTCATAACGATCGTCAGTGGTGCCTAAACTGGAATGCCACGTCCACGACGCTATGTGGTCCGGGTAACGGTGTAAGAGAGACAGCTCAAGCGGCCCGCCAGCAAACGGTGGCTGTTTGTGGATCGTCAGCGTCGTCTTAACCTGGGGAGCCTCCACCTCTACAGCAACATCCTCTGACTCGCTACCACTGTCAGACATAGACTCACTGCCAGACCCAAACTCACTGCCTGACCTAGACTCAATGCCGGACTCCTGCACGGCGGAGCGCTGAGAAGTCGGGAGAGGGGAAGGCTGATCAGTCGGTTGAGGAGTCGGGTGAGTAGAAGGCTGAGGAGTCGGCACAGGAGGTGGCACATGAGTAGGGAGGGGAGGAATCTCAATAGTTGGCTGTCGGGAAGGCTGAGGAGTAGGGAAGGGAGGAACCTCATGAGTCTGCTGAGGAGAAGGCTGAGGAGTAGGGAGGGGAGGAACCTCAGGAGTCTGCTGAATAGAAGGCTGAGGAGTAGGGAGGGGAGGAACCTCAAGAGTCTGCTGAGGAGAAGGC
Organism: Lotus japonicus; assembly: GCF_012489685.1. Classification (NCBI taxonomy): domain Eukaryota; kingdom Viridiplantae; phylum Streptophyta; class Magnoliopsida; order Fabales; family Fabaceae; genus Lotus; species Lotus japonicus. Next base: position 16,770,376 of record NC_080045.1, read on the forward strand.
TGAGGAGTAAGGAGGGGAGGAACCTCCGGAGTCGGGTCTCCCCGCTGTGAAGCAGCCCTCTTAGCTCCCTTCTTAGATCCCTTCGTAGCTCCCTTCCGAGGTCGCTTCCGAGAACTCGAAACATCCTCATCATGCTCACCTCGCCTATGAGAAGCGTGGAGATAGGCATGGCGATCGACAACTTGTTGTTTCGTTACCCGGTTGCTCCCCTTCGTCCTCGGCATCTATTAAAACAAAAAGGACATAAGGCAAATAAGCGATATGTCAAAATTAGAGCAAATTTTAACTTGAAGACCAAAGAAAAATATGGACAAATATGGAGACAATTAGTCATTGTTTAAGCATTATGCGACATTTATGAGAATCTCACTGCATCATGAACTCCTAAACATGAAAGTTCATCCAATGCAAAGCAAATTCAGATTAAAACAAATCCAAGTTTCAACCCATAAGCTTCACCACAAACCATTTATGAGAATCTGACAACTTAAAACTAGCCAATTTCTCCCATTGCCTCGGGCAAATTTAAAACCAGCTCTCAATTCAGTTCTGAAACTGAAATTCCTTGAGCATGACAATAAGTGATGGCCCAAAATAATGAAGAAACTGAGACATTTAAAAGAACTTGACAGCAGCTATCAGTTATGTGTAAAAAGAAAATGAAACACTTTTGAACTACTATACAAATGTGTTACTTTCAAAATCATAAATTCTGACCAATGAACAACACTTTTGAACTACTTACTATACAAATGTATAACAGAAAATGAAACAAAAGCATGAATTCTTCCTCATGCATTACATATTGCTACACCACACAATTAGTAGGACCAAGAAATGCACCTATGCTAGTTTATATGATTATTGACTCATTAAAGATTCTAACCCTGAACTAGTCTTTAATTAAGCATTACGTAACAATGCCTCATGACATGATTTGAAACTTGCAAATTTGAAATTGCATCCAGAAAACTCAGGCCTCAATTCAACTATACGTCTCCAACTATACCTAACCCAAATAACTATGTGCTGTTGTTCTGTTTATTTTTCTCTCATTCTATCCATCCTATGTTTCTACAAATACAATCTGGTTTTCCTTCCCAAAAAAAACTATCAAATAAGTAAGAAATCATGCCATATTCAAGCAATTGAAGCTTAGGGTATAATTTCAACAATGAAAATATTAAATATACCACCATCAGTTGATAATCCTACCAAAGGCCTACCAAAGCATTCACATTTTTGACTCAACCAACAAATCAAAAGAGAGTAGACAAGGAACAGTGGAAATTTAATCGATTAACACAGCTTGAATGGCTCAATTCCAATCTCTTTCAGTCAATTCCCCTATGCTTGAATCCCTCTAACCCCACCCCACGAACGGTGAATACCAAAAACCGAGTCTCGCAAGAACCCTAATCTACAAAATTTGATGAAGGTAGGGTTCAACTCACCTCTACACTTGATTTCTGACGAAGATGATGAGAAACCTCCCCGCTGATGATGAAAGTTGAAGAGGTGGAATGGAATTCGCCGGAATCGCCTCCTTTCAAGGTCGGAAAGTCGAAGAGGGAGAGGATGTCGAAGAGGGAGACGATGGGAGTGAAATGCAAGTGATTGGTTTGGAACTGGGAATTATAAAATCGATAAGTTTCGAAACATAAACTACCGAAATCTTTCGAATATTTATCTCCCATAAAATAACACGGAGGGACATTTTAGTAATTCCCCACTTTAAGTGGGGTGGCAAATCTAATACTTGGGGTGGGAAATCTAGTTTTCGGAGAGTGCGGCCTTGCGCCACTATGATAGATCCCCTCAATATCGAGGTTGAGAAGAAGAGGAGCGCCGCCACTGTGGATGGGAAAGTAGGTGGCCTCGTACCACCGCAGATCGGGGAAGACGTCGCCGACGTCTATGGCGGCGAGCGGACTTGGGCTGTTTGTGATGCAAATTGGAGAAGAAGATGCCACCGGCATCTATGGCGGCGAGTGGAGACTTGGTTGTTGTCGTAGTTGCTTGTGATGCAAATTGGGGAAGAAGACGTTGTTGGCATCCATAGCGATGAGCAAAAACTTGGGTTGCTGCCGTAGTCGTTAGTGACGCAGGTCGGAGAAGATGTCAACATCGATGGCGGTGAAGAAAGTGAAACAACGTTGAGAGGTTCAGGAAATTACAGAAACATATATAAAAGAAGCATGGCTATTTTTTTATTTAAGTAAATAACACAAATAAGCTGCTTAAAAGTAAAAAGTTACTCTCCCTAACTTTTTCTTAAAAGTTACTTATTTTCATTTCGTGTTGTAAAAAATAAGTTACTTAAAAATTTTAAAACTTGTTTAAAAATGTGTTTGGCCCAACTTTTACTTAAAAGTCTAAAATAAGTTGGGCCAAACACTACATATATATATGTAAAACAATAATTGATTAAACATTTTTATTTTAATTAATTTAAAAAATATTAATGTACGGGATAAAATACAAGTTAAATCGTCTAACTTGTCTATTGGAAAGAATTCTCTCTTGCTCACGCTGATGCGCACTTGTAGGGTTCTAAGCCCTAGTTGGTCCAAGACGGTTGAGTCCGCCCAACGCGGTGGCGACAACTTTTCTTCACCCTCTTTTTGCTCCATACGATCCTCTTCTTCGCATTCTAGGTTTTTATTTCCTGGTTTTTTATTTACAAATCGATTTCATGCTTGTTTCCCCTCTTTTATTTTGGGAAATCATCTTTCCTCCTTTCCAGCTTCATGGGCCACAAACCTTTTGTAGGCAGCGGCTCTTCGAACACTGGCGCAGACCAAGAAACAGGCGCGGGAAATGGTCGTGGATTTGAGGCTGGCAACAATGATTCAGTCCTAAGCAAGGAGAAAAACGCTTCTATTGTCACGCTCTTTGTCGATGCCATCCAAGAGCATGTTGGTTACCACCAAGTCTGAGGGTTTTTCGCCCAAATTGGAAGGGTTGTAAGCGTTTTCGTTCAGAAGCAGTAGAGTTGAGTTCATGCGGTTTGCTTCGATGGAGATGGTGTCTCGGGAGATTATCCTCCTCAATGGGTTTCACTTAGGTGAAGTTCTTCTGATGGCGCCCTTGGCGAGATTTCACGTCACGAGTTTGTCGATATGGGTTTGGCTGTAAACAAAGTTCAGGAAGCACCAGGGTTTTTTGGGTTTTATGCCGGAAAAGGGTTAAAGGGAATTAACCCGTGGCGTCTTTCTTTGAGGATGAGAAAATGATATTTTCAAGCATCTCTAGGGCATGCTCGTCTTCCCCAAGGTTCCTTTCTCCTGTGCTTTTTCCTATAATCTCCTTTGCTGATTGCAGGTTTGATGTTTTCTTAGAGCCTAGAGATGTGAGGTTGTTTTCATTTGGTGGTGTTGATAATGAAGGAAGGTCCCAAATCCTTCACGTATCCTCGTGATGGTCTAAATCTTTCTCCCTACGGTGTTATGCTTGTAAGGTCGTCTTGTGGGAAAGATGAAGCTGAAGAGGGTGGTTGAGTGGGTGAAGCCGGCTGTGGGGATCTTGAAGTTTAATGTGGATGGTTCAGCTAGGGGGCGCATGGGGATGGTGGAGTAGGAGGTGTTTTGAGGGACAGTGATGGTGAAATAAGGGGGGTTTTTTCTGTTGATGTGGGTCAGGTTTGGGCTTTTGAGGCAGAAGTCTTGGCAATCAGGCATGCTTTGGAATTTAGTCAAGAATTTGAGGTAAACAACTTGATCATTGAGAGTTACTCAACCTTGGCAGTGGGTTGGGTTAACATAAAGTCTAATCGCCCTTGGAAGCTCATAAGAGAGTTGAATGTGATAGATCTTTTATTTGAGCAGGTAGGGTGTTTGGGTTTTTCACATATTTTTAGGGAGGCTAATCCGATTGCTGATTTTTTGGCAAAAACCGGGTGTGATAGAGAACTTCGATTATGGGAGTTTTGCCCTTAATCTTGGAAAATCGCAGAACTTGGGGTGGTGTCGGGCTAGCTGTTTTTGCATAATTGTGCTGCATTTTTTTGCCTAGTTCTTGGATGCGTGGTACAACTCGAGGACTTCAAAATGCTGGCAAGTGATGGTATGGGAGATTGATTTATTTATGGCTGTGTTTTGGTGCCGGTTACTTGAGGACCATGTCTGGTGCAAAGTTTTAGCATCACGAGGCCATATCAATGTTGCTTTTGTATTTCATATTTTGTAGTAGCTTTGAATTGCAGCTTATAGCTTATTTTGTTTAGGCTTTTTGGTTGCTCACTTATGCTTTAAGTACTATTTTTCCTTCTCTAGGGTTTTACCCAATGGGTTTTTACTATGAAGGTTTTAATGAGGCTTAGGCATAAGTTGCTTAAGCGCCAAATTGATCTTTTTGCTATAAGGCCGGTGGAGGTTTCCCCCTATTTCATGAGTGGGTTGTTCTCATGTATTGTTTCTCGTGTTTCTCTTGTACTGTTCGATTTTAGTAATAATATATCCATTTTGTTGTAAAAAAAAAGGTCGTCTTGTGTTGACCTTTTTCTGTTCCTTTGGGGATTTCTCAGGATCTTGGGTTTGTGGAGGGCCCCTCTAATTCTTCTTTGGAGGTTTATCCTAGCGTTGCTTTAATCCGGCTCCAGTGGGTTGTTGTAGCTTCTTTCGCTCCTCCCTTGCAGGGGCGGAGAACCTATCACTATCTCGGTTGTGCTACTGGAGGCTGGACTCAGATGCTGATTCGAGAGGGAGGGAGTTGATGGTTTTGTTGAAGGAGTTTTCAGAGTTTTATGACATTCTGTCTAGGGAGAAGAATGTCATTTCGATGGGGAAGCGACTTGGCATGAAGTGTGACTGCACAAATGATGTTGCCTTCTACCAGATTGCGACCCATATCAATGAAAGTTTGGTCTTCTTTGGGGAATTGAGATAAATTCTTGGGAGTTTGGTAGTTATTTCCTTTGGCTAATTTCTAGGCTTTTGGTTTGTTTTGGTACTTTGGGTGTTGATATTTTGACTTTGGGGGCCTACTTTTTATTTGGGTCCCTTTGGTTTGCTTGCTCCCCTTTTCTTCGGCTGGGTTGTTGCCGGTTTTGCTAGTTTTTTTGTCTCTTTTGAGAAGGGTTGTATATCCTGAATATTTTTGCCTCATATATTCATCATTTTCCCCAATGTCGTGCTCTCTCTCTTCTTCCCTAACCTCTGTTAGGGTTTCAGAATCGATCTTTGACCTTCAACAGTTGGTGTCCTCATCCGACAACGGCCCAACCCCGGGTGGAGACGAGAACGACGACGGTGAGGTAGATGGGGAGAGCGACAGCGCAGATCGAGGTTCCAGGAAATGAGGGTGTGCCAAGTCGTCGACCTTCACGTTATTTGTCGACCGAATCTCAGAGGTGGCCGATTACTACCATATATGTGACCTCTTTGGTCAAATTGGAGGCTTGGTGAACGTTTTCGTGTTGGGACAGCGGAGGATCGGGAAGGCTTTTCACTTTGGTTTAGTGAGATACCAATCTCTAGAGCTGGCCTCTCTCGCAATCCATATTTTTAGTTTTACTCTATTGGCGACTCGGTGCTTTCGGTGGCTCTAGCCAGGTATCCACGTTCAGTGAGTTCCCAGTGCCATCACTTGGACGTCGTATTCTAGAATATCACGCTATACTTAGGAGTACATCTAGTGTTTACACATCATACGAGCAAATATGATGAAGAGGATACTCAGACAGTTTCGACATTTGCAAGGAAACTCTCATGCTCCTTTACTTGCACAAGACTTGTGGTCGAGGAGTCATATGAGAGTTAGGCCACATTTGTCACTCGAGTCATTGATCGAGGAGTTGGGCTGCGATTTCGGGAGAGTGCGTACTAGAGTACTTGACATGGTATCTTCGGGGATCACACGTCCACAGTTGGTACTTCCGAGTCATTGAGAGCTTGATAATGTTTTAATGACGGTTAGTTATTTATGTATATCTTACTTTCATCTATAATACTTTCGCTAGTCCTCTTAGGGTGAGGTAAATGTAAGTCTTCTGTAAGTACCAAAAAATAATACTTTCATTCTTATCTAATATGAAATTAAGTTTTATTTAGGCTAGGTACATAGATCCAAAAGTGGCTGACCAAAGAGCTTGAAGAAGAAAGTGGAGGACTCGCGCAAGACGCAAAAGAAATGGATTATATACAAAGGCTCTTGGACTTCACAACACGTAATACACATACCAACATAACATATCAAAGGAAAAGGAAGACCACATCCACACTCATCTCTGCTTCATAGAGCTTCTGTTATGTTTGTACTTTGGTTTTGGATGATGTATTTTGGATGATTTTAGACAATAATGTTTAGATGATGATTTTGGACAATGGTGTATTTTGGATGATTCCTGTTATTGATGATCTTATTATTTTGTATGATTCTTGTTAAACTTTGGTATATATTAACGCAAATCCTGAAAACTTAAGTTTATGGAGTTAAAAATGAAAACGAGTGTATCTAATATTTTGAGATTTAAACCCGGTAAATAAATAAACAAAGGGTGTCGCCAAGGGCGGACCCACAGCCAAGTCAGGGGGTTCATCTGGGTTCAGATGAACCCCCTGGAAAAAAAAACATTCCTACTTACCTCCTACAATGTTTTTTTTGAACCCCCTGAGATTTTAAAATTGCACCCAGACCCTAGTTACTCTTTTCTCTCTCTCACGCACTCACGTCAGACTCTCAAGATTCACTCACGCCTCACCCTCTCGCACTCTCTAGTCCCACCTAGGTCTGTGGCCGTCATCATCAAGCACCCACGCACGAACCGGCCGCACCGCGCACCACCACCGGCCACCACCGTCCACCTCTACGACTACTTTCTCAAGCTTAATTAACCCTATGTATGGCTGATTAAGATTTCCCTAAATTGATTTCCTTTTCTTCTCCTTTCTCAAGCTTGATTAACCGTAGGTGTGGCTGATTCAGATTTCCCTAAATTGATTTCCTTTCTCTTCTCATTTCACCCTAATAATTTAATCATTATTCAACATAGTATAAGGTTTCTATATGTAATTGTAATGTATATAGTTTTGAACTCTATATCTTTTTCTGGTACAAGAAGAGGACTATTTCTATAATGTTGATTGCATGATTAATTATGAATAGGGAATTGTTATTCAGACCAACCCCCCCCCCCACATCTATTCAGACCCTTAAAAATGTGTGAAATGGTCAATTACCCTCTTTTAAAAAAAACTTCCCACAACCCCGACTAACTACCCCACTTCTTCCCACTAATTCAAAACTTCCCAACCCCCCCCCCCACATTAAACCCATTTCATCACTCATTCCCGCTCCTCATCAAACCCATTTCATCCTCTCATTCTCTCACTGCCACCAGCCCCTCCAATGCCACCGAGCGGCCACTGCAGTCGAGTAGACCCGCAGCCCCCGCGAAACGCCACCCCATCTTGCTCCGTCGCGTTTCGGTATGATTTTGACCCGACCCATCTATTTCTATTTTTAGTCGCTTTTAGTATGTGCATCTGAGACGCTCCTTTAACGTGCGTTTGGTTTACACATTGAAGGTTAGTGTCCATAACAGACGCACCTCGAAGCAGCGACTCAGACGTTCCTTGAAGGTGCGTTTTAGACGCTCCCTGAAGGTGCATTGTAGACGCTCCCTGAAAGTGCGATTTAATGAGTATCTGAAAGTTTCTGTTTTGTGTCTTATGTTTCAGAAATGGCAAGAACAAAAAATCAGGGCCGCTCCCCAAGTGTCCTCCCCCCCCCCCAAGTAAAGCCCTAGCAAGAGAGGCAGAGCCCGCCCCCCAAGTAAACCCCCTAGAAAGAGCAACAGAGCCCCCCCCCCCCACAACAAGCAGAGCCCAGGCTAGCAAAGAAAGCAGAGTCCACTCCACGACATCGATACGTAGGGCATGTCAAGACGCGGCCCGTAAAAAGCAAGAAGATGGCCGTAAGAAGCGTGAAGAGGCAGCACGTAAAAGGCTAAAGCGAGTGCAGTACAAGAGCCTGAACCGGTGGTTGCTAATGAACCTGAGGAAGATGATGATGATGATATGGTTGATGGTAGCCTTGATAAAGTGGAGGAGGGTTCTGGTGAGGAAGAGGAGGAGGGTTCTAGTGAGGAAGAGGATGTCCAGCAAGAGGATGATGATGAAATATTCTTTTCTGGGGGGGTCTTATGACAATAAATTGCTGAAGACCTTCAAGGGACATTTAGCGATGTAGGTGTGGAAGCATTACAAGAAACCGACTATAGTGTTTGATCGGGGTGTGTTGAAAACCTACCACCATGGGACTGCTATGCTAAGGAAGGACAAAAAGAAACATAAAGAGGTGTTAAAATTCTTTTTCTACATATGTTAAGGGAAGAGTTGAGGCTGCTGGTCTATTGCTTTTGCTGACATGCAACCTTCCCTCAGTGGACAAGACCATGTTGTCGACGTTTGTTGAGAGATGACAGCCGGAGACTTCATATTTTCATATGCCATTTGGGGAGATGACTATCACACTTGATGATGTTAGCTCTTTGCTACACATCCCTGTGGTGGGAAAATTCTTCAGTCTCCCAACCCTGACTCGTGAGGAAGCAGCCATTGTATTGCATAAGCAGCTTGGTGTTACGCAAGCAGAGGCTGAAGCGGAGATTCGGAAGTCCTTAGGACCTTATGCTCGGTATACATGGCTTCTGGATATAGCTGAGAAGATGGCCAAGGACAGGAAGACCAAGAAAGCTGCTAGAGCCTTCTTGCTGCGTTTGGTGGGGATGACGATTTTCTGTGCCAATACAAACAACAAGGTGGAGGTTTCATATTTGGGGCTGTTTATGGACTTGGAGAAGGTTGGGGAGTATACATGGGGCGCCATGACATTGGCTTTCCTTTATGACCAGCTTAAGGAGGCCACCAAAGTCAGCACCACTAGCCTTGGAGGGTACTTAAATCTATTTCAGGTATGAGTCTATATCTCTTATTTTAGTTCATTTGTAATTAATGTCTATGTTTGAGCATGTGACATTTTTGGTGCAATTTGATTGCAGGCAAGGATATTTGAGTATTTTCCCGCCAAATTGTTTGAAAAAAACCTGAACAAGAAATATGTTGAGGGAGAGCCAAGAGCTTGCAAATGGGTCACAAAGAGGGGGAATATGGACCTGCATGCGAAGAGGATTGTCCTGGATGACCTTATAGGTAGCAGTGTCATATGGACACCATATGACGAGCATCGAGTGCATTGGCCCTTCCAGCAGGTGTGTCTTTTTAGCGGGTTGATTCGGCATTCAGGCATGATCCGGCCATATCTGCCCGAGCGTGTTATGAGGCAGTTCCAAATGATGCAGGATCAACCCAATTTACCACCAGCCAGCATTCCCCATGTTGAGGAGATTGATGATAGGTTTCTTAATTTTACTCTTCACTGCGTGGCTGCTCAGTATACTCTAAGTCCAATGGTAACGCCTCGGTACTTCGACTAGTACAAGAAAATCTCACACTGCCTTGTGGTCCCTTCTGAAACAAGAGGTCTGGTGGAAGTAACTCTTTTGGTAAGTAACTATCATTTCCCTCAAACTTGGTTTTCTTACAATTTATGCACTAATGTTTATTTTTGTTACACTTGTTGCTTTTAGGGTGTTCTCGAGCAATTAAAAGAGTTAAGTGCTATCACAGTAGACCCCAACGAGTCGCCAGATCGGATCCTCGTTGCAAACCAGCGTATGCGGGCTATCATACTGCAGAATTTGGAGCAAGGGGCTGATGTTGATGATGACAGTGGCAGTGGAGATGCAATCCATGGTGGAGGTGGCCCTAACAAGAAGAAGAAAGGAAAAGTGTCTGATGTCTCTACCTCCAAGAGTAGTTAGGACTAGGGACCTAGGATTGATTTCAGGATGCATGTAATTTAAGTACAATTGTATACTTGTGACTTAGTTTGTGTTTAAGACTAATTAGCTATGTAGCTTCAAATTTTAGTACATATCTAATGATGTATTTTATATGCACTGTTTCTGTTTAAGTATGTTAATTAGGATGTGTTGCAATGTACCTATTTTCTTCTGTTCTGGTTTCTATTTTGAGAGTGCAAAGTTACTGCTTCAGGTTTCTTATTTCCATATAGGTGCGGGAAAGCTGTTGAAAGATATTTTACCTAACCACTTTCGAATCTTTCAAGATTCAATTGTAGTACAACAAAGGGTTTTTATCGTCCTCAAGGAATTGGAATACAATTCCGTTCTCTAGCTAAATCACTTAAGCAAAGAGTCAAGAAAGTTTTGGTTGATTGTTTTGCGCTACGTTGCAAAATTAAAAGAAAGCAGTAATAAATGATTGGTAAACAAGCGGAGAAAACGGTTGGAATTGGAGTTCGTCAATTAACTCTTCGGTATTCTTATGATTTCATATACAAATTATGTCCTATATCTGATTTCATTACACCACATCTTATCTTTTTCATAGTTCCCTCATGAGAAAGATCATCAACTTACTAACTAATCATCAATTCCTTGAATAACTAAGAAAGCAAGTAATATTAAACTTAGGTGTTATTTGACTATTGAACTAATCCTATTCCTAGGCCTTAGATTCAATTGATGATCCAATCTATTTCAGATTCAATTAAATGGTTTCCACCAATTTCTCAAATCTAACATCAAGTTCTAGTTGATCACTCTAAAACTAGCATTAAGAGCAAGATAGATCATTGAAATCATCACATAGAAACATGAATTTATACATGGAAATCAAAGTAAATGCATTCAAGTTAAAAGACTACATCCAATCCCAACACAAAAGGTATAGCAATCCATTTCCATGGATGCTATAAGCTTACAATAAGGGAAAATGAAGAAGATGATTCGTGCGGCGTCGGCGTGTTCCCAACTCGACGGAAGGTCACCCAGCCTCCAAGTTCCTATTCTTTCTCTTCTATTTGTGTTTCTTCTCTCAAAAGTTGGTTCTGATGTTCCCCTTTCTGTTCTGATTTAACTTTCCTTTTAAATGACAAATTTGGACACGACCGCTCAACCCCTTTTTTTTGGCCGCTCAGCGCCCTGTTACTTTAGGGATGAGTTTTCCTTAACCGCCTTGAAACCGCTCAGCCCCTTTCCTGGCCGCTCAGCCATTTTCTGACATGATAAAAGGGGCTCAGCTGGTTTCTAAAGGGCTCAGCTGATTTTTCCCAAACCTTCCAAAACTCTTTATTTCTTCACCAAATCTTCATTTCTTCACTAGATTCATGTCCCTACAACAACAATTGAGATTGGATCTCCATTTAAACACATTCTATCTCAAAATTCACATTTCTACAAGTTCTAATCAAAAGAGAGTCGATTTGCAAGATCTCATGAATACAAAAGATAAGTGTCAAAATAACAATTGAAAACATGGTAAATTAGACATTTATCAGACGCACGTTGGATGTGCGACCGAGACGCAAGTTTACATTGCGACATAACTCTCGCTCATTCAACATGCGTTTGAGGCGCTCATCCAACATGCGTTTTAGACGCTAGTTGGACATGCGATTTATTTCAGGATTTCAGAAACAAGCACATATTTAAGCTTTTTCAATGCCAAGGCGTGTAGTGGCACGCACATAAGACGTGTGGCATTGTCGCTCATTGAGCATGCGGCGTAGACGCTCCCATAAGGTGCGGTGTAGACGCGCCCTTAAGGTGCGTTTTTTTGTTTATTAACAATGTGGGATGATACATGATACATGAAAATTTCAATAAAACATACAAGAACAATGACCCCTAGACCCTAAGCCCTAAACTTAGTACTTGAAAAATACAAGTACAGTGACCCCTATGGGATACAATCAGGAGGATTCCAATCTTTATCTTCTTCTGGTCCTCTTCCTTGTCTTCTCCTTCTTCTGGTCCAGCTCCTCTTCTGTCTTGTTGGGAAAACCAGCAGTGTCGCCAACTGAGCCTAGATGTTTCCATCATCACCAATTTTCTCCAAAAGGGAACTTTCCCCATAAGATTGGTGTAACACCCCGATTTTTCGGTGTCACTTAAGTAACTTAAAAATAAACTTTAAGCGGAAAACATGTTTTTTTTTTCGTTTGTTCCTTTTATTGAAATGAAAACGTCATAAAGATAAAGACATAATCCCGCAATTTAAACCTAACCGATGTACATCATATAAACAGGTACAGCCTCAGCTGCACTCCAACGTCACGCGCTCTCGCAGTGACTCCAAAGTAGTGTGCTCGTAGGCAAATATTTACAGATCCAGAAACGTGAGTGATAATGTTATAAATACAATCCTCTAGAAGAAAGTCGGCCCTCAAAATGGCCTAAGCAAAGACCCCTACAGTCCGACTAACTCTCTGTGATCCCTCAGCAAGAGAACCACACAAAAAGCTATGTGTCGGGAACCTACCCTGTCCCAAAACAAAACGAATCAGAGCTCTGCACAAAATATGGCGCCCACCTAACCTACCCTCCAGTACCGCTCAAAGCTCCTCCTCCTCCTCGTCGCTCCCGACGTAGTAGTCGACATCAGTGTCAGAATCAGAGTCCACCATGATGATCTCCGCGTCCAAGTCCACGACCTCCCTCCTGACTGTCCTGCGTACGACCCCAGTCGAACCCATCTCAACATCTACCTCCTCAGAAAGGGCATCCTCCTCCACCACACGCACCAGGGGTTCCACGCGGTAGCCGCGTGATGGAGTAAACGGAAAACGGCGAGAGGCAGTCGAAACAACAGGCTCCCTCTTCGGCTCCACGAGCCTCAAGGACGACGCAACGTCGATAGGATCTACAACAGTAGCAGGAAGTGGCGCGACAGGTGCCTCAGTATCAGCCTCGATCTTAGATGGATCCTCGTCATCGGATGAAGATGAAGGTGGTGAAGGTGGTCTCCGGCCAGTGCCCGGTCCACCGCGCACCGAAGGTGGTAAGTTGAAGCTCAGCTCCATGCGTCGTAGAACTCCTCTCGTCAGACGTCCACGCTCATTAGTCCGGTCCTCCATGGCCCTTCCCCGAGACGTCGCCCGATGATCCACAGGATCGATCACCCAAGCGGTGGGGGCATGTCGGTCAACCAGCTCAAACCTGATCCCCCCCGAGGGAGAGACCATCGAAAACCAATCCGCCATCGACATCTGGCAGCAGGCCGACCGCCCAAACACAAACATGAAACCAAAGCCAAGGCGTTAGGGTCAACTCACGGAATAGAGTAAATATACAAACAACATGTGATTGGGGTATAGATATATATATATATATGTTTATATATATTCCTAGCATGTTATCGGCTCTAACAATAATTCAATAGACAATAGCACACAAATCCAGCCAGGGTGCATGTATGCTTGCAATGTGTTTCAAATGATCCGGATAACTCAATTGGGATGGGCACCATCGAGTCAGTCCTAACACTGGCCTAGTGTTTAACCATTTCCGCTCGGGTGTCACTTACAAACCCATGCATAGTCGGATCAATTCTAACCCCTCCAGGTTGAACCATTTTGCCCGCTATGCCGAAGATATACTCTTGGTGTTCTTCGATGAAGGCCAATCTTGATACCAACACAAAGGTGTCCTACACTTTCGACCATACAAAGCCTCATACGGTGCCATACCGATGCTCGCATGAAAACTGTTGTTGTAGGTGAATTCGATCAATGGCAGAAGATCATCCCAGCTTCCTTTGTTGTCCAACACACAAGCACGTAGTAGATCCTCTAACGACTGAATAGTTCTCTTTGTCTGCCCGTCAGTTTGTGGATGATACGCCGAACTCAATCTCAGCTTGGTTCCTAACGCCTCATGAAGAGCTCCCCAAAAGTGCGAAGTAAATTTCGGATCTCGGTCAGAAACAATACTCGTCGGCACTCCGTGTAGTCGAACAATCTCGACCACATAAATCTCAGCCAACTTCTCCACGTTATAGGTGGTTCTCACTGGTAGAAAATGTGCAGACTTGGTCAAACAGTCCACAATTACCCAAATCGAATCATACCTCTTCTGTGTCCTTGGCAAAGCCACCACGAAATCCATGGAGATACTATCCCATTTCCATTCTGGCACGTCTAGACTCTGTAGCATACCAGCAGGCCTCTGATGCTCTACCTTAGCCTTCTGACAAGTCAGACATGCAGTTACATACTCGGCCACTTGTTTCTTCATTCCCGGCCACCAGAAATTCAGTTTCAAGTCTTGATACATCTTTGTCATTCCAGGATGAATGCTCCACTTGCTCTTGTGTCCTTCATCCATGATTAGCCTTCTTAATTCTGGGTTGTTGGGTACACATACTCTGTCTTTGCATCGTAGGATGTTGTCAGCTCCTACCCTGAACTCCGGGTCTTTCCCTTCAGTCACCAAGTTTCTCTTCTCTAGCAGAAACACATCTTGCAATTGTTGCTCTCTAATCTCTTCCATCAGTCCACTGGCGATTCTGATCATGCCGAACTTCAGCATTCCCTCAGACGGTGTCACACCCAAACTCATATCTCGAAATTGTTCCAGCAACTCCAGCTCTTTAACCATCATTGACGAGACATGCATCTTCCTACTCAAATCATCAGCAACTACATTTTCCTTCGTAGGGTGATATTGCAACGTAAACTCGTAGTCCTTGATGAACTCCATCCATCGTCGTTGTCTCATGTTCAGCTCCTTCTGATCAAACAAGTATTTTAGACTCTTGTGATCGCTAAATATCGTGAAAGTACAACCATAGAGGTAATGCCTCCAGATTTTAAGAGAAAACACAATAGCATCTAACTCCAAATCGTGCGTCGGGTAGTTCTTCTCATGAGTCTTCAGTTGTCTCAAAGCATAAGCCACCACTTTCCGATATTGCATCAGTACACATCCCAAGCCGTGATGTGAAGCATCACAGTAGACTTCATAAGGTTCCTCCGGTTGTGGCAAAATAAGCACAGGTGACGTCGTCAAACGTTCCTTCATAGTCTGAAAACTTGTCTCACACGCTTCTGTCCATGCAAAAGGTTGATCCTTCCTCGTAAGTTGAGTCAAAGGTCCAACAATCTTGGCAAAACCCTCAATGAAACGTCTATAATATCCAGCTAAGCCCACAAAACTTCTGATTTCTGTCACTGTCTTCGGTTGTTCCCAAGCTAAAACAGTCTCCACCTTCATTGGATCCACAGCTATGCCTTCCTTTGAGATGACATGGCCTAAGAATTTGACTTCCTCAAGCCAAAACTCACACTTGGAAGGGTTCGCATACAGCTTTTTCTCCGGCAACACTTGTAAAACTTGATGCAGATGTTCCTCATGCTCCTTAGCGTCCTTCGAATAGATCAGAATGTCGTCGATGAACACCACCACAAACCGATCCAAGAACTCATGAAAGGTACGGTTCATGTAGTTCATGAAAACAACAGGTGCATTCGTCACTCCAAACGGCATCACTAGGTACTCGTAGTGTCCGTAGCGAGTTCTTAAAGCAGTCTTCGGTATATCCTCAGTCTTCACTCTGATCTGATGATAGCCTGATTTCAAATCTATCTTGGAAAATACGGCAGCCCCTCGAAGTTGATCCATCAAATCATCTATCCTTGGCAACGGGTATCTGTTCTTGACCGTCGCCTTGTTGAGCTGTCGATAGTCCACACACAATCTAGACTTTCTATCTTTCTTCTTGACCAAAAGCATTGGCGCTCCCCATGGTGAGACACTTGGTCGAATAAATCCTTTCGCCGAAAGATCCTCCAACTGAGATTTCAACTCCACTAGCTCTGTAGGTGCCATACGGTAAGGTGCGATCGAAATCGGTCCGGTTCCGGGTACAATGTCGATTACAAACTCCACATCGCATACTGGCGGTAGTCCAGGTACATCTCCAGGAAACATTTCAGCAAAATCTCGAACCACTGAATACCATGCACATCTGAGTCTCTCCTACTCTCTAGATTCTGACGTCTCCGATTCGAAACTAAACGCCCTAATATCATGTGTATAGTATCCATAAGGAATTTCCCTAAGATCCTAGCTTCCTTATCGATGCATCGGTAAAATAACTTCCTAGCTCAGCGTGCTATTCTAGACCTCGTATAACTTCTATAGTTAAATCACGAGCAACTTCGAATAAGGTCCTAGTAGGGATAATAATCATAAGGTCAAAGTTTAAGTAGTAAACGCAAACAATTAGAGCGAAAATCATTCTGCAGACAATCAAGTTTTTACTCTTTACAGAGTCACACAATCTAGCACAGAAGACCTATTCCCCAAAGACTCCCAAAAGACTCGACTAAGCTCTGATACCACAATGTAACACCCCGATTTTCCGGTGTCACTTAAGTAACTTAAAAATAAACTTTAAGCGGAAAACAGGTATTTTTTTTTTCGTTTGTTTCTTTTGTTGAAATGAAAACGTCATAAAGATAAAGACATAATCCCGCAATTTAAACCTAACCGATGTACATCATATAAACAGGTACAGCCTCAGCCGCACTCCAACGTCACGCGCTCTCGCAGTGACTCCAAAGTAGTGTGCCCGTAGGCAAATATTTACAGATCCAGAAACGTGAGTGATAAAGTTATAAATTCAATCCTCCAGAAGAAAGTCGGCCCTCAAAATGGCCTAAGCAAATACCCCTACAGTCCGACTAACGCTCTGTGATCCATCAGCAAGAGAACCACACAAAAAGCTATGCGTCGGGAACCTACCCTGTCCCAAAACAAAACGAATCAGAGCTCTGCACAAAATATGGCGCCCACCTAACCTACCCTCCAGTACCGCTCAAAGCTCCTCCTCCTCCTCCTCGTCGCTCCCGACGTAGTAGTCGACATCAGTGTCAGAATCAGAGTCCACCATGATGATCTCCGCGTCCAAGTCCACGACCTCCCTCCTGACTGTCCAGCGTACGACCCTAGTCGAACCCATCTCAACATCTACCTCCTCAGAAAGGGCATCCTCCTCCACCTTACGCACCAGGGGTTCCACGCGGTAGCCGCGTGATGGAGTAAACGGAAAACGGCGAGAGGCAGACGGAACAACAGGCTCCCTCTTCGGCTCCACGAGCCTCGAGGACGATGCAACGTCGGTAGGATCAACAGCAGTAGCAGGAAGTGGCGCGACATGTTCCTCAGTATCAGCCTCGATCTCAGATGGATCCTCGTCATCGGATGAAGATGAAGGTGGTGAAGGTGGTCTCCGGCCAGTGCCCGGTCCACAGCGCACCGAAGGTGGTAAGTTGAAGCTCAGCTCCATGCGTCAAAGAACTCCTCTCGTCAGACGACCACGCTCATCAGTCCGGTCCTCCATGACCATTCCCCGATACGTCGCCCGATGATCCACAGGATCGATCACCCAGCGGTGGGGGCATGTTGGTCAACCAGCTCAAACCTGATCCCCCCGAGGGAGAGACCATCGAAAACCAATCCGCCATCGACATCTGGCAGCAGGCCGACCGCCCAAACACAAACATGAAACCAAAGCCAAGGCGCTAGGGTCAACTCATAGAATAGAGTAAATATACAAACAACATGTGATTGGGGTATATATATATATATATATATATATATATATATATATATATATATTCCTAGCATGTTATCGGCTCTAACAATAATTCAATAGACAATAGCACACAATTCCAGTCAGGGTGCATGTATGCTTGCAATGTGTGTCAAAAGATCCGGATAACTCAATTGGGATGGGCACCATCGAGTCAGTCCTAACACTGGCCTAGTGTTTAACCATTTCCGCTCGGGTGTCACTTACAAACCCATGCATAGTCGGATCAATTCTAACCCCTCCAGGTTGAACCATTTTGCCCGCTATGCCGAAGATACACTCTTGGTGTTCTTCGATGAAGGCCAATCTTTCGACTGTCTCAAACCTTCGTGAAGCCGACTGAAGCCGTCTCAACTTCACCGAAGCCCGATCCTCCGATCGTCTCAAGCCCCGAATGTATGCATGATGCAATATGGTTAGCCAAACATGGTATCGTCCTCACCATATAATGTTTAGCTACGACTCTTAATCCAATAATGCCCGAAGGTCAAAGTCGACTCTACGACTAGGCTGTAAGAAGCCGAAGTACGCATCGTACTCAGTGACGTATCTCTGGTCACTGTGGTTCATCCTCGTGACGACCATCAAATCTCAGCAGCTCCAAAACTTGTCGACATTTCCCCGTCTTTCGCAATCATTTATCCACTTAAGTTCCCTATGGTTTTATTCGTTAATAAAAATATTTAAAGTTGAATTAGTCAAGTTATGAGTTTCATTCTTGAAAACTAAGTTCCCTAAGATCTCTAGTTCCAAATTCTAATCATTCCAAGTTTGGCAAAATACCTCCAAATGTAATCCCCCGGGGAAAGTCTAAGTGTTCCAATCGGCTTAATCTCAAACCTCGAGTTTGGACTTGCCTAGGGTTGTTCATTCAACCCGAAATAATACAAGTAGGACGTTCCATGATTCCACACTCCGTAGTCGCGACAAGGCGCACAGTTCAATAACAATGTCAATATAACAATAATTCAGTGCGGAAATCATAAGACGGAAACCAGTAAACGACTGAAGCCTCTCAAAAAATGGAGACACACGTCTCATATAAGTTTACTCGGCCGAAGCCTCCAAAAAACATTTTCCAATTCAAAGCGATAAACAATATCCAAGCAATATTCAATATCAAACAATATTCAAGTCGAATTTATCGACGCCTACAATACAATAGCTAGTAAGTAAGTTGCCCTAACCTCGAGTTGCTCCAGCCTCGCGGTGTAGGTTTTCCTCACAATCTAGCTCAGTAATACCCAAAGTTCCCTCAACTGAACCTTTGAGAAAACAAAGCGAAAATCAATACGAAATCGATTAGCTCGATCACAACAAAGTTAATTAACGATAGACAAAGCTTACGAAGCTTCAGAGTACAACAATCGAGCACGAGAGGACGAGTTATCGCGAAAAACGAATTTCTCCCCCCCCCCCCTCAAAACATGCTCTCGACCACTTAAGGAAAAAGGGTTCCGGCACTTTTTCTTCGATCTAATTTAATTCCTAGGTAATTTTAGGGTAAAACAAGGGCAAAGAAATTGTCGGAAAAATTTTAGAACGACCGGGTTGAATTACGACTAGTTAGGGGCACTTTGGTCCAAAATTAAAGCTCAAAAACTCAAAGTTGAAACTTCGGAAAACAAATTTGATGGGGTCGTTCACAACGACATTTATATCAACTAATCCTAAGGGCATTAAGTCGGATTGTGGCTTTTCAAAGATAAAGTTTGAATATGTGCGTAAATGGGTTTTTATACAGTTTTTCAGATCTTTGGCGACTCGATCGAAATCGGCGCGCATCGGCGAGTGATTTAGCTTGTTGGGCAACTATAGAAGGTAGTTCAAAAGAAAAATCGGGAAAATCGAACAGTTTTACGAAAAGCTCAATACTTTGAGCTCATAAAGAGATAAAGAAACGCGATAAAAAGAATGATCAGAGGTAAGAAGTGAGTAGATTACCTCTGTGCCGTGAAGTAGAGACAAACAACTCGAAGATCCGTCAAGAAACGAAGAAAATCTCTCCTCTCCCTCTCCTCTTCTCACTCGCGGCCACACACTTGAAGAATGGGTAGTTCCGAAATGAAACACTGGTCGAGGGAAAAATAAAGAGAACTTCTTATTTTTCCAAGGATTTAGAATTTCGCTTAAAGAATGCTTTAAGAGCGGAATTAGCCTATTCTGGACACTCTCGCCATAAGGCGGGTGTGCAGACGACTCGTGTTAACTCCTAAAACGTCTATGGTACTATCCTCAACCAATTCCTGAACTTTCTTCTTCATTAAACTTTCCCAAACAGCAAACTCCTGTTACGCTTACACCGATCCTACGCGTGAGTCGGAAAAATAATTATTTAATCCAGTTCTGAAATCTGGGTCTTACACTTGGACCATTCCATTTAGCAAGTTTGGGTACTTTGAATAACCAAGGATGGTCACCCCTACATTAGCAAGTTTGACACTCTGAATCTGAAATATCACTCTCTAAGTACTCAAACTTGCTAATGTTGAGGATAATATCCACATCACCCCAACCATTGAGAACTCTAAACCATAAGAGGTATGAATAAGAAAGAGGGTAAGAGGAAGAAGAGAGAGAATTGTGTGAAAATGAAGAAGGAAGATACCCTATTTATAGTGCTCGACTAGCATAGGTTATAACGAAAAAAAATAGGATTTAACGGAAGCAATTAATAGTTTTTACCGGTTGTTGCGTTATGGTCAATGGCTGGTGCGTTTTAGACGCATGTTCAAGGTGCGTAAACGACGCGCACTCCAGAAGCGTCACTGTCGCACTCACGATATGCGGCTTATAGAGCGACAGAGACGCGCTTTGAGGGTGCGTTCGATAGGGGTAATTTCAAATTTCACAAATTTCATTCGGTTTGGATAGATGTGGGGGGGGTCTGAATAACAATTCCCTTATGAATATTAGGGTCTAATAGCATGAATTTGAAGGTGTATGTATGTGAACTGTGAAGTCATGGAAGATTAAATAAATTTGATCCCTTTTTGGTTGCACTGGTTTATGGTGACTTGCAGTTTTCAGCACTGGTTTTGTGAATGATGCATAGGATATGCTGCTTATGCTGAGTTTGGGAACACCAAGGCCATTGTATCTGTGTGAATGGTAAGTTTTATCTCACAAAATGTGTCAATTCAATCACCTTGTTGAATCCTGTTTTTGTCTGTTATGCTTCATAAGTGCATTATTAATCCTCTGCGGTTCCTTTTCTGCTCCATTCTTTTATGATTTTATCCTCTAAATTTCTTACTTAATTGACAGATGTGTGTTGCACCTGCCGCCATTATAGACCCAAAGTGGTACTAATAAAACCGCTTCATTGAAATTGAAACTCAACCTTAGTTGCTATCAGATTTATTATAAAAGAAAAGTAGATCAATTCCCTCGGTTGATTTGTGTGGCCGAATGATAGCTCCTAAGTGATAAGAGTTGGAGATATATGAGTTGGAGGAAGAGTTCAGAGATCTATCCGGAAGACAATAATTTATCTTTCGGATGTAAAAGAAAAATAAACAACGGGTATTCTTTGGAAATTACTATGTGAGTGGTTGGTGGGGGTGGCGGGATTTAGGGTTAGGGGTGGTGTTTTGAACATCCCCTCCAAAGTTTGATTTGAAGTCTTGAATTTTCCAGCAGCAAAACGAGGACGTTTGACTGTGTTATGCAAATTCAACAAATACACAGTAGTGTCTCCGCTCCACAGTACTCTGTATCTGATCCATTTATTAGAGATCTCTCTTTGCTTTTTCCGCTGCACAAATTGTTCAAATTTCTGAGTCTCGCTATGGCCACCGGAGTCAACAGAAAAATTTATGCAGCGTCAGCCCGTTCTCACACCAGGAGGACAAAGAAAACCAGCTCGTTTCAGCTCCCTTCAGGTACCTCTTCGCTCTTCCACTCTCTTTTGCTCTTTCCTTATAGCACTTTGCTCATCCAAGTTCCGTTTATGCTGCAACTTATAAGGTTTCTTAGTCATGCTGCAACTTTAGTTTCTTGTTGATGTTTGCTGCAACTTTATAAAGTGAATTTATAGCTAGTCCTAACTGTGCTGAAGATAGGGTAAACGGTTATTTATGTTTTAATACACTCTGGGGAGGATGAAGAGCCTTAACTGTGACTAAATCATGAATCTGACGGAATCCAACGGGTGACCGGACACCGAATATTTATAAAAAAAAAAACGGTTACTTATGTTTTAATTTCTAACTATCTGTTCTTTTAATTTCATTTTTTTGATTTGGTAATACAAACTCAGGAATTCTTAGAACAACACTAGCAGTGTTGTTTATTGGGTTTGTAGCATGGGCTTATCAGGCTAATCGACCTCCTCCTCCCAAGATATGTGGCTCTCCTGATGGACCGCCTGTAACGACAGCAAGAATCAAACTAAGAGATGGGAGGTATTTGGCATACAGAGAGCATGGTGTTCCTAAAGACGCAGCCAAGTATAAAATCATCTTCGTCCATGGTTTTGGTAGTAGCAGTCATACTTCTCCAGTTGCAGAAAGCCTATCACCTGTAATTATTTATGTTACGTTTTTCTGTCTTTCCTAACATTCTTTAAAAACTTTGTAGTTTTCATATCTATATCTGTTGTGGTCATTTCCAGGCTGTTGTTGAGGACTTGGGGATCTATATTGTATCTTTTGACAGACCTGGTTACGGGGAAAGTGATCCTGATCCAAGTCGAACACTAAAGAGTATTGCATTTGATATAGAAGAGCTTGCTGATAAGCTGGGACTAGGGTCCAAATTTTATGTAACTGGTCTCTCCATGGGTGGACAGATTGTTTGGAACTGCCTTAAGTACATACCTCATAGGTATTATTTACTCCGGTTATTTGTAGTTCTGTTGACACCAAATTTGAAGAAAATAGATTATCTGTTAAATTTCTGTTAGGATCGGAAAAACCCTAACACCTTCGAAAGTGGAGGTTTCTCTTGGATCATAACAATTTCTCTTTAGTATTATTTGCTCTATTATGCTTACATGATTACATCTGCTTGCTTTTATTTCATACAGTGGTCAACCTCTGTATTTCTCAGTACTCAATTTTTACAATGCTGACAGGCTGGCAGGTGCAGCTCTCTTGACCCCAGTTGTGAACTACTGGTGGCGTGGTCTTCCGGAAAACTTAACTACTGAAGCCTATTACCAACAAAAACTACGAGACCAATGGGCACTTCGTGTGGCTCACTACACACCATGGCTAACTTACTGGTGGAACACTCAAAAATGGTTCCCAGTCGCTAGTGCAATTGGTGATGTTCAAGGTGTCCTTTCAAATCAAGACAAACTGCTTGTATCTAAAGTAACTAAGAGAAAGAGTCATGTGGTAAGTATCCAGCATTTAGGTGGTTACAACATTGTGAAATTCTTTTGCATTCAATACACTGAATGATTTAGCCTGATATTTTGTATTGATAATCGGTTAAATTCATATGATTTGATTTTGAATTTTGTTGGGGATTATTTTGCCCAAGATAAAAAATCGCATCAACTGCTGTGTGGAATATATTGTTTAGAGTTAGACCGTAATGGATGAGTAGATATCTGCATTTTTTGAAGTTTATGTGAACAACTCTCACTATTTATTATTCATATATTTCTGATTTCTCTGAAATCATACTCTATTGTTGGTTTTTAATTTTAAGCTGAGTAAAAAGCCGGTCATAACTATTGAAGTTAATAGCAAAATATTCTATCGTTAGTTATGAATATTAAGGATATATAATAACATAGATAGACAGGAAAATTGAAACTATGATCATTAATGCATTTTATCAATACCAATTTAGGAGTAGATGCAACATTTGTGGACAAATATTAGATTGGTCTATGCTAAAATAAATTTAATAGTTTCCTCACCAACATGCAAAAATAGAAAACTTTCAAAAAGATTATTTGTAGGCTTTAGCAGTTTAGTGCCGACTAAGCTGGCACTAGATTACTTTGTTCTTCATTCATCTCCATTCAATTCTAGTAGTAGTGATTGCTGCTTTGAAAGGGAGCCTTAGCGCAACAGTTAAAAGTTGTTGCCATGTGATTGAGGTTAAGGGTTCAACTCATGGAAACAATCTCTTGTGTAAATACAAGGTAATGTTGCGTACAATAGACCATGTGGTTGGACCCTTCCCTGGACCTGCGCATAGAGGGAGCTTTAATGTTTAGGACTGCCCTCTTGAAGCAGTGACTGCTGCTTTGACATGGATAGCTGGGCATAGCATGCAAATCAATTATCGTAATTAGGGATTTGGAAATTCTAAAGTTTTGTGCATGCTGCATTCTTGTTGAAACACCACACAATGGATATAGGTTATCCCACTTAGTGAGAAAAGACCTCTATTATTGTTTTGTATTCTTGTTGAAACAAGACGTTTATTCTGATACTTGTGCACTGTTTTAGTTGATACTTGTTAGTGCTTGGTTAGCATGTCCTTTTGGTAATTGATTTTAAAGCTATCTGACTATTGTAAAAGCCACTTTAACTTCTACAAGCACCCTTTTAGTAATGAATTTTTGTGAATTTCTTCTACTGATGAATAAATATTATGGTGAGAATTGGGTTCATTTGAGACCTGGTTGATTAAATTTTTTTTGGAAGGCGACCTGGTTGATTAATTGAGCCATTGAATTTCTATTTAGCCTCGTTTTTAAGGAGTGTGCATAATATTCTTCTGCTGTTTTGTCTTCGATAAATTTTTTTCCCATGATATCTAAATAACATGCCTTGTTTCAGTTAGAATATTAACAAGGATCTCTTTCAGCTCCTCCAAAACATCAATTTCTTTTTTCTTATCTGAAATTTCAACACAGATTTATAATTTTTTTTTATGTGGATTCTGCACTGCAGGTGCATGCAAGACAGCAAGGTGAATTCGAAAGCCTCCACCGGGACATAAATATTGGATTTGGAAGCTGGGAATATAGTCCTTTGGATCTTGAAAACCCTTTTCCAACTAATGAAGGTTCTGTCCATCTTTGGCAAGGAGATGAGGACTTGTTGGTTCCTGTTACAGTGCAACGGCACATTGCGCAAAACCTACCATGGATTCAATATCACGAACTTCCAGGTTCCGGTCACTTGTTCTGTCTTGGAGATGGTATTAGTGATACTATTATTAAGTCCCTTTTAGGTGTGAAGTAAGCTTCTTTATTGATCACTTTCTGCTATCTCAGATCAGCTTCGACATTTAATATCTTTGTTTTGGAGAATTCAAACTGTTGTTGATCTCGACATGTATGATAAACCCATTGAATCACATTGAGTACATTTAACTGTACTTAAGAATTAAATTTGAGCTTTGCTGTTTTATTTGTAAATTTATTTAACAGAAGATGCAAAGTTTCTCTATAGCCTCATTTTGTTACTCTCAAAATGACATGATGACTGTGATGATGGCCATGTTCGGTTATCTACGATATGAACTTCCTCAAACATGTAATTTATATGCAGCAAGGATCAAGTTTTTGTAGGGTTATAAATATGCATATTCTTGCTTTGAATTTTCTCTTTATGTAATCAAAACCATGTGCCCCACTTGGAAACGAAATGGAAAAAATGGTGGTTTTTTTATAGTGAATATATAGATATTTTATTTTGAAGCTTAATTTATGTCATGTTTGTTTTGGCTGTGCTGCTCATGATATCTTTCATTTGCTTTATGAATTCTGCTTCCCACATCCTTTTCCCATTTTCTTAATTGGCAATACCTTATGATTGCAACCATCTCTTGCAAAACGCCTATAATGAATTTTTAAGTTAGATTAGTAAAAAAGAAAAAACGAAAAAAGAAAATGTGTGCTGCACATTTGGGGCCAGGTCTATTCTTTGTCATCAATTATAATCATCTGCTTAAACATGTGCCAAAAAAGAACATTCACAGCACCATCACTTGAATCTTATCATATTTACTGCTTTTCTTTCTGTTGACCCCAAAGCATAGTAAAGAATTTTGAGAGAACACCACTCTCCCTTTCATTGATATTCGTACCAAATATATACAGAAGATGAGTCAACTGTTACTCCTAATAGACTCCTATCAAATCCCTATGATTATGCAAATTACAGCCTAATACATTCCTAAATTAGATGTACAATAATACAAGAACCTCTGACCAGATTTGACAGCAATTGTACAGCTATAACAATCCCATAATTATCTCACTGCATAAATGACAGCAGCTGGACAGTGATGAGATAATTCTAAATTATCTCATTACCGTAATTATCTCATTACCCCCCCTCAAGTTGGCGCATGCAGATTATGAATGCCCAACTTGGCCATAAAAGAGGTAAATTGTGATCTTCCAAGTGCCTTTGTAAATATGTCAGCCAATTGTGTATGAGTGGAGACATGAGTTGGTTGGATGACCCCTTTAGCAATCTCATCTCGCACGAAGTGACAATCAACTTCAATGTGCTTCGTGCATTCATGAAAAACTGGGTTCTTGGCAATATGAAGAGCCGCTTGGCTATCACAATAGATCTGTATGGGTTGAGGATGATCAACACCAAGACAAGACAAAATGCCCAGAAGCCACTTCAGCTCGCAAGTAGCGGTTGCCATGGAACGGTACTCAGCTTCAGCTGATGAGCGAGACACAGTATGTTGCTTCTTAGTCTTCCAAGAAATTGGTGACTGCCCCAAAAGCACAAACCATCCAGTGAGAGACCTTCACGTTAAGGGACAGCCAGCCCAATCTGAGTCGCACCAACCATACAACTTTAAATCACTATCTTTTTGCAAAAGGATTCCCTGCCCGGGACTCCCTTTCAGGAAGCGAACTACTCGCAATGCTGCCTCCCAATGCTCTTCTCGTGGCTTCTGCATAAACTGAGAGAGAATGTGCACACAATATGACAGTTCTGGCCGTGTAAAACACAGATAGATAAGTCTTCCTACCAATCGTCGATACTGGTCGGGGTTGGTAATGAAACCACCAGTAGCAAGACCCAAGCGATGATTCTGTTCCAAAGGTGTGCTTGCTGGTTTTGCTCCAAGGAGTCCAGTTTCAGCAATTATATCCAATGCATATTTCCGTTGGCACAAAAATATACCAGTTGAGGAACGAGCTACCTCAACGCCGAGAAAGTACTTGAGAATTCCCAAATCCTTCATATGAAAGCAGGTGTTCAAATAGCTCTTAAATTGAGTGATGGCTTCATGATTGTTCCCAGAGATAATAAGGTCATCCACATATACTAGAACCACAAATAGCTCTTAAATAAGAGTGTGTGCACAATCAATGAAATAATCATTCTCTCTCTCATTAGTTAATTCTGTTAATATCAATTATTGCTTCTCTCTCTTTCTCTTACTATTGTGCATTAATGGTGTTTGCCCTAGCATTGAATTGAAGCATTCAATCAGGGTTTAATCATCTTCTTCACAAGAGATTCTCCAACTGTGGTATCAAGAGCTCGGTTCTTTTGGCGACTTGACCACCGCATATCGACGACAAGTTGTGGTGGATCTCTGAGGACCCACGACGGAGGAAATTGCGTCGTTCAACGAGGTGGTGACGGTGGGCGCTTCGTTCAAGATCTTGGCGGGTGCACATGGCAATTTCCCTGCGTCTCTGCCAGTTCTTGATGGCAAGAAAGATTGGGATCGGTGGCACACCCGGAGGTAATCTTTGGGTTTCAAGATGTATTGGAAATGGTTGCTTCTGGGTATAGCTTGCTGCCAGAGAAGCCTACTGCTGAGCAGAGCACAGTGCATCGAGAAGCGAAGAAGAAAGATATTCGAGAACTATTCATAATCCATCAATGTGTGAATCCAGCAAATTTTGAGAAAATTGTTGCGGCAAAGACCTCCAAGGAGGCTTGGGATGTCTTGAACAAAAGCTACGATGGTGTAGCTAAGTTGAAGAAGGTGAAGTTGCAGACGCTTAGAAGGCAGTATGAAGCATTGTGCATGGAGAAATCAGAATCGATTTCAAAGTTCTTCACGCGTCTTCAGACTCTCACGAATCAGATGAAGACGAATAGCGAAGTCATGACGGATCAAACCCTTGTGGAGAAGGTGCTTCGATCGTTGACATCGAAGTTTGATCATATTGTGACCACGATTGAAGAATCCAAGGATCTTGAAGCGATGAAGATCGATGAACTACAGGGTTCACTTGAGGCTCATGAAATGCGTTTGAGCCTGAGGGATACTGAGAGAGACTGAGCAAGCTTTGTATGCTCGCGGTAATTCCAATTCCAATAAGAAGAATTGGAATGACAAAGTTAAATCTGTCAAAGGCAAATTGTGGAAGGGTAAGGATTCTGGGCAGTCATCCAGTCATGAAGAGGATGGTGATTCTAAGAGAAAGTGGGATTCCAAAGAGAAAGGACAGAACAAAGATAATGTGAAGAAAGGAAAGAACAAGAAGCAAAATGTTCAATGCTATGCCTGCAAGAAACTTGGCCATTATTCCTATGAGTGTAAAAGCAAGAAGAAAGGAAGCAAGCCAAGTGGTGATGATCAAGCTTATTCTGCTCAAGATGATGATTCAGATTCAGAGCAGGTACTTTTTGTTGTTCCTGCTAATGATGATCAAAGTTGTTATGCTAAAAACTCTAGGATCTTGAGTGATGAAGTGATTAATTCAGTAGTGAGTTCTCATAAGAATGATGATAGTACTTGGTACTTAGATTCTGAATGTTCTGCTCATATGACTGGTCATAAAAACTGGTTTGTTGATCTTGATGAAAGCAAGACAAGTGGGGTGAGGTTTGCTGATAATAGTATGATCACATATGCTGGAAAGGGTAGAGTTTTGATCAGGAAAAAGAATGGCAAACAGGCTTTTATCCTTGATGTGTTGTTTGTACCTAGTTTAAAACATAATCTCATAAGCCTAGGTCAACTCATAGAGAATGGTTATTCTATGAAAACTAAAGGGAAGAAGCTCATGATATTTGATCCAAAGAAGAGGTTGATTTTACAATCAGTTTTATCAGCAAACAAGACATTTCGTGTAGCACTAGACACTAGCAGATCATAGTGTTTCTCAACTAAGATACAAGAGTCAGATTGGCTGTGGCACTTGAGGTATGGACATCTCCATTTCAAGGGGTTGTATCAGTTGCACCATGAAGAGATGGTAAAGGGTTTACCTCCAGTTAAGGCTTCTGGACAGTTGTGTGAAGATTTCTTATTGAGCAAGCAACCCAGGAACTCTTTCACTGATAGCATGCCAGTGGTCTCCAAGGGTCCTTTAGATGTGGTCTACTCAGATGTGTGTGGACCATTTGAGGTTCCATCATCAAGAGGAAATATGTATGTTGTTTCCCTCATTGATGATCACACTAGAAGGATGTGGATCTATCTACTAAGCAGGAAATTAGAGGTGTTTGAGGTGTTTCAGAAATTTAAGAAGCTGGTGGAAAAACAAAGTGGCAAAAGCATTAAGATCCTCAGGACATATGGGGGTGGAGAGTATGTGTCAACTGTGATGAAAAATTTCTATGAAGAGGCTGGTATTATTCATGACGTAATAGCTCCATACACCCCTCAGCACAATGGGGTGGCTGAGAGAAGGAATAGAACCATTGCTAACATGTTGAGGAACATGTTGAAAAGTAAGTCTCTACCAATGAAATTGTGGGGAGAAGCTGTGTCAACAACTACTTATATTCTCAATCGATGTCCTACCAAGAAATTGAAATCCATGACACCTGAAGAGGCTTGGACAGGGATCAAGCCAATAGTAAAGCATTTCAGAATCTTAGGATTAGTGTGCTACAGACATTTGCCAGATTAGAGGAGGCAGAAACTTGATGATAAAAGTGAGAAGTTTGTGTTGGTTGGTTACCACTAAACTGGAGTATATAGACTACTAAACCCTACAACCAATGCAATTATAATTAGTAGGGATGTAGTAGTTGATGAGGCAGCTATCTGGAAATGGAATAACGATGATGATCATCAACCTGAGACCTCTAGTGCTAGGGTCTCATATGAGTTTCCTGAGCTAATATCTACTACTGATTCTGAGAATGTGAGAGATGAAGGTCATGGTAAAGCTACTGGTCAAGCAACTAGTGAGATACATACTGAGAATGTGAGTCAGAGGAATCAAAGGGTGAGATAACTACCTTCCAGATTGAGTGACTATATGTTATTTCCTGATAATGAAGTCACTCATGAGGGTGATTTGATCAATTTGTCACTCTTCATTGAAGCAGAACCAGTGAGTGTAGAGCAGACATTTAAACATGAAAACTGGATAGCAGCTATGAAAGATGAACTTGGTTCAATTGAGAAAAATAAGAACTAGAGCTTGGTAGAGTTACCAAAGGGTAAAAAGTCAATTTTAGTAAAATGGATTTACAAAACAAGGCTGAAGCCAGATGGGTCTGTTTCCAGATATAAGGCCAGGTTGGTGGCAAGAGGCTTTCAACAAAGGGAATGGGTGGGACTGCACTGATGTCTTTGCTCTAGTGGCAAGGATGGAGACAATGAGAATGGTGGTTTCTACTGCTAGTTTGAAGAACTGGAGGTTGCATCAATTGGATGTCAAATCAGCATTTCTGAATGGTCCACTTGATGATGAGGTTTATGTCCAACAACCTCATGGATTTGAAGTTCAGGGAGATGAAAATAAGGTTTACGGATTGCATAAGGCTCTATATGGGCTCAAGCAAGCTCCTCGAGCTTGGCACAAGAGGATTGATTCATTATTGAGCCAGTTAGGGTTCTCAAAATGCACCTCTGAGCATGGAGTCTATGTGCTTAAAACAAAGATAACTGGAATGCTTATTGTGTGTCTCTATGTAGATGATTTGCTAGTTACTGGAAGCAATGAGACTGAGATAAGCACATTCAAAGAGAAGATGCAATCAGAGTTTGAAATAAGTGATATGGGAGAGCTAACATACTTTATGGGAATAGAGTTTCTTAGAACTGAGAAATGAATCTTTATGTGTCAAAGGAAGTATGCTACTAATGTTTTGAAGAGATTCAACTTGGCTGAGTGCAATGCAGTGACAACTCCAGTAGAGTGTGGTGTTGTTTTAACCAAGTCAGACACAGGAAAGCCAGTAGATTCAACATTATTCAAGCAGATGGTGGGTTCACTGAAGTACTAATGTTGTAGCAAGCCAAAAATTAGCTATGGAGTGGGATTGATAAGCAAGTTTATGGAGAATCCAAAAGAGTCACATTTTCTGGCAGCAAAGAGGATACTAAGGTACATCAAAGGAACCCTTGATCACATAATTTTGTTTCCTTGTAAAGGTGATAATGTGAGGAATGAGATTATTGGCTATGTGGACTCGGATTGGAGTGGAGATAAAGATGACAGGAAAAGCACAACTGGATATGTGTTCTTGTATGGAGAAGCACCTGTTTCTTGGTGTTCAAAGAAGCATCCTATTGTTGCATTATCTTCTTGTGAAGCTGAATATGTAGCAACTTCATTCAATGCTTGTCAGGCCTTGTGGATTGGTATGGTGTTAGAAGAGATAGGTCTGAAAGTTCCTGAAGTTATGAAGTTGCCGATTGACAACAGATCAACCATTGACCTTGCTAAACACCATGTGGCACATGGAAGAAGTAAGCACATTGATACTCGGTTTCATTTTCTAAGAGATTAGGTTACAAAGGGAAAGCTTGAGCTAATTCATTGTCCTACTGAAGAGCAATTGGCACACTTATTCACAAAACCATTGAGAGCTGAAAGGTTTAGTGTGTTGTGCAAGAAACTAAAGATCAAGTCTGCAGCTGAGGCTTTGAACTAGGAGAGAGTATTGTGAATTCTGAATTAGGAGAGAGTGTTGGAAATAAAGTAATTCGAAATTAGGTCCTTGTAGTATTGTGTAATTGTACCTGAGCCCCTAGAGTGTTTACTCACTAATCATTGTAATCTCTTTAAATAAGACACACACTATGGTAGCGTTTGGTGACGGAACGGAACATGACAGAACAGAACGGAACGGGACAGAACAGGATGGAACAGGACAATAATGTTCTATGTGTTGTGTTTGGTAACTCCAAGTCAATAGAACAGAACCATGATTTTAATTACATATATAACCCTGCATGTTTAATATTTGATTGAGAAAAACAAATTGAACTCAATTGAACATTTTGCATAGAAACCGTTTGTTATTGCTTACTTCATGAAATAATAACTTATTTCTTTAAAATAATCACTTATATATTGTTTAAGTTGTTTCAGCATGCTATTGAAAAAAGCAGAAACCTAATTATCTATTTAAGCTATTTTAAGTGCGTTTGTTTAGATTAAAAAATATTGATTTTTAACTATAATTGTTTTTAAGAGATTTTGAGAAAAGCATAAGTTGATTCGTGTTCGACTACTCTAATTAAAATCACTTTTTTTTATCTCCCCTCATCTGTCATCATTGATTTTCATTATAAGCTAAAGTAACTGTTTCAAATAATTTGTTTTCAGCTTCAGCTGAAACAAACACAAAAAGTGATTTTTCCCAAATAAGTTGAATTAAACGCACTCTAATTGGCTCGTTTATCATTGCATACAAAAACTGATTTTACTTTTGAAAAAATAATTGATTTTATTTTAATTAAGTTGATTCGTGTGTGACTACTCTAATTAAAATCACTTTTTTATCTCCTCTCATCTATCATCATAGGTTTTCATGATAAGCTAAAGTAATTGTTTCAAATAATATGTTTTCAGCTTCTGCTGAAACAAACACCAAATGTCATATTTGATTAAAAAAGTGATTTTTTGATTTTAAAAGTGATTTTTTGATTAAAAAGTGATTTTTCCAAAATAAGTTGAATCAAACGCACTCTAATTTACTCGTTTATCATTGCTTACAAAAAGTGATTTTACTTTTGAAAAAAATAATTGATTTTATTTTAAATGATTTTTTTGAAAAAGTAGATTTTCATTTAACTTTGTCTACAAAAATAATAATTGCTTTCAATTTTATAAATGATTTTAAACTGTTTAGATACATAAAATTTCAAATATAAATTAGGGGTATTTTTGAACTTGCAAAAGTTTTAAGAGAGTGTTGCGTTCCGTTCCCTTCCGTTCCACCTTTTTTCAGGGAATCCAAGTGTTCCGTTCCTGGAGCCTTTTTTCCCGTTCCATTCCATCTTAAAAACATGACAAACACAGAACGGAACCCATGTGTCATGTTTCGTTCCCTTCTCACCTGTCTACCAAACCCTACCTATGGTAGCGTTTGGTGACAAAACGGAACATGACAGAACAGGAGAGAACGAGACAGAACAGGATGGAATAGGACAATTATGTTATGTGTGTTGTGTTTGGTAACTCCAGGTCATTAGAACATAACCATAATTTTAATTACATATATAACCTTGTATGTGTTGAACTCAATTGAACATTATGCATAGAAACTGTTTGTTATTGCTTCTTTCATGAATTAATCACTTATTTCTTTAACATAATCACTTATATATTATTTAAGTTGTTTCAGTATGTTTTTGAAAAAAAGCAAAAATCTGATTATTTATTTAAGTTATTTCAAGTGTTTTGTTTAGATTAAAAAATAATGATTTTTAACTCTATAAAAAAATTAATTTTTAGAGATATTGGGAAAAGTATAATTTGAGTCGTGATTGGCTACTCTAATTAAAATCACTTTTTTTTTATCTTTTCTTGTCTATCATAATAGATTTTCATGATAGGCTAAAGTAGCTTTTTCAAATAATCTGTTTTCAGCTTTTAAAAAAAAGTTGAAACAAACATAAAAATGATTTTTTGATTAAAAAAGTGATTTTTTATTAAAATAAGTGATTTTTTATTTAAAAAGTAATTTTTCTAAAATAAGTTGATACAAACACACTCTAATTGTCTCGTTTGTCATTGCCTAAAAAGTGAATTTTACTTTTGAAAAAAATAATTGATTTTATTTTAAGTGATTTTTTTGAAAAGCAGAAATTCATTTAACTTTGTCTACAAATATAAAAAGTGCTTTTCACATTAAGAAATGATTTTAGACTGTTTAGATACAAAATATTTCAAATATAAATTAGGGGTATTTTTGACCGTGTAAAAGTTTTAAAAGAGTGTTCTATTCTGTTCCCTTCTGTTCCACCCTTTTCAAGGGAAGCAAAGTGTCCCGTTCCTGAAGCCTTTTGTTCTGTTCCGTTCCATCTTAAAAGGAGTAAACATCCATTTTGGTCCCTGATTGTGTATACTGTTGACGGACTAGTCCTCATACTTTGAAAATGGTTGTTTTTAATCCCTGAATGTGTTGTCGTCGGTCAAGTTAATCGTTTGTTCAGTTTTCCGTTAGTCCCTGAGACGAAAAATGTCAAATGTCACGTTTTTTTTACACGTTGGCATCCTACGTGGGTCTCCAACGGTCAGAATGAAAGTAAGTAAACACATTCAAGGACCAAAATGACGGTTTACTCCAAAAAATCACTTAACCATCATCTTCATCCTCAATCTCACCTTCTTCTTTCATCATTTCCAGAAAACAAACACAAAATCCCCAAATCTTCATCCTCTATCATCTTTTTCCATATTCAACCATTAAACTTTAAAAACCCAAAAAAAAATGTTTCTTCAACTTCATGTTACTCATCTTCTTATTCTTCATTTTTGAGTCTTTTTATTCATTATTTTTGTTGTTACTATCAGTGTTTCTTCAACCTTTATCATTTGTAACTCAGTGCTCTTTCATGCTTTGCCTTCATTTGAAATATTACTCCTTTCTAATTTTATGTATTCATTCCCATAAGGATTAGAGGTAGAAAAAATTCATAAAATAGCTCGAAAGCACACGAGGAATATCCACATCCTGCACAAACTCACGCCCTTCTCATCCTTGATCATCTCTATCATATCCCGCTTCGTCTTTCGAGATGCTTTTTGGTAGAAAAATCTAGTGTTCATATCTCCATGGTGCAACCATGTAGCTATTGGGCCTCTGACTCCAACCCACCTCCTCTTGCTCAAGAAGCTGATCAGCGCTGCACCAATCTAATCAGTTTTAGCAATGACACTCGGCCCAAACCCACACCAAGTGTCGGCAATGATCTTTGCACGATCCTCCCCTTCCTGGAGCCACAATTCCTTAGACCGAAACATTCTCTAACGCCTCATCTCTGTCCTCAAACGGTTAGGCCCACAAATAAAGCAAAATAAGATTATGGTCAAAGTGATACCTGGGCAAGTGAGCAACCGAGGAGACCGACCACAAAGCATCCCACACATCATTAACCAACACGTAGCCCAACCTCTCCTCAATCATCGCAGAGGCTTTTCGCTTATTTGACCAAGTAAACATGTAGCCCAAGAAGTCAACATCATGAAGACCATAATTCAGTTAATGAAACCTATTTTGAGATTGGCTAAAAAGCACTTTTGGCCCCTGATGTTTCAAGTTTGTGCAAATTCTGCCCCTACTCTATTTTTGTCGATGTTTCTACCCCTCATGTTTTCAGACAGTGCATCGTCTACCTCTTATGTTTTCAAACAGTGCATCGTCTACCCCTGACGGAGGGGTAGACAGTGCACTGA
Organism: Lotus japonicus; assembly: GCF_012489685.1. Taxonomy (NCBI): domain Eukaryota; kingdom Viridiplantae; phylum Streptophyta; class Magnoliopsida; order Fabales; family Fabaceae; genus Lotus; species Lotus japonicus. Next base: position 16,805,332 of record NC_080045.1, read on the forward strand.
TTGAAAACATGAGGGGTAGAAACATCGACAAAAATAAATAGGGGCAGAATTTGCACAAACTTGAAACACCAGGGGCCAAAAATGCTTTTTAGCCTTTGAGATTTAAATCTGGTTTACAGTTAAACCAAGGGTATTCTTGAAAAATGAAAATTACTATGCGTGAGTGGATGGTGGGATTTGGTGTTAGGGGTGGTGTTTTGAACATCCCTAATCTGATCCATTTCTTAGATCTCTCTTCCTTGATTTCTGAGTCTCGCTATGGCCACCGGAGTCAACAGAAAAATTTATGCAGCGTCAGCCCGTTCTCACACCAGGAGGACAAAGAAAACCAGCTCGTTTCAGCTCCCTTCAGGTACCTCTTCGCTCTTCCACTCTCTTTTGCTCTTTCCTTATAGCACTTTGCTCATCCAAGTTCCGTTTATGCTGCAACTTATAAGGTTTCTTAGTCATGCTGCAACTTTAGTTTCTTGTTGATGTTTGCTGCAACTTTATAAAGTGAATTTATAGCTAGTCCTAACTGTGCTGAAGATAGGGTAAACGGTTATTTATGTTTTAATACACTCTGGGGAGGATGAAGAGCCTTAACTGTGACTAAATCATGAATCTGACGGAATCCAACGGGTGACCGGACACCGAATATTTATAAAAAAAAAAACGGTTACTTATGTTTTAATTTCTAACTATCTGTTCTTTTAATTTCATTTTTTTGATTTGGTAATACAAACTCAGGAATTCTTAGAACAACACTAGCAGTGTTGTTTATTGGGTTTGTAGCATGGGCTTATCAGGCTAATCGACCTCCTCCTCCCAAGATATGTGGCTCTCCTGATGGACCGCCTGTAACGACAGCAAGAATCAAACTAAGAGATGGGAGGTATTTGGCATACAGAGAGCATGGTGTTCCTAAAGACGCAGCCAAGTATAAAATCATCTTCGTCCATGGTTTTGGTAGTAGCAGTCATACTTCTCCAGTTGCAGAAAGCCTATCACCTGTAATTATTTATGTTACGTTTTTCTGTCTTTCCTAACATTCTTTAAAAACTTTGTAGTTTTCATATCTATATCTGTTGTGGTCATTTCCAGGCTGTTGTTGAGGACTTGGGGATCTATATTGTATCTTTTGACAGACCTGGTTACGGGGAAAGTGATCCTGATCCAAGTCGAACACTAAAGAGTATTGCATTTGATATAGAAGAGCTTGCTGATAAGCTGGGACTAGGGTCCAAATTTTATGTAACTGGTCTCTCCATGGGTGGACAGATTGTTTGGAACTGCCTTAAGTACATACCTCATAGGTATTATTTACTCCGGTTATTTGTAGTTCTGTTGACACCAAATTTGAAGAAAATAGATTATCTGTTAAATTTCTGTTAGGATCGGAAAAACCCTAACACCTTCGAAAGTGGAGGTTTCTCTTGGATCATAACAATTTCTCTTTAGTATTATTTGCTCTATTATGCTTACATGATTACATCTGCTTGCTTTTATTTCATACAGTGGTCAACCTCTGTATTTCTCAGTACTCAATTTTTACAATGCTGACAGGCTGGCAGGTGCAGCTCTCTTGACCCCAGTTGTGAACTACTGGTGGCGTGGTCTTCCGGAAAACTTAACTACTGAAGCCTATTACCAACAAAAACTACGAGACCAATGGGCACTTCGTGTGGCTCACTACACACCATGGCTAACTTACTGGTGGAACACTCAAAAATGGTTCCCAGTCGCTAGTGCAATTGGTGATGTTCAAGGTGTCCTTTCAAATCAAGACAAACTGCTTGTATCTAAAGTAACTAAGAGAAAGAGTCATGTGGTAAGTATCCAGCATTTAGGTGGTTACAACATTGTGAAATTCTTTTGCATTCAATACACTGAATGATTTAGCCTGATATTTTGTATTGATAATCGGTTAAATTCATATGATTTGATTTTGAATTTTGTTGGGGATTATTTTGCCCAAGATAAAAAATCGCATCAACTGCTGTGTGGAATATATTGTTTAGAGTTAGACCGTAATGGATGAGTAGATATCTGCATTTTTTGAAGTTTATGTGAACAACTCTCACTATTTATTATTCATATATTTCTGATTTCTCTGAAATCATACTCTATTGTTGGTTTTTAATTTTAAGCTGAGTAAAAAGCCGGTCATAACTATTGAAGTTAATAGCAAAATATTCTATCGTTAGTTATGAATATTAAGGATATATAATAACATAGATAGACAGGAAAATTGAAACTATGATCATTAATGCATTTTATCAATACCAATTTAGGAGTAGATGCAACATTTGTGGACAAATATTAGATTGGTCTATGCTAAAATAAATTTAATAGTTTCCTCACCAACATGCAAAAATAGAAAACTTTCAAAAAGATTATTTGTAGGCTTTAGCAGTTTAGTGCCGACTAAGCTGGCACTAGATTACTTTGTTCTTCATTCATCTCCATTCAATTCTAGTAGTAGTGATTGCTGCTTTGAAAGGGAGCCTTAGCGCAACAGTTAAAAGTTGTTGCCATGTGATTGAGGTTAAGGGTTCAACTCATGGAAACAATCTCTTGTGTAAATACAAGGTAATGTTGCGTACAATAGACCATGTGGTTGGACCCTTCCCTGGACCTGCGCATAGAGGGAGCTTTAATGTTTAGGACTGCCCTCTTGAAGCAGTGACTGCTGCTTTGACATGGATAGCTGGGCATAGCATGCAAATCAATTATCGTAATTAGGGATTTGGAAATTCTAAAGTTTTGTGCATGCTGCATTCTTGTTGAAACACCACACAATGGATATAGGTTATCCCACTTAGTGAGAAAAGACCTCTATTATTGTTTTGTATTCTTGTTGAAACAAGACGTTTATTCTGATACTTGTGCACTGTTTTAGTTGATACTTGTTAGTGCTTGGTTAGCATGTCCTTTTGGTAATTGATTTTAAAGCTATCTGACTATTGTAAAAGCCACTTTAACTTCTACAAGCACCCTTTTAGTAATGAATTTTTGTGAATTTCTTCTACTGATGAATAAATATTATGGTGAGAATTGGGTTCATTTGAGACCTGGTTGATTAAATTTTTTTTGGAAGGCGACCTGGTTGATTAATTGAGCCATTGAATTTCTATTTAGCCTCGTTTTTAAGGAGTGTGCATAATATTCTTCTGCTGTTTTGTCTTCGATAAATTTTTTTCCCATGATATCTAAATAACATGCCTTGTTTCAGTTAGAATATTAACAAGGATCTCTTTCAGCTCCTCCAAAACATCAATTTCTTTTTTCTTATCTGAAATTTCAACACAGATTTATAATTTTTTTTTATGTGGATTCTGCACTGCAGGTGCATGCAAGACAGCAAGGTGAATTCGAAAGCCTCCACCGGGACATAAATATTGGATTTGGAAGCTGGGAATATAGTCCTTTGGATCTTGAAAACCCTTTTCCAACTAATGAAGGTTCTGTCCATCTTTGGCAAGGAGATGAGGACTTGTTGGTTCCTGTTACAGTGCAACGGCACATTGCGCAAAACCTACCATGGATTCAATATCACGAACTTCCAGGTTCCGGTCACTTGTTCTGTCTTGGAGATGGTATTAGTGATACTATTATTAAGTCCCTTTTAGGTGTGAAGTAAGCTTCTTTATTGATCACTTTCTGCTATCTCAGATCAGCTTCGACATTTAATATCTTTGTTTTGGAGAATTCAAACTGTTGTTGATCTCGACATGTATGATAAACCCATTGAATCACATTGAGTACATTTAACTGTACTTAAGAATTAAATTTGAGCTTTGCTGTTTTATTTGTAAATTTATTTAACAGAAGATGCAAAGTTTCTCTATAGCCTCATTTTGTTACTCTCAAAATGACATGATGACTGTGATGATGGCCATGTTCGGTTATCTACGATATGAACTTCCTCAAACATGTAATTTATATGCAGCAAGGATCAAGTTTTTGTAGGGTTATAAATATGCATATTCTTGCTTTGAATTTTCTCTTTATGTAATCAAAACCATGTGCCCCACTTGGAAACGAAATGGAAAAAATGGTGGTTTTTTTATAGTGAATATATAGATATTTTATTTTGAAGCTTAATTTATGTCATGTTTGTTTTGGCTGTGCTGCTCATGATATCTTTCATTTGCTTTATGAATTCTGCTTCCCACATCCTTTTCCCATTTTCTTAATTGGCAATACCTTATGATTGCAACCATCTCTTGCAAAACGCCTATAATGAATTTTTAAGTTAGATTAGTAAAAAAGAAAAAACGAAAAAAGAAAATGTGTGCTGCACATTTGGGGCCAGGTCTATTCTTTGTCATCAATTATAATCATCTGCTTAAACATGTGCCAAAAAAGAACATTCACAGCACCATCACTTGAATCTTATCATATTTACTGCTTTTCTTTCTGTTGACCCCAAAGCATAGTAAAGAATTTTGAGAGAACACCACTCTCCCTTTCATTGATATTCGTACCAAATATATACAGAAGATGAGTCAACTGTTACTCCTAATAGACTCCTATCAAATCCCTATGATTATGCAAATTACAGCCTAATACATTCCTAAATTAGATGTACAATAATACAAGAACCTCTGACCAGATTTGACAGCAATTGTACAGCTATAGCAATCCCATAATTATCTCACTGCATAAATGACAGCAGCTGGACAGTGATGAGATAATTCTAAATTATCTCATTACCGTAATTATCTCATTACCCCCCCTCAAGTTGGCGCATGCAGATTATGAATGCCCAACTTGGCCATAAAAGAGGTAAATTGTGATCTTCCAAGTGCCTTTGTAAATATGTCAGCCAATTGTGTATGAGTGGAGACATGAGTTGGTTGGATGACCCCTTTAGCAATCTCATCTCGCACGAAGTGACAATCAACTTCAATGTGCTTCGTGCATTCATGAAAAACTGGGTTCTTGGCAATATGAAGAGCCGCTTGGCTATCACAATAGATCTGTATGGGTTGAGGATGATCAACACCAAGACAAGACAAAATGCCCAGAAGCCACTTCAGCTCGCAAGTAGCGGTTGCCATGGAACGGTACTCAGCTTCAGCTGATGAGCGAGACACAGTATGTTGCTTCTTAGTCTTCCAAGAAATTGGTGACTGCCCCAAAAGCACAAACCATCCAGTGAGAGACCTTCACGTTAAGGGACAGCCAGCCCAATCTGAGTCGCACCAACCATACAACTTTAAATCACTATCTTTTTGCAAAAGGATTCCCTGCCCGGGACTCCCTTTCAGGAAGCGAACTACTCGCAATGCTGCCTCCCAATGCTCTTCTCGTGGCTTCTGCATAAACTGAGAGAGAATGTGCACACAATATGACAGTTCTGGCCGTGTAAAACACAGATAGATAAGTCTTCCTACCAATCGTCGATACTGGTCGGGGTTGGTAATGAAACCACCAGTAGCAAGACCCAAGTGATGATTCTGTTCCAAAGGTGTGCTTGCTGGTTTTGCTCCAAGGAGTCCAGTTTCAGCAATTATATCCAATGCATATTTCCGTTGGCACAAAAATATACCAGTTGAGGAACGAGCTACCTCAACGCCGAGAAAGTACTTGAGAATTCCCAAATCCTTCATATGAAAGCAGGTGTTCAAATAGCTCTTAAATTGAGTGATGGCTTCATGATTGTTCCCAGAGATAATAAGGTCATCCACATATACTCCTTATCAGATTGCTGGACAGCAAAACCCGGTGGCATTCTCATGAACACCTCTTCCTGAAGCTCCCCATGTAGAAATGCATTGTGTACATCCATTTGGTGAAGCTCCCAATTTGTTGCTGCTGCAACAGCTAATACTGTCCGAACTGTCACCATTTTTGCAACAGGAGCGAAGGTATCTGTGTAGTCTATTCCTTCGACTTGATGATTTCCAAGAATCACTAGCCGAGCTTTAAATCTCTCCACTGTTCCATCTGATTTGTGCTTTATCTTATAGACCCACTTGCAACCAAGTGCTTTCTTTCCTATGGGTAAGGATGTCACTGTCCAAGTCCCATTGGTTTCGAGAGCTTGGATTTCACTACGCATGGCTTCTCTCCATCGACTATCTTTTACAGCTTCAGCATAGGTATTGGGCTCTTGATCTTGCGTGATTGCTGCAAGAAAGGCACGATGTGCAAAATTGAATCTGTTACAATTTACATAGTGTGTTATAGAATAAGGCGCACCTGAGGGATGTGTTGGAGAGGATGAACTTGAGAATGGGCTCAACTTCTGGATGGTGTTAGTTACATAGTCACGCAGCCGTGTGGAAGGCATTTTTATTCTATGTCCTCGCCCCAACGAACAAGACTGATTGGGCACAACATCTACTGCCGCGTGAGAGGTTCCATTGCATCCATCACTTGGATCTGTTGTGTTTGCATCAATTTCACCCCCCTGACTTCCACATTTGGTTCAATGTCTAAGGTGCTGTCCAAAACATCTACACAGTCCTCAAGATCCTCAACCAGTGCCTCATTGTGCGATGGTTTCTCTTGTGTAGGACCATCATTTTCAAAAGGATATTCTGACTCACAAAACTCAACATCTCGTGAAACAAAAAATTCCTTGGTTTCCAAATCAAACAATTTCCAACCCTTATTACCATATGGGTATCCAACAAACAAACACTTTCTACTCCTGCTAGCAAATTTATCTCCTTTCCTTCCTTGGTTATGAGCATAGCACAATGATCCAAACACCCTCAAGTGTTCCAATTGAGGTGCTTGTTTGTGCAACACTTCATACTGAGTTTTTCCTTCTAACATAACAGATGGTGTCCGGTTGATCACATAACCTGCAGTCAATACACACTCACCCCAAAAATCAATAGGAAGATTACTTTGAAAACGCAGTGCTCGTGCCACATTCAAAATATGGCGATGTTTTCTTTCAACCCTCCCATTTTGTTGGGGTGTGCCCGTGCAGGATGTTTGAAAAATAATTCCATGATCGAGAAAATATTTCTTCATGCAAATGAATTCTGTTCCATTGTCACTTCTAAATGTCTTGACATGTGTGTTATATTGCCTCTCTACCAAAGCAAAAAAATTTAGTAGTGTTTGTGGAACTTCCCTTTTATCAACAAGTGAATAAATCCAAACAGCGCGTGAGAAATCATCCACTATTGTTAAGAAATAAAAGGCACCACATGAAGAAGGTGTTCTATATGGTCCCCACAAATCACAATGGATTAATTCAAAAGCTCCTGTGGCTCTGTGATCACTCAATGGAAACTTCTGTCTAGTTTGTTTGGCTCTAAGACATACATCACAAGCCTTATTTGACAGCTCACAATTCTTAATTTTACTGACACTAGGAACTAGTTGCATGATTTTCCAAGATGGATGTCCCAAACGTCTATGCCACAGTTCTGCGTGGTTCACCCCATTAGTCTTGAAGGCCTTCACTCCTTGAATTCCACGAAAGTAATAAAGCCCATTCCTTCGTTCACCCGCACCAATCAGCATCCTCGAAATGCGGTCGTGCATAACACACAATTTTTTAGTAATCAACAAGTTACAATCTGTGTCGTCCACTAATTGCGATACTGATATCAAATTGCAATTCAGCTTGGGAGCATAGAGAACATGTGAGAGTTTTAAACCCCCATCCAGCACCACGGTTCCTTCTCTGGTTGCAACAGTGTGCTTTCCGTCGGGAAGTCCTACGGGGCAATCTTGAATGTCATGTAACTCACACATGCTCTTCAAATCCCCTGTCATTAGATGCTCCAGTGTCAATTATCCATGGGTTGATATAATGCTTACCTGTCATCTTCTCACCGGTGTTTTCCTTTTGAGAATTCAACAATTCTACCAATGTCTGCCATTGTTCAGTGGTCAATCCAGTAATCCCAACTTTATCTGCCTCTGTGAAGGATGCACTTGCACTCCCTGCTGCACTAGTTACTGCAGCATTAGCACGAACTGCTCCTCCTCTACCGCGTCCTAGTCCCATCCGTTGATCTGTCTTGGCTCGCGCATCACCTTTTCCTCCATTTTTTGGTCTGTCTCCCCACCATTCAGGATATCCAATCAACTGGAAACAGTTTGCAGCTTCATGACCTGTTCTGTTGCAAACTTTGCAAGTCACATTCTTGTCCTTTGTCTCTCCACGTCCTTTTCCTCTGTTGCTAGATTGAACAGCCAGTCCCACGACCTCTCCTCTTTCTTCCTTGGCCCGAGTGATTGTTCTCACCCTTTCTTCTTGTATTAGAACTGAATATACCCTATTCAGAGAAGGCAATGGATCTGTCGCCAAGAGATTGGAACGCACAGTTCCATAAGTTGCATCATCCAAACCCATGAGAAACTGATGCACCTTTTCATCCTCCCTGCGTTTCTCCAACTTAGATTTGATATTGCACTTGCATCCTTTGCATGTACAAATCAGAATCTGGTCATAGTTGGCTAACTCGTCCCACAACATCTTCAGTTTTCCATAATAGGCTACCATTGACATTCCTTCTTGCTTACAACTTGCCAAATCAGATTTCAGCTGCTGTATTCTTGGACCATTGATGACTGCGAATCGTTCCTTGATGTCTTCCCAGAGATCCTTAGCATGTTCGCTATAAGTCATTGTAGAACGCAAGCTTGGTTCTACGGTGTTCAGGATCCACGATACCAACATGGACTGAACTGTCCACCAGTCCTCCAGATCTATTGATCCTTCCTCTGGTTGCTCTATTGTTCCATCTACAAATCCCCATTTTCTTCGAGCACGCAACGAAGTTCTCATCGAACGTGCCCATTCGTCATAGTTTTCTCCACGAAGCTTCACCTGGGTGATTATGTTTCCAGGATTATCACTGGCGTTGAGATCATATGGTGAGGGAATTCTCTTCCCTTGGTCGACAGGTTGTTTGACACTTCCTGCCGCCTTTGGATCTTCTTTTTCAGGCCCTGAGTTTTCTTGCTCTGATGCCATAAAGAATTTTGAGAGAACACCACTCTCCCTTTCATTGATATTCGTACCAAATATATACAGAAGATGAGTCAACTGTTACTCCTAATAGACTCTTATCAAATCCCTATGATTATGCAAATTATAGCCTAATACATTCCTAAATTAGATGTACAATAATACAAGAACCTCTGACCAGATTTGACAGCAATTGTACAGCTATAACAATCCCATAATTATCTCACTGCATAAATGACAGCAGCTGGACAGTGATGAGATAATTCTAAATTATCTCATTACCGTAATTATCTCATTACATAGTTAGCTAAGTAGTGAGAGGTGAGATATTTGGATGTGGGAGGTTTATGCTGCATAGTTAGCTAGAATTCATCTATAAATAGGGGATGCGATCATTTGTGACAACAATAACTCAAACCATCAATACACAATAAATTTTTAGCATATCTACGTTTACTCTGCTTTCCTTTGCTTTATGCCTTTCATTTCTGTTTCAACTTTAAAGTTCTTTTATTCATTTTCCTTTAGCAGTTTGCTTTACTTTCCTAGCCTTTTACCTTTTACCTTTTACCTTAGTTGTTTTTCTTCTCAGTTCACTTCCTACTTCTCAATAGTGGCTAATTAAGAGTTCTTTGGAATATCTTAAAAATTTTCATTAAGGAACAAAATCTCTTCTTTAAACAACTAATTAGGGAATTAACCTAGTTAGTTATTTGACCGATCCACATTAGCCAAATTCCCTATAATATTTATTCAAACCAACACTTTCTTTGATATTGTTGATTGCTGTTTTTTTTATAATTTTTTTATAGGCAAATGTTAGTTGTTAATAATATTAGTAAATTATATCTTTCACCAGGTTTGAACCCTGACCCGAACACCCTTCATTCCCTCATCCATACCACTAATGTTAATTGACAATTTTGAAACTCTGATTTGTATGTAGCTCAAGTCCCAGAGACTTAAGTTTACGGAGAAAAATGAAAAAAATAGTATATTAAAAATTTAATTTCTGGCACCTATTTTGAGATTCAAACCCGATAAACAATTAAATCAAGGATATTCTTGGAAATTACTATATGTGAGTGGATGGTGGATTTGGGTTGGGGGGTGGTGTTTTTAACATCCCTTCCAAAGTTTGACTTGATTGGAGAAGAAAATAATTGAGGACATTTGACCAGCAAAGAATCAAACGGGGGTATCTACAAAATAGTCTTCGCTCCACAATACTCTCTATCTGATCCATTTTGTAGATCTGACTTCGTGGGGTGCATCTGAAACAAAACTTCCTCGATATCCTCCATAGTAAACGGAGCCGACAAAAGAGTAGAGTGACAAGCTATCACTCTGTTCGCAACCAATGATACTACCTCATCGATCCCAGAAGTAAAGGTAGAAAAAAATTCATAAAATAGCTCGAAAGCACACGAGGGATATCCATATCCTGCACAAACTCACGCCCTGCTCATCCTTGATCATGCCTATCATATTCCGCTTCCTCTTTCGAGATACTTTTTGGTAGAAAAATCTAGTGTTCTTATCTCCATGGCGCAACCATGTAGCTCTTGACCTCTGACTCCAACCCACCTCCTCTTGCTCAAGAAGCTGATTAAGCTCTCTCCCTCTCTCTCTCTCTCTCTCTGTATCTTGGACAACTGATAAAACCTGCTTAGACTACACCTGCCTCTGATGATTGTGAAGAAGAACCCTTGCATCAGAGAACTTCTTTCAAATTCCCAAATTGTTGTTGTCCCCAGCTGAGCAACGCTGCACCAAGCTAATCAATTTTAGCAATGACACTCGACCTAGACCCACACCAAGAGTCGACAATGATCTTTGCACAAGCCTCCCCTTCCTAGAGCCACAATTCCTCAAACAGAAACATTCTCTAACGCCTCGTCTCTGTCCTCAAACGGTTAGACCCACAATTAAAGCAAAATAGGATTGTGGTCAAAGCGATACCTGGGCAAGTGAGCAACCAAGGATGCCAACCACAAAACATCCCACACATCATTAACCAGTACGTAGCCCAAACTCATCAATCATCGCAGAGGCTTTTCGCTTATTTGACCAAGTAAACATGTAGCCCAAGTCAACATCATCAAGACCATGGGTGCCTTGAGAATTCAGTTTATGAAACCAAGGGTATTCTTGGAAATTACTATGTGTAAGTGGGTGGTGGGATTCTCCAAGCAAAGCAACAAAACGAGGACGTTTGACCGTGATATTCAAATTAAACAAAAGAATCAATTGTTGGAGTCTCTACACAGCACTGTCTTCACAGTTCTCTCACTCTGATCCATTTCTTAGACCTCTCTTTGATTTGTGAGTCTCGCTATGGCCACCGGAGTCAGCAGAAAAATTTCTGCAGCATCAGCCCGTTCTCACACCAGGAGGACAAAGAAAACCAGCTCGTTTCAGCTCCCTTCAGGTGAGTCATGCTGCAACTTTAGAAATGAGGTTACAATCCAAAACAAGGAAACTTCGTAAAAATCGATGGAATTTATTAGTTGTTGTTAGAAAAATTATACAAAACCATCAGAGCCTTTTACCCAACAGCTTAAGCTTTTGGGTAATTGGTTCGTGACGTGGTATCAGAGACTCTATGACTGTTCGTGACGTGGTATCGGACTGTGGTATGAGTCAGGGTTGTTAATGGCGGATAGCGTAGTGTAGTGGCAAGCCAAAAAAACGCTATTTTGAGGGCTATTGCGGCTCTATAGTGGCAAATAGCGGTGAATAGTGGAATAACGGTGAACCCCTAGGGACGCTATAGGCTATGGCGCCGCTATAGCGCGCTATTAACAAGCCTGGTCCGAGCAGTTAAGGATTGAGTTGTATTAGCCGTTAGTTTGTTAATATAGAGAGCCAGCTGCTATAGGAAGTTACAAGCTCGGGTAGTTAGTAGCAGATCAGTTACTTTCCTATAAGTAGGGGGAATTCTGGGAATAGAATCTGGTGGGAGAGACCTGGCCTCAATAACAGTGTTCTTCAATAAGAGAAGTTTATTCTCTCATTTCTGTGTCTGTTCATCTCTTACCTTCTCCCGGATCCTGTTTCTATCAGTCAGTTGGTTAATTTGTTAGTTAGTTAGCAAAGCCAGTTTGCTTCCATTACACGAGATCCTACTCTATATAAACGAAACACCCCGCTCCTTATTCACCGATGATATTATATTAGATCCAATTTTCCTATGCTAAATTTCTAGTTGATGGTATGGTATCCTAGCTCCATCTTTGTTGCCTACTCAACTCATGTCCCCAAGAAACTCCAATCAACTAGTTTTGAGTGTCTCAGTCTTATACTCAATCCATCGCGGAGTCCAACTTCCCCGTGCTATCTCTATCCTTGAGAAAATCTACCTGTTGTATTGGTTAGTCCCCCTCTCTCAGTTGAGAACTGTCATGCAGGGAAAGATCCATGAAGAGAGAACTGATTTCTATGAAATTCCAATTTATGGATAGTAGGCATTTGGTTCGTGATAGATTTGATCCTAGTATCGATGCTTGGGAAATGTGTAACAATCTAGTTCATTCACGACTAATGTGGTTGCTCAAAGTTTACTCTATATAGATATATCTTCTAAAGTGTGGAATGATTTAAGTGAAGGATTTTCCCAAGGTGATTTGGATAGAGTTGCGGAATTACAGCAAGAGTTGTATAGTTTCAAGTAGAACTCTTTGTCAGTTACAAACTACATTACTAAGCTCAAAACCCTCTAGGAAGAATTGGAACAATACAGGTCAACTCTTCCATGTGTCTGTTCTGTTAAGTGTGGCTGATTCTTGATGGGATTAACTGAGTAATTTAGCGTTTTTGATCTCAAGTATTACTTAAGGATCCTTTGCCTCCTTTATATCGTATCTTTTCAATGGTTATACAACATCAGAGGAAGCGTGAAGTGTGAACTTGTACCTGAAGAAGATTCACAAGCTATGATCAATGCAACTGAAGGAAGAAACTCATATGGCAGAAGGGAAGTCCTGCTGTTCTGGAGAGCGTGGCTTGGACTTGGATATGAAAAGCTATATAATATGAAAACAATGTAGATTGTGAAGGTTATCAAAAATGTCTCTCATATTTGTTCGGTAGTATTATTTATTAGTATTTTATTTTGTTTTTCTTCGATGGATGGCGCTTATGATTTTTTCTGAATTATTTGTGTTGTGTGGGCATTTTCTTTTGGGAAAATCCTTAAGTAAAAACCATTTTCTAATGCTGCATAGCTAAGGATGTCTCTCTCATTGGTATGTGTATAGACTCTCCTCGGCAATTAATCTCCTTGTCATTTCAGTGTACTGCAGTTAATCTCCTTCCCTTTGGTATTGCAAATGTTTCTTCTATCTATATCATTTTGAATAACTTTTGAACGTTGGAGACCGAAACCCCCAACCCGTGAAGGGTCGACCCGGGTTTTACTTTTTTCTGGCTCACCTAAAAGTGAGCCGGGTTGACTTGACCCTTTCACCTCCAACCTGTGGTGAGCTGGATCGGCCCACTTTGATAACTCCACTACCTTACATAGAATTTTTCAATTACATCGGCACATCCATCAACTTAATATTAATAATGCCATTTTACACGGGGATCTTGAAGAGGATGTCTACTGGGTGATTCCCCCAGGAGTTTCTTGTGATGCTCCCAATAAGACTTGCAAGCTGCTTAAGTCATTATATGGACTCAAACAAGCTAGCTGTAAGTGGTACCAGAAGCTCTCCTCTCTCTTACTTCAATGTGGATACCTCCAAGCTCTCTTAGATTATTCTTTATTTGGTAAAGTGGCTTCTGGAAGTTTTACAGATCTCGCCATCTATGTGGATGATATCATCCTTGTTGGAAAATCATGACATGAGCTGCAATCAATCAAATCTACTCTTCATGTGCAGTTTGGCATCAAGGATCTTGGAGTTCCTAGTATTCTTGGGCCTCGAGGCTGCCACACAACTCAGCCAGCTCCTTCATTGTCCAACGAGAACTCATTTCAAAGCTCCCCAGCATGTTCTTCACTACTTGAAGGGTGGACACAGCGGGGGGCCCTTCCCCCACTCTTTGTAAAGTGTAGGACAATTCTCACCTCTGAGCTAGCTTTTGGGGTAGAGTTAGCTCAAATTCAAAGATGATATTAGAGTCAATCCTAGATCCCTTGTTGGGGCCATCCCTGATGGGCCACTTGTTGAAGTTTAAATTTCAATAATCCACTTGACCCGCAACTGTCAAAAAAATCAAATGAATTCAATCTGGCCCATGAGCTATTTCAGGAGAATTTATGTAATTTAATCTAGCCCCATAGATACCCCTTGATGGAGATGATGGCATTTTGATAAAAATATGACGCTAGTGATCTCCGCGCTCCACATGTCCAACACTGGGCGTGGGGGGTGAGTTAAGACCCCGCATTGACTAGAAATACAGCTGAAGAAGTCCTTATAAAAGGTAGGACAATACTCACCCCTGACCTGAGCTAGCTTTTGAGGTAGAGTTTGGCCGAACCCGAATTCTAAAAGTGGGTCTTCTTCTTTGGTGACTTTCTTATATATTTGCTTTCCAAAAAGTAACAAACAGTAGCCAAATTATGTTATGAAGGGGAGTATCCTGCATTGGCAGCAGCTACCAGTGAGCTCCTGTGGCTGTCATAAATCTTGCCAGATCTTTCTGTCATTTGTGCTAAGTAGACTGTTCTTTATTGCGACAACCGCAATGCACTCCTTATCACGGTCATCACCGTTTGTCATGAGAGAACTAAGGGCCTTGACATATATTACCATACAGTTATGTAAAAATCCTTGTTACCAACAAAATTTCAGCATCTTTTTTCCAAGATGGGGTTGGTGGATATCTACCCCCTCTATCTTGTGGGGGCTGTTATCAAGTTAGTCGTAATGTTGGTTCAATCAGTTAGTATGTTAATTCAGTCATGTAGGTTGTTCATTAGTTAGCCAAGCGGCTTCAGTTACACAAGACCCTACTCTATATAAAGAAAACACCCTGCTCCTTATTCAGTAAATGAAATCCGATCTGATTTTCCTATGTTTAGTTCCTTGTTGACGTTTGCTGGAAACAAACCTAGACCTTTTAAGTAATTTCTTCGGTTCATACCAACTGAAACCAACCCTAGTGGGCCTTAATATGAGGTTTATAGCTAGTCCTACCTGTGCTGAGAATAGGGTAATCAGTAACTTGTTTTTTGATATTTTTGTGATTGACTTGGACACTGCAAATGGTTATTTATGTTTTAATTTCTAATTATCTGCTTTTTTTTTTTTTTTGATTTGCTAATACAAACTCAGGAATTCTTAGAACAACACTAGCAGTGTTGTTTATTGGGTTTCTAGCATGGGCTTATCAGGCTATTCGACCTCCTCCTCCCAAGATATGTGGCTCTCCTGATGGACCGCCTGTAACAGCACCAAGAATCAAACTAAGAGATGGAAGGCATTTGGCTTACAAAGAGCATGGCGTTCCTAAAGACACAGCCAAGTATAAAATCATCTTCGTCCATGGTTTGGGTAGTAGCATACATGCTTCACCAGTTGCTGAAACCCTATCACCTGTAATTATTTATGTTATGTTTTTCTGTCTTTCATAGAATTCTTTGATATCTTTTTAGTTTTTAATATCTATATCTGTTGTCGGCATTTCCAGCATGTTGCTGAGGACTTGGGGATCTATATTGTATCTTTTGACAGACCTGGTTATGGGGAAAGTGATCCTGATCCAAATCGTACACCAAAGAGCATTGCATTTGATATAGAAGATCTTGCTGATAAGCTGGAGTTAGGGTCCAAATTCTTTTTAACTGGTCTCTCCATGGGTGGACAGATTGTTTGGAGCTGCCTTAAGTACATACCTCATAGGTATTATTTATTCCGGTTATTTGTAGTTCTGTTGACACTAAATTTGAAGAAAATAGATTATCAGTTCTATTTTTCTATTGTATTATTTGCTCTTTTATGCTTACATGATTACATCTGCTTGCTTTTATTTCATAGTGGTCAACCCTCTGTATTTTTCAGTACTCAATTTTTACAATGCTGACAGGCTGGCAGGTGCAGCTCTCTTGACCCCTGCTGTGAACTACTGGTGGCGTGGTCTTCCAGGAAACTTAACTACTGAAGCCTATTACCAACTAAGACTACGAGACCAATGGGGATATCGTGTGGCTCACTACACACCATGGCTAACTTACTGGTGGAACACTCAAAAATGGTTCCCAGTCCTCAGTGCAATTGGTGATGTTCAAAGTGTCCTTTCACATCAAGACAAACTGCTTGTATCTAAGATAACTAAGAGAGAGATTTATGTGGTAAGTATCCAGCATTTAGGTGGTTACAAGATTGTGAAATTCTTTTGAATTCAATACACTGAATGATTTAGCTGATATTTTGTATTGATAATTGGTAAAATTCGCATGATTTGATTTTGAATTTTGTTAGTGATTAATTTGCCAAAGATAAAAAACCGCGTCAACTGCTTTGTGGAATATATTGTTTAGAGTAAGACCGTAATGAATGTGTAGATGTATGCACTTTTTGAAGTTTATGTGAACAAGTCTCACTACTTATTATCATATATTTCTGATTTCTCTGAAATCATACTCATTTGTTGTTTTTTATTTTAAGCTGAGTAAAAAGCCAGTCTTAACTTTTGAAGTTAATAGCGAAATAGTCTATTGTTATTTATGAATATTAAAGATATATAATAACAAACATAGAATAGACAGGAATGTTGAAACTATGATCATTAATGCATTATATCAATACCAATTTAGGAGTAGATGCCACATTTGTGGACAAATATTAGATTGTTCTATGCTAAAATAAATTTAGTAGTTTCCTCACCAACATGCAAAAATAAAAACATTTCAAAAAGATTATCTGTAGTCTTAAGCAGTTTATTGCTGATTAAATCGGCACTAGATTACTTTGTTCTTCATTCATCTCCATTCAATTCAAGTAGTAGTGATTGCTGCTTTGAAGGGGAGCCTTGGCGCAACAGTTAAAAGTTGTTGCCATGTGATTGAGGTTAAGGGTTCAACTCATGGAAACAGCCTCTTGTGTAAATACAAGGTAAGGTTGTGTACAATAGACCATGTGATCGGACCCGTCCCTGGAACCTACGCATAAGTGGGAACTTTAATGTACCGGACTGCCCTCTTTGAAGTAGTGAGTGCTGCTTTGTTTCAGTTTCAGTTATAATATTGACAAGGAACTCTTTTACCTCCTATTAAACATCAATTTCTTATCTCAAATTTCGACAGAAATTTACTAATTTTTGTAAGTGGATTCCGCAGGCGTATGCAAAACAGCAAGGTGAATTCGAAAGCCTCCACCGGGACATAAATATTGGATTTGGAAGCTGGGAATATAGTCCTTTGGATCTTGAAAACCCATTTCCAACCAATGAAGGTTCTGTCCATCTTTGGCAAGGAGATGAGGATTTGTTGGTCCCTGTTACACTGCAACGACACATTGCGCAAAACCTACCATGGATTCAATATCACGAACTTCCAGGTTCCGGTCACATGTTCTGTCTTGGTGATGGTACAAGTGATATTATTATTAAGTCTCTTTTAGGTGTGAAGTAAGCTTTATTGATCACTTTCTGCTATCTCATATCAGCTTCGACATTTAATATCTTTATTTTGGAGAATTCAAATTGTTGTCGATCTCGACATGTATGATAAACCCATTGAATCACATTGAGTACATTTAACTGTACTTAAGAATTAAATTTGAGCTTTGCTGTTTTATTTGCAAATTTATTTAACAGAAGTAGCAAAGTTTCTCTATAGCCTCATTTTGTTACTCTCAAAATGACATGATGAGTGTGATGATGGCCATGTTCGGTTATCTACGATATGAACTTCCTCAAACATGCACTCCCTCCGTTCATTTTGTTTTAGCATAAAACTCTCTAACAAGATAGTTGATTGATAGAGTTTTTTCTCATTCTACCCTCTCACATCTCAATCATAAAGTCATAAAGCTCTCCAACCAAGATAGTGGATGGTTAGTTTTTTTTCCCACTCTCATATCATTGAAGTAATTGGAATGAGAGTTATTGAGAAAGGAGAATTTTATGGAAAATGTAAAGTGGAGTTATTGAAAAAGAGTATAATTAACAAATTGTAACCTTAAAATACCAAAATTGACAGTTAAATAGGAATAAAAAAATCTTCTAAAACGACATTAAGAAAGGAATGAAGGGAGTAATTTGTATGCGGCATGCAAGGATAAATATTTTGAAGGGTTATTTTTTTTAGTTACAAAAATGGTAGAACGGAGAAAAAGCACCTTCAGACTATAGGCAAGCAGAAGCCCACTCCTAAAAGGAGCGCCGAGGATTTCCCCGAGGATTGTAGGGTTATAAATATGCATATTCGTGCTTTGGATTTTCTCTATGTAATCAAAACCATGTGCCCCACTTGGAAACGAAATGGAAAAAGTGGTGGTGTTTTGTAGTAAATTTATAGATATTTTACAATAATTATTTATTCACACCTCAAAATGAGGTGGAATGAGGTGGAGGAAGAGAGAGATAGAAAGAAAAGAAAAAGTAAGAGTGAGAAAGTATAAGATGTGATAGATAATAAGAGGAGAGAGATAGAAATAAAAATAGGTGGAAATGAAGTTGTTTACGGTGGTTTTTAGTAAACAAATATCCTCTTAGTTCGACTAAAGGAAGTTTAGATTCAGGGTCCTTTTGAGAAAACGTTTTGCCAAAGTGTTGTGTGTGAGTTGATATTTTTCGACAACGATGAACAATTCAAAAGAAACTGGATTTCATTAAACACGGATCAATTACATGAAGATCAAAGTGTAACAAAGCAAAATGAAAACTGCAAGAAACGTAAATTTCAACAGGAAACTAAACGACAGGACTGGTAAATGACAAGCTTAAATGCAAGAAAGATAAACAGCTGGTTCTGCAACGTACTCCTCCATCATCACGTCTTGCTCCTTGAGTCTCATTGATGCGGACATTAGAGCTTTTTAGTGAGTTTTTCATAGTTGAGTTGGGAACCCCTTTTTTTACTTGAATTCTCCTATTTATAGAGCTCCATGTCCCGCTTGTTCTTAGCGGTTTTCTTCTTCTTGGATGGGTTAGTGGGTCTGATTTTATCTTCCCACGATCTGATGCTGGCTCTGGAAGTTCTTTGCGTAGTAGTGGAGATCGTGTGCCTCAACTGCTTCAACCACTTCTTGGCCACGTACTCAGCCATCGTGGTGAGAAACCGACTCGGTCAATGCTGCACATGTTAAATGTGCCCGTGTTTATAGCAACGGTTCCCTTTGTCGAATTCGACTGCCTCTTTATCTTAGCGCATTTTTCCTTTCCTTTCTTTAGTCCATGTTCGACTGCCTTGTGCGCTTTGGGCCGAATGTCTTTTGGCCAAAATATTGGGCCAACAGATGCCCCCCAAAAATGTTGATTCTCTACTACCAGGTCTTGGAGGGATCAAGCATTTTTGATTGTGAATTTCGAACGGAACTGACGGTCATTTGCGACTTTTGCCTTTCTGACTTCAAGTCTCATCAGAGATCCTATCGTTTGACTTTTGCCCCAATCAGAAGTTTTAGCGTCTGACTTCGTCTGTCATCTGCCGTCTCTATCTTAGGGTAATCATGACCCCTTTTTAGCCTATATGTTAGGGTTTTGCGGTTATATAATAAAATAACCGTTGGATTTCAAAAACTTTTATGCACCATCCCGTAATGCAGCTTCACGTCCGCTTCTTCATTTGCCTATAAATACGCCATTGTTGATTCTTTGCAAGCTTTACAACTTTTCAAAGGTTCCAGCTTTGTCTGATCTTACTTGCGATCATCTTCAATCGACTGGTTTCTGCTTCTCTGTTGCATTCTCTGACTGCTTCCATGGCGTCCGGTTCTGACAACATTATTCCCTTGGCCGCTGCTGGCGAGATGAATGAGGCCAAACGTGCTCCTATTCCAGACCCACCGTATGAGGCGGAGAAGAGGGCTATCTGGAAATCTCAGGTATTCATCCCTATTTCTGTTAATGGTACTCTGCGTGCCATTTTAGGTCCGTTGAAGAAGGCGAGGAAGGGTAGACCTGATAGTCTTCCTGAGGGTTACGAACGATTTCACCCTAGTATTCGTGGGGAAGAGCTTGTTCTTGCATTTCAACCTTCTTACCGTTTGCCTTTTCTAAAAGATCCCAAGAGGACTTTTAGGTCTGCCCCGCCCAATCCAACTGCTGGTGATGGAGCCTATTTGAAATGGCTCGACAGGGTGGAGGCCAGTAAGTCCGGGCATTGGAAAATCACTGGGATTTTCGACCTCATTCAGTTGTCGAGGTCGACGATCTCTTATAATCCTGCCATGCTTTTGAGTTCTCTTTTCTTTTGGGAGCGGTCCACTAATAGCTTCCATGTTCCCTTTGGTATGCTTACTCCCACTCTTCTTGATGTTGCTGCCATTACTGGCCTTTGGGTGGTGGGTGATGATTACCATTCCTCTGCTGCCCCCACCAATCCCATCGCCATTTCGACGGACAACGTAGCTTTCAGTAAATTTATTAAGGATCACTATGTCGAGGATGGTGAAGTCTCTGACGCTGAGCACGTCGCGTTTCTCCTGTATTGGCTTTCTGCCTATGTGTTCTGCACTAAGTCTTTGAGGATTCCAGCTAAACTTCTTCCTTTGGCAAATTTGTTACATGAGGGTCGAATAATCGCTATGGCTAGGCTTGTGCTTGGCAATCTTTATCAGATGATCAATGAAGCGATAGCCGACATTCGAGATTCTAAGGTTGTGTCTTTAAATGCAGTCGGTCCTTTCTGGCTACTTCAGCTTTGGATGAATGCGGTTTTCGAATCGTTTCTTCCTGCCAAGAACCCTCCTCCCGTGGTGTCCAATACAAGAGTTGATGCTTTCAGGCTTGAAGCCCTGACTCCTCCTTACGATGCTTCCACTTTTGAAGCTGATTTTAAGAAGTATTTTACCATGTTTTTTGAGTTGAAGCGTTTCCGCTCGGGCTTTGCGCCGTATCACAAACCTTCTTACGACCCTCGGTGGCTGAAGAATTCTTATCCCAACCTTCCTGGCTCAGAGAACCTCTCTCAGCATCAAATCGAGCTTTGGCAAACTATATTATCTCCCAGGGTGTTGACTATCAACTTTGCCAGCAATGGCTTCACTCTGTGTGGCTATAATCCTCAGCTTGTTTCTCGACAATTTGGGCTGAGTCAAGATTTGCCCAATACTTTGTTCGACCAATCCCTTGTCCTCTATCCCGGCGCCATCACCAGACGTAGTGCCTTCGACACTATCATTAGCTATTACAATGAGGAGCTGCTTGGCCTGAGCCCTTTTAACTTTGCTCCATCTTTTTTATGTCACCAAAGCGTTTAAGGCTTGGTGGTCTGCTTATTGGAGTGATATTGCGACACTGATTGAAGATTGCTTCCAACGCATAACGAATGTTTTTATTTTGCAGAAGCAGGCTCCGAAAAAGACCAAAGGTATGCATACGTCTGAGATCAACGCTTTTCAACAATTCTTCGGTGTAGTATACTTTCCGGGTCCTCGACTTCAAGAGACTGTTGCCAAAGCAGCTCAAGTTCTAAGGCAAATGTGGGAAGCTAAAGCCAAGAAAACTCGATTGAGCATTCCCTCTGATGAGGATGGTCTTTCTTTCATTATTCGAAAAACGGGCTTTAGGTTCCCACCACTGCCTACTTGTAAGTATGCCTTGGCCTTTCCAGTGGTGCTTCCTAAATGGGTTGAACACGTAAGTATCAAAAACTTTTACCATAGCGCATTGCCCCTTCGGAAACGGGTGACCTGGACCAAGCGTTACTTATGGAATTTTCCTCTCCATGTGCCGGTCGAAATCTTCAACCACATATCGATAAGAACGCTTATTGGTCAAGGTAATTATTTCGACCTGGCATCTTTGCGATATTTATGGCTTAACTTTTCTTCGTTTTTCTTTTGTAGCTGAGCCAATTCCTCGACCAACTCCTCAAGCTTCTCCCCGGGTGGCTTCTGCTACTATCGAGATTGAGGATGATGATGATGATGTTACTCTAGCTGATAAGCTTAAGATGCCTAAGGTAATATTTAAACTGTGGAGCTTTAATCTTTATTCGATATATACCCTTTGTGACCTTTTGCCTTTTATCTCAGAGTCGAAAACGAGGAGCCACACCTACCACTTCTGCAAGCCAAAAAAGGACTAAAGGCGCTGGTGGGTCTGCAGTGGGAAATCCTTCCCCGGCCAAGTCGGCTAGCCAACATGAGGAAATTCAGCAAGGTGATGATCACGGTGGCGAGCAACAAGTTTCCAGCCCTCTTCTTCAAGACACTACACCCATTCCTGTCGAGATGGCTTCGGCCAAGAAGACCTCCAGGAAAAGGTCTAGTCGTAAGTCTGGCAGCTCCTCTTCTCGCCACTCCAAGAGTTCGACCAGTTCCAGTCCTCTCAAAGAGCCTGCTACCAAGGTAAATCATTGTGATTCACATCCTGTCTTGATTTGTTTTCTTTTCTCCCCTCTCAACTATTTTCACTTTATTCTTCAGAGGGTTGGCATGTCTAAAATGGTTGTGCCTCGAGCCACATGGTTCTCTTCTAAACCCCCACCAGTTGTTCCGTCTAGCTCTTTGAGCGGTTTGGAATCCTCGAGCTCGAGTTTAGACTCTAATGAGTCGGACCCTGTGTGGGACAAGTTGACATTCTATTTTAACTCAAAACCAATCGCTTGGCAGCATCCTGGTTGTGAGCCTTATTATACCAAAGAATGTCGAGATAACCTTTCTAATTTTCCTCCGCAGGATATTCAGAATGTGTCTTCCCTTGCTCGTGAAGAGAGTGCGCCACATGTTGAGGTACAGAGTGGCGAAGGTCAAGTGCCCCCAATCATTCAGCCTGACCGGGTGATTGGTGTTATGCCCCCACCAAAGGCTGATGTTCCGGCCTCGACTCATTCTGAACCTTCTCCCCAACAGCTTCAACAGGATGCCAGGGTCGCTTTGCTTTCTCCTCATGCTAAAGGAGGTTCAGCTTCTTCTAAGACGGCTGCTTCTTCCCACACTTCCGGTGAGAGGCTTAGTGCTCTTTTGGTTGAAGATCCTCTTTCCATCTTTTAGAGCTTCTTTGATGGCACTCTGGATCTCGATTCTCCGCCACGTCAAGCTGAAACTACTGAGACTGCTCAGTCTGGTGGAGTAGTTAACGATAGCCAGATTGAGGAAGCTTTCAGTAAGTTGAAAGGACTGATTTTCGATGAAGGCTTCATCGACGGGATCCGGGCTAACCCTCAACTAGGCCAGGAAGTTAAAGAGCTGCTTGCCTTCTTGTTGGGCCAGCGACTTGACCAAATTCGGGCAGATGCTCTCGTCGAGCTTCAGACTCTCTTGGTCGATATCTTGGCCACACTTGACAAGGCCATTACGGTGGAACGGCTCATCGAGACCAAAAAGGCACAAGTGGCTTCCAACACCAATGGACTCTTTCCTGCGAAAGATGAAATTCTCAAGCTGACTGCTAGAAAAACTCTTATAGCGGCTGAGTTGTCAAGTGTTGATGCTCGACTGGATGAGCTTCAAAGGGAGATGGCAAGGCTCGAGAAGCAGAAAGCAACGTTGATTGATGAAGGCTCGGCTGTGAATTCCCAGCTAAACACTCTAGCTGCCGAGTGCACAAATGTGTTGTTGTCGACATCTCAACTCTCTAAGGAGGTTGCAGCGGAACAGCGTGTGAAGCAAAGCTTGGATTCCAGGATTGCTGCTGCCAGGGTTCAACTTGAAGCTTTCAAGTCGAGGGTTTAGGTCTCGTAGTTTTTATTCGTTGTAGTGGCCGTGGGTTTATGTGGCCTTTGTTGTCAATGTTGTAATGTCCAACCTTGTAACTTTGACAACAATGAATGAATTTCGTATTGGTGATACTCGACATGATTTACCTTCTAATTGCATTTTATTGTCGATTTCTCATTCCCTTGTTAAAATACTTCCTGCGTGGTATTTCTGGGTTTCCCACCATTTAGCTTGGCATCTAATCTAACTTTTCATCTTCCAAACCTCCTTGGAAACCACGGTAATTTATAACGCTCTTTTACCACGTTCTTGTTCAACGACTTAAGGACTTCCTCCCCTTACGGTAGTGGCTGACGTGGCTTGCCGTGTTTTGCTGACGCTTTGGCAACTGCATGCCCTGCATTAATGCGGCTGTTTGTTACATCCCTATTATAAATGAAGCCGTTTTTTACTCTTTTCTCATCAGTAACTTCTCTTTTTTTCATTCTCATCTTCTTCCTGCTACTGAGAACCTTCCATCTTTGACTATGGATAGCAGGCTCATTCTTCGTCGTATCAAGGACCTGGCTTTCCAGGATAACCTTTTCCAGGGCCTGTATGAATCTTCTTCTTGCCTTGATGAGCTTTTAGGGCTCATTGATCAACTGCTTCACAGGCCCATCATTGCACGTGTTAGAACTCCTCTTCAGGAGTTCCGGGGGCTACTCTTGGAAGCCAAGCCCTTGTTTGAAGAATTCAGGGAGCTTTCGGTGATGGTGTTCTTTCAGGAATACCAAATAGATGAATGGAAGGAGAAATTCGATTTTCTCCAGGCCTCTTTGGACCAGCAAGACCCGGAAGGTCTCGTTCGACTAGTCGTCGAGATGTCTGCGGTTTCCTTTGAAGACCTGGCTGCTCGCCAAAAGAAGGCTCGACTTGAGGGCCGAATGGCGGCGTTGGTGGATCGATTAGCACCCGTTTTAGGCTTCTAGTTTATTTGTATTTTGCCATACCTGTAATGCTCTTTTTGACTAATGAATTCGATTTGGCAATCTCGACATTTGTCTATTATTCAATTTTGATTTCATGCAACATTGGCTTATATGCTTTTAGATACTTGTCATTTATCGTAACACACTGACGCTGATTGCTCAATTCCTTAATCACGTAGGCATTATTAGGTAACGTTTTTCGACTTTAAATGGCCCTTCCCAATTAGGGGTCCATTTCCCGTAAGCCCTATCCTTCTTATCCATTGGGAGGATAACTTTCCACACGTAATCTCCTGTGACAAAAGATCGATCTTTAACCTTCTTATTGTATGCTTTAGCTATGCGATCCTTTTGCCTTGTTAGAACGTCTAGTGCCAAGACTCTTTCTTCGTCGAGGTTAACCAATTCGTCTAGCATCATATTCCAGTAAACTTCACTTGGGATTTCCTCTTGTCTTTGAATTCTGCACGATTGCAAATATACTTCTGCGGGTAGGACAACTTCTTGGCCATAAGCTAGTCGAAAAGGTGTTGTTCCTGTCGCTTCCTTTGGCGAATTCCTGTATGTAAAACCCCGATTTCGGTGGCGTCACTTTAGTAACCAAAAGAAAATACTTTAAGCGGAAAAACGTGAATTATTTTTTTTTCGACAATATAACTAAAGACAGAAAGCAATAAAACTCCCCAACAAAAGATAAAAGGAACTACTATACAACTATATATACATGCCTCGCTAAACACTACCACGTCACGAGTAACCTCCAGTGACGGATGACAGAAAAGAGTAACGCCCGAAGGCAATATGTACAGTCCAAGATAAAGATACTGTGTCCGCAACACTAAACTACAAAATCTGAGAGCAAGTTGGCCCAGCGGCCTAAGAAAAGACCCCCTAAATCCAACCAGCTCTCTGTGATCTCCATAGGAAACCACACAAAAGCTACCGGTAGGAAAACTACCCTGTCCCCAAAAACGGAAGCATGACGGTCAGAGCATCGACACTACTCCTACACTATCCCTACCCGAGGAGCCCACACTAGCACTCGATCCTACACGCTAGCGCGGTCGTCATCCGAATCTGCATCCAGGACGACTAGGTCGACGTACTCAACACTGCCCTCTCTGTCCACCCTAATGCGCTCCTGCACTGGACTCTCGGGCTCGGGGCCCGGAACGAGATCCGCGACGACAGCAGCAGCAGTAGACAGACTAGACTCCGTCGAAGCCCCACCTACTGGCACCTCCTCAGAAGGGTCCTCATCATCTGAAGGGGATGGTGGCGGTGGAGGTACTCCCAAGCCGGGTCCACAGTGTACTCCTGGAGGCAGGTTGAAGCTCACTATGTGCCTCCTCATCACTCCCTCCGTCAAGCGTCCAAATCGGTCGACACGGTCCTCCATGATCCGACCGGTGTAGGTCGCACGGTGGCCCTCGGAATCGACCACCCATGCACCTGGGTCGTCTTGGTCAAGCATCTCGTACCTGGTCCCCCCCGACGGGCTGACCATGGTAAACCAATCCCCCATACTCATCTGACAAATGGCGTAGTCCGCCCAAACACACACAGCAGACGCGAGGGTCAACTCCAAAGAATTATATAATTAATAAAACCAGATATATTTATAGGATAATAAATACTCGCCTCTCAGGCTTATAAGTTTTGGGATAGCTTCCTAGGGTTGCATGTATCACAATGAATATAAAGAGCCATAAAAACAAGTAGCATGCCTCAAAAATAGGATAAACAGTTACCAATCACACTCAGCAACTAAGTCAGCATGTATGTTGCATGAAATGCAATGCTGGGTAACAAAATGCATTCCGGAAGAAGGATGGACATCAACGAGGCGGCCCTAACACCAGCCACGGTGGGTACCTTCCTGCTCGCGTGTCTCTTACACCACACAAAAGTAGTCAGATCAGCAGTGAACCCGTAGGTCTGCCATTCCGTCTGCTACTGAGGACCACCGTAGTGTCCTAAATATGGAAATCCGGGTCTTATGACCATTTTGGAATCCACCGAGGTCCGGTATCACGCCGTGTATTAACCTCAAAATGAGTGCATGAATGCAAGTGATTAGCCAAACAACGTCTCCGACCTCACCCGACACGTCGCCACGTGTTCTAGATAACTTAAAGTCTCTAAAAGAATACCCTAAGGTAAATGTCGATTCTGCGACAAAATACAATTAATCATAAACAAAAGAGTGCAACCACTCACGACAACTCTTCGAGTCATCAATGCTCTCACGA
Source organism: Lotus japonicus (assembly GCF_012489685.1). Classification (NCBI taxonomy): domain Eukaryota; kingdom Viridiplantae; phylum Streptophyta; class Magnoliopsida; order Fabales; family Fabaceae; genus Lotus; species Lotus japonicus. The sequence continues at coordinate 16,832,264 of NC_080045.1, forward strand.
AGTCTCTCGCTTCTGTGGAGTCTCACACATTCACAAAGTCTCACGCTTCAGTGAAGTTTTATGCTTTCACAAGGTCTCACGCCTCAGTGAATTTACACACTTGCACGAAGTCTCACGCTTCAATGAAGTTTCATGCTGTTCACGAGGTCTCACGCCTCAGTGAAGATCCATGCTTTCCACAAGGTCTCACGCCTCAGTGGAGTATCACGCATTCACAAGGTCTCACACCTCCGTGAAGCTTCTCGGCTCATCCCTTGGATGGCTAAACAAATTGCTCCCAGAGCGAATGAGTATCAACATACCCAGAACTCGAAATCTTCTCAACACTTGGATCCGACGACACTTCTCGTTTTCCAAAACTAAACTTCAATCCAAAGCTTGCATCCGAGATTGTTATCTTTATTTAAAGGTTTAGAGGTTGTTTAATATCTTATGAATTTTCTTTATAAAAATAGCTCTTTTTAGTCTTATCGTATTTCCTATGAGTTTCAAAGTTCCCATAAACCCAAGTAATTCCCTGAGAAGGTCTCGATCCATTGGAGCATGACAAGGTCCGAACTCCGTTCGTCCTTTTAAAACTCTCTCAAAATCTCATAAAAATTCGGCATGACCTGCCCGTAAACCTCACTCTTCAGAATCTCAGGTACAAGTGGAATAGCATAAATAAAACAGCTCAGTCAAAAGCATAAACAGCATATTCCAACACATCCTAAGTTAACCATGTAGCACATAGCATGTGAATCATTTAGCACACAATATCATGGCCTCAAATACTCAACAAGGTCGGCCGAAGCCTCAGAGAACAATTCAGACATTTAGCAATTAAGTGCATAACACATAGATCAAGTCGAACTTGTCGACACCTAAAGCATTATCTAGTAATTCAGAGAGTAGCCCTCACCGGTGGGTCTTCCAGCTTCTTCCTCAATATGTTCTCCAAACTCTTCTCCTTGATTTCTTGGAATCTCCTCAAACGAACCTTAAGCAAAAATCACAGAAATCAACACCAAGAGTCAGAAACTCAGCAATCAAAGAGTCCTAGGGTTACACAGTACACTACTACCTCCTTGGTACGACAATCTAACGCGTTAAGACAAGTTTTCGAAAAATCGGATTCTCCTCCCCCCTTGATATAGCTCTCGGCCACTTTCCTTAATTGGGAGGGTCGATTTTTCTTCGATCAAACTTGGTTCCTAGGTTAACATAAGCCGTAACTAAGATGGTTCTAGGCTCGGAAAAATTTTCGGATCGAAAACTGATATAGGGGCAGTTTGGTCATTATTTTTAGCTCAGAATTTCAAAATTGGATTTTTGAAAAACAAATTGGATGGGGACGTCCACAACGACGTTTATGACGACAAATCCTACTAGCACTAAGCCAAGTCGATAGATTAGAGCGTAAAGGTTGCGACTTTGCCGAAAAATGGGTATTTAGGGTAGAAATTGATCCCGGCGGCATTTCGTCGACATTTGACAAAATCTAATCCGCAGAACACGCTCAGGAACATGCAGGGAAGAAGTTTAGACGCTGAAATCAGCTGATTTGAACAGTTTTTCAAAAACCTCAAAATTTTGAACTCAGAAAGTCGCAGGAGAAATGGACAGAAACGACGATTCGAAGGAGAGTATAGATTACCTACCTCGAGGTCTTCGATTAGTGACGATCGGTGAAGCAAACGGGCAAGAAACGACGAAGATCCGGATCTCTCTCTCTCTCTAGGAACTCGCGGTTTTGGGGGTGGGGGAAAATGGGTTTTTTCTCAAAAAATCTAATTTTCAAGCTATTTATAGGTTTTGGAAAAAACGGAAAAATGATTTTTTTGCGATTCCGATTTTTCCTGCGCGTTCCTCTGCGCATTCTGAGATAGGTTCTGGCGACAGAATTCCAGAACTCAAAATAGAATTCTTGGAATTAAACCAAAAGATCCAAAATCGGCATAAGTCGGTGTAAGTCGGTTTATCCCGAAAAACTACTTTTTGCAGTGATCGTCGGATGAGAAAACTTCCTTCTGAAGAAAGATTAGGAATGATGAGAGAAGTAGGAGAACGCGGGTGGAATCTTCATTTGAGTTTCCGGATAGAAAAAGTCTTCATCGTCCGTCGATCTTAGGTTTTTCGAACTATCAGGGATTCCGTTTCGGCAAACTTCCGAGAATTGGAATTTGACGTTCGTACTTTCCAGGATTTCGCATCGAAATGGTTGTTTAAGGACGGAAAAGAGAAGTTCTAACATTTCTCTGAGGATTTTTGGAATTAGTTTCCATCGTGTCCTAAAGCGTAAATTAACTATTCACTAATACCTTCGACCTAGGATTAAGCGTATGTTAGTCGTGCTATAACTCTTTCGGTTTTTCGATACATTCTTGGACTTTTCCTGAACCTCTTTCCTTCCCAAATTTATCTTAATCAAATAACTCTTTTATTTTATTCACTTATCCAAAGCGTTAAAACTTGGGCCTTACACTGTAAGCCCACAGGACTTGGCTCAACGACTCATGCCAGCTTTTTGGCTTTCGACCCACGTGCTTTTTGATTAAGCTTATTAGAATTTTATTGGCCGCCTCTACTTGGCCGTTCGCCTGAGCATAGTAAGGGGTCGAGGTTAAGAGCTTGATGCCCCAGGATTCTACAAAGGCTTCCACTTTGCGTCCCACGAACACTGTGCCTTGGTCCGTCGTGATTGACTCTGGTAATCCAAATCGATACACAATGTGGTTCTGTATAAACTCGATCACCGTTTCTTGTGTCACGTTCTGTAGGGGAATGACTTCGACCCATTTAGTGAAATAGTCGACTGCCACAATGATATATCTGTGCTGCCTTGATGAGGCTGGGTGAATCTCGCCAATTAAGTCTATTGCCCATCCCCTAAAAGGCCATGGCTTGATAATAGAATGTAATTCGCTAGCTGGCACATGTTGGATTTCTGAATGTTTCTGACAATCTTGACAGCCTTTTGCATATTCGATGCAATCTTTCATGATAGTTGGCCAATACAACCCTTGCCTAAACATAATCCATTTCATTTTTGCCCCTGCTTGGTGAGCGCCACAGAGGCCGTCGTGAGCAGCTGATACGGCTATGAATGCGTCGTCATCGCTTAAACATTTCAACAATGTGCCGTCGACGTTCTTTTTGAACAACTCGTTACCTAGGATGGTATAACTTAGAGCCCTGTACTTGACTTTTCTATCAGTCGACCCTACTGAGTTCTGCAAGTACTCGACAATTGGATTTCTCCAATCATTGGGGGTTCGGTTATCAATAACCATAATGTCGAGATCCAAAGGGCTCAGCTTTTCTTTGATCTTAATTAACTCTTTCAATTTTAGTTTATCTATCATGTACCCGGAAGCTATCTGCGCCAATTCATTGGCTTCTTGGTTATCTATTCTAGGAACGTGACCTATTCCAACCTCGTTGAATTTAGCCAACAAATTATTTGCTTTTACATAATATCTGGCTAAATTCTCGCTAACACACTTGTATTCTTTGGTGAGCTGCTTTACTACCAACTCAGAATCTCCTTTTACGACAACGTTCTTTGCCCCAAGAGCTAGCAAGATCTCGAGGCCTGATATTAACGCCTCATACTCAACTTCATTATTTGAGCAATTATCCTTGATTCTAAATTTGAATTTAATGGGGATGCCCTGCGGGGACACTATGAACATTCCAATTCCGGTTCCATCTTTATGGCTAGAACCGTCGAAAAATAACTTCCAAAGTTGGATGCCTACGTAAGTTATGATTTCTTTAGGCAGGGTATGATCCGCCAAGAAATCAGCCACTGCTTGCCCCTTAATTGCTTTTAATGGGGCATAAGTTAGTGAATATTCGGTTAAGGCCAAAGCCCATTTACCAATTCGACTGTGCAAGATAGGTTAGGATAACATGTGCTTTTTTATATCATAATGAGAAAAAACCATTACATCGATTGGCTTTATATAATATTTCAGCTTTACACAAGAGAAGTACAAGCATAAGCACAATTTCTCGATCATGGTGTATCGAGTTTCTGCGCCATTTAACACCCTACTTAAGTAAAATATGGCCCTTTCGTTGCCATCTTCATCTTCTTGAGCCAGCATGCTTCCAATGGTTTCATCTGTGGCAAAGATATACAACTTCATTGGCCTCCCTCTTACGGGCGGTACCATCACAGGTGGGTTGGACAAGTACTCTTTGAGTTCATCAAATGCCTTTTGGTGCTCTGCTTCCCAGCGGAACACGTCTTCCTTCTTAAGTCGAAGAAGTGAGGAAAATGACTTGGTCTTCTCGCTGAGGTTGGTAATGAATCTCCTCAAGAAGTTAATCTTCCCCAGTAGCGATTGCAGTTGCTTCTTGCTGGTTGGTGGACTTGTGTCGAGAATGACTTTAGCTTTGTCTTTGTTGATCTCGATGCCCTTTTTATGCACCACAAAACCCAAAAAATCACCTGCAATGACACCAAAGGCACATTTAAGGGGGTTCATTTTCAAGCCATATTTTCTCATCCCCTCAAAGAATTTTCTCAGATGCAATAAATGATCATCCCTTGATGGGGTTTCACCACGATATCATCGATGTAAACCTGCATAAAAGACTCAATAAAATCATGAAAAATGGTATTCATTACCCTTTGGTAGGTCGCGCCAGCGTTTTTCAACCCAAATGACATGACCACCCACTCATATGTCCCTAAGGCACCAGGACATCGAAAAGCTGTCTTCGACACATCCTCTTCCGCTATGAAGATTTGGTTGTAGCCTGAATAACCATCCAACAAGCTTAAGTATTCGTGACCAGCAGCTGAATCCACCATCATCTCAGCAATGGGCATGTGATATTCATCCTTTGGAGTGGCAGCATTAAGATCTCGAAAGTCAATGCAAACTCTCATCTTTCCATTCTTCTTGATCACCGGGACTACGTTGGCTAACCAATCCACATATCGAGCTGTTCTGATGAATTTCCACTTAAGGAGCCTTTCGATTTCTTCTTTGATTTTTACCAACACATCTGGATGGAACCTCCTGGGTAATTGCTTGACTGGTTTCTTATCTTCCTCGATGGGTAACTGCAATTCCACCAGTTCTCGACTAAGTCCTGGCATTTCATCGTAATCCCAAGCAAAACAGTCTTTGAATTCTTTGAGTAATTTCACCGTCCTATCCTTTAACTCTGGGTCAATAAGAGCGCTGATGTATGCTGGCTTCTTCTCTGAGCCATCACCCAAGTCCACTTCTTCCAAAGGATCCTGTGCTTCCATTTTCTTGGAAACGTCGATCATTGGTTTCTCGAAACCCAATGGGTTATCATCATAGATGCAATCTAGCCTCAAATTGCGGAGATCTTCGAATTCTTCGACGCCCTGCTCGTATTCTTCCAAGCGCGTGTTATCCTTATTTGTTGTTGCCTCCTCTTGAAGTATCATCTCGACAGGCAGAATTGAGACATCAGCTTCATCAACAGCCATTTCTTTGGCCATTCTCGCGGCCTCTAAGGCCGTTCTTACTCTATTTTCGGCTGCGTAAGCCGAAATTCGAGCTATGCTCGAATTAATCATCTTTACCATTGTTTTGCCACTCAGTAGTGGCATCTTTTTCTTCGTCGCTGTGCCATCCGCTCATGGCATCAGGTTTGCAAGCTTCATTGAGGTTTAACCCCCGGATGGGATCCAATGTCACTGAGTACTCTGAGTATGAATTGAAATATTGATTGGCCACTGTGTCCAAAGGAGCAATTGTGGCTAAGCTCTTCTCGAAATTCTTCTTGCAAACGTAGCCTGTCTCTGCTAAATAGTAGCTTTGATCTGCTTGTACATTTTCGATGACCCCATCTGATTTCCAAATGGATATACGTTGGTGCAAAGTTGAGGGCACTGCCCCCACGCCATGAATCCATTCTCTCCCCAGCAGCAAATTGTAATTGGCTTTTGAAGGGACCACAATGAACAATGTGGAGCGGGCCACCATTCCTACGGTTATATTCAGCATGATTGCCCCTAAGGAAGAACCTGTCTTTCCTTCGTAATCCGAAAGTACCATATCATGGGGGATTAGGTCTGCTTCAGTTTTGCCCAATTTCTTGAGCATAAACCTAGGCATCAGATTGATCGCAGCCCCTCCGTCGACAAGGACTTTGTTAACTCCTTTCTCTTCGACTTTAGCCCAAACGAACAGTGGCTTCAAATGGCTCTTCATCTGTTCTGTTGGCCTCTGGAAAATAGCTCTCTCATCCTCGACAGACCCTTTTTGCATCACATAATAACACAAAGGGTTATCATCTGGCTCTTCCTCGACATAGTAGTCTTCCTCGCTTTCAGTAACCTCTTAGATTCTATCGAATTCTGCAGGTAAGATAGACAATATGCAAATGATGTTGAGGTCTCCTCCATCAGTGTCATCGAAATCTTCAAGCATGTCTTCATCCTCATCTTCAGCAGCATCTTTTCCTTTTTCCTTGGCTGGGTTTGGTGGCACAGTTGTCCCCTGTTTGATGGCGTGGTCCAGCTGATTGATAATTGATGCCACGCTAGGTTCGTTGCTAGGATTGTCTTCTGGCTTTATGTCCCATAGTGAACGAAACTTGCCACCTCTTTCCCTTTCAGCTTTCCTTTTCCTCAGAAAACGTCTAAACTGAGTTCTGGTCATTTGCTCAGGAGCATAGTAATTCCCGGATCCATAGGAGTAGCTTCGCGACACGCGAGAATTTTTGATGTAAGAAGATCCCTGGCCCAAGTCGATTTTCTGCCACTTTTGGTGTTGTTTTAGCCTTGGAGGTGCTGGCTTGAACCATTGGTTTTTTGGTAATCCAGCATCAGGGACGTAAGTCTTGTCCTTGCCTCTTAACTTCTGGCCTTTATGGCCATCGAGTTCCTGGTCTCTCTCAACCCACTCCTCGTGGGGATACTTCAGCCTTCTAGACACAGGCGCTTTCTTCTGATAGTGTTTTTTCATTTCAGAATCTTGGTAGGCTTTGGCTGCAGACTTGTCGAAGACTGCGCTGCATCGAGGGCACAGCATGACTTCTTTCTCGCCGTCTTTGCTCCGGGATAGAAATTCAACAAGAGTTTCTCCAGCCTTGGGGTAAACTTCATCCAAGCTCACCTCTTTCTCGATCTCTGGTTCCTCGACAGCCGTGTTTTTCTCTTTTGCTTCCCCGAGTGTCAGACCCAGATCTAGCTTTTCAGAAATATCGACCATGCAAATATGAAAAGGTTCCACATAGTTGGTCTCAGCCACCTGCAATGGATCAGAGTCAACCTTCATTTGGCCTTTAGCTTTCTCATCATACTTGATTCTCCCTAAATCCAATGCCCCCTGCACAAGATCCCTGAAACGAACACACTGTGAGGTCCAATGACCAAAAAAGTTGTGATACTTACAATATTTCTTCCCTTTCCTTTGTTCAGGAGAAGGAAGCTTTTGGTCTTTAGAGACCACAAGCAAACCATCAGACACAAGTATATCATAAATTGCATCACATTTGGTCACATCAAAAGTATAAGTTTTCACAGCAGGAGTGACATCCTTGGGGCTTTCTTCCCCAAGTTTGTTTTCATATGGTTTCAATGCTTTACAAACGTAAGGATCGCCTGGCTGGAGCTCAGCCAGATTGACATCATTTATGTCAACGTTTGCAGGGACTTCTCGATAAATACACGGATTTTGACACATTGGATCAGCGTCTATGTACGCTACTTTTTCCTTCTTTGGCCACTTAGTGGTCTTGGCCTTTTCTTCAGACTTTTCAGCCTTTAGTAATTCGATGTGTCTCACTCTGTCTGCGAGTAGGGACATATCTCGAATATACTGAGTATCAATTTTCTTTCTAATAGAATACTCTAGATCCCCAGTGGCTAAGACAACTAGCTCATGTTCAGGGACATGAGTGAAACATCGAGATTTAAGCATCCTAAACCTGTTTAGATAATCATCAATGGACTCTGCTGTCTTTCTTTTGACACTAGTCAAATCCTTCAAGCTCACCTTGCACTCTCCCCTAAAGAATTGTTCATGGAAAATTCTTTCCAATTGGGCCCATGTATGGATTGACCTTGGGGCGAGGGTGGTGAACTAGGTAAACGCATTCTTAGTTAAAGAACTTGGGAAGTACTTCATTTTCAAATTTTCATTGATGGCTAAGTCCCCTGCTTCGATCTGGTACCTGGCTATGTGCTCTACAGTAGACTCTCCTGAGTCCCCAGAGAACTTGGTGAACTTGGGGACCTTCCAGCCTCGAGGAAGTTCAGATTCGAGAACTTCTTCTGTAAAGGCCGACACAAAATGGGGTCTATTCGCGAAACCTACGTTGAAGCCATGTTGGTTCAACAATTGTTCCACTACCGCAGCAACATTTTGTTGCCCCCCCAGCGTTCTGTTGTCGCATTCTTTCTAGCACACCATCAACGTGCTCATCCATGTTCACCATATACACATTTTGCAATGGTGGTTGCACTCCCTCATTTCCCCCAAACAAAGGGTTTGCCCCTAAGTCTTGGTGTTGTGGCGCTTGATAGCGCACAGGAGCTGGGACATGGTTAGGCAATGGGATTTGATTAATCTCTGGTGCCAGTTGGATTTCGACTGGTGCCCCCAGGGCTGTAGCCAAACGATCCATCTGATGTGCTAAATGCTGATTATTGGCATTATTGTTTTGGAGCACGGGGTTAATTATTTCGTCTATCTGTCGAGATAGCATGTTAACCATTTCGTGGTTACTATCATCAACTTGCTGCCTAATGGCTTGAAGTGAGCCAGAGTTCATACCTGTAGGGCCAGGAGGACTAACTCGACTTCCTAAGTTCAGCATTGTCCCATTTGCTCCAAAGGGGGTATGCTAAATGGGGGAACATTCTCAGGGAACGTCGAATAAGTACCCTGTATGCCTTGCATTATAGATGTGGGCATACCAAAAGGAGGTCTCTCGTGGGCAAAGAAACATTCTGCATAAATGAGGTTGGTGGCACATTTGCCACTCCCCTCGTAACCGTTGGAACAATTTGTGCCTGCAATGATGTAGACACAGGCATTTCTGCGACTGCAGAAATTACCACGCTCTGGGTTGGCATAGTGGTGCTAGCCCCCATCCCAGTATATACTTCTTCGTTATTGTTACCACTACTTCCCCCGGGACTGCCCTGACTGACCACGTTAGACCCTTGGGGGGAAGTTCTTCCTCGACTGCTTGCCATACTCACAGTTTTACCACTTCTCAAGTGCATATAAAACGTAAATCACAAGCAAGGCAAGTAACAATTACCAAATAGCATGCAACAAACAAAACACACAAAACGCTTCTGTAAAACTTAGTTTTCACAAAAACGGTCCCACTGGGCGTGCCAATTTGTTTACGGTGGATTTTGGTAAACAAATATCCTCTTAGTTCGACTAAAGGAAGTTTAGATTCAGGGTCCTTTTGAGAAAACGTTTTGCCAAAGTGTTGTGTGTGAGTTGATATTTTTCGACAACGATGAACAATTCAAAAGAAACTGGATTTCATTAAACACGGATCAATTACATGAAGATCAAAGTGTAACAAAGCAAAATGAAAACTGCAAGAAACGTAAATTTCGACAGGAAACTAAACAACAGGACTGGTAAATGACAAGCTTAAATGCAAGAAAGATAAACAGCTGGTTCTGCAACGTACTCCTCCATCATCACGTCTTGCTCCTTGAGTCTCATTGATGCGGACATTAGAGCTCTTTAGTGAGTTTTTCAGAGTTGAGTTGGGAACCCCTTTTTTGACTTGAATTCTCCTATTTATAGAGCTCCATGTCCCGCGTGTTCTTAGCGGTTTTCTTCTTCTTGGATGGGTTAGTGGGTCTGATTTTCTCTTCCCACGATCTGATGCTGGCTCTGGAAGTTCTTTGCGTAGAAGTGGAGATCGTGTGCCTCAATTGCTTCAACCGCTTCTTGGTCACATACTCAGCCATCGTGGTGAGAAACCGACTCGGTCAATGCTGCACATGTTAAATGTGCCCGTGTTTTTAGCAACGGTTCCCTTTGTCGAATTCGACTGCCTCTTTATCTTAGCGCATTTTTCCTTTCCTTTTTTTAGTCCATGTTCGACTGCCTTGTGCGCTTTGGGCCGAATGTCTTTGGGCCAAAATATTGGGCCAACAGAAGTGTATAAAAAAATAGGTGTGTATATATCATTACCCGATATTTTATTATGAAGCTTAGAAATGTCATGTTTGTTTTGGCTGTGCTGCTCATGATATCTTTCACTTGCTTTCTGTATTCTGCCTCCCACATCCTTTTCCCATTTTCTTAGTTTGCAAAACCTTTATGATTGCAACCATCTCTTGCAAAAACGCCTATAATGACTTTTTAAAGTTAGATTATTAAAAAATAAAAAAATATAAAAAAAGAAGTGCGGCACATTAGGGGCCAGGTCTATTCTTTGTCATCAATCATCATCTGCTTAAACACGATCAGAACATTCAAAGCACCATCACTTGAATCTTATCATGTTTACTGCTTTTCTTTCTGTTGACCCCAAAGCATTTGAACGACTCAGCTGAACTTTGGTTAGCTGAAGAAGTTATAGCCGTCAGCCGATTTGAGAGCAATGGTTTTGACAGCGAAATAGCCGTAGTAGAAGAAAGCTTTGCACACAATTGAACAAGTATCATTATGAAAACTTAGGATAAGGATTATCATGAATCCTTAGGTTTTTATGAATAGAAATCAAAATTGTTCTATAATGATACTATTTTTTAGTATCAAAGCAACACTTTCTTTGAACCATCACTTTCTTTGATATTACTATTATTGTTATTCTTGGGAGAGTGGAAGGGATTGATTGTTGCTTTAGGTTCTCAAAGCAAGCTAATGTGAACTAACTGCACTCCATTCTTCATTTATAGTAGTAGTACAATGGTAATAACACAGTGGGAGAAGGGGTGGGATTTTGAAAAAACTCAAAACAAAGAAAGAAGAAAGAAAACTTAAACCCCAAGATATAACTCAAACTCTGAGAGGAAATGCAGAAGAGGACTATCTTTTTTAGTGATCTACCTACCTAGCTTGTTTGGGATCAAATTTCCTTCTCATGGTTCCAATCTGCTTAGAACTCAATCCAAAAGCCTTTTGCAAAAGCTCCTCATCAATCCCGGAACCAAACACAGCAGAAGGTATCTTCTGCATACCAGGATTCTGGCTATTGAAACTTCCAAACAGCGTTGCAGGCTCATCACCAACATTCATCAGAAAATGCATAAGCCCTCTGGGAAACACCATAACCTCGCCTCGTTCGAGCATTCTATCAAACACCCTGTTGCTGGAATCCACAAAACCTGCATACACCTTCCCCTGCACCACATGAACAAGTTCCGTGGCTCTTGGGTGAAAATGCGGCGAGTTGATGCCTCCAACTTCAATATCTGCTCTTGTGAACGACATGCCAAGAGTGTTGAGACCTGGGAAATTGGTGGGAGTTGCGGATACCACAGCGAGTCCTATGTCTGAGAAGTTCCCCGCGGCTTTCATGCCGGAGAAGACAAAGTCATCGGTGGTGGCCTCTGTGGAGTTCTTGCAAGGGAGAATGGTGTGGTGAGGAGTTTTTATGGAGGCAAAAGTTGGGTTTGGTATGCAGAAGTCTTGAACTGGATCAGGGTCTGAGGCCAATGTGATTGTTACTTTGAGGGAGAGAATAGCAAGGAAAAGCCAAAGGGTCTTTCTTGAGTACATTTTTCTCTTGTCTTGCTTTCTTCCTTTTTGGGTGAGGGGCAACTTGTTTGTTGAATGTGAGTTGAGTAGGCTTATATAGAAGTCAGAATTGCTATTTGGCTATTGGTTTCATGTGGTACTTGGTTCTCCTAGTAAAAGGTACCGCGTTCGAGTATTGTCTATGAAAAAACTCATAGAGAGCTAATCCCACGATAATGTGAATATGCAGCTCGTATATGATTCCTTTATGTGGAGGATATAACTGTGTTAGGTAAAAAATTATTGAAATCAGAATAAAAAAAAGATTTATAGCTATTATACAAACTTTCAGAAGGTATCTTACAAGTTACAAGTTTGAAATTAACTACATCAGGCCATTGAAATGATTACATGGTGGTATAAGATACAAAAGCTTTATTACAGGATCTAAGGCACATGTTCTGTATAATTAATGTTTCTAAACCAAAATTCTAGCAAATACAGTCCTACTCATGGTCAACTCTTATAACAAGTACACTGTTTACCATATTATGATGAAAAGAAACCTTATTTAGATGAGCTAACAGTGATTAAATCATAAGCTATTCCACGCCTTGTATAAAGCGGCGCTGACAAGAACCATGATTAAAATGATTAATTAAGAATCTGTGTTTCTTTATTTAACAGGCAATATATACACCCTGCTTGCACCACCACTAGCATTAAGATGTGTTGCCAAATGCTGGTTCTTTAGAAAACCATTCATTTCATATGCTATGCTCATGCCATACACTCATCGATTATATTGGGCTGTTTCCCATTGCTTTGCTTGTTTCTGAAGCAAAGCATGCGATAGAGTTGGAAAAATCAGAAATGATGAATTTTAATCCACGCATTGGTGTGACGTGATTATATGTCAGCAATAGGCCAGAAAATGAAAAACAAGGATAAAAGGAAAATGCTATAAAATAATTGAGGATAGGCCAGTGAGAATAACGGTCTTTATGTGCATTCCATACCTTTATTATTGTCTCTGGTGGATGGTTCGGAAATCCGATTATGACTTTGTTTGCCGAAAGGCCAGTGTACTGTGTAACTGATTGATATACAAAACAAAAATGCAAGTATTCTTCCTCTTATAAGTAGTGTTGGCTTTAATACTAACTAGGAAAAAATAGACGCATCGTCATCGTCGCAGCTATCATTAAATGGTCTGAAGCTAATTTTTAACTTCGGTTATGAGGTTGACGCTCTGCTTCAACCTCAATTTAGCATAATCTAAACCAACGCAACTTACTTAGCATAAGAGCCGACACAAATTCGTAATATTTAACTTCAGTCGTTTATGCCCACTATAATATTCTAATGCTAACGACGGGATCGAGTTCATTTTAATTCATGTTGGCATTCGGCTGTATGTTGTTTTTTCACAATTTTTTTCACAAGCCTATATAGTTGTATGCTGGACCTCTTTTACATAGGAGGATGAGTTTCTCATTTTAATGGTCTTTCATTTGTTGGGGTTGGCTTCAATCACTCTATGAGTGAGCATGAATCCTAGAAATTTCTCTCAATGTCCCCTAAATGTGAACTTTTCAGGGTTTAACTTCATATTATGCATCGTGAGTTCGTCAAAGATTTCCTGAAGATCCTGTGTAAAGGATGCCTCCTGGACCGACTTTACCACAATCTCGTGCGCATATACCTCGAGGTTCCTTCCTATTTGGTTTTGGAAGACCTTGTCCATCAAGAACTAATTATTTCTCGTTAGAGAGCATGACACGATGATAATAATTGGCCCTGTAAGTCATAAACATTGTCTTCTTTTCATCCAAGGGGTACATACAAAGATGGTTGTAGTCTGAATAAGAGTCTATAAAGCTAGGTAATTTAAATCATGATGCCACACCCACTAACCTTTCAATGCTTTGAAAAGGACATGAGTCATTGGGATATACTTTGTTCAGATCGGTAAAGTTCACACACATTCGCCACTTCCCATTGGATTTTTTGACCATGGTTATGTCTTCTAACTGAGAGGGGTACTTTATTTCTTTCACAAATTATGCCTTCTTCAACCTTTTAGTCCCTGCCATCATTTCCTTTCATTTCTTTTCTCCGAAACTACTCTTCCATTGCCTAGTTGGTTTGACATCCGAGTTGAGGTTTAACTTGTGACAAATGAGATTCGAGTTGATTCTGTGATATCACTAGCCTTCCACGAGAAGATATTAATGTGTTGCTTCATGAACTAGATGAGTTCCATCTTGGTGGGCTCGTGTGGTTTGGATCCGATCTTTGTGGTTTGATCGACCAATCTGAACGGTCTTTAGTTTCTTTTAGGGTTTTGGCCTTTTCTCTACCATGAAATAGCTTCGGGGATCAACATGAATTGGGACATCTCTACAAGCCCACGTTCGGACTTACCCTTCAAGGATTATCTCTCTATTGGTGTCTTCAATTGTCCTAGTAACCCTTCCAAGCTGACTCTCGGTTTTCTTTTAGAGCACCTATCTCATCGTTCTTTAAAGGATATTTCATGGTGAGGTGGAAGGTGGAAATGATGGTGCAAAATAAACTCAAAGGATCTCTCGTACTGAAAATATTGTAAGAAGACGACGCATTCACCACAAATTTTTTATTTGCACCACCTTGGCCAAATCTCCCACTCTAAAGGTTGTCTAAAGTTTAATGTAGTCGTGGACCTTGGTTTCCTCCTCCCACTAGGACCCATTTCTGGTTACAACTTCTCCTCAGGCAACTAGAAGGCCTCCTAATACATGATGTCAATAGAGACCCCTTGATCTATCAACACCCTATTTCACATTGAAACCGTTTATTTTGAGGATTACTGCCATGGGGTATCCTTTGTGATGGGGCTGAGAGATTCCCTCAAATTCCTTTAGAGTGAAAATAATAGGGGATGGTCAAACACAAAGCTCCCCATGTTAATCGAAATAACCGATTGAGCATACTTTTCATGTGCGGAGCTGCTTTCTCCTCCTTCTCCAATGAATCCTGCTGCAATGGTGGCACCTTCCTCATCCACGTCGGGGTCCATACCACTTGGGTTCTTCTCCTAAAATTTATCCTCCCTTCCGGTTTTGCTTCCCTGGGTTGAGCATTCAATTTGTTTCCTTCCTATGTATTGCTTTAAATGGACCTTGTTGATGAGCCTTTCAATCTCCCGTTGAAGAGTCTTGCAGTGGCTTATGTCATGACTGGAGGTTCGATGGTATATAGGCACCATTTCCAAACATCAAAACCTAAATTATGCTTGTCCAAAGGGTTTCGATTGACCAAACGCATCTTGAATGCTTCCTTAAAGATCTAGGCCTTGCTCGTGATCGAGGTAATGGGATCTTCTCTATGCTTGGGAACCCTTTCCTTGTCTTGTCTACTTTCAACAGGTTAGCAAATTCTATGGTCCTATGTTCGCCATTGGCTCCACATCATTTTCTCCTTTCATCTTTCGTTTTCGGCTGATCCTTTCCTTTGTTTTGCGACTTCTTGGAAATCTTTGTGCTTCTCCTTCTTCTTTTATGAACGTGC
The DNA here is from genome assembly GCF_012489685.1 of Lotus japonicus. NCBI lineage: Eukaryota > Viridiplantae > Streptophyta > Magnoliopsida > Fabales > Fabaceae > Lotus > Lotus japonicus. The sequence goes on from NC_080045.1 coordinate 16,847,455, forward strand.
ATGATTGCTCTGTCATGGATTTCTTCCATAGAGATTGTCAAACTTCAATAAGGCTTTTTATTGAAGTCTCCTAATCGTAGGCCACTTGCAACATGTAGTCGAAGGGTCCTTCTTGACCAAATGATTTATGCATTTGTAAATCTACCCAGATATTGTTTGAGGGATTCCCTCATTTTTCATCCTCATGTGAAAAAGTCCATGCATAATCATTCTCTCAGTCTTCTGTGTGGAAAAATGCTCCAAAAATTCACTGGAAAAATCCCTAGAACTAGCTTTGGACCAAACCAACAGGATAGTGAACTAGGTTCAACCACGTGGTCGTGGGCTCTTGGTGAGTGGAGGTAGGTAAGTTTTACCATACCACCATGATGGGCGCCATATGTTCTCTCCAAAACTCCAGGGGTAAGATTAATGACAAGACCATAACATAGCTTCCAATATCAATGCTAGAGTGAAGATGCATTGCTCTTTGTTATCTTAGGTTGTTTTATCGAATTAAGATTACCTTTTATACTTTTAGGTGTTTTGGAGGTATGTTACGTAATTTATTAGTCATTAAATAGCATAATGTTACACATCCCTTTGGTTCATGGATGTTGTATGTACATGCTTTTAGTCTGACCTACCCACTTGCCAGGGTCGCTTGTGAAGGTTGCCATTTAGGCCAAGCTACTGAGGATGGTATCTTAGTAGACACAACCCCGAAGCTGATGCGCGTGAAAAAGAAAAGAATTATTCCTTGTTTTTGCCATAGTTTTATGGCTGAATTTTGTATTTTATAATCAGAACTCATGTGTTTTATAATTTATTTGTAAAATGCAGGTGAAAATAGGAAAATCGAAAATATAAAGCAAAACAGGTAAAATGGAGCAAAAATGTGAAGATTGACATGCTGAAGAAGAAGCATGATCTTGGTGTCCGGTAGACACGACTGTGCTCATTAAAATAAAGTTTCACGACCTTGTCAACCTCATGAAAGCCCGTAAATGCTGATCTAGTAGCTAAGACCATGCTTCCTGAGCGGTAAGACCGTGCCTTCTTACGTAGTAGAGAGCCCGAAATCAACCTAATAATTTTGTATTTAAAGAGGGCTTGGGAAAAGGATAGCATGTGACAGAGATCATCATCATCATCATCATCATATCATCGAAATGCCGCTACAAAGCTCTAGAGAAGAAGAAGTACAGAGAGGCAGAAGCATTGAAGACTTATTCTTTGTTTTTGTAAGATGTTTATCAACTAGGAATTTTATGATTTCTAATTGTATTATGAGTAGCTTAACTTCCTCTTTCAAGGTTTCAATATAGGGGATGATTTGAACCCGAATATGTTATATATTTTATTTCAATGAAGTTATAACTGTGTTTACTCTTTGCATGCTTAATTCTTTACGACATCAAATAGTAGGAAAGTTTACTCTTGGTGTAGGAATTAGCCTATGGAAAGGTAAACAGGATTGAGTAAGTATTAGGATTAGTTATTTTATGCTTTTGATTATCCTATGATTGGTTAGTGAAATATCCATTATGTAGCTTCTCTGTTTTAATCCTTATTTAAGCAATCACGCTTACATGACAATTGTGGTAGGCATAACCTGACGGTTAATCTAGCACATTAGAAGTATAGTGAACACATAGGTTCTTAAGATAACATATATGAAATCACGTTAGATGACTCAATTACTTTGCAATCTCGAGGCATTTCACCTTGTCTAATCTCTATCTTGATATTTGTTTGCTTGCATGATCACAACACCAATTTTTTCATTTATATTCGCCTAAACTATGAAAACACGCTTAAAATTAGTTTGTTTTTCTGGTCTAATTGAGACTCACAATCTTACCCCCTTTTGTTTTTCATAGTTCTACTGAACTATGAAATCTTGTATTTAAGTGCACTTGCAATGAAATACAAATACATGAATCACAACTACCAAGGTGATGTTCATCACACAGATCCTTTTCGTGGTTTGTCGTGGTATCAGATACCTTACAATTAAGCTTTTGCATGCACTCACTCATCTATCTATCTATTCTATTATAATAATATAAGAATTGTGAAGCACACGATATAACGTCGCCACCTCATCATTTATACTCCTTGCAATAGTGTGCAACTCATTATTTTTACTGACGTGTCACATTAGATTTTTACTTCGACGATTGCTTCTCATTGTCATCCCTCTAAACATCTTCTAATCAATTTTAAAAAAAAAACATCTTCTAATCTTAGATCATTTACAATGGTTTTCAACCTTCAACACCACTTTTCCTCTTCTCAACACTCCACATCATTTTCTCTCTCTAATTCAACACTCATTCAACTTTTACCCACTCCAATAGTTTTTCATTCAACACCTGACCCCACTACTTTTTTATTTCATATTTTTATTTAATTTTATATTTTTGTTTATGATTACATAAAATTACAATAATCAATTTAAATTAAATTAAAACAATAAACACTTAACAGTTTTTTTTTAAAAATATAGACAATAATTTATTTTATTTCGTAACTTAAAATGCAAGACAACAAACTAAGCACACAATAATTTATTTTTTCAAAACAAAGGCTAATAGAAAGATAATAATATTAAGATAGTGAAAAACTTGGTTTTTTTTTCGGTGTTCAAATCAAACGAACCAAGTCTCTATTTATAGAGGAAAAGAAATCATGAATTTTGGTTAAAATTTTTTTTCCAAAATAATTTTTTTGCAATGAAATAATTGAGTTTAAAAGATTAAGATGAGAAAAATCAAAACAGCGAATCGCATGATGCCAAGTGTCCCTCCCTTTTTAGGTTCAACATGTTGAACTCCCTCAACACATCTCTCATCGACATCATCTTCAACAAAACTCAACAAACCACTACACTATCTCAACAAAACTCAATCTCTCTCTCAACACCCTCATTGTGAATGGTCTTACTAGTAAGGATATAATTGACAAAATGAACCTTAAAACATCAAAACCACAGTTAAATAGGAACAAAAAAATTTCTTCTAAAACAAGGAACGGAGGGAGTACCATAATACAAAAGCCGGGAGTACCATAATACAAAAGCCGTTCTCACCCTTTCCTTTCCTTTCCTTTTTCTCATTCGGAAACGATTGCGCATCCAAGTGGAATCCTCTAAAGAAAAACATTTCTCAGTTGGTGCGACTGCTTCTTACAGGACTCCTTCCCACGACACAAATACGAGGTCGGATTCCAATGTCTCCTTCACCAAACTCTATGTCGTCGTTGACGCCAACATTGACCTCCCTCCTCATTATACTCACATTCTTTCAATTGTTTGATTATAAGAGAAATTCATTTAAAGGGATTTTCTTCCCTGATTGGTTAGGTTACTGGATCAGGTATATATCCAAGTTTCAGAGGTTGGTATTTTTTGCTTTCTCTGAAAATGTGTTTTTATTTTCTTTACTATGATTGATTTCTGCACTTGCACTTGCAGGGCTTTTGGTTGCTGTTATAGACACTGTGTGTAAGTGTTGTCACTGCTACTCTCAAGAAAAAACGCTCTTCTTCATATGAAGTCTCAAATTAGTCTCTAAAAATTGTTGTCTGAGGTACAAAAGGAAATTGTAGCTTCATTAGTAACTAGCATTTGAGCTGAACAGAGAGATTTCAGGTTTTTTTTTTCTCTCTAGTCTTTATATATTGCAATTTGCTATGATGTAATGCAATCATAGTTATTCATGTTTTAGTGGTTTAGTGCTCTATCCTTTAAGCAAGTGGTTGATAGTTGGAACTTGGAATTTCAATTCTTGTGAATGAAAAAACTCCTTACTGCGCTTAGTGCGCTGATAGTGGAGCGAGAGATTAGTCTCAGTTGTGAGACACTTTGATCAAGACCAAAGGTTTTATCAGATTAGTGTAACATGGATTTTATGAGATTATATAGACTTTTACAAGGCAAAGTGTGTATATATTTCAGCCTTAATTGTCAGTACTATCAGCCAGCCATAGCTGGTAGCTAATTGTTTTGGTTTGATTTTGTCGGATTTCTCTTCATTATGAATAATGTTCATGTAAATTGTGCCAGCATGAGGATTTGGTTGTAACTACCTTTTTATTTTGGTTGAGATTGTATTAGCTAATTTTGTATACCACATTAGAAACTCTTCTATTTTGTTTTGGGCATTCCATTTTCACAATTCTATGTTACACCAGGTTAAAAATTGGTGCACCACCAGACAACTATATTGTTACTACTATGGGTTTGCGAATGAAGTGTGGTTAGGATGTTGTATGCTCCCACTGAGAGTCTTGTTCCGCTTCTTGTGTCAGATAAGAGTTGTTGTGCTATACAGGTAGTCTTTGTTTGTGTTTTAATTTCGTTGCAAACCAATATTTCTTACTACTATTATTTAGTGTATATATATTATATACAATATGTTTATTATAAGTTAATTTGTAGCAATTCCTTTAAAGTTCAGTTTAGGAAAATTACAGTATAATCTTCATGACAAAGACTAACTCAGTACCTCTACTATATTTGGCACAATATTAATGGATAAGGAGGTCCATACCAACTGCCAAGTGCACTGCACTTCTTTCAATTTATAGACTGATGGTAGTGGTGCAGTTTCAACTTAGCAGATACAGATAAGGGTTTGAATTTTGTTAGTCGAACTTAGTGTAGAGAAAGAACTTCACGTCAGTGGAACCAAAAAATCATTGAGACCTACGCATATGTAAATCTATCTTGATCCAGTTTTGGATAATATTAAATAATACAAAGAATTTTAGAAAATATATATGGTTTGTTGCTACTAAACGATGGGGAAAAAGGAGCTGCTGATCCTGAGGGAAGCACAAAGCCCCCATAATCTATTATATAGAAAATTTATTCTCTTATTTCAAAGGCTTATTTTTGTTTTAGCTAACTGATCCATTACTAATTGTTGATGTTGGTCATCAACATGCAGTGCAGTTTTGGTTCATAACACTGCATTAAGTGCCGGTTTGGATATGAGCTTATTAGGATTTACTTACTCACTAAATAAAATCTAATAATCTCAAATAAGTTCTCTTCGTTTGTATCAAAACAGGTACTAATTCAACAATTGTCTCTAATGCAGGTTTCTAGTGCTTATAGTTGGATAATATCTGAAGTTCTTGTGCATGACAGAAGCAAATTGACTATGTTGTCTCGAAGCAGCCCTCTATTTTCACGCATTGAAGTCGTGTACCTGCTATTCTCGGATTCCTCCCACGAAAAAGACAGAAGAAAGAAATCAAATAAAAATTAAAAAAATGAAACTATTGTAACCAATTTGTGTATGGTTTGTCATCTCGAAAATCTTAGGCAGGTAAACAACTCAGAATGGAGAAAAATGATAAATTTCCCTTTATTTGTAACAATAAAAACAAGAGAAAAATATATTTACCATCCATGTTCTTAAATTATTTTAACCTTAGCTTAAGTAGAGTTCTTAAGTGTTTGTTTGAGTCATTGTAAATGCAATTGCGTTAAGTAAAAGTTCTACCCGTAACTGACTCAAGAATATATTTAAATTGGACGCTTCTGTTGCAGGACAAAGTAAAAGAGAAAATGGTGGTGACGGGTTCCGAGATGAACTCCCAAGGAGGTGACGGGGTGTCGAATCAGCAAGAAGCAAACAAGAACCATTCATCATTCTCATCGCTGGGAAGACAATCGTCCTCAATCTACTCCCTCACGCTCGATGAATTCCAGCACACACTCTGCGAACCGGGCAGGAATTTCGGCTCTATGAACATGGACGAGTTCATCAACAGCATTTGGAGCGCAGAAGAAAACCAAGCCACCAACAACAACAACCCTAACCAAAACAACAACAACATCAACAACAACAACAACTTGTCTCTGAGCGAAACCTCGACGGAGAAATTAGGCTTCATAAGGAAGCAGCCAAGCCTCCCTCGACATGGTTCTTTAACAATCCCTGCACCTCTTTGTAGGAAAACAGTGGATGAGGTTTGGTCTGAGATTCACAAAGGGCAGCAATCTCAGCAGCAGAACAACAACAACAACAACGGTCAGAATACCGAGTCTGTCCCTCGCCAACCTACTTTTGGAGAGATGACTCTGGAGGATTTTCTAGTCAAGGCCGGGGTAGTTCGGGAACAAGGTGCAAATTCAAATGCAATGCCTCTCCAGGTTCCTTCTTCACAACACCAGTTGCTGCAGCAGCAGTTTGGAATGTACCCAAATGTGGGGCCCTCATTTAGGCCCACGATGGCGATTGGTGCTGGCGGTTGGGGAGGGAATGCAATTGCGGTCGCGGTTGCGCCACCTTATCCAGTTGTGGCTCACAGTGGCAGTGGTGGTGCAATTGTGGAGAGTAAAAGAGATGGTGGGTATTCGGTGCCAGGGGTTGGTTATGGAGGGCAGGTGATGAATGGAGGTGGTGGAGGGTATGGGGGTAATATGGGAATTGGCGCGCCGGTGAGCCCAGTTTCGCCAGACGGGATGGGTGGAGGTGAGAACAGTGGTGGTCAATTTGGGATGGAGATGGGTGTGTTGAGGGGACGAAAAAGGGGTTTGGATGGTCCTGTGGAGAAGGTGGTGGAGAGGAGGCAGAGGAGGATGATCAAGAACAGAGAATCAGCAGCCAGATCAAGAGCAAGAAAACAGGTACCTCATTTATTTCATTTGAGCTTTTAATTTCAAGCAATTATATTGTTCTATGTGTTTTCCTTTGGTGAAATGATCTTTTCTATTTTTGTCTTGGTAGGCATACACAATTGAATTGGAAGCAGAATTGAATCAATTAAAAGAAGAGAATGCACAGCTGAAACTAGCTCTGGTATTAACACAGAATGATACTTTCATTGAACAATATTGAAATCTTTTTATTATGTTTTATTTGTTGTGCTATATTGAAAAACTTTTTATTGCAATTTCTGACTTGGACATCATGCTTCTATTCTTCAGGCCGAGCTTGAGAGGAGAAGAAAGCAACAGGTAACTACTACTCTGATTTAATTAAGAACACCAATTTTCTTTAAAATTTAGAAGATCTTGATTACTAGAGATTCAGATCCTTCATCTCTAAATGGTGTCTCATTTCTCGTTTCAACCAATGAAATTATGTCATATGACATTTATAACCTTACATAGGTGGTTCTTAATTAACATGACACAATCTCATCGGTGGGATATGAAATAAAACATCATTTGAGGACATAGGATCTTAATTCAATTATTAGAGGATTTTCTTTCCATTTCCATAATGGTTTTAAATCAAGGTCTACTGCCGTGATCTCGGCTGTGATTTAGGCCGCGATTTGGGCCGTGACGTTAGGATTTTGGAGCTTTCTGAAATTGCGATATCGACCACATACAGATGTTTATTCATTAGTTTCTGCAAAATTTGGAAGATGACTAGGCAACTGTGACGCGTGAGGACGTTAGGATTTTGGAGGTTTCCAAAATCACGATTTAGGCCACATACAGATGTTTATTCATTATTTTTTACAATATGGAAGCTCACAAGGCAATTGTGACGCCATCACCGAAATAGCTTAATGGTAGAGCATAGCCTTGACCACAACCCAAAACACTTAGAAAGGTTAAAAAGGAAGCAATGAATTACATATAGTTTTTGTCCTCCCCCTTTCTTTTAAACCAAATAATTTAAAAGCACTTTTAAATGTTGATGTTTTAATGACCTGGTGCAGTATTTAGAGGAAACGAATGGGATGGTTCAAACCAACGCTCAGAAGACCAAGAAGAAACTAAGTTCATTGAGAAGGACTCTAAGTTGCCCTTTTTGAGAAAATTATTATCTGCATCTGCAACCAGTGAAGTTCTTGAATTCTAGTACACATAGGAATTGGCTGTTGAGTATCTTCATGAGTGTCTTACATGAAGGAGATTCCATGAAACCAAAGCAAGAATGGAGGAACCAGACAACGAGAAAACTCAAGACTAGTGCAGAAACCAGCTTGATGGAGAGGTGTGAAATTTATTTTGAGTAAGTTCTTGATTAATCAAGGATAAATTAGCTCTTTACAAATGATAAGTAGTTATTTATTGTGTAAAAAAGATAATTGTGTTAGTTATTTATGACATTGACAATGATGTAACTACCTTATTAATAATGCTCATTGTTTTCACTAACAAGTCGATTGATTGCTTCGGTTTGGCCATTAGTTTGAGGATGATTGACCAACATGAAAACTGATTAAGAATTTCATGATGACCATTAAAATAAAGATTCATAACATGAATAACATCTTTTGTTTTCCAACATTGAATAAAATGTTCTATTCTTTATAATAACCACCATCTCCAGCATGCTTTTAATGAAGCATCCTTTTAATGAAGAATGAGCTTGTACTTATTCTTTACCTATTGATATGTGATGGACTTCTCCAAATGATAGGGATTGCTTGTAGTTTATTCTATGTTTCTTTGCATTTTGTTCCTATCTTTGATTGTTTACATCAAAACCAATAGTCATTAGGTATCCTCATGACTTGCCAATTACTATGGATTTTTGTCGTTAAAGTGTAGAGCATAATACCCGAATGAGAAATTGTACTGTTATCTGATTTGATTTTCTCAGTAGCATTAATCGATAATTTCAGTTGCCATGGAAGTTGAGGATTTAAGGTCGAACCGTAAATTGTATGATATGGTTATGTGAAAAACTATTTTCTGTAATCACATTGAGAAAGATTGCCTTAATTAAATTTCTGCTATACCAACTATATCTGAAGTTTTGGAGTAGAGCATAAATTTTTCACTGTGTATTCTTTGAGGCCAACATAATTCATGATGATCAACCACCCCTGAGATATAAAAAAGAACACTTCGCGTGTCTATTCGAACCAAACTTGACCCATCTTATTATGTGATGCTTTGATTTAACCATTAAATTATATGTATTTCATCGTACTTCTTCGATAGAGTTGTGTTTTATATTGTGTTGGTGCACCAAGTACATTCTTAGAATGCATAATTATGGAAGATGTTGAAGCAAGAGACCACAAGATAACAAGAGACATATTTTGAATTAGAAGAGAGATTTCTAGGAATGGCAGATCAATCAATTTAGGGGCATGTACACTGTGAGTAAATGGTTGTAACTCATCATCAATACTGCCTTGACAGTTAATGTTTGCTTTGGCATGGCTAACTCAAAGTTTTGTTGATTTTCTTCATCGTACATAGTGATGGCCAGATTGATGCTAACTAGAGTCGTTCTATACGATAGAAGCTAATTTTAATGAATTTGGGTCAATTGAAGTGACCATGCTCTGGTAAATGCAATATATTTATTACTAGAATGTTTGCTCTAGGTATTGATATGCATCTATTTTGCATTATAATTCATATATTTTAGTATGATTTTTAGCCTAAATATTGCATTACTCTACATCACATGTGCAATAGGAAGGTAACATGTGGAAAATGTAGAAAATAGAAGGAAAACACGAATGAGCGCTTGGTAAATTTCACAAGTTATCAATTATGAGCATTTTCCGTAGAATAGTTATTGTAGAATTGTTTACCATTGATTGAGATGAAATTTTGATATAGTAGTCACAACATCTGAACTTGAATCTGAGCGGTTAAATCGTCGATAAGCTGTACGTGCAAAGAGAAAAGTGCAAACAAGTAAGAACAATCGTGTAGGACTTTAGCACCCATGTGCTATCTGTAATTTAACTAAGCACGGTCGTATTAATGTTAAGCACGGCCACAGATGTGTTAAAAACATGAAATAGTGTTTAGAACAGGTCAGGTCAGTTTTTAGAAAACCAAATATATTGATAAAGGAGTATCAGGGTTTGTGGCTCTAAGCAGAGAAATACATGTCAGCTATGCGCAAAACCAAGAAAGGAAAATCCCCAACCCACCATAGGAAAAACCACCCCACAAACCACCCTCTGATGAGAAAACTGAAACACCCTTGAACCAGAAAAGCAAAGGCCGAAAATCAGAACCAAAAAGGTTAAACCTGAGACCTTAACCTAAAACAATGGTAAGAACAAGAGAAAACACAGCGCTCAAGGCGGCCACCACTCCTTCATTTCCTTTTTAAGGTTGTGAGTAGGCTCCTCATCACTTCTGTTGAACACCAACCCCACAAGCTAGCTTTCCGATAAGACAAGCCTTCTTAGTGCGCGTAAAGTTAAATGGAGCTGAACAGACTATGGGTGAGGTTACATCAGAAGCAGAACTCACATCACCAACCGCAACCAAAACCTCACAAGTGGAAGTGGGCTTTGAACGGGGCTTGCGACCTCTCTTGACTTTTTCCGAACAACCTCGCCCATGAGATTTGAGGGCACGAGCTACTAAGATCTGCTTATTAAGAAGGCATAGGTCTTCCTCAACACCAAAACCACCAAAATCCAAACCACCAAGGGCAAGGGAGGCACCAAGAGAAGCAAAAAATTGTTGCAATCCATTTAGACTAAAAAATGGAGCCAACACTGGTTGCTTCACCTTAACCACACACACTTGCAATATCCACAACGACTTCATCCATGCAAATTGCGCCAATGTAACTCCCTGTAGATAAGAAGGGGAAGCTAAAACCACTTGACTATGCATCGAAACACAGATCAGGCAAGGATCCCCCCAACAAAATCCATGAAACATCCCTTCTCCTGCTGAAAATCCCACCCTTATATGAGCCAAAGCCAGAAGCAAGCAGACGTAAAAAAAGGTCCAATGAACCAAGAAAGGCTCCTTAAACTAAAGGGGCATATGAAAAATCCATATTCAGAACAGCTCCAATAGCACCATTAATATGGATCAGAATGTCCTCCCCAATAACATAATCCAACCTCACAATGTGAGGAGAATTGGTTCCTGCAGAAATTCCAATGAGTATGAATCCTTTACCAGTATGTTTAATAAATGCAGAGTTATAAAATCCTAAAGCTTTCCCAATCAACACTTGTTCAACTTCCTTTTTCCCATTTTCCCTAGTTTTGCAAACTAAAATCTCAAGGAAGAGAACCTCATACGGAAACCCAACAAACAAATCATAGCACCAATTTAGAGTAGTTGTCATTGATTCCTCCTCTAGTGAGAAAAAGTCCGAGAGGCCGCCTTTCGGAAAGCCTTGCACAGAGTCACACCAGGAACGAGAGACTGAAACAAGGGAGATTTCTTTTCTCTTCCAGACCCTGTCCTTAGAACACACAAAATCTAGAGGGCACCGAGCAAGTTGCTTGAGATATTTGGCCACCAAACTGATAAGGGAGCAACGTTAGCCCTATTGTTGTTAAGATGACGAATAGCCTCCTTCGTCTGAGATCCAGAAACAAATCAAACAAAACCAAAATGAACTCTTCTTCCTAGATTCCTTCTACTTTGGATGGACAGATGTGAAACCCTCCTGAGTTGATCAAACAAGACCCTAATTTGAAGATAGCTCTAATCATCTAGTATGCCATGAATGAATAAGGATGGATAGCTCCTCTCACCAGAATCTTCCTAACGGCCATCATCAGACACTTTCTCTCCCTTCGTAACTCCCTTAGCTGTCTTGGCCTCTTCACCATCATCTTCCTCTCTTAGCCCACCACCAACGAGAGCACCCCCATGGCCATGACCTGTTGAACCCTTGGAAGAGGCGGCTATGAGTGATGAAACCCTAGTAGATCCAGAGAAACGCTTCATTGTTTTTTATTGAACTTCCCTTTTTTTCTTTACAAATGGGGTCTAGAGCAGTTATAAATATAGGGGAAGGACCTAAGTTCTAGAGGACTCAGTAGCTTGATTCTTAGACTTGTTGTGAAGAAGAACTTAGAGTGCGATGGAGGCACAAGAACAAGGAAAAGAACTTGGAGGAAGTCCAAAGGCGGAGAAGGTCCTTATTAGTTCATATTTTCTTATTTTATCTGAGATGTTAGCCATGATTAGTTTTCTTTTATGATTGATATTTCTTCTTTGTCTTTATGTTGTTGTGAGGTAGCAAATCTTATGTTAGGGAGCCCTGGATTTGGCACCTCAGGACTTAGAAATGCCACCCCAGATTTTTTAAAAAATGCCAGAACTACCCTTTCGGACACAGGGTATCCGTAACACTTCGGAATCCAAAGTTTCGAATAATACCTTGTTGAATCTGACACTTAAATGACAGATATAATTCGGAACCGTACTATCCGAAGTAATTCGGATTCGTTGAATCTGAAAACCTGTCGCACACTGCCACCTTTTGAGCACCATTACTCCTCCACCACCAACTCCATCACCATTACTCATCCACCACCAACCCCATCACCACCCCCCCATTACAATCAGATTCAAAAAACTCCACCACCACCACTCTTCCTCTTCTTCCTCCACGTTTGTTTTCCTCCCCCTCACCACCATCTCCTTCCAAGTTCCACTTGCTCCACCCTCAACCACCATCTCCTTCCAAGTTCCACCTTGCTACCAAGTTCCTTCTGGTAAGTTTCATTTCTCTCCCCCTTCATATCCTGCTTTACTTATCATTGTAGTTAAAGTTCGTTTTGCACCACCATTGTTTGCTTGTATTCTGATGCTGTCGAGCTTGATACGGATTGTCTGTATCCGAACGAGTTCGGATTGTCTATATCCGAATCTGTTCGGAATCACAATGTCCGAAATAGTTAACCAGTTGCAGTTTGTTACATGCAGGCTGAATGACTGAACCGTACCTATATGAAGAAGATTTACTGGTTGATGCCGCATGCGGTTCTGGGAATGTTGAGCCTCCTAGCAATATCATTCCGTGGGTGCCCCCTCGTATAAGCGTGGACGCCACACATTTATTTACAACTGACCAGGTATTCATTGAATAATTATTGTTGGAACATACTACTATGTATTTGGAAAATGATGTGATGATCATTGAATAATTAGTGATGGTTGGTAGGATGTTTTATTTCTAGAGCAATATGTTATCATTGAACAGATATTTGATACTCGTGATGAGCTTGAACAATGGGCTAAGAATGTTGGAAAGGCGAATGGTTATGTGCTGGTGATCGCAAGGTCTGACTATGCTATAAGTGGAGGAAAGGTATTTGTTACTATTAAGTGTGCGAAGCATGGTATTTACAGGCCATACAAGGACCCGAATACATTCAAGTACAAAAAGACCGCATCACAAAAGACTGATTGTAAGTTTAATCTCAAAGGACGACCTACGAAGGGTGATAGAATGTGGTGGCTGAAAGTGATGGATGGTAAACACAACCATGAACCAGCTAAATCACTAGTTGGCCACCCCTACGTTGGTCGACTAACAGAGGAAGAGAAGGGGCTTGTGGGCACCATGACTAGTACTTGGACTCCACCGAGACAACTACTAGCGGCATTGAAGGAAAACAATCCAAGTAACTTGACTACAATCACTCAAGTTTACAGTTGCAACAAAAGGTTTAAAAAAGAGGAGAGGGGACCATTGACAGAAATGCAACATTTGATGAAGAAGTTGGTAGAAGCCAAGTATGTTCACTTTGAAAGGCAACAAGCTGATTCAAGTGAGATTAGGGATCTCTTTTGGGCTCATCCTGATGCGGTCAGACTCTTCAACACATTCCCTCATGTGGTCATCATGGATTGCACGTACAAGACAAACAGATATCAGATCCCCTTGCTTGAAATGGTTGGTCTCACTTCTACGGGGTTGACTTTCTCCATAGCATTTTGCTATATAGTTAGGGAGCACACAATTGACTATGTTTGGGCCTTGGAGTGCATGAAGTCTCTTATTGCCGATGATGCCAGATTACCTCAAGTGATTGTGACTGACAAAGATTTGGCTTTACTGAGTGCTGTTAAGCAATGTCTTCGCAATTGTACCAATTTATTATGCCGGTTCCACATAAACAAGAATGTGGAGGCAAAGTGCAAAGTGTTGATTGGCACGGATGATTTTGCCCTTTCAGTGATGAAGAACTGGAAATGCCTGATATATGCTGAAACAGTGGAACAATTTGATGAGGAATGGAAGGAAATGTGTGTCATGTGTAAGGACTTCCCAGATTTCATATCCTACATTTCTACTACATGGTTAAAGCACAAGGAGAAATTTGTGAGTGCGTGGACCAATTCTGTGTTGCATTTTGGAACTACAACGAGTAACAGGTACAATGCACACTTTATTGGTTGTGATCTTTTGTGATCTTTCATTTCATATCTTGCTTTATTACCAGAAATTGATAGAGTATGATCTTTTGTATGCAGGGCTGAAAGTGCACACTCAACCTTGAAGAGGATGCTGAAAGACGGCAGAGGTGACTTGTGCGCCTCGTGGGATGCAATGGATAGGTTGACCACTGTACGACACAATGAAATCAAGGCATCATTTGAGCGCAGTATCAACCTTGTAGAACATCGTTTCAAGTCGCCCATGTATACAAATATCAGGGGATTTGTGTCTAGAAAGGCCATGCAACTCATGGAAGATGAACAAAACAGAGTGATGCGTGATGGTTGTGGATGCGCATTCCAAGTTACCCATGGGCTTCCTTGTGCGTGTGCACTTCATAGTTATGATAGAATTCCGTATGAGGCAATCCATACTTTCTGGAAGATACTTGGTTGGGACCATGTACCCATTAGGAGTCAAGCCTCAAACCAAGGAGACCTCAAGTCAGAGATTGATGGCTTGACCACTTATTTCAACACTTTGGATGTTGCGGGCCAAAGTATGCTAAGGAGGAAGGTAAAGGAGCTCTATTGTCCTTCTAGTAGTTCACTGTGTCCTCCTCAAGTGAAGATAAAGCCCAAGCGCTCGTCCAAGGCTATGGAGAGTAAACCACCTAGTCAACAAAAACCATCCTTACAGCGTGATCCTTGTTATTGGGAACATGTTAACAATAGCCTCAAGCCAACACCTAACAAAGTCTCTTGTCCTCGAAACAAGAAGTCTAAGAAGAGCAAGCAGTCCTCCACCAGCATATACTTGGATGATTTGCCATCTTTCTTCCATCAATATATAGAAAAAGTCATAGATGTTATTGCAGATGGTAATTGTGGTTATAGATCAGTTGCTGCATTGTTCAGACCCGACATAGGTCAAGACGGTTGGCCTTTGATTAGGGAAGAGTTGCTTGTAGAACTCTCAGAGAATACCGCTTACTATAGCAACATATTTGGTTATGAGAGGGTTCAGTCTCTACAAAATCGTCTCATCCTTCCGATTGGTACAATTGCAACTGAAGACAAGTGGATGTCTCTACCGGAGATGGGGTACCTCATTGCTACGAGGTTTCAAGTTGTCTTCATCTCCATTTCACTAAAAGGTTGTTACACTTATCTGCCATTGAGAGGAGGCGCCCCACCGGAAGTACATCCCGTTATAGCAGTTGGTCACGTCACCAACCACTTTGTTCAGGTATAACTTTTGTTAAGTACCTTACACTCGCTTGTCACGTTAAATTAGTATACTTTATTGCTATACTCTCAAATGTAGCTCAAGCTTAAGCCGGGACATCCTATGCCAACAATAGCTCCCCAATGGCCGTTTTTGGCCAAAGAACCCACCGACCAATGGATCTTCCCGTATGCGGCGCGTTTGGCTACATTTACGGCAGAATTGAATGCTTGGATTGATCCTACGGGTGGTCCTCAAGAGAATGTCTTTATAGACCTTGGAGAAGATTGAGACTAGGATTGATGTTTGTTAATTTGTAGCAATGACATATGTACCACTAATTAGAAGTTCAAAGTATTATGATGTAGTATTAAACTGTTTCTCATGTGCATTTTATCTGTTTCTGCCCTGCAATGTAGCTGGTTATGAGAATTTGTGATTCTGCCTGCATTGTTTCTGGTACTGGCATTTTAACTGGTTAGGCAGATTTCGGAACTTGGGTTTCCGAAGTACTTCGGAAGGCTAATGTCCGTATTATTAGAGTCAGGTAAAATGCCACCCCATTTGTTTTCACCATTCGGAAGGCTCTAGTCCGAAAACTATAGTTCGGAACTACGGAGTCCGAAATGTTTCGGACGACTCCTTTCCATTTCCGTGTCATATACTTAAATTTGGCACCCCCAAGTTTAAACAATCTTCGACATTAAGGTTTCCGAGACAGTTCGGATTTATAGGATCCGAACAACTTCGGAATCTGGGGATCCGAACGTTAATTTTTTTTCTCATTTTAATTTTAAGTCTCTCCATCACTATCCACAACCAACCACAACCAACCTCATTACTCTCATCCAACCACAGCCAACCTAATTACTATCAACCACCAACAACAACCAACCCCATTACTCCTTCATCTATAAATTTGCTTGATTTAAGCTTTCTTGTATTCATCCTCTCCTTTCATTCTTTCAACGAAACCTTCAAAATCAAAATGGAACAAGATTTGCCCACCTTCATCCGCCCTTGCAAACTCCGAGGCAACTCTTCTGCAAGTTCTCGTCCTCTCATTCCCGGCCCTGCTGGTGTTGTCCAGGCCGCCATGATTCAACGCAGCTCCACCACCGACGGACACCTCATTCCAACCCAACAATTTGTTAGGCGCGTCGTCGAAGACGGTCACGACACTGATCCCGATTTTCACTCCAATGCCTGGCTTTCAGCCCTGCAATTAGGCGGATCTGCAACTCCTCTGGGTTCCATCACTCACCATCTAGAAAGGGTCGATCTCATCGTCGCAGTTATCAAATCATGCACGCCAAACGGATTCGGCGATGTGTCAGTTACCCTGAAGGTATTTCCATCTTCCGCGTTCTTTTTCATCAATGTCATGGTATTTAAATGTCCTCTGTCAATGCCATATGAGTTTGAGTTTCAGGATCCTACGGGCACTGTCGGTGCTAGTGTCCATCACAAGGTTTTCACTGAAAGCGAATTCGCGAAGGACATAAATGTTGGATCTGTTATGCTTATCCAGAAGGTTTATTATTTCTAACCGACTTGACTATTGTTTCTACTTCTTTAGACAAGTTGAACATTATTTCTTCCTTTTTTGCTTTTAGGTAGCTGTGTTTTCTCCTAGAAAATCTAATTGTTACCTGAACATAACATTGCCCAACATAGTTAAGGTATGGAAATCTTTTTTACACATATATAGTTAAAATAAAAGTGACTGTGGATTTTTACACATCTCAATTTTCGTTTATGTGAATTTTCACAGGTATTCTCCAGTGACTGTGGACCTCCATCAGAAACATTCACCGACATTACAGAAGATTGATTAATGTTATTTGGCTAATTTTGAATTATTTGCAACTTTAAAAAATCCTTGACCTGGATTATGTAGGCTATGTTGCGTCCCTTGAATTATGTACGTTATTTTGCTTCAATTGGATTATGTGCGTTATTTCACTTCCCATTGGATTTTGTTTGTTATTTTACCTGATTTAAAAAGAGATAAAAATGTAATCAAATCAGGTAAAGCGTGATAATGTGAAATCCAAACTAATAATGCGATAAAAGTACAGACCGATAATAAAGCGTGTATAAACTAATAGTGCGATAAAAGTACACATAATAATAATGTCACTGCCCCCTGCCCCTACGACCCACCCTACCCCTACGACCTCTGCCTCCGCCTCTGCCACCTCCTCTATCTCCACCTCCACCTCCGCCTCCTCCTCTGCCTCGACCTCTGCCTCCTCGTACACCAACGAAAGTGACGCCCTGGGTCCTGCTCAAGTCTCTGATGACAGTGAGGCACTTCTCTAATAAAGTGCGGGAGCGTGTATCTCTAGGGGGACCGTCGTCGACCTCAAGTCCCTGCTCTAGCAAATCAACGACCCGACGCAAAGAAGCCTGAAAATAAATCAATATACATGTTAGTAAACCGCATACACAAAACCACAAATGCATAAAGAAAATTAAGTTCACACTTACCACAGCACTGAGATCGGCCCTACTCTCATCCGGGATGATGAACCGGTGAGATACACCGGTGTACCAGTCCAGGTAATCATCTACTGCCGCTCCATCCACTATACTAGGGACCCCCTCTGGAATCAAGTGTGGCTCATAATCCTGGTATGCTGCATCAACGACCTCCGCAGCAGAACTCATGCCCATCACAACAGATGGGTGTCGCGGGATAGGCTGCACGTACTCAAACTGCCGCATCACACGCTCAGGAAGATGAGGTCGCACGGCCTCCCGATGAGAGACCAAGAAGGGTTTCGGAATGTAAGGTTTCGGAATGAAATGGGATTGACCGTGTTTTGTTTTAATACTAACAGTATTCGGAACTGTTCCTTCCGAATCATTTAGGAATACCTGAATCCGAAGGCCTACGGATATTGTTGTTCCGAAAATAAACACGCAGGGACATTATGGTATTTTCCCACACTTAAGTGGGGTGGCATTTCTAAGCCCTGGGGTGCCAAATCCAGGGCTCTATGTTAGGTGGTTGATTCACTCTTGTTGAAGGATCAATTTAACTGAACTGAGAGGAGATAAAGTGTAGGTAGTTAAGAATAATTTGCTCTTGGCAGACGCTTGAGGATAAAGTGCTTATGCTTTCAAGTCATCTAGTATAATGTTTAGTGAAACGTCACAGTTGCGCTAAATAAAATGCATGCAAAAATGTGCGTGTATGTATGGTATGTGTCGTATGAGAAATATCTTCTTATGTGTAAACGGAAATAATAAATTGTGGCAGTTACACCTAATCATGAACGATCAAGATCTAATTGTCATGATTTATTTCTTCCATTCTCATATAAGAAAATCTTTCTCATGCATATGCACATAAATTTGTCTACTTATCTACGATGGTATATATATTTAAATAACAAAGTTGTCTAAATTACCCTATATGAAGTTAGGATTAAATCATTGTAGTCTTAGACCAATGCTATTTAAGATAAGTGAGTTAGAAATTTCATATTTTATAACTTTTTAGAAAGCAAAAGGGATATATTGGCAGATAGTAATGGCAAGATACAAGTCCTCTAATACAACCTC
Organism: Lotus japonicus; assembly: GCF_012489685.1. Taxonomy (NCBI): domain Eukaryota; kingdom Viridiplantae; phylum Streptophyta; class Magnoliopsida; order Fabales; family Fabaceae; genus Lotus; species Lotus japonicus. The sequence goes on from NC_080045.1 coordinate 16,866,333, forward strand.
AAAATCAATCAAACACCACAAGATCCAAGGCCCCTCTCCGCCCAAACAAAACCCAAACCTCTCATATTTTATAAGTTATCTTAAATGCCACTAGTCTATCTAGAACTATGGTGATTTAACTCAAATTTTGTCTATGATCATTTAGACAGCCCTTAAATAAATATAAATATTCATGTAGAATTTACTAACCTTTTTCAAAATCACTTAATGTGCATACAATATATTATAATTTAAATTATATGTATCGTATGAGGATCGCTAAAACAAATAGTTGTATTTATTTCGGAGCCCATGGGCGTGATGACTAGGGCGTGGAGTGTTCTGTCGATGGGAAAATATTTGGGCATGGTGTATGATTGTTCACATGCGTTTGCCCTTAATCAGATTGCAACCCAGATTTCTGCACGCGGGAGATAAGAGATAGTAAGTGCTCTTTTGACTTGGAAGCCCTCTGGCTTTCTCTGTTTTTGGGTAGGTGTTTTCTCTGTGTTGCTTTACTTTTAGATTCTCTTTGGGTGACTTTTGGATGGTTTTTCCCCTTTTGAGAAGGGTTGTGTATTCTTGCCAATTCAATCATTTTTATATATATTTATATATTTTGCTTTCGAAAAAAGAAAAAGAAAATGTTGTATGAATATGTAATAGCCATTTTCCAAAAAAAAAAATATCATTCAATGTGTGCGTGGTATTCATTCATATGTTACTAGATATAATACTTGGGGTGTTGTACGGGTTTATTTTTTATTTTTAAATTATTTTAGTTTAAATAAATATTAAAATACTTTTAATTATAAAATATAACGGTATAAAAATAATTGTGTTCAGACATTTTAATACAAATTGTATTAGAGTTTAATAATTAGTATAGAAGTAATTTTAACAACTTTAAAAAAAATTAACAATTCAATAATATTTTTATTTAATAATAAGAAAAATAATTAAATTATTTTAAAATTAATAAGTGATGATCAAGAAATGCACAAGAAAGGGGGGTTTGAATTGTGCCCTTGAAAAACTTTAAGATCCAAATGATAGTTGATGATATACGATGAACTTAATCGTTTGGCGCAACGAATAAGCAAGAGTAAATGAAAGAGACAATGACACACAAACTTTTATACTGGATCACCCCCATAACGATAGGGTTACATCCAGTCCTCGGCGTTGACCGAGATTTCACTAAGGGTGAGTTCCAAAGACTCCTCCTTACAAGTATTCTTCAGTTTGCCTCCTCAGGCAAGAGTATTATTTAGCAACTGCTTGTCCATGCATTGAGTATTATAGCTTCTCCAAACATTAGCGAGTATTCTTTCAGCACTACCTCTCCAGGCATTGAGTATTAGACATGACTCCTCCCAACAAGTATTATTGTACATGCCTCTCTAGGCATAACGAGTATTCTTGTCCATGTCTCTCCAGGCATACAAGTACTTGAAGGTATGAAAAACACTAGAAATGAGGGGGGGGGGGTTTGAATTGGGTTTTACGTTTAAAAACTTTCCCTCTAAGATTTTACCAAATATTCTCGGTTTCAAGAACACAAAGTGCAAGAGATAAAGAGATGAGAAAAGCACACATGTGTTTTATCCTGGTTCACCCGATGAATCCTTCAAGCTAATCCAGTCCACCCGTTAAGGTGATTTATTCCTTCGTAGAATGAAGGTGATCCACTATTCAAATATTGTTACAACAGCTCTAGCACACCTTGCTCAGTGTCTATCAAATCTAAGAACTAGCAACACTAAGACACACAAGTCTTAGTCTTATCAAGAAATATGACCTAACCGGTCTCTCAAGGGAATACAAACAGATTTGTAGAAGGTTTGGGTTTACAATGAGTTGCTAAGGTAAACACAATAAGAAGCAGGAGTAAACATAATAAGAACAATGAAGAAATATTGCTAAGGTATTCGCTGGTCAGTTTCACTTGGATTGCATAATAGTTTCTTAGCCGATTTCTTCTCTCTTTAGCCTTTAAATACTCCAAGGTTTTGGTGTTGTATTCGTTGAGAGAATCTAACTGTTGGAGGGAAATTATGGAAATTCCAAAACCTGTTGTGGCTGAACCTCGTTAAGTAAGGCGGCAGAATAGTACACTGCTTTTGTACTATTGATAATGACATTTGTCTTATCCTAGTTGAACTCTGATCTTTGGAGACGCTTCGAGAACCTCTAAAGAAAATTGATCAGAGTCACGAGGAAGCTTGGATACTCTGACCTTCATAACTTCTGTTTCTGGATCGTTCACTCAGAACTTCTGGTCTTCAGAATCAGAAGCACTTTGGTATTGAGAGCCATCTTTATCTTGGACTTCAGAGTCTTCAAGTCTTCAGCTTTTGGATCGTTCGTTCATAACTTCTGGTCTTCAGAATCTTCAGAACTTGAATCTTCAGATCCCACATCAGAGCTTTAATCTTCAGAACATCTGAAGCATATACTACCGTTCAGAAGAATGTAGTGATTGCAGAAGCGATTCACTGGTCACTCTTTGGTCTTTAACTTCCGATGAATATGTCTTTGGATCAGAATCAGAACCTGTTTTTCAGACACTTAAAAGACAAACGTTAGAGTACCATAGTTGTTCATACACAAATATAAACTTGTTATCATCAAAACATAGAGTTGTACCACCTGACCAAATCCTTGTCTTACAGTACTCTTTGTCCCTGCCTCTCAAGGCAGTTGAGTATTCTTTGGCCACCTGCCTCTTCAGCAATTGAGTATTCTTAACGCCTCTTCAGGGTCACGAGTATTCTAAGGACTCCTCCTCCTCGATTATTAGACGATATTCCTCCCTACAAGTATAAAGGACTTCTACTAAATGATCTTTTTAAAGACCATTTCTCCTACTTTATAATCTCTTCTTAATAAGAGGGGTAGTAGTGATATGAAGCACTAAGAACTATAAAGTATTATAGAATTACTTTATGTTCTTTTACAACAACAAAGAAAATAAAAGATCTATCTCCTAAGTGTGTTTCTCCTTGTTGCAGAGGTTGTTGAAGATGTCTTCTTTTGAGCTTGAGTCTCTAGACTTTCCTTCAGACAACAAGAATATGATCTTGATAGCGCGTTTGGAAATCCCGAACTGGGTTAGGATGTTCTGCTTGAATCCCAATTCAAAATTCTAAAAGTCATATGTTTGGATTTGCAAAAGCCAACATGTGAAGTCTTCAGTCTTCATATTTATAGCTCCTGATCTTCTATGAGTAGAGATATAGCAGTTGGATGCTCTTCACATAAATTATGACCGTTGCATCGAATTGTGCTAAAGTCAGTAAAACGTGTTGATTTGGTACAACTTGATGCAGACCTAATGTAAGACCCTGGTTTTTAGTTATAGAATTAAATAATTAATTTCCAATTCACGCTTAGGTTTCGATGTATCGTGAAGGGAACCTGAACAAGTGTTCACTAGATTGGATGACTTAATGAAGGAGAAAGTTTAGGAATGTCTAAGAATAGTGCTATAATCGTTTTAAGTTATATCACAAGCCTTTTTCACTTCCGCCTTAGGGCGAGAGCGTTAGTAAAAGGCTAGTCCGCTCTTAACGCAATGTATAAGCGAAATTCAAAATCATCAGAGAAATATAAGTATTTCTCTTTATCCTTTCCATGACTAGTATTTCGATACGACACTCTAGACTGTACGCACGATAGGTTTCATTTCTCGGAAGTTCGACGAAATTAAATTCTATCTTCTCAAAGACTTAACTTCTAACAAAGTTTCCATCCGCGTAATCTTATTTCCTTCGACGACCGCAACCTTTCTTCAGAAGGAAGTTTCTTCATCCGACGTCAGCTGCAAAAAATATTTTTTCGGGTTAAATCAATTCATACCGTTATTGGATCGTTTACTTCAAATCCAAGAAACCTGTTTTGAGTGCTGGAATTCTGTCGCCAGAAACTCACTTAGAATTCACAGAGGAATGTACAGGAAAAATCGGAATCGCGAAATATTCATTTTCCCGCGTTTTCTCTTTCCTATAAATAGCCAAAAATCAAAAGAATATCAACACCAACCCGCGAGCAAGGAAGGAAGGAGGGAGAGGAAGTTTTCCACCGATTCTTGACCGATCATCGTGTTGTCAGTTGCTACGTGTTGACATCGAGGTACTTACGTTACTTCTTACCTTTGATCGTCAATTCTGTCGTTTTTCTACATCTCTTTCTATGCTCAAAGTTTTGAGTTTTATTGTAAAACTGTCCAAATAACATGATTTATCTTTCAAAACTTCATCTCTACCATTCATACGTCATAATTACTCCGCCGATGTCCGCCGATTCTCGCCGGATCATCATAGAGATTGAAAACTGTCCAAAAACTCATTTTTCCGCTGAGGGTTTGCTTTTTGAATCAAAAACTCTCGACTTAGCTTAGCGTCAGTAGGATTAGTTTCTATAAACGTCGTTGTTAACAAACTCATCAATTTTATTTCTCAAAATTCCAAATTTGAATTTTTGAGCTTAAAACCTTGACCAAATTATCCCTATTTTAGTTTTCGACCCGATAACTTTTCCGAGCTTTAGTTCACCCTAGATACGACCTATGATAACCTAGGAATCAAGTTTGATCGAAGAAAAAACACCGGAACACTAAATTTAGTGTCACGGCTGAGAGCACCATTAAGGGGAGGAAAATTTATCTTTTTCGCGAAACCCGTCTTCTCGTGTTAGGTTATCGTACTCTGGACTCTGGAGCTTATAATGCTTCGTATGACGTTAGTAAATATTTTTAGGTTAGTATTGACTTGTTTTGATTGAATTCTGCTATGTTTGCTCAAAAGGTTCGACTGTGGAAACCTTGGGAGCTGTAGGAGAAGTGAGTGAAGGAACCTTGCCGTGTCAAACTGGACGACCCGGAGATGAGTGTAACTTACTTACTAGATAATGACTTAGGCTTCGATAAATTCAACTTGCTATTTGTTTATGCTTATGATTGATTAAGTTGATCTGGAAAATGTTTTATGAGGCTTCAGCCGTTGTTAATCAATAGAGATGTGTGTCTCCGTTTTCTGGGGCTTCGGCCGACATTGGTGTTGTTTCTTGATTATTGTTATGGTTGTTGATAATTGATTCACATGCTATACGTGCTAAGTTGTTAATCATAAGATGTGTTGATATATGTGCTCATGTTTTGTTGGATAGTACTAACTATATTGTGCAATTATACATATATCTGTTGAACGTCAGAGTGTGGGGAAACGGGTAGTTATGCCACACTAGTGACGAGATTTTGGGAGAATGTTTGATTGGACGAACCAATGTTTGGGTCCTTATCGTTTTAGTGTATCGAGATCTTCTCAGGGAGTTACTTTGGATGATGGAATCTTTAAAACTTATAGAGTTAGAGACAAAAATAAATGGAAACTATTTTACAAAAGAAATTCATAATACACTAAACAACATCCGAACACTATAAATAATGATAACAATCTCTGAAGGAACACTAATCTTTGCTCGATGAGCAGTTTTGTTGTTTAACTATCTAAAGGATAAGCCGGGGAAACTAATAAGTTTCTAAGTACGTTGATACTCTTTTGCTCGGTGAGTAGTTTGTTGTTTGGCTATCTAGGGGATAAGCCGGGGAAACTAATAAGTTTCTAAGTACATTGGTACTCTATTGCTCGCTGAGCAGTTTTGACCATCCGATGGATGAGTCAGATGACTCGAGTAGTCAGCAAGGGTGTTTGCACTATTTTGTTGTTTGGATACATTTTTGTCACATAATCGACATTTACCTTAGGATATTTTTACAGACAACATATTAGCTAGAACACGTTGTCGGGTGAGGTCGATACGTTGTTTGACTAACCATATTGCATCATGCATACATATTGAGGTTAAATGCGATGGGATGTCGGACCTCGGTGAATCAAAAAATGATCATAAGATCGGGTATTCACATAAGAACACCGAGTGTGTTTCTTAGTAGCAGACGGAAATGGCAGACCTGCGGGTTATGGCTGATCTCACTACATTTGTTTGGTTGTAAGAGACGCCCGAGCGGAAATGGTTAAACACTAGGCCAGTGTTAGGACTGACTCAATGCTGCCCAGCCTATCCGGAGCATTTCTTGCAGCATGACATTGCATGTCATAATGCATTGATGACTTGATGATTTGATGTTAGTGAACATCGTTATATTATTTGATAACTTGTTGAGTTGTCAATAAATATCTATTGTTATTGCAATTTGAGGATATGATACTTACATGCTATGATAAGCCTATTGAACCTAAGTATCTATTCCCGTATACTTTACTTGTCGTTTTTAATATATATATATTATTCTATGAGTTGACCTTCGCGCCTTGGCTTTGTGTGTATGCTTGTGTTTGGGCGGTCGGCCTGCTGCCAGATGTCGATGGCTGACTGGTTTACGATGGTTCACCCTTCGGGAGGGACCAGGTATGAGATGCTAGATAGGACTAGCCCCGCCGCATGTTGACTGACCTCGCCAGTCACCGGGCAATCTATATAGGGAGAGTTATGGAGGACATGATAGATGATCTTGGGAACTTGACTAAAGGAGTGTTGCGACGCTACTCTGTGAGCTTTAACCTGTCGCCTACTGTGAATTGTGGACCTGGTACTGGAGCACCACCACCACCGTCTTCTGACGATGAGGATCCTTCTGAGGATGAGGCTGCTAATGGAGCATCATCTGGACCGAGTTCTCCTGCCGATGTTGACCATTCGAACGCCGCGTCTTCTTCTAGGCATGTTGAGCCAAAGGAGGAGCCTGTCACCGCTTCTACCACCCACTTCGGGGCATCTACTTCCTTCAGTGGTTATCGCGTGGAACCTTTGGTCCACGTGATGGAGGAGGATGTGCTCACCGACGTGGTGGATGTGGAGAATGAGGTTTCTAGGTCAGTGATACGGGCAGTGAAGAGGGAGGTACTGGATGTGGACAGAGGGGTGATCGTCCTGGATTTTGACACTGATGACGACTATGCTAGTGAGGAGGGGGAGGAGGAGTGTTGATAGACTCGCTTCCTCGGGTGGTTAGAGTAGGTGTCGTTTCGTAGCTCTGATTTGTCATTTTCTTATTTTGGGGTAGGGTAGGTCCCCGACTATAAGCTTTTTGTGTGGTTCTCGTCCATGAGGATTAAGGGAGTTTTTCGGACGTAGGACGTCTCGAGGATGCCATTTTGGGCTGACTTACTCACTTGGAGGACTGTATTTATAAACTTATCACTCTGACTTTGGTTTTGTACATATTTTCTTGCGGGCTTACTTTCTGTTACTTTCTATCACTGGAGGTTACTCATGACGTGACTTTGATTACAGCGGGGGCTGTAAATATATTGTACATTAGTTATGTTTATCGCATTTGGGTTGTGTCTTTACTTTGGAAAGTCTTTTGTTTTAAAAAGAAAAAAGAAAAAAAAAATACCTGCTTTTTCGCTTTATTTTAAATTTTGAGTTACTAAGTGACACCCACAAATCGGGATGTTACACCTAATGGCTTGGAAGTTCAACTTTGTTTAGCATAGGTCGAGTACTTTCCGTTGAGATGACCAAAGACTCTTTGATAGATGGAGCGTTGTATCTTCAACCTTGGTTATTGCACCGTGTCAGATCACGTGCTGCTGCAAATGCCGAGACTTCTTCGATACGCTTCCTTGTGGACTTTCTTCATTCAGACGATGATGCATATTCGATTTAAGCGGTAGCTTGAATACAGTTACTAGCGTCGTCTCTTCACCTTTCAATGGATGTTTGCCTTTCTGATATGGACGATGGTTGTAGGAAAAGTGAATTGAAGCTTCTTCCTTACGAGATGGATGATTTGATGATGTCTGGTTAAGGAACAGTCGACATAGATGATGGACTTCATCCCATTCCTATAGAGATAAGAGAAAACTTTAGATCTGAATATTATGAAAATTTCCCTTGGTCATTGTGCGTAATTGATGGTTGCTTGAAGCTTAGAACTTTGACCTCTCTCTCTTCTATGTAATCAGAGATCTTTTTCATATTGACATGATCGATGTTTGCTTTCTCAGAATATCGTTTCTTCTGGTTGGCCAGTCCAAGTTGGACTCTTCGTTCTCCTGTGCAAGTTGTCCTTATCTTTCTTTTGCAGACGGCCATTCTTTCTCCATGAGACGATCCTGCTCTTCTTTTGGAAGTCTTATGATCTTTTGCTGACATCTCTTCTTTTAATCAACTATTTGATGTATATTGTCTTGTCTTTTTTTCAGCTTTTCTCATAATCTTCATGTTGAAGAATCGTATCTCTTGTTGTAATAGTTCCTTCTGACAAAACAATCTTCAACTTTCTTCTTGATCTTCCTTGTCATCTTCGTCTTTTCCTCATGTAGACGGTCTTTGCAGATATAACTTTCTTCTTTGCAATCGAACCATCTGATTAGAGCAAATGACTAATTACTTAGACTGTACTTGTTTTTTCCGAGTTCCAATGCATGTGGAATTCCATACTAAACGAGTAGATCATAAGTTCTTAGTTATTCGATTGTGCATGTTTTATCCTGAAGTTCAATTCATATTACGTTCCAAGACAAAACAAGTAAATCACATTTATATAGCTCATCAAAAGTAAACAACAAGGATATCATTAATAGACTTCTGGAGAACTCTTGAAAATTGTTATTATTCAAAATTGGGTAGACGAAGAAGGCGTTTGAACTTAACAATATGTAAGTTTTTAATATCACGAAATAAGCTGTAATAACATTTTTTTTATACTTTTTACCGGAAAAAAAAATATGTTGGGAGAGTCAGTCACAGTTTCCCAAATAGGTTTATACATTTCAAGACCAATAACAATAAAGTAATTTTAACTCTTAAAATTATGATAAATCATATCTTTAACAGTGTAAAATATTATTTAATAAATTTAAGTTTATTCAACTTTGATTGTAAATGTTTTTCTGAAGTCCTTTTTAATAATATATAATAGATTAGAAAAATTAAAGAATTTTTTTTCAAATAATACACACACATTATTGTTAGTAGTAAATACCTTATAGAAAAAAAATTAAATTATTTTATCTAAGTGATTTATTAATAAATATAATTTTATTCATATTTTTTTTCCAACAAAAATAAAATTGTAATTTTTAATATATTTTCACTAATCTAAAATTCAAGTCAATTTTTAATTTTATAAATGGTATTATTTAATGTAGGTAGTTGAATAACATTTGAGACTACAATATTTTACAGTTTCTTATTTTATTATTTAATATATTTATGACAAATGAAACATTTTATTGCTTAATATATTAGAATGAGTAGTATATATATATATATATATATATATATATATATTTATTTATTTATAGATGATTGATTGATATTAATATTGATTGATTGGTTATCACAAATTAATTTTAATATTTTTTGTTTGACTTTAGTAATTAATAATTTTCTTATTGTAAAATATATTTAAATTAACATTTAGTTATTCAAATTAATTAATTTTTAATATTTTTTAATAAATATATTATCAAATAATTGTTTTTTGAAAGTGAATTATCAAATAATTAATAATATCACTCTTAATTAACAAGATCATTGTGTAATAAAATTCACAAAAAATTAAAAGTTAAAAACTCATTTAATGTGTATATGATCCATTATAATAATTTATGTTATTAGCATATTAGTGAGATACTAAAAGTAAAATATAATTAAAATTAAAATTAGATAAAATATTGTATGTCAACAACTCATTCAAGTCCTTTTAATACATTACTTATTTTATCTGTTACAAAAAAAACATTACTTATTTTATCACCACAAAATAGTATTTTCATCTTTTACATATTTTCTTTGGGAAATTCATTATACATGATAAATTATGTTTTTCCTTTATTTTTAATATATTAGTAAATTAACTCTAATATTTTAAAATATGTAATAATGTTTTTAGCATATAAGTAAGATATTGAGAATAAAATATATCTACAATTATTGGTATCTGTAAAACCACAACCCAATCACTCCTTCAAACTCTTTATTGTTTTTCTTATCTTAAAATCATTCATGTCTAAAATTTTCATTTTTTTATGATAATGCATTAATGTGTGATAAATTATGACACGTGGTCTTCAAATCTTATCAGAATAATCAAACATTGTAATCATATTTTCCTAAAAAATTTCTTAAAGGTATGAGTTCAATCTCCTATAAAACCCAAACTGTCCAAGACAAACAATGCATTAAAAATTTAAACTCCGTAGTACTTTATTTTCGATTGTAGCCATGACTAGGAAGAAGGTGAAACTTGCCTATATCTCTGATGACACGGCAAGAAAAGCAACCTTCAAGAAAAGGAAGAAGGGTATCATAAAAAAGGCGAGTGAACTCACCATTCTTTGTGGGATTCCTGCATGTGCTATAATTTCAAATCCTTTTGATACTCAAGCTGAAGTTTGGCCAAACCCAGAAGTAGCCAAGCAATTGATTGACAGGTATCAGAATGCATCTGTGATAGATGAGAGCAAGAATGTAAACCAAGAGAGCTTTATCATGCAGAGAATTGCCAAAGCTAAGGACCATCTAAAAAAGCTGCGTAAGGAGAACCGTGAGAAGGAGTTGACCATAAAAATGTTCAAATATACGAAGGAACAAAACTTTCCAGACAACGTAACTGTTGAAGAAGTGAAAGAAATCAATGAGTTGGTCGTGAAAAAACAGAACGAGATTGAAAAAACAGAACGAGATTGAAAATCGATGAGTTGGTCGAGAAATCGATTGGCCTAATGTTTTACATTAGTACTTTATGTGATTTTTATGTTGTGTTCAATAGAATGGCCCCTTTTTTGTGAGTGAATTTGAATAAATAATAATAATAAGTTGTCTTTCAAATTCTCTTATCAAATGCTAAAAGTTCTTTACTTAAATTCTTGTACTTTAAATCAATAAGAATCCATTGTAAAATTACACCCTTAATCAGTTTGGTCAAAATTCTCTTGGTTATGGACACATTGCAACCTAGTAAAAACCTAGGTAATGTAGAACAAACAAATGTTATTTAATCACTTTGTAAATATGAACTATCAAGATTTTTGTAAAATAATGGTTTTGGATTTTTTTTTTTTGAAGAAATCAAGTTTTAACCCACATCCAAAAGCAAAACACACAACCCTCACCCTGGCCACATTATGAACTTTGAGATTGAGCCTCATCAAAACCTTACTTGGGAAAACCCCATGGAAAAACCCTAATGAAGGAAAAAGAGTACCCAAATCTCAAAGAGGCCAAAAATCCCCATTACAAACCCTTAGAAGTACAAGACAAGATACTAAATAAAATGACTAAAGTCAAAACCAACCCAGTACATATGAAATGAGAATACATATTCAGCTACCACTTGAAATTGCAGCTTCCCTCAATATATCTCCTTCAAATAACATTTGCAATGTATTCTTCCACTTACTTCCAAGATAAATGTTAACACACTCCAAGCATGTGCCACACGTCCATGATTTCCTATCTGCACAATTGATATTGAAAAGAAACAATAATCCATACACCTATGATCAGTCACAGACTCAATAAACCAGTCCAATATGCATCATGCACCCACATGAGAAATCAATCTCGTGCCATAGATAAAGCCAATACCATTACATAACCAAATCCAGTACCAAATTAAAAACACAGTACTCCTCCAAATAAACTCCACACCAGGCAACATTCAGATACTATCATGAAAATAAAAAGTCAAATAAGAAAAATCTATTTTCAGTAAATCAAATTCTTTTAAAAACTTAATGATTATTTCAATTCGACCCACTTAAGCTAGTTAAAATATTATTTTGTATAAATAATTAAAAAGGAAAAATAGAAATAGTTTTTCATTGTGGGCTAGAAATGTAAAGATTTAGAATTCATAAATTAAACTGAGAATGAGTTAGATGATATTTTAATTGAAAAGTTAGTGTAGGATGAGAAAAATAAAATTTAAAGAAATGGTACTATTAGTTTTATGATTAAATAAGTACGGGGCGTATCAAGTGAGAGCAATGTTTATTGTGAGAGATGAGAGCATCAAATCGTGACTATTAAATCTAACATGAATGGTCAAGATTAAAACATAAATTCACAAGACTTTTTAAAAAAGTCACATGACCATTTAATGACATTAAATCTCAACCACTCATTTATGATTTAATGATCACGATTTGATACTCTTATCTCTCACAATAAACATTGTTCTCACTTGATACGTCCCCTAAATAAGTAGTACTCTATTTTACAATTCAGTACAATAACTTATATTCTTATAAAATATTCCATTTTAAAATATGATGATTTTTTCTTTCTCGAAATTATATCTAAATATTTAATTGCAAAATATGATAATTTTTCCTTTCTCAAAATTATATCTCTTCTTTGATCAAGTTTTTATCTCTTTTAATTTATCATATAAATATAAATTAAATATAAAAAATAAAAATATTTTTTAGATAAAAAAATATTTGATTGACTTCGTACCTTATTAAGATAAGATATCATTAATTCTTAAAATTCAAAATAACGATAAATTTAATCATTCGTTTATTTACTTCAAATTTTGTATTTCAGAAGCAATGAAGCTTCATGATAATTAAAAGGCCGAATTAAGAATCTAAGAAAATATTTGGAGGGGGAGGGTGAAATAAGAATCACGATAGAAAATATGAAAAACTTTGGAGGGTCAAAAAAAGAATAAAGAAAGTTCTATATAAATATAAAAATAAACAAGGACACAAGAAAGGATGTTGAATTTTGTCTTTAAATCTATTTGAAAAACAAATTTAATTCTTTTATATATTTCCCTTAGTTAGTAACAGCGGATTAAAGATACATAGTAACCAATTGAAAAGAGAAAGAATATAAAAATTTGTGGTTCACCCAACATGCTATGTCTAGTCCTTGGTATCCACCAATGATTTCCACTAATCAACCAAGTATTATGGACTTTTCCTTCACAAGTATTCTCATGGACATCTCCTTATCAATTATTCTTAGGGGCTTCTTCTTACAAGTTTTCTCAAGGACTTATCCTTACTTTGAAAGAAGGGTTTTCTTCTACTCTAATTCACCTGTAAAGAAGGATGTAGAAAACTTAAGCTCAAGGTTCTCAATGTTCTTTCATTTCATTGAAGTTGTATCTCTCTAGTCTTCAAGAAGTTTCTTTTATACATGCTCTTCATTATTTTACAGATGACTTGCATGAGAAAGAGCCTCTTCAACGGTTCCATTCCAACTTCTCTTTTTTTATCCAACGATTATTTTCTTCACTCATGTTAACGTCTCCTTGTTGTGCATTTAATCATTTGAAATTTGACAACTTATAACAAGAAGCACTACCAATAAGATGATGTGAAAAGTAGCCTAGAAGATTTGTATCAGTTTTTCTTTGGTGAAAAATGCTATGCAGACAAGACTTCTGACGTGATGGATTGCTTCTCTTTTACTGTAGAGCGTGTATATGAAGAAAATATGTTTTTTTATTAATTTTTATATACTAAAGAAGTCTTCACCTTACATTTAACCTTTTTTCTCATATGGTGTACCATTCTTCCAATGGACTATGTCTTTAAGCAGGGGCGTATCCAGGATTTTCTTGTCGGGGGCAAAATATAAGATTAAAAAAATTTTCATTGAATATTATATAAACTTTAACGGTTTAAATACTCTGGAGGTCCCTGAAATTGTTCTCCGTACGAAAATAAGTCCCTGAATTTTTTAATCAGAATAGGTCCCTACTCGTCTTTCCAGCTTATGTGGCTTAATTTTTGCTGAGTCAAATATCCCACGTGACTTTTATATTTTTTTAAATACACATGGATTAAAAAAATAAAATTAAACATTTAAGTTTAAAATTAAAATCTTATTAACCTAATTAACCCTAAATTCCTAAATCTAAGGGTATAATTTTAATTTTAAATGTTTAATTTTAAATTTTAAACCTAATTAGGGATTTAGGTTAATTAGATTAAGGGTTTAATTTTAAATTTAAATGTTTAATTTTATTTTTTTAATCCATGTGTATTTAAAAAAAAATTAAAAGCCACGTGAAATCAATGACTCAGCAAAAATTGAGCCACCTAAGCTGGTAACACGAGTAGGGACCTATTCTGATTAAAAATAAATTTCCAGGGATTCGGAATCGGAAAAAAAATTTCCAAGGACTTATTTTCATACGGGGAACAATTTCAGGGACTTCCAGAGTATTTAAGCCAACTTTAAATTATAAAAGATTATTTAAATACAACTCTTCGTTGTTTTATAGTACTAAATTTACCTATTATTGTATGAATATACATTTTTCAGCAATTTCTCTCTCGATCTATACAACTAATAAATTTCTGAGAAGATCATCTTCAATTTTGTTGCAAAGCCGAAGTCTTATCAACTTTCATTGCATAAAAAGATTGCTCTGTAGATGCTGTTGAAAGAGAGAATATCAAAACAAGACGGAACAATCTAACAACAAGTGGAAATATTGTTAATGTCTTTATCTTTTTGAATGATAATGTCTTAGTTGGAACGACAAATTTCTCTTTTCTAGCTCGGAAAAATCATCTGCATAAAACTTCTCAACAAGCTTACAAATTTTCTCATTGCCAAATGATTTAAAATTTTCCTTAGGATATAAAGCTGAACTAAGTATGAGAAGTTCCACAACCTCTACATTAAATCTTCTATTTAATTCATATAGTTGCAAATCAATTGCAGAATAAAATACATATATCATATAATAATGTTCCATATATCTCCATCTTGTTTCTTATGAAGATCATTACCCATAAAATAAGGGGTTTTCATGTCAGGAACTTCAACTTGATGAGTATCACAAAATGTTATAACATCTTCTATATAAAAATACCTATAGTCAATGAACATTTCAAAATTCTTGGGGGGGGGGCGATGACCCCTGCCTGCCCCCACCAAGATACGCCTCTGTCTTCAAGAGATTATTCTTTTATCATACTTGACATTTTGTGTACTAATGTAGTATATTGTGCTTATAGTGAACTATGTCTTCAAAATGTTATTCTTTCAGCATACTAGACATTTCGTGTACCACATCTTCAATGTAGTGTACCATACTTAAGATTACTACTGAAAATGATGTAGCTTTGTTAGCATATAATTCTTGCTTCTTTATCTTTTTAATAGGTGCTTGCAACTTTGTGCGCAATTGACAAACATTAGGGTTTTGTGCATATTGGATGGATATTTGAGCTTGTTGCAACCATCTTTCAATGTTCTTCAAGACTTGTGTTGTTGTTGAGTTTCTCCCTTTTTGTTGCTTGATCTATGTACTATATCTATTAGAAATTTGAATACAATAGATCATTAGTCTTTATAACGTTGTCTCTTGTTATCATCGAAACTAAGAACAGGTAGCACAATAGATACTTACAAACCTAACAAAAACATATGTATATTCAACAAAGAAATTAATAGTGCATTTATTTTAGATTAAAATAATTACTTTTAAATGTCTACAAAATAGATTAACTCTTGGAGATATAAAAAAACATAAGTTGTTTTGTGTTTGGTCACACCAATTAAAATCACTTCTATTTTTATCTTACCTCTCATCTACCGTAATATATTTTCTTTATATGCTAATAAAAATAGTTTATCAAATAATTTTATTTCATCTTTTTTAAAAAAAACTGAAACAAACATCTTAAAATTTTATAAATAAGCTGAAAAAATTATTATTTTTTAAACTAAGATGAAGCAAACGCACTTTAAAATATTTAGGCCTCGTTCGGAGTGGTTTTTAATTTTATGTTTTGAAATTTTTAAAATCCAAAACTAGTTTTCAGTTTTGTTTTTTGAAATTTTCAATTTTAAAAAATTTGACAACTTTGTAAGTCCACAATAATCACAACAATTATCAATTTTGTGAATTTACGACAATGAAAGATAGCGATGAAATTATAATGGAGGAGTTAGGCCACAGTGGTGGTAGAGTTTCGATGTTAACTAGTGACGATGACAGTGGAGATTTTGGGGGTGGAGGATGGTAGTGATGGTGGAGGTGGCAAAAATGGTTGTGGTGGGGGTAGTGATGCCATTGGAGGTCATAGTGAGGGTGGTGGTGCCAACGCCTGTAGCGGTGGTGGTGACGGTGGAGGTGCAGGTTGTGGTGGTGGAGGGAAGATGTTACTTGCACTACTAGAAAAATGACTTTTCACATAAGGGTTTTCATAACGGTGGATGAAATACCTGATGTGAAAAATAACACGGTGGCAATATTGAAATTATAGTGAACTTTTATGATAGTTTTCACATCAGTTGCAAATATGTCTGATGTGAAAAATAATTAGTAAAGACTTTTTTACAACGGTGAAAACAATAACCGATGTAAAATCTAAACACGGTGGCATTTTTGAAATTTTGATGAAATATATTTAACATCAGTGGTTTTATAACCGTTGGGAAAAGTCTTTCAAGATATCAGAAATATACAAACAAACACTGACTCCCTAATTTGCTTTCAGGACCTAAACACCAATTCTCTTAGACCACCGATTCTCTGAAGCTCTCCATCGGCGTCGCCCTCGCCTTCCCTAGCTCCTCCTCTAATCCTCGCCTAATCCGCCCGAGTGGCCCGCGATAGTTGGCCACACCAACAACGATGACGCGAACGAGTTCTGATTCAGATTCAGAGGGTTGCTGCCCTAATCCAAAACCCTCTTCTTCCTCCTCTCCGCCGTCGACCGCCTCTCCCTCGCTCAACAATTTCAGAGGTTTGTCAAATCTGACCATGGACATCCCCGACGACGTGAAGGCCCTCGCGGCGATTTCCAACTCATCACAGACGAGAACGGCAAGAAGAAGCTCAAGATCGAGGCCTGGTTCGGTACCCACAAGATGAGGCTCGTCTATGCCCATTTTCCCATCAATGCTAGCATCACTAATCACAACAAGGGCATCAAGATCCATAGCTTTCTACTTTTCGTTCACCCTAAACCCTATGTTCAACTCCTTTGATGATTTCCGTTAAGATTGGTATATGGGTCAGATAACAATGTTCATTTTCAGTCATCTTAGTTTCTCATTTGCTTGTTTGTTTAACTGGTTAAGTGCTGATAATTTTTTATTTTTTATTAACTTTGAACTATGCATTTGTGTCAATAATGTGCTTTTTTTCAAGTCATTTAATTTTGCATTCGTTTGTTCGTTTAGTTGGGTAATTCAAGTCTGATTTTTCTTGTTGATTAATTGAACTATGGATTTTGTCATTGTGTGATTAGGTGAGGAAAGTGGATATGCTCGATGGAGTTTCCATTGTGCGATCTGAGAAGGTGAAGGATGAGTTGGTTTTCGATGGAAATGACATTGAGCTTGTTTCTAGGTCATGTGCCCTTATCAATCAGGTACAATTTTTTTTCATTCTATGGATACATGCTAATGCCTGACTTTGTTGTTGTCTAATTTTTGTCTTGCTTGGATTTTAATTTTGGTTATTTTGTTGTTTTTGTTACAGAAATGCCATGTTAAGAACAAGGATATCAGGAAGTTTCTTGATGGTATTTATGTTAGTGAGAAGGGGACTGCATTAATAAAGAAGGTACTTTTCTATCACCCTTTAAGTTCATTGATGATTTCCGTAAAGATTGTAATATATGATGGATAGTAATATTCATTTTCAGTGATCTTAATTTCTAATTTGCTTGTTTGTTTAACTGCTCACTTTGAATTCCTTTCTTTTTTCCTAGCTAGTTAACTGACTAAGATGTTCTGGAAATAGGTTTTTTTGTTTGCATGGAAAGGTTTTTTAGAGAATGATTTTTTGAAGAGAGATAAAAGTGGTGGTTATTCGAAGAGAGTTGTGTGTGAGAGTTATTTCTAGAACTGCTAAGAATCATGGCTAGTTTCTTTTAGCTGGAAAACATGTGTATGATCTGAACAAATTCTGGATTTGTTGCTGGAAGGGTAGGCTTGTGTAAAGGCATCCCTATGCTTTTCTGAGACATGTATCTGTATATTTGGTTCTATATAGTACTTGATACTTGTTGATAAAGTTAAGAAGAGCAATGTGTATGTTGTGCTTGCCTGTTAGGAAGCCTGAAAGATGCTCAAGTGTTTATGTGATATACTCACCCGCTGGCTTAAAAGCGTCATATTGGTCCCTGTCTTTGTGTCGCCGTCTGAACCAGGTCCCTCCCCGGAAAATTTATTGATCTGGGTCATCGTTTCTGAAATGTTTTTGGGGCAGATCCTGGCCGGAGGGCGGAGCTCCGGCGAGTGCATGTGTGGCATGCAGACTAGCTTTAATGAAGTGATGTGGAATTAAAAAATAAATAAAAATTCAAAAATAAATTACACCTCAGGTTTTTAAAAATAATTAACATAATCCTAATTAAACCCTAACTTGATTAACCAAAACTAATCCCCCCCCCCAAACTTAACCCAATTCACCTCACTTAACCCAAATTCCCAATTCCCAAATCAATCTGAAGATTTAGGGTTCTTCTTCTCCTTTTATCCTCTCTCTGTTCTTCATCGTTCCTCTTCTTCCTCTAGTGATTCTTCTTCCTCTGGTCGTTCTTCCTCATCTGGTTGCTCTTCTTCTCGTTTTGGTTCGACATCTTCACTGCAGGTCATAGCATGGATGGTTCTGATTTGAATGGTTCTACTGCTTCGTCCTCTCGTTCTAGGCAAGGGTCACGGTCTGCAGGTTCAAGGGAAAAATGTGAATGTGGCCTTCCTCTCATCCTTTACACTGCTGGTACTCCAATCAACCCAAGTAGGAGATTTCTGAGATGCAGAAATTGGCATGTAAGTTTGGTACTCGAATGAACCCAGATTTTTGAGATTTTTAAATTGAAATTCAATTTTTAATCACTTTCCTAACACCTAGCTTGGTTGCTGCAGTTACCAGGCACATGTGATTTCTTTTTTTGGATTGATGATCCTGTTGAAGAAAGACAGCCCAGGCATGTAGAGGCTGATTCTGCCAATTTTGAGAGTGGCAATTCATCCAACTCTGTGGTCCCTGAACCTGATTTGAAGAAGAAGATGAAGAAGTTGAAGAAGAAGCTTGAATGTGAGACATTTCAGAAGAATGTTGCACGTTTGATTGCTCTGATTTCTTGGATAGTCTCAGTTCTGGTGTTTATGTATTACAAGAGTTTTAAGGGTTGAAATTTTTCAAGGGTTTGAATTGTATTCTGTTTTGGGTAGTTGTTTTGTGTTAGGGAATTGTTCAACTTGTTTGAGTTAGTGTTTGGAAGGTTGTTTGTATTTCTGGCCTTGAATTGAAGTAGTGGCTTTGCTTTGAATCTTGGGTTGGTGTAGCATGAATTGAAGTTAATGAAATGCAAGAATAGTTGTTGTGTCTCATTTATGTCTCATTCCTGCTTCCTTTACCATACACATTTAACATGAAAGAAAAAATAGCATAAGGACTTAAACATGAACTGAAACATCAATATGAACTTAAACCATGAAGTTAAACTTCAACATAACTTCAACATGAATACATAAGGATGACTTAAACATCAACTTGTTGTTTGGACCATAGTAAGACAACATACTGGACCATAGTAAGACATCATACAAAACAACATAAAAGCACTTATAATAACAAAAGCAAGTGGGCATAGTACTGTGGTCCACAAATCCCCACTCCCTAAATATTACAAAAAAAATTGACCCTAGTGGCCATGTTGTCATTTGGTGCTTTTGAAAAAAAAAAAAGATTCCAACTCCATTAAAGTTATCCCTTCATCCGATGATTAGTCAACTTGAACCTCCAAGGGTGTTGTCAAGCACAACACTACACTGTGTTGGGATATGCTCTCCAGCTTGCTCCTCTATTATCTCCATGTTATGTCCTGCATCTGCCACATGAACTGGATCTGAGATGCCAACTTGAGGATTTTCAACAACAGAACATGAAGTGCTTGCACCTCCATTCTCATCAATCAGTGCATCTATGTATTTTCTTTTAATGCAGGTATCATCAACAGATCTGGGAATTTCAGGTACCTTTTCTTTCTGAAAGATATGTAAGAGAAACTTAAACAACAGATTTGAGAATTGCAGTCTTAAACTTCATGGTTTTCATAGGTGAAGGAAATACCTGCTTTCCAGTATTCTGAGGGACATGAACACTAGCAGTAATTGGTTCCCTTATCACAACACCAGGAAGAGAAGTTTCATTTTGGGTTTCCTTGGGGTATTTCTTACAGCTTGTCCTATAGTGACCATATTGTTTGCACAAACTGCATTTCCTAACCCCTTTTTTCTGTTTCAATAAACAAGATGCAACATATTAAAAGCTGCAACTACAACATTTTAAACTAACAATATGTAATAGGGTTTAGTGTTAATACCTTTGCTTTATTCTGTCCAGATGTTGGTTGCTCTGTTCCATCAACAGCTTGAGAATCCAGGACTTCATCAACTGGAGTTGCAGTTGCTGCAGTGACCTGTTGTGTATCAGCCTCCATATATTGATCCAGTGCTGCATTAAACTGTGCATCAATCTCTGCTTCATTTATGTCTTCTTCAACTGGGTTCTTGCAGCCTTTCCTATTGTGTCCATACTGGTTGCACCTGCTACACCTCACAAAAGCACCTCCTCTCTTCAATTTGTTTGGATTAGGGTCATCATATGGGTCCCTCCTTCTCAATTTTTTGGGTCTCCCTGCACCTCTTTTAAACAGTGGTGGCAGAATGCACTCAGGGTCATTTGGTGTCACAACCCATTGGTTAGGGCCAGGTATGGCAGTTATTTCATGTTCATAAGTAGCCCTGAAAGCACCTCTCTTATAACAGTCATCAACATAGCTCTTTGGATCATAGCCCTTGAAGTTAATTCCACATACTGCATGCCTGCAAGGAAAGCCATTGATCTCCCAGAACCTGCAACAGCATGTCCTATCCCTCAAGTTTACAACATGTCTCTCCAAAGTAAAAGCATGGCGAACTTCAAACTTCATTTCTCCCACTTGCTTAGGAAACCAATTCTTGCTCTTTCCCACCTCAAATGAAATTCTTTTGAGTGGCTTGGGCATAATCTGACCAGTCCACTTGTTCATCTTCTCCATTTGTTTTGGAAACCTCCCCATTACATATGTCCTAATCCACTCCATCATGGTGAGAATAGGTTTGTCTCTAGCCAAAATAATAGCTGCATTGAATGACTCCGAGAGATTGTTCATTATGACATCACACTTTGGATAAATGCTAAATGCATGCCTGCACTAGGAAGATGTTGGTTTCTCCATCAACCATTCATAGGCAAGCATATTCTTCTCCTTAATGAGCTGCATTTTCTCCCTCCATGCTTCTTCATGTGTAGCTTTTGCTGCTGCCATCATTAAGTCCCTTAAAAGAACTCCACCACCAAACTTGGTCTTTAAATTTGCATACAAATGCCTCACACACAGCCTGTGATCAGAACCTTGCAGCAACTCTTCTTTGAAGACTTCCATCAAACCCTGCCATGATGACATAACACAAGACAGTCAATTAGATTATCACCATTAAAGCTATGTTTTAATTGTAAGAGAAAGAACATGAGAATATATACATTTACCTTTTGTTGGTCTGAGATAAAGACTCATCTTCTTGACCTTGTAGGGTTAATGTCGCTCATCAACAACTCCATAAACCACCTCCAACTATCCTTGTTTTCAGATTCAACCACAGCAAATGCAAGAGGGAAGTATTCCTCATTTGCATCACGAGCAACAGCTGACAAAAGGATCCTTCCATGTTTAGTTTTCAGATGGCATCCATCCAAGCCAATGAATGGCCTACATCCCCTTAGAAACCCTCTCTTACACCCTTCCAAGCACATATAAAATCTACTAAACCTAGGATGCAAGCTATCTCTTGGTGTTACAAAGTTCATCTTGCATGTGTTACCTGCATCCCTTCTTCTCAACTCATTGCTGAATCTCCATAGCAAAGTATACTGCATCTCAGTAGCTCCATCAACCTCCTCAGTTGCCAACTGCTTACCTTTCCAAGCTCTGTATCTAGTAATTCCAGTCCCAAGATTTACCCTGAAGTCATCAACAATCTCATTTGTGCTAATTTTGTTTACAGTCCTAATTTTGTTCAACAATTGTTTCTTCACCCATCTAACACTGGCAGACTTATTATCAAAAACCCTAGCACATGTGTGCTATCCCTTTAGAGTTTTGATTCTATAAGTCTGTTTGTTTCCAACCTGACTGCATAACATCAGAAATGGACAGCCATCACTCCTGCATCCCACCCTACATCTCTTACTGTCATTCTTCAGGAATTTAAATTCTCTGTTATTGTTCACATAGTAGTCAGTGAGGGCATCTTTGAATTGTGTAAGTGATATGAAGTCCATACCCAGTCTGAATTTGAAATCCGGGCCCATGTCATCCTTTCTGAATCTTTCAAACCTTCTCCTAGGAATGTCTTCATGATCACTATCAGTGGGGACACTCTCAAGGTCCTCACTCACATAGCCTCCATCTAAATCTGAAACATTTCCCCTATCACCAATATCCCCATTACCACCAGTTTGTTGAAGCATTTGGGCAATGTGCTCATTCAGTAGGGTCTCAGCCTCAGCAAATCCTGGGTTTGTAACCTCCCCATTTTCTAAATCCTTTTCTTCATCACTGTCATAGAGCCTATCAACTTCTACAGAAACATCAGAGTCCTCATTTTGGTCTTCCTGGTTACCATCAACAACCAATTCACCATTCACCCCATCTACTACTTCAGGAACAATAATTTCAGGCACCACAACATCAGGGGTAACGACTTCATGCACCAGAACATCATGAGTAACAACTTCATGCACCACAACATCAGGAGTAATAACTTCAGGCACCACAACAGATTCAGGGAGAATAGTTGGCTCAGGGAGAACATATTCAGTAGTTTCAGGGAGATCAGCTTCCAACCAGTCATCTTCTTTTTCCAGCATTTCAATTTCATTATCAAATTGGTCATCATCAGATAAAACTACAACTTCAGGAGGGCCCTGAGTTTTTGCCTGTCTCATCATTGCTTGCAACCGATGTGACTTTCTCACCTTCAGTTTCTCCAGTTTAACTTTCTTCATAGCATCTATCTTCTTTTCTTTTACTGCAGTATGTAGAGTGGGAGGGTCTTCAAATAAGGACTTTGGTGCATGCACAGGGGGGAGGTCTGAGGATAGATTGTCCACAAATATGTAAACTTCACCCCAATCATTTCCAGCTGCATACTTAGCCAACTCCACAGCATCCATATCTGTTTTGTAATTCCTGGAAACATGTCTGGCAGCATCCTCAGCAGTAAACCACAGTAAATCAAACTCCTTGTAGCCAAGTCCTTTGACAATTTCCACAGTCTTAGAGAACGACCAATTATCCTCGTCAAGATCATGGAACTTAGTTCTGCCACCACCAAAGTAATGCCAGTAAGGAGCACTTCCAAACCAACCACCATGTCGCACAATCAAAGTAAACACCATCCTGCGAAATACCAAATTTATCAACCACATAAACAAAAACTGAAGCATGTTAATATAGAAATCATGAAACCCAAATTTAGCAACCACATAACCCTGCAAATATAGCAACCACGATACCCAAAACCCAAACCCAAACCGAAACCCAAACCTAAAACTCAAATCCAAACCCAAACTCAAAACCAAAACCAAAACCCAAAACCAAAACCCCAAACAACTATCGAAGAACACTATCGAAGAACAAGGACAGAACAAGATCAAAACAAAAAGAGATTGAAGAGTAGAGGAATAACAAAACTTACTTCGAACAAGCACCAGCAATAGACGCTTCAACGAGTGGCAAGAACGACCGGCGAAGACAACCGGCGAACACGGCCAGCGACGGAGAAGTCGATGAAGAACGTTAGAGGAAGAAGGAAAATTAGGGTTCTTTGGTGTGAATCTTCAGATTGATTTGGGAATTGGGAATTTGGGTTAAGTGAGGTGAATTGGGTTAAGTTTGGGGGGGGGGAATTAGTTTTGGTTAATCAAGTTAGGGTTTAATTAGGATTATGTTAATTATGTTTAAAAACCTGAGGTGTAATTTATTTTTGAATTTTTATTTATTTTTTAATTCCACATCACTTCATTAAAGCTAGTCAGCATGCCACACATGCACTCGCCGGAGCTCCGCCCTCCGGCGAGGATCTGCCCCAAAAACATTTCAGAAACGAGGACCCAGATCAATAAATTTTCCGGGGAGGGACCTGGTTTAGACGGCGACACAAAGACAGGGACCAATATGACGCTTAACCCTAAAAAGAAACCTTTGGAGAACCCATTGATGTGGAGATTATAGGAAGCCTGAGAGATGCTCAAGCTTTTTCTCGTAATCATGCTCACAAAGACACTTGTAATTGAGAGTTGATACATGAATTTTAGCATTCTTTGTATAGAAATTATGTTATCAGTACTATTGCAGCTAGAAGTGTATCTATTGACACTGGATGACCGTTATAATTTTTTTTTATGATTCAATTTTAAACATCACTCCTACTGTACTGTATATGATAAATGCAATGAATACGTGATGGTTAGAGAGGAGTACTCATGCCGCAGTTCTTAGTAGGGGTCTTTATCTACTTTCATTTATTTATTTTGTCCATCGGTTTAGTGTTTTAATGTCTCCATTCAGCAGTCAAGGGCATTCAAAATATCTAGGGAGGGTTATGTGTTGCTTCAGTTTGCGCCTGGCATTGCTTCGCACCAATATGATTGGAATCGAAAGCAAGTGAGATATTTGTCTTATGTAATTTCAAGGTAACATCTATGCTAATGCAATGTGTCAAAACTCCAGGTTCTTATGTGCTCTTGAGACTATTATACCATTTTTTTATCAAAACATGAGACCCATGACACAACATAATTTAGCCATATATGCCATTTGATTAGAATTATAAATTTAGATCAAATTTGAATATTTGAAACTTGAGACTATTCCACTTGGTGTAAGTCAGTGTTTTTCTAATGAAACCTGTGATTTTTGGTATGAATCTGTTGGAATTAGGTGTTTGGTCTTGTAGAACTCTAAGGTCATTGTCCAGTTTACTTGAATGCAGGTGTTCTCGTTATCAGCAAGGGTTTATGACTTAGTTGCACTCAAGTATTAGGGTCCAACAACTCACATATATTTCCCTGTAAGGTTTCTGGAACTTGCACAGTTCTCTTGTTTGGAAAATGTCTTACCTATGCTTCCAGTTCAGACTTGTAAGTTGTAACAGTACAAAATAGAAGGAACAAAAAGCAGGGAAAATTAAATTATTTAGAAAAGTCAAATGTTTCCTATGTATTTAATTTATGTAGCTTGAACCATAAGATAGTAACTGTGATGTGTTTCTATGGCTATGGAAAAATCCCATAATTACAACTTGCTGTTAATTATGTGAGGAATACATCGTGATTGGTATATTTTTGCTGCATAATTGCAGATAGAAGCAGCATGTTTCTAGAATTTACTGGATTAAGAGGATTGAGTCTCCAAGGAATCATTATCTGGTCTTTTTTGGAAGCATGAGAAATACGTACGATGTTGTTTCTGCACTTAAAATTGCCATGTGGTATGATGCATTACTTTGTGCAGATTGTAGATGCTTCCTTCTATCTTCTTGTTTTTAGATTTTCTTCTAGTCTTAGTTTTAGTTTTATCTTTGGCTATATTGTTTGTATGTTTCCGTTTGTTTAGTTTCTTTCCATCTTCTTGTTGTTCTAGCTGTTTTGTTTCAGATTTCTCTAGTTTTGTTGTTGTGTTCTGTCCCAACTGGGAGGGATTGTTCCCAGTAACCTTTGATTATGATGAAATAAAGATCTCTTTTGTTGTAAAAAAAAACATAGTAACTGTGATTACTTTATGTATCTACTGCTTCTTAAATACTCAATGCACTTATGAAAATGAGCCTGAAGAGATGAAGCACATGACTAGGAAAGAATTTGTAGCCAATTTAAGAAGGTGCAAAAAAAAAAAGAATTCACATCGGTTGGCAAGAGAACCGATGTGAAATGTCTATATTTCACATCGGTTGGCAAAATAACTGATGTGAAATGTGTACATTTTACAGCGGTTGTGCATATAAACCGCTGTAAAATGTTTTTTTTCCTTTTTCATTTGCTTTTTAACATCGGTTTCAAAGAAAACCGTTGTAAAATGTCTATTTTTCACAACGGTGTTTATGTCTCACCCGATGTAAAATGTGTATATTTCACATCGGTTATACCAAATAACTGATGTAAAAAAGTACTTACCACATTGGTTGTATAACCGATGTGAAAAGTTGAGGACATACCAGATCACCTTTTTTTACATCGGATGCAAACCGATGTGGAAAGTCAGAAATAACCGATGTTAAAAGTACTTTTTCTAGTAGTGTTGGTGGTCGTGACAATGATGGTGGTGGCAGTGACGTGGTGATTTTGGCGGTGATGGAGGTAGTTTTTGCAATGGATCTGCATTGGTTACGGAGGTGGAAGTGGTGGTGGCAGTGGTGGCGATGGAGGAGGAGGTGGTGGTGGCGACGGTGGGACTATTGGTGTATGCAAGTTGAGGTGGTGGCGGTGTGGAGGATGGTGGTGGTGGTGGTGACGGTGGTGGGTGGTAACAGTGGGTGGTGACGCTAGTGGAGGTGGTAGTGGTTGTGGTACTAACGCAGTGGTGGTAGTTGAGGTGGTTGTGGTGGCGGTGGTGGTGGAGGGGGAGGGGGATGTTACCTTGTGGTCGTTATGATGATGGTGGTGGTAGGCAGCAACGTGATGGTGATGAAGTTACATGTTATTGAAACTAAAAACCATAATCACAAAACTATATTTTGTGGTTTTAAAAAACAGGCTAAAACGGTTTTGAAATTCAGTAAAAACTCACTTCAGCTCCATTTTTGTCGGCGAAGGTGTCCAATCAAAGCCGAACAGAGGAGTCACAGATAGCGGCAAAGACTACAACTCACACAGGTGAGGGTCCATACCCGTAACAGTCGCCGCTATTACCTCAAATGAATTAATGAAAGTTAATGACACGACTATGAGGAATTTTCACAATAATGATAAAGAGGCAAATATGAGGGCACCGAAACTGACAGAGAAACCAGTGGAGGTGATTGATGTGGAGTTGTTTGGAGAATGGATGACTGTGAATAAGAAAAAGAAAAAGCCATAAGTTTAAGGGCGCAAATCCTAGGGATCATCGTGGAGTCAACTTGCAAGAAATTACGAAGTAAGGGAATCAAGGTAACCGCGGGACCCACGGTGAGATGTGGAATTCAAGGAGTCATAAATCTAAAACAGTTCTGAAAAAAGGGAACACAAACTGAAAGCCTTTTATAAGGGTCATAAATCAATTTTGAAATTTTGTTCCCAGCCACCATATGACTATCCTAGTCAGATATAAGTGTTCGCGTGTAATTTTCACATCAGATTTAGTCCTTTAAAATTCTGTATCATCAATTTTAGTCCTTCTTCATTTTCCCCTCTTCTTCCTCTTCCTCTTCCGACCCATCACCCCTTCTCCAATCATTTATCCAGCGAACTACCACACTCAAACATTCTCTTTCCTCTCCCCCAAATCTCTCACTCCTCTCCTCCTCCATCTTCTCTCGAACATCCATCTCTCCTCAAAATGGAGAAGGATTAAACATGATGATAGAGAAATTTGAATGACTAAAATTGATATGAGAACTACACATGAACACTTACATCATTACGATTGCCACATGGGCTGGTGATTGAGTAAAAAATATTTCAAAAAGAATTTATGACGTCATAAATACTATTTTTAATCTAACAAATTTTTCCAGGTATTAAAAATTATAGATTTTTTTTACCAGAGACCCTTTTAGAATATGATATATAAGTCAAGGACTAAAATATATTTAACTCTATAAGAGACCCTACTAAAAATCAAATCCACAACGCTCATTGATTGAAATGGATACCAAGAATCATATATACGGTTGCAGATAAGGAATCAAAGTCATCCCCTTCCACTCCCTTCTCAAAATGTGTTTGCCTTTGCTTTCAATTAATTCAAAACTAATTCTATCCATAAAAATTACTAAACATAACTTTTCTCCAACTACTTCGCACAAAATTAACTCTGGTTGAACTACAGAATTTCCAAACATTGCTAAATCTAGTCTTTTTGCCCCCTACACTCTTTCTTTTTTTCTCAGATTAATTTCTCATTTGTATTTCCAGCATTTTTGCAAGTTTTTTAACTACTAATCGCACATTTCTTTTATCAATTAAATAAAACACATAAGAGTACATATGAGTTGGATGAGGGAGGTCCAAGAATTTTTAGGAATTAATTTCTAAGCGGTGCAATTTATTTTTTCAATGTTAAAAAAATAAAACACACAATATAATCAATTTTATTTATTCGCATCCATTTTTTCCTTATTCATATATTTATATCAAAACTCTCTTTCAATACCATCAAGCTTGCAGTTACAATGACGTGGGCGTATTCCAGTTTATGCAGATAATTGGATTTCGAATCTCTCTAAATATAATTGTGTTAACTACTCAGTATTATATATAGAGTTTTAAGTTAAAAAAAATATATATATAGAGTTTTACCACTTATTTTTTTCGAAAAAGCAAAATATAAATTGATTGATAAGGAAATGTCAAGGATATACAACCTCCTCAAAAGAGATCAAAAAATAGTCAAGCCCACAACAACCCCACCCGCCCAAAGCACCAACCAAACCTGCAAAAGCAACCAAGACCAACCAAAAAGCCTAAAAAGCCAGGGACATCCAAAAAGCCCTCAAGACCCCCAAAAAACCAAAACCAACTCCCTAAAGCTCTCCATGTACAGACCTAAGAAGGCTAACGCGCGCGCACGGATCTGAGCTGCAATCTGGTACTCAGCAACACCATCCGTGCAATCGAACGTCATACCTAGGCGCTTACCCATCAAGATTGCGCTCCGCGTCCTAGTCAAGATGTCGTAAGGCTCTGACCGCTCTGCCGGCAACACCATAAGCTCCTTCCCTATCGGTTTTGTAACTTCAGCCGCATCTTCTGCTCTCGTAGTCCCGCTTGTCCAATTCTTCAGCTGCATCTTCTCCTTCTTCTTGATTTCTCCTTTCTTAGCTTTCCTAGGTCTTCCCCTGGGCTTAGGAAATTTCACTTGATCCTGGGCCAAAGGAAAGCAACCAGAACCGTGGGAAACCCCCATATCAGAAGAATCAACACAGATACGGCTTGAGGCTCTCAAATCTTCATGGCTTGTATCGCCGCAAGACAGCGTCATACCCTCTTCAAGCTCCAGAACATCATCAACCCTGCAAGAAGAAATTTCAGGGAAGAGCACAATGGGATGGAAGCAACAAGACGGTGAGCCATCCCTAGGTAGCCCAACAAGCATGTTGACTTCATCCTCAGAGAAAGTTCTGCAATCCTTGGCTTCCCTGGTAGTCTTAGAGATCCCATCGAGCACTGTCGCTCCCTGAACTCTCTTCTCATCCTCACCCAAACCAGCAGCAGCAACCCGCGAAAATTTCGCCACCGCCACCGACAGAGTTGACCCACCCAAACGGAAACCATTGAGAAAGGTAATCGCTTGAGTCGCAACTTCCATCGAGGTAAACCTCACAAACCCAAACCGGAAAAATCTCCTAAGCTTCCTTTGCCTCTGAACGAAAACGTTGAGCACCCTTCCAAATTGAGTGAAGAGCCCTCGGATTTGGTGATAATCCACAGAGTCGGAGATTCCATCAACAAAGAGAGTGAAGACCGATCCCTGAAAAACCCCTTCTTCCTGCCTCTGAGTTGCTCCGCCGTCACAGCTCGCCAATCTGCCGCCGAGAACCTCACCCTCTTGATCACCATCACCTTCCGCTCCAAGAACAGAGCCAGCACGCCCAACCACGCCAGAAGAAGCCCCTACAGCGTCAGAACCTGCAAGGGGGAGTGACCCGCCATCCGCTGGAGCACCGAGGTGCCCCGTAACACCGCCAGGCAGCAAACCCACCTTACCAGATCCAGACGCGTCGGGCTCTGCGTTGCACACCGGAGCAGCTTTGACGTCTTGGTCTAGCTCCTCCTCAAGCTCACCTACCTCGTCGTCGTCCTTGCCTTTCCCATCGCCAGCCGCCGCGCCACCAGCCTTAGAAGAACCCGCCGCCGCCCCTGTGTCTGCTAGGGACAATGGAACCCTAGCAGAGCTGTTCACCATCGTGTTTTTTAATTTTAGTTTTACCAGTTATAATATTCTTTCAGGTTGTTGTCATGTAAAAATATCCTTCGGGAGTGGACTGATAATAATATTTTCCTTTTTTCTTCACCTTTTAGGGTTTGGAAAATTTCATGTGCTAGCTCCAACAGATCGATGCAAATTTCAAGAGCAAAAAAGACGAAATTAGTGATGATATGGAAGACTCATGGAATTTGTGCAATAATATTTTCTTATTAATCAAATAATAATATATTTATTATGAAATCATGCACATATTTTATGTCATTTTTACTCTAACTATTTTGTAATTTATCAACAAATTAATATTTTTAACCACTATGTAGTTTTTGAAAAATTGTAACCTAATATTAACCCAACGATTTTTTTAATGAAACCATGAATATCTTTTAAAACACATTCACTTATTCCATTAACTTTTTTAACATATTTCGTGAATAAAAAATACATTTAGTTCATACTTCTCTATCAAAAGATTGAATTTCAAATTCAAATTCGTTCTTAATTAAAGATTGCTATTTTTTTTATCAATTTTGAATCTTAATTTTACTTTGTAATCTTTTACTTATATATTAAATATTTAAAAAAATCAAATTCGATAATATTTTAAAATAGAAAATTTCAGCGATTTTATTTTATAAAATTAAATCTTTTTATTAATTTTTTAGTAAATGATATAGTTATATTTTTTTCAAATTTCTTCTTCTCCAATTTGATTATTAATTTTACTTCAATCCCTTTCCTTAATAATTTAACTTTTATAAAAAATGTATATCAAATGAAATTCCTAATTGTAAAACATAATTTAATCCATTCTAATGCTTTGCCAAAATATAGGGGAAATGAAACTGATACAAGTTGCATTATATTAGAATTGAAAAATCATACTTTGATTTCAAATGAATTTAATTCAATTTAAGATCATATTCCACAAAAATTTTAATGTCTTCATATGACTGGGATCGGAACAGGGAATAATATTCCACAAATCTAATAAATTTTCACTCTTCTTTCTTTCTTTTGAAAATTTTTCAAAAGGGAATATTTTATTTTTGAAATTAAACAATTTTTTTAGAGCAAAAGAGAAATTATTTACTAATCAACGAAAGAGGTACAAAGAAACGAAAACCCAATAAGCCACACAAATAACAAAATATTATTCAAAAATAATATTTGTGTAAAATAAAATGAATTATTTTTCAAAAAAATTATTATTTTTAACCAATCCATGATTTTTGAGATTACTTAATTCAGTTCTACAACTAATATAAAAATTTAGATTCAAGTGTTAATATTGAACAAAATCTATCATGAACTTTGTTGGTTTCAGCCTAATTGTAAGGGTTGATTAAAGTCAGATCATGTCTTCAACATGCTCCCCATTTGGCCTTACGCTGGATTCTATGCTAGTCGAGAGCCTGTTCTTGAGATGGGATATCCATATTTGTCATCCAATTGGGTTTACATCTCTGGTTTATGAAATACATATTCTTTTGTTACATGACAGGTGGAAATCACGAGGGGCATCACGCTCCCACTTGCCGTAACTGTGAAGGATTATAGGGACCTTAGTCAAGTTTTTGCTTGCCTGCAGTTTGGTTCATGTGAAGTTGTTCGCTAATGTTGTGAAAAACTACATAACGAAGTTAGCTTTGTATAACTATGTCCATACATGAGTTAAAGAGGGTCTCCTGATTAATTTCCTAATGTCACAAACAATCTAATATCACTTTATGATTAAGAAAGTTTTACTTTACTCTAAAAAAATAGTTTTAAAATCAAGTAAAAAGTAAAATCAACCCCGAAAAATATCAGCCAAACATCAACAAGACAAGAAAAATCAAAGACCAAAAAATAAACAAACCAAACCAAACCAGCAACATCTTATGGAGCAACTCCCAAAAAAGAGCTATAAATATACACAGCAAAACAGCAAGCAAATCAAACCCCTGCTCGACATCTACGAAATTTAACGTGGTCAGCGAACGATAAAACATGATCCTCTTTTAAATCCAAAATTTTTTTTCTCAATTAACATTAACATCTCTTATTTGTTTTTAGAAAATAATAATATATGAAATCCATAAACAAAGTATTAAAGATCCATTAAAAATATTTTTTCATAGTATAAAAAATACTTTAAATATATATATATATATATATTTCTAACAAATATTTCTATATTTGTGCAATTACAAAGTTCTTAAAAAATATTTGGGCAATTATAATTTTTTTTAGAAAACTAAGAAAAAAAATTCATATACGATAGTAATGACAAGAAGATCAAGGAAATGACAGCACAGAATTTTATATATATATATATATATATATTTCTAACAAATATTTCTATATTTGTGCAATTACAAAGTTCTTAAAAAATATTTTGGCAATTATAATTGTTTTTAGAAAATTAAGAAAAAAAATTCATATACGATAGTAATGACAAGAAGATCAAGGATAATACGATAATAATAATAATAATAATAATAATAATAATAATAATAATAATAATAATGGTACACAAATTTAATAATAAAGTCACTCGTGCAATGCCCGGGTATTCAACTAGTTTTTATATCAATCGAAGGGAGAGATACACATACAAAATGAATGTAAACAAATCATTTTTCCGATACAAAGATATCCAACCTGACACAAGCCATGTAACTTTGCCACTCACCATACCTAAAAAAATTTGTTTGGTTGACACTTCAAACACAACTATACCTAATAAGATAAGGTGAATTCTGTGGTACCTAAAAATTATTTTGGGTATGATACCCGCATTAAGTGATTTAGTAGATTATTATCATGTGAAATAATAGAGTTTTAACCGTCAAGGTTTATTGATGATAGAGAGGACGACATCTGGAGATCGTGACCGTGAATGATTGTACCCAACACCTTTGTTTTGAAACAGATTTTTGGCAATACAGGGGAGAAAAAGGGTTGTGAACTGTCTGGAGGATTACTTTGCAAATAATGTGCTTATAAAAAAAAAACTTTACAAATAATAATAAGAATATTAACATTTAAAATTTAGAGCATGTTTTTTTATTTGTACGCATCATTTTTGTGATTCAATTAGAACATGTCTATTATTGATACACATCATTTTAGGTACCATACCTTGATCTGGTTTAAGCTACCATAACAAGCACCGATAAGGTAATAAAGAAATAAGAGAAAAATGACATATATGTTAGATGATAAATAAGAATAAAAGAGAAATATAGAGAGAAGGTGACCGAAAATATGATAGAAGAGAATTTTTAGTGTAAATGAATCTAATACTCTAAAAAATTAAGCAAATGCATTATTCACACTTCATCCACCTCACTTTAGAGAGAAATAGGAAGTGAAGAAAGAAAAATAAATGAAACGAAATGAAAGTGATAGTTAGTGAGAATATATGAAGGTTGGGAAAAAAAAAGAAAAAAAAAAGGAAGAAACTTTTTTGTGGGTGACGTGTGAACTAATTTCCCACCCATTTCCTCTGCCGTATTCACCCACAGAATACCACACACCAAATCTTGCTTTCCACAGAAAAGATTGTGACAGAGAAGCAATCCACAGCACACAGAAACAACAACAATACAACTTGATCACTCTTCTACATGCTCCACCTCTCATCTGCATGAAAGAAAAGAAACCCCCATCATCAATGGCTCACCACCAATCCTCTGCTGATCAGATTCCTCATCAACCATTGGAACTGCACCAACCCAAAGACAACACCACCACAGAGAAAGAACGACAAGAAAAAGATGATGCATCTGCCTTAAAAACCCATTTCAGTGATGTTGAGGCAACTACAGAGTGCAGTAGTGGACGTGAGAGGTTGAAGAGGCATAGAGTTGAAGTGGCTGGGAGGGTTTGGATTCCTGATATTTGGGGACATGAGAAGCTCTTGAAGGATTGGATAGATTGTGCAGTGTTTGATGCTCCTTTAGTTCCAACCAAACTCCTCATGGCACGACAAGCTCTTGTTCAAGAGGGAAGAAGAATGGAAATATAGGTGTTGAATTTTATTTATTTCTGTGATTTTTGTAATAATATTATTTATTTCTGTGATTTTTACTATGAATATATTGCATATCCGCCATGTGAATCTTAATTTTAGAAGCTGTTGATACTTGATGCATCATAAAATTATGGTATTCTGAAGATTTAAATCTGGAACTCTAATTGAGTATACAAAATTCCTTAAAAAAACGAGTATACAAAATCACACTATTTCACCAACAAGTCTAGATTTGCTCAGTTTTTAAGCATTTAGTTAAAAATTCAATTCCTTAACCATGTGGAAGGAAGAAGAATTTGTTGCGAGAAACTTAAGACCATACAAAATTCGCACCATTATATTTAAGTCCAAGTTTTGTTTAATTCTTTTTTCTTTTCCATTATTTGCTTTTCTGTGCGCTGAATGAATGAATTCAAGTTGCAGTCCCGATATATTTACACTTGCTACGGTGCTCCACTACAATTGCACTCTATACATAAGCATTTGTAGTATAGGTGTTCATGAATTACATTGAATTGAAAGAAAAAAGTCATCCGATCCAATCTCACAAGTTTCATTAGTTTATCATCCAATGAATTTATCTATAAATTCAAATTTGATGGGATCTAATATATAACAGTTTGGATTGGATTAGATATTGTTCAGTTTTTGTTTAAGATTTTCATTTAAGGTAGTAATATATAAATCTTAAAAATATGTAATATATTACAAATACAATGATAAAAAATTTATTGCATTAATATAACATTTTTTTAACTGAATATAGCATTGATAAGTACATCAGTACATGTATATGATCAGAAATATAAGTATGACTATGTTAACAGAAACAACAGAGAAAAGGGAAAAACTGAATGACTTTGATTGATAATTGGTAAACAGTACATAGAGGTGTTCTCCTTATATAGAGAAGAGAGTAGCTTACTAAGCAAGCTTTCTAGACTCAACTGAATCATAACTGACTCATAACAGAATGACAGCTCAGCAACTAACTAACTGACTACTCTAACAAACTGTTATCCAGCTGGCATACCAGCTGGCACAGCACATGCGATATTCATATATCACTATATATTCATATACACTAATAGACTAGTATATGTATAAATGAAATTCTATATATTTGCAGTGTTTTTTAATTGGATTGGTTCGGTTTTGAAAATCAAATCTGATCCAATATATACCGCTGATCCTCCCCCATCCCCATTGCCAATCTAACCCAAAACATCACTATTAATTCCCACCGACGTTAAAGATAAACAACTATAGTAGTAAGGCATGTTCAATAGTTTTAGGCTCAGTGGACACAGTGGGCCGGGCTCAAAGTGATTCTTTTCCTCGAAAGGTTCTCTCGAACAGGGATAACATGTGACTCACTTTTCAGAGAAAGCGTTTTATCTTCTGTGATATAGGTAAACCCCAAATGGTGTTCCAAATTCTTTTAGGTATTGTTGTGGAAGAACTGAGAGTGTTAATGTTTGGTCTAGTATGTTTCACTTCCTTTTTAGCTTTATGGTAGCCCCTCTTGATTGTATCTCCTTCATTATTAGTTTAAGGACAAGTAAGAATCAATTCCCCTTGCGTGGTTCTAGTTGGAGTATTCAGAATTTAAGGGTTGATGTAGGCAAGGACGGATCCATTCACAGCATGTTGGGGTTAACTGCCCCACAAGATTTTACAATTCTTTTAACACGTTTGTTTTTGGAAAAACCAAATTCAACTTTTCCATCAAAAGTTTACTTACGAAGTTATTCTAACTTATTAATCTCACTACAAGAAATAATGCTTTCAGTGATAAGCATTTTCGTCATTAAAAGCTTAAAATATCGTCACTATGAGTATTTTATGACGAAATTTGTAATCGTCACTAGTCGTCACTAGTACTTAAGTCACTAATACATAAATTTCATATCACTCATGCATAAGAGTTTTTTTCCCCAAGGTATCCCAACAACGGGTATCCCATAAGAGGTTCTTCTAAGACTCTAAGATAACGTTAAATGGGTAGATTTCTCCCAATAAATGTATAAAATGTCTTTACATACTTCTAATTAGTGTTATTAGATTCAGCTCGGACCAACCGGTTGGGTCAGTCCGACCGAAAAACAGATGGGTAAGTTATTCGAGTCAAATATTGGATCGGCCATGCATTCAACCTGGCGAGAATCGGTATGAATTGCAACGAACCGGTCGGTTTCGTGAAAAATCGGTAGCTTGAACCGGCTGAGTTTTGCCATTTCAAAGAAAGAGATGAGCTTCACTCATCTAGAAAAGAATCAAAGATAAGGTTCTGAACATGCAATGGGGTGGATTAATGGATGAATGGAGAAGAAATGCAGATGATTGAAAATTTGAAATAGCCCAAGATTCCAGTCTCTCAGCCGTGTGGTATCTCACTAGTCTCACAACATAGATGATAGATCTAGTCGCCGGTACAAGAAAAATGAAAAAAGAAATGGTGGGTAGAGGATAAAAGAGGGATGCAGGTGTAACTCCAAAATGAAATATGAGGAAAATGATATATTAGAGTTTGAGTTATTTGGGCTTTACTTTGCAAAGCCTAAAATTAAACTATTAATTTTAATAAATATTTTGGTCTTAAATGGGCTTAAGCTGCTGCCCAATACGTTATAAAAGCTGCCCAATATAAAAATTAAAACTTTCACAGGTGAAAAAAACAAGAGGAATTTGTGCCCTTTGAATTCGAACACATGACCTGCAAAAGAAAGAATTTATGTCAACCATTATCACAATAAGTATAATATGTATGTGTACTAGTTATATATTATTTGATATATGTATTTTCGGTTTAACAAGCTGAACTAGTGACTCAGCGGTTGAACCATTGACCCATTGAACCGGTATATCAACCGAGTGAGTCACTGAATCGAGTTTAATTACACTGCTTCTAATTACATTATTGTCCTGTTCCATCCTATTCTGTCATGTTTCGTTCTTTTTTATCCTGTTCCGTTCTGTCACCAAACGCTACCTATGTAATCTGGAACACGTTGGTCACATGAGGCTAAAGACAAATGGGGAAGAAATATCAAATATCACATTATGTACTTTGGTTAATCTTTTATGGACCCTTCAAATTTGATATTATTCAATTTGAGTGTTTGGTATTCAGCCAACTCAGATGCAGTACCAAATCACCAATAGTGAAGTACCTGTCACTCTATACAATACAATTGGCCAACACATTACCATCAAAGCATTTGACATTTTCCAAAACAAAACCAGAACACCAATTCACACACACCAACCAGTTCAAAGTTCAAACTCCCAATAACAGTGCTGCAAGGTTGGAAGAACCTCTCCATCTTCCAAACTCATCATGGCTATGGCAGCAGGAGGAACTCTGAGTCTCTCCCATTTCTCAGTTCACAGACCAATTTCATTGCCCAGAAGAAGATTACCCAGAAGCAAAGTGTGCATTAGAGCCATGTCAGAAACCTCTTCCACTTCCACCCAACAAGAACCAATTTCAGATGCTTCATCTTCATCTTCATCTTCATCTTCATCTTCATCATCATCAGTGTCATTTGCTGCTCCCGTCGATTTCAAGGCCCCTGAGCCCAAACCCTTTACAGTAAGCTCTGGCCAAACCGGTGAGGTGTTTAAAGCTGTACTTCCCTTGGTCTTTCGCTTTGCTACTGGAGTTTTCGTTTCTGGGTAACAACCAAATTCTCCTCTCTCCATATTGGTTTGTATGTTGGTATTTTTTTCCTTCAGTTTTTACCACCAACATACCTAAATTCTAACGCTTTTGTGGTCTTTGAGATCAGAAACTCAAAG
The DNA here is from genome assembly GCF_012489685.1 of Lotus japonicus. Taxonomy (NCBI): domain Eukaryota; kingdom Viridiplantae; phylum Streptophyta; class Magnoliopsida; order Fabales; family Fabaceae; genus Lotus; species Lotus japonicus. Next base: position 16,904,334 of record NC_080045.1, read on the forward strand.
GTTGACTCTTTCTTCAGTTGTTTATATTCTTTTACATGTATCAGATTGAATTCCTTGTCGTTTTAAGTTTTGGGGTACAAAATGAGAGCATGTTTACTGATAATATGTTTTTGACATTTTGTCCTGGTTAGATTGAGCAGAGGTTGTGAGTTGAAGTATCTAGGTAGACTGGTGGTATTATTGGCTTAATGTTTACATATTTAATATTTGATGTTATTGCTGTTTCAATATGGTTGATTCATGTACTACTTGAGGCATATGTAGACTAGAGATCAATGAATATTCCCAACTCGCAAATGAATATTTTCCGTGAAAGATATCTGTAGTCCTAGACGAAAAAAAAGAGGGATCTGGCCTGATATTATGACTTTTTTGCTAGAAGGATCATGATACTGTGAGAGACTTAGTTTGGATTGGCTTCCCATTAAAGATGATTATTAGATGTTATATTTCATATGCTTTCCATTATGTGCATATTCTTTTTTAGTTGTGTTGAGGTTTTCCTAAAAGGACCATGTAATAGTTGAAAATCTTGAAGAGACTGGCAGACCAGATTCTAATTTTTTGTGCTTTTGTTGTGCAATGCCAGGTACTCTTTTTCATTTGTTTCTAAGGATGAAATTCCACCGAATGAATACGCTTTGGAAGTTAATGGTAGCATCTACTGTCTATTATGTTTAATGCTCATGGTTGCATGCTAGATTTATTTTTCCAATTCTCAAATACTCATAGATATCTGGTTGACTTGCAACTGTGACTTAGAAGGTGGAAACATAGAAAGTTGTATGCCAAACTTTCAATGATTATAAATTATTTGTGTCATGAACCAACTATCTTAAATGCTTAAGTTGTTGGGTGAAGACACATGAATGGTTTTATAGGTCCCCTAATTCGCTAGTAAGTTGAGAGAGTTAGTTAGTTGTCCGGGATGGAATATTATAAATAAGAGAGTTTAGGACGATGATCATCTTTGGGATCATTTAGTAATTAGGAAGTAGGGACAGGTGCTGGGACTCTTGAATCACTTAGCAACCGTTATAGTTCATTTGATATTCTTGAATAATAGCAGATCTGTTCTTCTTTTTGGCTGGTTCTTATCACACGCCCCCTTATGCAAGAGCCCATTGCCCTTAATCTGTTGGGAAACCATAGCGCAACCTTCGTTACTGGCCCAATTGGTTCATGCGTCGACGATGCGTAGGTCCATCTACAGAGACTCTGATAACATGTCATGAACTAGTTATCTTGAAAGTTCAAGATATTGGGTGACATAAATGATTTATATTATATTAGTAACAATGTGGCTTACTATTTTGTCTTTTGGTAGATTTTTCCATGGAAAATTTCTACAAAAATACTTGTTGTCTGTGCATGAAAGGCTTCCAAAGAAAGATCTCTTGAACTGCCTTATATATATAGTATGTGTATGTTGTGTGATAGAGTATTTGCAGTTTTCCAGTTGAACATTCCTATATTTTCTGTGATGTTCTGAAAATACTTATCTCATAACAAATACGCTCAACAAGTCATGTTTTTTGTTTATTTATATTTTAATTAATCATCTAGTTCCTTTTTCTCCTGTTGACAATTGACATAAGGAATATGGTTTTCAGGCTCTATGGTAAAAGAAACATCAAAGGTAGGCCCTCGCCCTGAGAAGCCTATTGAGATATATGAGTTTGAGAGGTAATCAATAATTCTGTGTCAATATTTTAAAATTCCTTGACTAAATACTTCTTGAATCCTTCTTCTTCCAAAGCAAAGATGGATAACTAGCTTTTAAATTTGCTTTGTACCTTTACATTAATCATTGGAATTTTACATGCCACTCTAAGGATTATGGAATAACCTAATTTGGTATGATGTTTTGTTTTTTTACATATGTGCTGTCATGGATCGTGTGCAGCTGTCCATTTTGTCGAAAGGTATGCATTTAATTTTTTTTCTAGATACTTTCTGCCAGCATATATTTTTCAAGAATTTGTGTTTCATATCTATGTTCACGTGCGAAATGTAAGTTACCAAAATGGATTTTTACCATGACAGGAATAAACTCTTAAAGTATGCAAGTCAACTTCCATTATGCTAATCTTTTTATTTTAGGAATTTGAGTTAGAATATCAGACATGACTTTTCACCAGAACAGGCCAGGATAAACTCTAATCCTGCTATCCAGTATCAGGATTAACTGCTGTTTCCTTTCCTTTTATATATTGGGGAGAATATTAGGCTTAATAACAAAGTTAGACCTTCAAAATCTCCATCATTGATTGTCTACTGTTGTCATTCTTCTGTTATTATATTAGCAGCCATTCTTTTTTTATATTTTGGGGACTAATATTTTGTCTTTACACAGGTTAGAGAAATTGTTGCTATTTTGGACCTTGACGTTCTTTTCTATCCTTGTCCAAGAAACGGACCAAATTTCCGTGCGAAGGTTCTTGAGATGGGTGGTAAACAGCAGTTCCCTTACATGGTATGATTGAGTCCTTAAAAACTACCAGCGAAACAAAATTGGTAGTCTTTTATTACGATTTTTGGGACATTTTGAAAATTATGGGAAGTATCCTAAACTACTACAGTGAAATTCTTGCAAAAACTATTCTGCAGTTCATGAATCCTTCTGGCATCTTATAACATCAACTCTTGCTAATTGGCTAAAAAGGTTTGAGTTTTAAAGAAAAGTGTAGCCTATAATGAGATGCTGCTATCAGATACTCCTGGAAAGAAAAGAATCTGCATTCAAATAGTTATATCTGAGAGAGATAGAATGTGGAATTATTCCTCTATAAACTTGTATTTTTGTTCTATTCATATACAAATCTTTTGACATTGTGTACTGGCTCAAATAAAACAGCACCAAAAGAACCGTCTAAAGGTGCAGTATAATTTTCCTCTTTTATGAAGTTGCTTCTGAAAGCTTTGCCTTGCAATTATTTTACTAGTTATCTATTTATCTATCATCACTTGCCTTTTCACGCCTCATGTTAATCGCTTAGTGTCTCTGAGTAAGAACAACTTTCTGATTTTCTTGGTTACAGGTTGACCCAAACACTGGCGTTTCAATGTATGAATCAGATGATATAATTCGGTATTTGGTTGGCAAATATGGTTTGTTTCTTATGTACCCTTTTCTTTTTCATTCTTATGTTTCATAGTCTTTCTCATTGCATTTTCAATCTTTAAAATTGGGGGTGCAATTTTTCAAATATGATGAAAACTAAGTATCTTCCTTCAAGAGCAATATAATTTACTCAAGCATTAAAAAATAAAAGCTATAGACAAGTCCTTATTTTACATACCTCTGAAACCATCTACTGACATTGCAGCATATACATGATTAAGCACCTTAACTTTTAAGATCATTAGTTTTACTGCAAGGTTCTAGGCTAATACTAATTTTGCATGCTTTACCCAAAAAATATCCTATTGTTGAGTGTTTACTAATCATTAGCTATTCTGCAGGTGATGGAAGTGTGCCTTTTACTTTGTCACTTGGATTTTTAACGGTTAGAAACTGACACCACCTCCAGAAACTTGAATTGTATCATTGATGTTAGTATTTAAACGCTATATTTTTTTCTGCAGAATCTGACTTGTGGTCTTGCAATGCTTAGTCGTATTACAAAGGTAATATCACCTTTCTCAAGTGGGGTGTTTAACTATGGCCCAGTTCAGAAGAACTTGTTTGAGCTTGCTTTGTAGCATAAGCTGTAAGCACTTATACAAGTATTTGGAAGAACTTCTGTAAATAGCTTATGAGATACCTATAAGATGTTTTGAGCTTATTTTTATAAGCTGCTCAGATTAGCTTATAAATAAGAGCTTATGCTTATCTGTAACATTTTTTTAGTTTATTTCAGTAAGTTTCTCAAATAATCAAATTAGCTTATGAATCAGTGCTTAATTAAGTTATTTATTCAAACACCCATTTTTTATTGAGAAATAATCCTTTCTTCACAATTAGTGAAGGAATTACTAGCAAAATGCGAAAGTAATATATATGAATTTCATTTTTGGTTGTCATTGAGATTTCACTAATAAGTATTCAAATTTCTGTTTCCAGGGGACAACTTATACTCCAGCAAAGTTACCTCCACAGCCTCTTAAGTTATGGGCATATGAGGTTGGTGGATAACATGCAAACCATGCATCCTAATGTTTAATGAACTCAGGACTGCTATCTCTAAATTATAAATTGGCATGCATGATAATAATGTAACCATTATCAGCGGCTAGAGAATTTTTAATTTGAAATGTTTTCTTCCATCAGGGGTCTCCTTTCTGCAAACTTGTACGTGAAGTACTAGTCGAATTGGAGCTTCCGCACATCCTTTACAGGTACAATCCATATTTTCTGAGCTGCCAGCTGTTAGATTTGATGACCAATAGAAAAAAATGAATGGTTTATGACTATAACTAGGGGTCTAACCGGCCAGGTTGGTTCAAGTTTGAGGTGTTTTAAAATCCAAACCAATAAAATTGGGGATTAGGTTGGTTCGGGTTGCTCAATTTTTTAACAAGGAACTCGAACTGAACCATCCTGAAACTGACTTGGTTGGTTCAGGTCGGTTGGTCGGGTCAGATTAAAATAATATTTTTAACTAAATTTTTTAAAGGAAGCCAGAAATCCCCTTTTTGACAAAAAAAATCTGGTAACTATAACCACTGAATATTCTGTCATCCAAAAGTGAAGGTTAATGCAGTATACAGCTGAATATTCCGGTAAAGTTTATTGTTTTTTTCTTTCTGTATATCCCTGTAAATAGTTTTTTCTTTATATATCACTTTTCTGTTGAAGTTCACTCCTTGTCTTAGTCTTGATTGGTGCATTATAAATTTATAATGCATACTTAAGTTGTGTTTTTTCTTGTTACTTACATTTAATATTTCATTTTAGTTGTGCTAGGGGTAGCTCAAAACGACATATACTATATCAGAGAACTGGACATTTCCAGGTACTGATTTATTCATGTAGTGATTCTTTCAAGCCTTTCCAAACACACACTTGTTACAAGCTTAATGAGATGGTGTTTGATTAGTGCATATGATGTCAACGTTTATGGTTATGGTTCACAGGCACCCTTTTTGGAGGATCCAAACACGGGGATAGAAATGTTTGAGAGTGCAGACATAATAGAGTATCTCAGAACAATTTATGCTCTTCAGTGAGTGATGTTATGAAGCTTCTAAGGGGTTTTAACCCAGTCTCGACCTTCATGGCATGGCATATTGTAAAATTCAAAATGATTTCTAACATTGAGGTAAGTTAATTTGTTACTATACAATAAATATAAAATAATTGAATCACATACCTCAACACTAAGCAATTGTTTGAGGAGGTTAAACTGTAGGTTGTAAAGTAGGATTCTATTTCGTTCTTCATTATTGTCCTACAAGGCCTTTAAGTATAAGTATAATGCCTTTGAAGATGATCATCCTCCGCAAGTTGCATAATATATTATGATAGTTTGCTATGAGTGAATTATTATTTATTAGAGGAGGGATCCTCATGTGATTTTTGCTATTTCCATTGTTGACTTATACTTATTTTTGCCCTCAATGATTTTAGTTAAATTTATTAACTTCTAAATTGGATTAGAAGTATAGTTTTTACTTTTATGTTACAAAAGTGTACATGATATTAAGTTTTAAGTATACTGATAACGAAATTGTCATTAACCAATTATTATAATAACTTTAACGTTAGATGAAGATACATGAATGATTTTACCTAATATTTTCAGCATACCTTTTCGTTTAAGAGTTCATTGCCTAATGTTTAGATTCAATTACTTTTATCAGCATAATTAATGCAACAAATGTTGAACTCTAGACTAAATGCAGATAAAGGATTTGAAATTTGATATTGTACTCTCTTAGCCGGTCGGCTTGAAGCCCCTAAAGAAAGCATACCTATAACGGAAGTACTGGACAAAGGTTCGTTCAACTAAGTCTGGCTAGTTTACACTTTAGGACTCACCAAACAGTGCAACACTCTTAGATAACTCACCATTGCAAGGAATGAGGATCACATGCGATAATAGTGTGGAAACATATCTTGTAAATATAGGAAATAAGAGCGAAGTGAAGCATTGATTTCTTGGATTGTCGGTAGAAGGAGGGTCTCATATGCCTAAAAGAAGAAAGGGATAACATTGCTATAAGACAAAATGAATGAGAGATTGGGCTGAAGCTAGGAAGACTCAAATAGGGAAATAAAAGGGGCTAAGAAAAAAAGAGAAAACATGCCCACTAAGAAAATGCATAGGACCATAGCAATTGAGACTATCTCTATCTCTTAGCCTTTCATTGTGTATTGTTACTCTTGTAAGAGCATATACTATGTTGTTAACCAATTATTCTAAAGGTGTGTTTGGTTCAACCAATTATTGTAATTGCCCATAAAGTTTTAACTTTTAAAACATGATAAGAAATATTTTTGTCCTCCTAGTAGAGGGGAGCCACAATTGAATATAATGTGTAACAAGTAACAACATAAGATAGGTGCATGTATGAAGGTAAAGGTGGGGACCGTGATTCCAATATCTGACACAAGGCCTGTGTCCACACACTCATCAAGTATGGGTCTGTTTCCCTTCATGTCTCCAGCTGGGGGAGGTTCATTTGTGCTTTAGGCTAAAAAAGTATTTAGAAAGACCAAACCAAAAGCGGAAACCAAATTATAAACTATTTTTTATTTGTTAAAGTATTATAAACGCATTTCAAAATGTTCATTTATTTAAAACCTCACGTTTATCATCAGAACACTGTTCACTTTGAACTTAGATTTGGTGCGATGGTGACATACAAACTCATCTTTTTTTAGTGGAGAGTTTATATCTCTTGTGATGTAAGTGGGGAAGGTATGATCAGAATCTAGGGACAAAATCAGAAAAAAAAAATGTGTAACAAGGAAAATATTATATACATTAAATTTAAAACGAATAATTGAATAACATATCAAAAAAGAAAAATGCTAGTTAGTACAACAGGAATTGCAAGAATTGAAAATCAACTATCACCATGCTCTCCGTTTTATTTTTCACCCAATACAAATATTTTGTTGCCACGTACTTTATTCTTGCGTTTCTAGCTCATGTTTCATACTAATTAGCCATTGTCATGTGATTACTAAAACTTTGAGGGGACAAATACAACATTTGAATACATCCGGACATCTACACAGAATTCTGTTAGATGTTTGAAAGTTCTTCCTAATTGATGTTAAAGTTAAAATTTAAGGGTTTATTTTTTGTCATAAGATTTCAAATGACAACACTTTCATTTTTGCCAGATTTGCAAGTTTGTCAGACGTTTTAATTTTTTTTATTCTAATGTCAGACTATTTATTATCTAAAATGCTTAGTGTTACAAAACAATATCACAACATATTTATTTTTGGATAAGCTATATGTATATATAAATAAAAAGAAATGAAACGGCACCAACAGTGCCATCCATCCAGAAACAATACAAGAGAGAGAGAGAGCCCAAAAGGGGCAAAGGGAAAGAAAAAACGAAAGACAGGCAGAAGAATAATACAGAGATATACAGGAACATCACAACATATGAAAACAAATACATTTGATTGGTTGAAGTTTGTTACGTTGTATTATGCATGATAATATAAGCTTATACAATACATTGTAGATATATGCATTATTTGGTTTTAACGTTGTATTGTATAATTTTATCTATCAATCCACTCTTATATATACACAGTAAAATGATGGATTATTCAATCCACTCTATAAATGATGGATAAGACATGATAAGAATGTGACGTATAAGCTACTTGAAAATATTTAATCCCCTCCGCCTCCACCACCACCCTCCATCATTGTCACTGTCATTGCCACCATTGCAATCGCCATGCCGCGACCGCCGCCACCACCACCACTCGAACCGCCACAGCCACTGCAGCCTCCACCACTCTCCATTGCTATTGTCACCACCACTACAACTAACTACTGCCACAATCCACCACTATTAGACCGCCACAACCACCTACCTCCACCGTTGCCACCACTCAGTATCACCATTGTCACCTCTACTGCCACTGTCACTGCCACCACTATCGTTGCAGCGTCGTCGCCACCATTACCCATCACCACCACCTACTCACACAATCCTCATTATTATATTATCTATCATTATGCAATATTTTACAAAATATATGATTATATTAACTTAAAACAATATGATAGGTTATACAGTGTGAGTGTATGACCAAATGTTATATAGTATTGAGTTTTTTATCATATCTTATCCTATATGGCTTTATACAACAAAAAATCCTTGTAAGTAACTTCTGAGTGCTAAAATTAATTATGAAAGAATAAAAATTTATCTAAACATATATTTTCTTTAGCCTACATTTTCCTCTCATGATTCGTTTCCCTTTTTTTCCTTGACAAACTTATTCGGACACATGTGGAGAAATTATATGACAGTGTTAAAAATTTATGTGATAAAACTTGCAGAATCCATATGGTATACTTATAGATAGGGATGACATCGAGTCAGGCCGGGTCTTGCCTATCCCAAACTCAAACTCTCATATTAAACTCAAACCCACACTCGTTGGGTTTCGGGTTTACCCAAACCCGTTGTAGCCTCAAATTCACGTCCTAACCTAATTTGATGTATAAACGTTTTTTTGCAAAACAAAATGCAACTTGTATTATTTTGTTGTGAAAAAACCTTTTATATCTTTTTTGCCAAAAAATATGATACCTTGATGTTCAAATATGATCAAATTGTTAACAAATTAAGTTGTTAACATGATATGTAAGAGTAGTTTTGCAATTTCATATATATTGTTCGGGTTTAAGTGTGAGTTTCACTAATACCAAACTCAAACCCAAACTCAATCATATCGGGTTTTACCCGTAAAATCGGGCTCGAGCGTGCCCCACGGGTTGAGATTCCGTTGTTATCCCTACTTATAGACTGGTAATATATCGCATGGGATGTCTAGCTTATTATTTCTACAGTTATTATATTAGTCGATTAATAAATTAAAACTATTTAATTACATTGCCATTCAGAGTCTATCTACACAACAGAGAAAACTCACTCGAATCTCACATTGATCGAGAATGATTAAGGAAGAAATGAGAAATAAATAAGAGTTATGATAAGTAATGTAATAGAAAAAGAAGAGAGAAATAAATAAAAAAATTAAGTGTGTGATGAAAATGAGATAGAAATATATATTAGTGTTGTTCGGGTCTAAGGACTAACAATGGATAACTAGTACCCTTAATAAACCCTAACAGAGCTAAGAGAATATAAATGATGTAAGAATAAGGAAATTATCTCATTAATGATCAAAAAGGTACCTAGTACAAGGTGAGAACACCCCCTTTTATAGTGGGAGTGATCCTTATCTAGAATATTTATAGATTTGGACCTTACATGCAAAACCCAAATCCCAATATAAAATAAGACAAATACATATATCATTAATATGATGAACAAGACAAAATAAACTCAGGCCCACATCTGCATGCCGGGACCCATGCCTTACTTCAAGGGTATTACTCTTACTGGGCGGGTCTATGGGCTTGTACTAGCCCGCCCAGTCCGCGTGTGAATGAATAAAACCCATTACAACACCTGATCATATTAATTTTGTAGATGTTAGTTACTCCGTGATGTCAAAATTTTACCATGTAAAAGAAAAAGAAAAAAAATAGAGCAGCGCTCAGGAAACCATGTTAAATTTTAAAATCTTTCAAAAAGGGGTTATTCCTGAAGTTATGAAAGGGTACAAAATATCTTTTTAAATCATCCTTGTCTATTTTATTGATATTGCATGTTTTAATTAAATTATGTTTTAAAAGTTTATTCCCACATTGATTGGTCATGAGCTCTTGAAAGAGTCTATAAGTCAATGTGATATTGAGATTGTACAATTGCTAGTAAGTGATCATTTGAACTATTGTTCATGAGATGATTCACAGCCAAAGTGCCTCCAGAAATTGTGGATGACAGTGCTTGGGGTGATAAAGTCGAAGAGTACGGCAGAATAGTGTGAATCTACATTGGGAGAGGTGTCTTTGAAAGACACTCTGACGCTCAAGTTAGCTTAAGGTCAGAGAGAATATCTCAAAGACAAAAAAAAATAGTATGTAGCAAATGAATAATGTTTAAGTTATGAAATGATCAAAACCTGTATTTAGAGTTTGATATGACCAATGATGAAGGTGTTTAACCTTGGTTTAGTCATTATAAGTAGTTAAGTAGTTCATGAGATAACAACTTTTCTTGAGTGGTCTTTGAATCAATTAGCTTTACCTTTCCTTTTTTAGTTACTTAAATGCGTTAAGGCTTCATTTTAGTCGTCCTGGCTGACCAATACGACGCTCACTTGGTCGTGAAACCTGTGGGCTGACTATGGTGATGATAGGCTTAGTAGTCATTTGGGTCGGCCAAAAAATGAATCTCTTAGCTTGACATATAATGTGGATACAATGGCAAGATGATAAAGTAATGCAAGAATTTATGAAGCATGTATCGAGGAGAAATTAACTCGAGATGCTTATAAAAGCAATTCGAGATAAACAATTTTAAAATCATTTTCGGGTTAAGATAAAAAGTCTGCTTTTCCTTACAAATGGTGGAGACATGGCATTCAAGTTCTCATGCTTGAACAATTCTTTTATGTTTTCAACATCGTTTGCTTCGACATGGAGAGAACCGTGTCCAAGAGTCAAATCCCTTTATCCTGCTCTCTCATGTATTAGAACATAAAGTATATTCTTAGAGTCAAATCTCATCTTTAATACTATATAGTTCATGAGCTTAAACTTCTCAACTATCACTCTTGTAAAGAAGAGATTTCAGTAGAAGCAAACGATCTTGAGAAGTTTTGTATAATCCTGTAAGGAGAAGTCCTTAGAATACTTGTAAGGAGAAGTTATGCGAATACTTGTTGGGAGAAGTCCCGAAGAATACTTGTTGGGAGAAGTCCAGGAGAATCCTTTTTTGGAGAAGTCCTCGAGAATACTTGTTGGGAGATGTTCTGGAGAATATCCTTTATACTTGATTAATTAGTAAAATTTTGGTATAACCAAGGACTGGATGTAGCCCTATCGTTCTGGGGTGAACTAGGATAAAAATCTTGTGTGTCAACTGTTTATTACTTTGCTTGATTATCTGCTGCACCAAACGATATTGAAGAACTAGATGAAATTGTCAATCGTTTGGAAAACCAACATTTTGGATATGACCAGGGCCGGCCCTGGGCCTGTGCAAGCAGGCCCACAGCCCAGGGCCTCCAAAATGAAGGGGCCTCAAAAAAAAATTCTCAAAGGCTACGGTTTCTAAAGTGTGGCCTAAAGTTTTTATGCAACAGCTTTGAAACTGTTGCCTTTTCTTCTGCTGATCATAACCGAAGAAGATGCACCTTATAGCTCCACTCTCCAGCTTTGTCTTGAGTTGCTTCCTAAAGTGTGGCCTAAAGTTTTTATGCAACAGCTTAGAAACCGTTGCCTTTTTAGATTTTTGGCCACGGTTTTTTGACTGGAGCACACGTCCGTTGCCTTTTCTCAAAAAACTACCCTACTTTACTAAATAATTTAAATAGATAATGTTCCTTAAAAAAATTATTAAGGGTCCATTTTTATTATTTGCCCAGTGCCTCCAAAATGTCAGGACCGGCCCTGGATATGACACAATTCATCCCCTTTCTTGTGCTAGTTACTTCTGAATATCTCAAGGTTGTGCTGACCCTATTCGATCACTTATATTTAGCGTAGGCATATCCAACACTAACTTTTTATTTCAAAAAGCATTGGCCCCTCAACGCTATGTTTAATCTGTGGGAGTTGAATCTTCTATTGGCGTCAGAACAAGCCAATGCCAGTTCATAAAACAACGCAACTTCATCCTTTATGGTTTGTGAAGCGGGTTTGGTCGACGCTACTTTGCGGCAGATTATCCGACTATTTTTTTTTAACTCTAAAATGACCTAGTAATGTATGTATAGCGCATTAGATTGTAAATTTGGTATTCATCATGAATGAATGATACATGTCGAGTGGATTGGATTCAATAGGCAGGATGGACTTTGATGGCTTCCGCATGACTTGGATTCAACAAACACACCATGTGTGGCTGTGGCAAAACGAGGAGTCTTTTCTTTGGGAATATATAAGGAACAGTGGGGCTCTTCGGGTGACAACTGGAATTTCTAGCTTTGTCCCTCACTTTATGTGATAGTGAATTTAAGATAATTCTTATCATAGGGGCGTATCTAGGTAGGGGCAGACAGGGGCCACCGCCCCTCCAAGAATTTCGAAATGTTCATCGACTATAGGTATTTTTATATAGAAGATGTTATAACATTTTGTGATGCTCATCAAGTTGAAGTTCCTGACATGAAAACCTCTTATTTTATGAGTAATGGTCGTAATAAGAAATAAGATGGAGATATCAAACATCATTATAGGATATATGTATTTTATTGTGCAATTGATTTGCAACTATATGAATTAAATAAAAGATTTAATGTAGTGGCATTGAAACTTTTCATACTTAGTTCAGCTTTAAATCCTAAGGAAAAATTTAAATCAGATGAGAAAATCTGTAAGTTTGTTGAGAAGTTTTATGCAGATGATTTTTCCGAGCTAGAAAAGAGAAATTTGTCATTCCAACTAAGACATTATCATTCAGATGTTTTTCGAGATCTTAATTTAGGAAAAAATTTCATTTTATCTGAGTTTTACCAGAAGTTAGTTGAAACTGGAAAAACAACAATATTTCCACTTGTTGATATATTGTTACATCTTGTTTTGACATTCCTTGTTTCAACAGGATCTACAGAACGATCTTTTTATGCAATGAAAGTTGTTAAGACTTCGGCTTTGCAACAAAATTGAAGATGATCTTCTTAGAAATTTATTAGTTATATATATCGAGAGATAAATTGTTGAAGAAAGAACGGAGTGAACTAAGAAAAAATTGGTTCATAAATTGAATTAATTTTTCTACAAATTATTATCACGTAAGGAGCCTACTAAATATTAGTAAAAAATATATGACTCATGCATGATGCATGAACTAATTTTTAAGATGATCTATCCTAAAATTTGCAGTCTTAAAATCCATGTACGTGTTCGACAAAATGAAAAATCCATGTGAGTGGTGCCATCTAAGAGCATTGCTGTCAAACTAGCAACAAGATCTTCGTTATCTCAATCAAAATATAATTGTCCAGTATTAATTAAAAAAAACGTTTGTCTGCGAGTGAAAGCATTATATTAGTCGATACTGAAAGTGGTAATAAACTTTCTAATACACATTTTTAATTAGGTAAATCCATGTGATGCCATTGCATAAAAGAATAATAGAATCCCCAAATAAGGAGTGAGACGCACATAATTTAATGGGTTCACTACAAATTTATCCGAATTACAAAACTTTACAATCACAATAAAAAAGTGTTTGATGATTATTTTTGCTGGTATAGTTCTCAATTGGGTGTTATTTTTCTTGTCGTGGTTCTTGTGTAATTTTGTGAAGAAAAAAAACATTAAAGTGGTGAGTTGCTTATCTGTCAAGGAAATTTTACTATGTACATTGTGGATATAAAACAAATTGAATCTGAATTGATGACACAAACATTTAGCAGCTCTATATTGAAAGTCGGCGAGAATAGGTGTATTGGTAGCTAGCTGTACTAATTAAGCTTTTTTACTCAAAAATATTATATAGGTGTTTTTCTTTCTATCTCTTAAATGATGATAAATTGTTAGTAGTATTTCATAAACTTGCAGTGGTGTGGTTGAATTTTCTTCTATATAATATCAAGAGTTCAAATTATAAAAAATAAGAGTACAACAATACTTGATGAAAGTGTATCATAAGAAATAGAAAAAGTATGTTATCAGCATCATCTTCTATTCATTTTTCTCTCAAGTGTAATTAAGTAGAAATGGGGAGGGGGGTATGCATTATTTTCCTATTATCATTTGTCTTCATAAGTTCTAACACAAACACAAGGTCCCCCTCTTTCCTAGCCTCTTGCACTGCTTTTGTGCACCCCTATCCATGTTCCTCTTACTTCAATCTGTGTCACCCAAAGTGGACACTTTTACCATTTCAAATTTTTGATCATGTGAATGGTCATATTTATATCTGAAAATGTTGGATGCTAGCGAGTTTGTCCATAGAAGAAGAAAATCTCTCTCCATGCTTTCTAATTGCGTAAAATGTTATTAACTTGACCGATGTTTTATCTGATTACATGGTCTAACTTGACCGACATTTTACAAAATCAAGTGCTGTGGAAATATTTTCTCAAATTAGGGAGAAACTTGCCGACGTCCAAACGATTTTAGAGACCAATTTGATCATTCATGTTTTTTAATCACTTCGGCTCTAAGACATGGACTCTGACAACTTGAAAGACTTCAGATTAGGCCTTTTGCATAAAGGAAAATATAAAATAAATTACATTAGAGTATCTTAATAAGGTGAAAAACATTAGATGGTAATCCAAAGTATTTTATTACCATGCATATATGTTTCGCTCGTGGAAGATCTCTTCTTATAGATTTACTACATCGTACATAATGTTGGCCAAATTGACGTTATTTAGAGTTGACCTATGTGACGACTGATGTTAATTTGTATAAACTTGTGTCAGTCAAAATGTTAAGTGAGTTGCGTCGGCTTAAAGTTGGCTAATTTTTTTTAAAAATTAATCTGAAATACTATTAAGCGCCAACCGGCAATTGAGTCATTACATCAGAAAAAACCAAATGAAAAGCGGCTACAAGCACCTCCTCCACCCATACTAAATTAGCATAGGTTTCAGCATTCCTAGCTAGAAAATCTGCAACGGTGTTGCCCGTGCGTCTAACAAAAGAAACACTAACAGAATCAAAAGCAGAAAGTAATAAACGACAATCATGGATAATCGAACTCAGATATGAACGCCCTTCCTGACTTGCTCGCCAATGGTTGAAGAGTTGTAGACAGTCCGTTTCGAAGCACACCCGGCGGAATCCTAAATCAATTGCCAATTGCATAGTCCATCTCATGCTCATCGCCTCAGCCAAGAGGAGGGAGGGGGTAGTGATAGGAAAAGAGCAAGCCGCAGCCATTACCTCCCCATTACTGTTCCGAGCCACCATCCCCAAACCAGAAGGACCCCGATCATGAAAAGAAGCATCAAAGTTGCATTTAATGGTACCTGGTGCTGGTTTCTGCCACCTCGCGGGCAAGGCTGCCATAGGCCCTCGATCACGGTCATGCACAATAGCCTCTTCCATCGAGCTGCTCACACGTCGAAGAACCCCTGCCACCACAAACTCACGCTGCTTGAAACAGATGTTGTTTCGTGCCTCCCATAGTGCATAAACCGTGGACTGAATCGTGGCTATCGCATCATCATCATCAAGCTCCACCGCTGCTAGCCAGAACTCCTTGAAGGACGAGAAAAGGTCCACCCGAACAGCTAGCTGGGACGCGAACCAGACCTGCTTCGCTGCTGGACAATGCAGAAATAAATGGTCCTCATCTTCCAACTCCGCTGCACAAAAGCTGCAGCTAGGATCCACATCAACGCGACGTCTGAATAACCGCTCCTTCAACGACAAATAACCCGATATAGCTCTCCAACAAGTCTCCTTGCAGCGAGGTAAAGCACGGGAAGCCCAGAATTTTTTCCAAAACTTTGGAGCTAGAATAACTGTGGTGGATGAAGAAGCTTCATCTCGGGCCAGCAACTTCCTCAAAAAACCGTAGCCTTCCTTGGATGTGTATTGACCATCGCTAGTACCCGGCCAGTGTAACACGTCACTGCCTCCATGCATACTCAAGGGAATAGAGAGAATGCTAGCTTCTGTGCTTGGATTGAATACAAGTTCAATCAAATCTCTCCTCCAACAATGACCATCATGGTTAATGAGCATAGACACCTTTGAGAGGCTTAGCTCATCAAACAAACCCTGGCTATAAATCAAAGGCCCTCCTCCGGGCACCCAATTATCAGAACAAATGTTAACTTGGGTACCATCTCCAATTTTCCACATACCTCCTCGCTAAAAAATCCAACTAGTCTTCAAAATGCTAGTCCATGCATAGCTGGGGCGATACCCCTTCTTTGCCTCCCTCATAGTGCAACTGTTAAAGTACACAACTTTAAAAACACGAGCCAATAAGCTCTCAGGACGAGTATAGATACGCCACCAGTTCTTTCCCACAAGGGCCAAGTTAAATGCCTTAAAGTCTCTGAAGCCTAGATCACCTTCCTTTTTGCTCTTACATAGGTTCTCCCACTTTGTCCAATGCATACTCCGGCGAGTTGGATCTCTACCCCAATAAAATTTAGAGATCATATGATCAATATCTGCACATAAACCATCGGGTAAAATAAAACAAGACATGACATAGGAAGGTATGGCCTGAACCACATATTTAATAAGAACCTCCCGGCCTGCCCTCGATAAGAACTTTTCCTTCCAGCCTTTAAGCTTTTTCCAGACTCGATCTTTGACAAAATTAAATACTTGAGTCTTAGACTTACCAATGATAGTCGGAAGACCCAAGTACTTGTCATAGCTTTCAACCGCATTTACTTCCAACAGCTCTTTAAGCTCATTAAAACGAGTATCATGCACATTTCGGCTCACGGAAAGCTTGGACTTGTCAAAATTGATCCTCTGACCTGAAGCCTGCTCAAAGGCGCCCAGAATGTTCTTCAAACATTGGGCCTCTTCCATTGTCGCTCGTGCAAACAGCACACTATCGTCTGCAAAAAGCAAGTGAGATATAACAGGCGCATGCCGACTAATTTTAATACCACTTATGTCACCAGATGCCAAAGACTTTTCTAACATGGCAGAAAATACCTCGCCACAAAGGATAAATAAATATGGAGACAACGGGTCACCTTGTCTAAGCCCTCTCTGAGGAGCAAAGCTCGGCTGAGGGTTACCATTCAATAAAATAGAGAAAGACACCGTTGTCACACAACTCATAATGAGATTAACCCAACACACCGGGAAACCCATCTTTTGTAACACTGATTCAAGAAAAGACCATTCAATTCGGTCATACGCTTTGGACATTTCCAATTTAAGCGCCATAGTGCCATTGCGGCCAGTAATTCTCTTCTTCATAAAATGGAAACATTCATATGCAATCAGTGCATTATCAGTTATCAATCGCCCAGGAACAAAAGCACTCTGGCTTTCACAAATTAAATCAAGCAAAATCTGTTTGATTCTATTGGCTATTGTCTTAGTGACAATCTTAAAGATGACATTACACAAACTTATTGGTCTAAATTGCGCAGCATGCTCAGCTTTCTTAATTTTTGGAATAAGAACCAATAGAGTGTGATTAACCATACATGGGGAAATCTCCCCCCTCAGAATCTAAATTGACAACAAAGAGTAAGCGTTAATCATACGACCAATGCTATTAGTTAGTTCAGGCCATCTAGCATGAGTGTCTCGACGTCAACGTTAAATCGGCTGTAGCGTCAACTCTTGGCTATTAAGTGTCGGCTCTTGACCAAGACTAATCAACTTTCTTGTAGTTGATATCCTCTCATTGTAAGTTGTGGTTCATTATTACATAGCTACATTCAACTTCTTTTTGTTTCTTGTTATTCTTGTTTCACTCCTGGCAAACAAATTTCTCAACGTTGTGAATATTTGAATCCTCTTCTCTATGCGTTTGACGAATTCATCAAGTATTGGAACATGATTTTCAAGTTGCCCTGAGGAGAAGGCTTCAGCATATTCTAATTAAGGCATTCCCAGGGGATGCTATTTTGGAGTGAATCTTGATGAGCATGTTGTTTGTGTCTTGTTCCATCCATGATATATGGAATTGGTTTACAAGCTTTCACATAGATGGCGCCAATTGTTCTTCCAGAATCTGAGCACAGTGATTCTCTGATTTTGTATGTCTTGGTGCACTGTGAATAGAGAGAGTCCACAACATGGAAAATACATGATGCCCAAATTAACAATGGAGATGAGAAGACAATGGTTAACTTATAGAGTTAACCAAAACTATATTTAGAGAGATTCGAGTGAGTAGTAAAGAGAATGTTTAACCTTTTTTAGGTTGCTGATGACCCGATGTTTATTCTATCTTTGTCGAGTCCTTCTTGTTTCTTTCTTTTACCTTTTTAGTCCTTTATTGAGTTATTAGTCAAGTTAAGTCCCTTTTTAGTTCATAAATTCATTTGCATTAGTTTAGTTTTTTTTAATCTATTTACTTAATCTTTTTATTAGTTTCTATTAGTTTTAGTTTGGGGTTAATTCTTTTGGTCAGACTTAAACTGAAACTTTGTGAGATTATGAGTGTTGATGAGCTTTTGGGGGTTTTTGTTTGCTGGATTGAATGGGGGATTGATGAAATATTCATTCATGAGATATATTCCGGAGTTACATGGTTGTTCTCATAGAGTTCTTGAGATGCTTTTCAGGTTTGATAGACTCTTGATGGCTAATGATGATGGTTGAAGGAAAAGTAATGAGCAATGATAATTGTGGGAAAGGGAGTTACAAAGCTGCTGAAAAAACTGGTGAAGACCACGCATGTGCGTGGTGGAGACCCCACACATGCGTGGTGGTTCTGTATGAGGAAGGGGCTGGAACGTGAAGACCACGCATGTGCGCCGTTATGGCCACGCACATGCGTGGTAAACAGACTTAAAAGCTGACAATTGACAGATTGGCCACGCATGTGCGTGGTGGAGACCCCGCACATGCGTGGTGGCAAAATCTGATGCTGCGAATTGTGCGATTTTGAGCGTCTTGCCCACGCATGTGCGTGGTGGAGACCCCACACATGCGTGGATTACCGCTGGAAACTCTATAAATAGGGATTTTGTTATTTCTTTTAGGGATCTTGTACTTTTTTGAACAAAACTTAGAGTTTTAGTTCCTTGGAGCTTGTGGGAGGCTTCTTGGCCCTCTTCTTTCAGGTTTTTGTTCATTTAGTTTGCATTATGAATTCCCTAGCCATGCTTGGCTAGTTTCTCTTTGTACTTTGGGTGAAGTGAACCTTAGTTCTGATTATGGTTTAAACTTCTTATTTTCATATATGAATAAAGTTTCTTTTCCATGTATCTTTTCTCTGAATCAATATTCTCTTGAGTGCACACAAGTGTTTTGCTTTCTTCTTGCACAATGGAAGTTGGTGAGGATTAAGGGACTTGGGATGAGATTGATTTGTTTGCTATCACTTAGGAATAAGGGTAGAAACTTATTGTGTTGGCCTGAACTTATAAACTTCATTCTTCAATTGAATTGACTAGGCACTAAGGCATTAGGTTTGGCAAATGAAATTGAATGATTTACTTGATTAAGGAATTAACAAGTAGAGGTAGAGGCTATAACATCATGGATAAGGATTCTGAACTTCATATAAGAATTTGATTTGAGAACCATAATTGGACTAAGTGGAGCTTTGTCCAGGGTACTTCTTTATCTGAATTATAATTCTTGCTCTTCATCACAAGTGTGTTATTCACACAACAAACCCTCAAACTTATATTGCTTTCTTTTTCACATTCTGAACACAAAACTCTTAGAAGCAATTGATGAACAACTATCCTTGTGGTTCGACAATCTTTTGTATTACTTCGATCAATCCGTACACTTGCGGAATCGCTATCAAGTTTTTGGCGCCGTTGCCGGGGATAGTTTTGTTTTGTTGATTGAGTCTTGAGTTTTGCTGTTTGAAAATTTTTTTACCATTGCTTCATTGAATCGGTGCTACTAACTCGAAGGTAAAAAGCAAAACATGCAAAAGACTCGATGCATTAACTACCTAAAAAGAAAATGTTTTTTTTTTTTCAGAGAAACACAAAATTAAAGCAAAATCAAATTAAAGAAAAACAAACCTGGACTTGGGATTAGATTGGTTTGTTTGCTATCACTTAGGAATAAGGGTAGAAACTTATTGTGTTGGCCTGAACTTATAAACTTCATTCTTCAATTGAATTGACTAGGCACTAAGGAATTAGGTTTGACAAATGAAATTGAATTTTTTACTTGATTAAGGAATTAACAAGTAGAGGTAGAGGCTATAACATCATGGATAAGGATTCTGAACTTCATATAAGAATTTGATTTGAGAACCATAATTGGACTAAGTGGAGCTTTGTCCAGGGTACTTCTTTATCTGAATTATAATTCTTGCTCTTCATCACAAGTGTGTTATTCACACAACAAACCCTCAAACTTATATTGCTTTCTTTTTCACATTCTGAACACAAAACTCTTAGAAGCAATTGATGAACAACTATCCTTGTGGTTCGACATGTATTACTTCGATTAGGTTGCTATATATGTATTGGCTTTCAAGCTGTTAGCCATTTAGTGGTCTTGAGTCATTAACTCTATTTTAGCCATGTGGTCAAGATTTTGTCTTGGTTGTTCGGGCTTACTAACATGGTGTTCACTTGATTGTGATCCCGTCGGGACGGTCGGGTCAACTAAAATGATGGTAAGCTGGTAAGCTCGCTAGGTTGAATTGTTGTTTGTGCCAACTAGAACAAAACATAGTGTAAAATTTAGATATATATATCTTTGAACATTAAGAAGGAAGCCTTAAGAATTGCTCTTGAAAATTAAAATAATTAAGAGTCTTGCAAGTATCTGGGAACATTGAGAACAGAACATTGTTCCTTTTGAAATATAAATAATTCAAAATCTTTAAAATACTATGGAGAAGGAATCTTAAGAATTCCTCTTTAAAACATCTTAGTTAAATCTTGAGAGGTTCCCTAGAAAATATCTCTTAAGAAAGTTGTGTTGTTAACAATGAAAAAAATATTGTGCACCACACAACAGCAAAGTATCACAACATCACATCACATATGTTATATATAAAAAGCTTAGGCATAAAACAAAGTCCCACAGATCAAGGCATACACAGCTAGCTATCCACCATGGCTCTCCGGATTTACATCTCAACCCTGTCCATAGCAATTTTCTCTCTATGCACTTCTGCATATGACTGTAAGATTTCATTTTTCTTTGAGTTCAAATTGCATATGACTGTTTTCTCATTCTGAAAGCTGTTATTATTATGGTAAAATTTGATGTATGGTTACTTGTTAATTAAGTTGTCACATACATGACTGAATTAATTGTTTTTTTTTTCTTGCACTAGATTCTGCCAATTTTAGTTATACTGGTTCAAATGGACCTGAGAAATGGGGAACCTTAAGTCCAGATTTCGCAGCATGCTCAAATGGGAAAGCTCAGAGTCCTGTTGATATTGCATATCCTGATATTGTTATGAACATGGAGTTGGAATCCTTAGACAGAGACTACCTTTCTACAAACGCCACGCTTGTTAACAACAAGTTCAACATTGGGGTTTGTTATTCGATCACTTGCCAAATCATATCGAAATTGTTTACTTTTCAATTTACATATTTTCTAACGGTAAATCAAACGGACTTCAATAAATTAGTCATAAAGTGATGGAGTTTTTCTTTTACAGGTGCATTTTCAAGGACAAGTGGTGGGAGATATTAATATAAATGGAAAAAATTATTCTTTGAAACAATTGCACTGGCATTCTCCAGCAGAACACCGGGCACATGGTCGTGTGTAAGTTCAATCTCTTCTCTTGCTTGCTCCCTAGTCCCTATATATACCACCTCTTCTCCTCTTACAAATAATTTTGGAAATCTCTGTTTGTTTAATTCTGTAAATGAAGAGTAATGTTTCTTGAAATGGCTTAACAACAAATAAAAGTGAAAGATATTTTACACATCACTTCTATATTTTACCATTTTATCTCTCCATCATAATTGGTTGGAGATCATTTCTCATATGGAAAAGCTGTTTATTCCAAAATGATTAGAAATTCCTTCTGGAAAAGAGCCTATAGCTATACTCCAATAGCCAGAGTTCGGCTCAGATAGTGGGGCAATATGTTTGGTTGCTATTGGCTGATTGCTGCGTAATACATCATGTGTATACTGAACTGACTATTGAAAGCTACTACTACATTTTTCACACGCATTTTATCTCTGTTGGTTCATAAATACTTTTTTAACAATTAGGTAACCGTTTAAGCTAGCTGAAAAACCAACGTAGAGATTTTTTAATTAAGTGATTATTTAAGGAATAAATTTTGTTCCTCAATGTAGGTGCCTAAGATACTACAAAAAGGTCTTAGAGATCGCTATTGAAGAATTTGTATGATAAATTAAACTAAGGCCAGACGAAAATGAATAAAGAAAGATTCAAATGAATTGAAAATAAAGGGCATAAAGTTGAATAAATAAAGTGTTTGAAAGGTAAATGATTGAAATAAAGGCTAAAAAGTAAAGGCATTAAAATGTAAAGGAAAAAATAAATGCGGAAAATTTGTAGTTTTGATTAATTGATGACTTGTGTCTTTTGCAAAGGATCATTCCTCTATTAATAGAGACAAATTTGGCTAAATTACACTGGCTAATAACTCCCGCCACTACCCGTGTTTCCGACAATAATTATATTCGTGGGGATGTTGGAAGTTATTCTCTTTGATCAGCCTAGAAGCTTTTGGTTAACCCAAGCTTTCTGCTTCGGCTAGTTTTTCAAACTTTAACCGCTTTCCTGATTTTCAAGGAATGAACTACTGGATGATTTTGTGCACGTGCATACCTTCTAGAATCCATGAAAAATGTCTCCTTTGTGGACCTGAGGCCTGTGTACCTTGCACCCAATTTTGTTCAAATTCATATTCTCAACCAATCCTAGCTTCATTCAATCGGTCACTTGCTTTTTTTGGCTAAAATTTTTTGCGACTCACCTATCACGCTGGCACACCCGATCTCTAATTGTTACGCATTTTTAAATGCTGACATTCTCGCATTTTTCACCCACTTTTACTTTTTAATTTATTTTCCTATTACATTATACACATATTTTTTATTACCCTGCTTTTTTTTTTCACCACTTCCTACCTAGGGGTGTGTAACAATTCAGATTGATCCAATAAATTCACTCATTCAAATCAAAACCAATATAATTAATTCATATTCACTTAGATAATTAAATTACTTTATGCCTTTAATAAACTCGAAAGTTTGTGGAACTTTTTTCAACCGCGACCAACCTCCTGTTTAATTATTTTTTTTACATCAGAAATATAAATTGCACTCTCTAGGGATGGATCCCTGAACCTTCCCTACTCAATTCATATGTCTCCTAGCTCTTATCACTTGAGTTATCATAGAACCTTCTGTTTAATTTTATTTTCATGTTTAATTTTTATACTTATAACTATATTATATTTTATCATTTTTTAAATTAAATTATTTTGAATTGTCTTCTTGGTTATATACCAAGTATACTTATCTATATATATTAGAGAAAAAGGATGATGCAATAATAGTGTAATGTTTTTTTACACTGTCTACCAATCAGGTTGTGAGGATATGTCGCGTCAATTAATGAAATTAAATAAAAATATAAATTTTCTCACATTCTTAAAATCTTTATACTGTCAGTGCATAGAAATTAAACTATAAATATTATCCAATTTTACTATCATATTTTAGATATAAAAATAAAATGTTATGAAAAGTTATAATTACAAAATATAGATATTAATTTAAAGTTATATTAGTATTTTGAATTGATTTGTCTATTGCATAAAATTATTAAAAGAACAAGAAAATATTTAATTCAAAACTTTACCCATACATTTTATATAGAAGTGTGTCTATCTTTAATTTTTGTGGATTAAGATTAAGATATTTTTAAATTAAGATACATACATACATTTTATGTCCTCAAATGATAGCTCAAGCAGGGGCGGATCCAGACATTATATATTGGTGTGGCTAAATATAAAAGAAATTTTAGGCTAAAATACAAAGTAGAAATTATATTAGGTAGCAAGCAAGAAGTAGCTATAATCTCACATGAAAAGCACAAAAGTTTATTCAACCATGAAAAGTTAAGACTAATTTGTGCACTAAAAAGGACAAATTTTGCTTTTTTAGGAGAAAACATTACAATGCTGCTGATTTAACATTCCAAAATTTGCGGGCACGAATCTACAATCAAAACAGGAAAACCCATCAGCAAAAACAAACGGAGGTAGCTCCAAACCCAACATGGTTCCATCAAAGAACTCAGATCTGCTAAGTTGACAAGCAAAAATTCTCACCGAAAAAGTAGATCCAACTCAACGTGTGCAACAAGTTCATAAACCAAAAAACTTCTTTGAAAATTGAAAATTAAAAAAAAAATAGAAATAGGAAAAGATCATCCAACATGAATTTTGTGTAGCATAGTAAGGTGAATTACAAAGTTTATTTACCTGAGAGACAATGAATCAATTGAATTTCCTCTTGAATTATGGTTGATTGGTGCGGTGATCAGGGTTATCCATGCGATTAGAAATTTAGGAAGGTGAAGATTGGTGGGTTTTCAATTTTTGGGGAAAAAGGTTTTAAAAGTTGATGAATGCCGAAAGCAGCAATGGAAGAAAGAAATAAAAACCGCGTTCTAATTTGATGTTAAGCGTGAATTTTGGTTTTTTACTTATTAAGCTATGGCGGCGCTTCGACCGTTTCCATACATTAACACAAAACTTTTAGTAGCGGATGCCAAACCGCCGCTATATACAATATTTAAAAAAAAAACTCAAAATCTGGTGTGGCTAAAGCCACACATAGCCTACACATGGGTCCGCCCATGAGCTCAAGTGATAAGAGTTGGGGACATATGAGTTGGGGAGGAGAAGGTCCAGGGATCAATTCCTGGAGAATGCAATTTATATTTCCGATATAAAAAAAAATGGATTTTATAGATTTTTTTATAGATAAGCTCACATAAAAAAAGGCTTCATTAAGGCTGAGCTTTTACAAGATTGTACTTGGCTTTTACCACTATTATTAATCTTTAACGCAAAAAACTTCTGACCATACAGACATGAGGCTGAGCTCCATCTAGTTCACTTGACCCCTGATAACAATGGCATAGCAGTTGTGGCAGTTCTCTACAACTTGGGTGATCCCGATCCTATCATCTCCCAGGTAGAGTTGAACTCTCACATTCACTTAATTGTGTTCTAATTAAGTCCATTGGATTCAAATTAAATTATTGATGGTACAAAGTGCTAAAATATAGTTCTTGAGTATAGATGGAAGACAAGTTTGTTGCGCTAGCCAAAGAAAACCGTGCAGGCAATAAGGATGCCCAAATTCCTATCGGCACTTTTGATTTTGAGGAGATAAATGCAAGGACACACAGCAGGTATTACAGATATGTTGGCTCTCTTACCACTCCTCCATGCAAAGAGGGTGTTATTTGGAACATTCTTGGCAAGGTAATTAACTTACCACATCTCTCCATCTGATAAACATTACTTACAGACACCTCACATACACTTTTTTTTTTCATCTTTAATTTTTTGTCACATCGCAACTAGTGGCAGAGGAAGGGGGAAATGTTAATGTTACAAACATGAGGGCATCCAAACTTTTCAATTTTTGTTTTCTAACTTGTAATACATATATTACGTATATAAGCCGTAAAAATTATTGTATGCATGACATATTCTTTGATCTCTGCGCCCTATTTGATGTTGGTTTTCTAGTCTCAAATTCCTGCCTTCGTTATTAATCACAATATATATTATTAATATCATATTCATTATTAATCTCTCTGCTATTTCTTTCACACATTAAATGTTTGCATTCATTTTTGTTTTTGAAAGAATGTGTGCATTCATTAGCTGTACACCAAACATTTTCCGAATGTGTATACTTGTAGGTTTTCTAGGGACAATTTGTATTGATTTTGGAAACAATTGTAATTAATCAAACATTGTGATGCAGGTAAGGACACTCTCAAAGAAACAATTGGAGCTCCTAAAGGCACCATTGAGCCAAGAATACATTCATAACGCAAGGCCTCTTCAGCCACTGAATGGCCGCAAAATTGAGATGTATGACCATTACAACCATAGGCAGGGGATTTGAGCAACCCCAACCAAACATCATCAACAAATTTTCTCACGATGATTACTCGCTTCGTATTGAAGAAGATAGTGTCCTTTTTTTTTTGTCAATAATAGATATAGTGTCCTACTCTGCTTGTTCTAAGATTGAAGTTAGAGAGCACTTTGTTTTTTTGGGTCGAAGTAAGGCTGAAGGCCTAGTAGAATAAAGGGCAAAAGCCCAGGTACAACAATAAGAGTACTTTGCTTTTAGATCAGAATAATGGGTTCAACTCACCTCTAGAATTTGTTGCCCCAAGAAATACTCACCACCAGAATTACTGCACTCAATTTTATGCTTTTGGATGCCATTAATCATGTTCATGGTGCGCAACAGAATCAGTGTCGCTAGATTACAATAGCCATTATTTCTTGTTTCATCATTACTAGTGTTCTTTACCCGTGCGTTGCACGGCGATTAAATTTATTGTAAAGATGAATCAGTAGTAATGTGTTTTAACTTAGTTTAGACTCTTTTCAGTAAGTATAAAAGATATGGAACCGAACATATATTACAAACATGTAGATGAATGAACCACAGTAAATATATTAATTTGATGAGTTTGTAGATACCTCACATTGTCAACACTTGAATAGTAATAAAAACCAAGTTTTTAAGTAATGCATTACATTAAAATTGAAATAAGATAAACATAACAATGACAGCAACATGAACCCTTATTTGAAATTGTAGTTCATGATTAATGATAAAGACTTCATAACCGAGCTTGTTGTCAATCAAGCATATTTGAGCTATAGAACCTAGAAAGGAAAAAAAAAATTACCAGTACCAATACAAATATAAACTGTGTATAATTTAAAAGTGTTAAACTAACCTTATAGAAACGTCAATACACCTTCAAATTAGATGATCAATAAACTGCTTGTTATATTTTTTATGCTGTCAACAATAAAGAGAATAACCAACGACTTCAGCAACATACTTTCCAAAAAAGGCGCATTCAACCCGAACCCTATTAAGAAAATTGAGAAATTATAAAACCTTACTCATAATAATCAAAGATGGAAAAAATATGAATAAGCATTGAACATTGTGTGTGACCCATCTTGGTCAAGTTCAACAGTAATTCTTTTCTGCTTTGTTCCATCTTTCTCAAACTCAGTTTCAGCACTTGCACCAGTGAGAATTCCAATCACATCTGCAAAATCATAGAAACATTAATCCAAAACCCAGAATAGTAATTTAAAAATCAAAAGACTAAAAAAGAGTATATACCTATAAGAAAAGACGTATAAAGGTCCTTAAACATTATATCAGATATTGGCACAAAATTGTAAGGGCTTAAGTTGATGGCCTTGTTGGGAACCAAGCGCACAAATGTATGAATATCAAAGTTGATCTTGAATGGGTGCGAGGTTGGACGGAAATCACGACCGCTTTCACCAACACCAAAAAACAAAATCTGATATACACGTCCTTCACTCAGCAAAGATTGAAATCGGTATATAAGAGTCTTCCTAACCGTAGCATGAATCTTACAACCCTGAAATTCAATAAAATGAGGAAATTTGAGATTTATAGTTTTAAAAAAAGAATGTAATACATGATTATTATGTGCAAAAGTGATTTACCTTGTCATCCATAAGAATCATGTCCATGGAAAATGGAAGCTTGGAGCCATAGAAGCTCGGACTAAGCCACAACTAGTTCACATTTGCAACATTAACATACCAGTTCTCCTTTGAGGCATCGATGATGGCGAGATCGTCGATAGCCATTAGAACAAAGTATATTCCAAAGCTAATAGTTGGTGGGAAGGGATGGTGAAGTTAAAGAATAGCATGAGATGATTTATATAGGAATTTGAGAATTAGGGTTACTGATCAATGAATGTTAAAAAAGGAAAGAAAAAAAAAAGGTTGGACGGTAATAGGAATCTGTTTGTAAGGAGGTAAATTTTTTTTTCCAGGTCAATTTTCACTATTGAAATCAATTATTATCTACCAAATATCATGCGTTACACGTGAATTACTCATTCTGATGAGTAATTAAAGGAAAATAGGAATTAAGATTAACATGGTGTCATTACAGTACTTAAGGTTTGACTTTTATTGCAAATCATATTAATTTCTTTCAAGAATTAATTTCTTTATTTTCACACCAAAGAAAAAACTGTGCGTATTTCTTTCAAGAACGGGTCATTAATATGGTTCTCAAAATTAAGTTTTTAAGGTTTGACTTGTAAAGCAACATTAACATGGTGTGAATGCTTGAAAGAAATTAACCTGTGACTTGCTCAGCAGAATTAACACCCTTTTAATTCTTGACTTCTTTTCCTTAACAGAATTAACACCATTAATTCTTCATTCGGTGCAGGTGCTGAATCTCAAATTCAAGGCTGTGAATATCCGTTTTAAAAATAGTTTGAAGATTCATACTCAAACAAAAAAGTTTATGCAGCCTAAACGTTGAATTTGAGAATGTTTTCACCTTACTAAATTACCTTTTTCATGCCTGCTAAAAATTCGAATTTTTTTGAAAAATGATAATCAATGGTATAATGGTATATGTATACAACTTTTATGTTAACAATTAATTAGGGTTGTAAAACAATAAAAACAAAATCATCATTCAAATGACTTTGAATAATGAGCCTCAATAAAAAAACTGAAATTAAAATGGACTTCTACTATTTTGGTCCAAAACAATTAGAATGTGACACTTGTCATGCAAAGAGGGGGGTGAGTGAGAGTCATTCTTGAAGTGCCAAATCATGGAGGTAGGGCTCACAACCTTCCTCTTTTCTAAAGTATATAGATTAAGGTAAAATATGTTTCCTTCTCTTAAGGTCTGTTAAAACTTAAAACTACATTCAGCCTCATTCTTAGCTAAAATATATATTTCACCTCACCTTTCTAAGTGAACTCAAATTAAAAAGTCCACCAATGAATAATCATGTCATAAATTTTACAATGCCTTGAATTCCTAATATCTTACTCTAAAATCTGTAACATTATTGTCGCTTATACAAACGAAAAAGAGTTCAATAAAATCATAATTACAAGTAAGCAAACGACAATGATTAACTAAAGTGTAGACATACGACGACTTGGAATTGGCCTTCCTTCAAATCTCAAAGAGCTTTAGGCAGTTTGTCTCAAAGCAAACTGAAATAAAGCAACGATACATAGCCAGGAAAGAGCGCACCGAAAACAAAGTCTCCGCTATCAAAGGGGACAACAACTTGATGGGGGAAGCAGTAGGTGCAGGTGGACCGGACCGAACCAAACACGAAAAAATCGAGATTTTTTATTTGAAATTAGGTTGGGCGGATCAGTTGGCGGGTAAGACGGGTTAAAAACTAGTTTGTTGTATAGTTTGGTTTGATCAGTTTCAATTTGGGCTATGAACCGATCGAAGTAGAGTTAAAAAATGCTAGCCAAGCCCATAACAACTTTTATCTAAGGGATATATGGTTAAATAAAAAATAAAACAATCCTAGCCCAACCTTCTCTTTAAAGTTTACACACTCACTAGCTCATTCCAAACCCTAGCCATCACTCACTCATCATCACACGCTCTCTCTCTCACTCACACCTTCATCTTCTTCGATTCTCTTCTCTTTCCCCACTCATAGACAAACCTAGTTGCCACTCATCAAACCCTAGTCTCCGTCGCCGCTTCTCCTCCCTCTTTTGTCTGTTCTCACTGTTCTCACTTCTCACCCTCTTCTCTTCTTTCTTCCCCTCTCCTTCTAGCCTTCCCATCCACGAAATACTCTTTATGAAAGCTCCATCTCTCCATTCACAACTATAATGGCGAGATAAGAAGAAGAGAAAAACGAGGGTTATAGAGAGATATGAATCTTGAACATGAAAGTCATGTACCGAGTACAACAGCTACCGCTCTTCCTTAACGTCGATCTCTCGGATCATGATGCCTCCTCATCACTGTCAGCAGATCCAGCAAGACCACCAAGGGTTTCTCTTCTTTTTTTTATAAAAATTTGTCTTCAATATGTTGTATTAAGGTTGTTCTAGCTTTATTGCTCTTCTATTGTACTGCATAGTGAAATTTTAATAAAAAATCATGTCTTCTTCCTTCTCTTCTCATTTCTCTGTTGTATTAAGGCGTACTCATCTTTTTCTTTCATCAGATATTGTTTAACCAACACGGTACACCCTTAACTCGTAAAGACTAAACCTAGAAAACACGCTCATACTGATGGATGGTGGCGGTCCTGCTTGTATGATGGTTTCAACCGTTCGAAACTGACAATATTGACCCGAACCCGCTTGAATCCGCCCGTTGGACCTAGTGCAGAACAAAATCAGTGAAGTGACATTATTTCTTGTTTCATTATTATTAGGGTAAAATATATTTCCCTCCCTGAAAGTGTGTTAAAATTACACTCAACCTCATTCTTAGTTAAAATATACACTTCACCCACCTTTCAAACAAGTCAACTCAAACTAAAAAGTCCACCAATGAATAATCATGCTATAAATTTTTCAATGCCTTGAATTCCTGATATCTGACTCTAAATCTGCTACATTATTTTCACTTTTACGAACGAAAGAGAGTTCAATAAAATCAAAATTACAAGCAAGCAAACGACAATGATTAACTAAAGTGTAAACAAACGACGAGTTAGAATTGGCCTTCCTTCAAATCTCAAAGAGTTGTAGGCGGTTCCTCTCATAGCAAACTGAAATAAAGCAAAGATCCATAGCTAGAGAAAGAGCCCACCAAAAAAAGAGTGTATACTATCAAAGGGGCCAACACCTTGATAGGGGAAACAATAGTTGCAGCAAGAAACTCACCCTCATGATCACGAAAATGAAGCCAAAACCTGCAGCTGAAGGCTCACTAACAAATGCATCAAGATTAACTTTAATGCAAGCACAAGTTGATGCTAAGAGGCCACCATCCATTAGCAAAACATAACACAAATCAGGAGGAGCAAGCAAGAGTGAAGAGCGCTTGATATCCCTCGTCAAGTCAGGTTGTAAATCCTTCAAGACAACATTATCTTCATGCTCCCATATACAGTATAACAAAGTCAGTAATAATGCAAGCACATCATTATTTGAATCCATAATGAAATGTAGCGGAAAATCAGTAAAACAAGTCACAGAATCAGACCTAAAATGTAATCTAAGAGAAGATCCAAACCAAAGCATCTTAACATGAATGCATCGCAGGAAAGCATAATCAAGCTTTTGCTTCGCAACCGCATAGAGGGTACGAATCATCTATGCCCAACACAATCCTCCACACAAGCTCATTGTATCTACAAAGCGAAGGAGATTTCCAAATCTTCTTCCAAATTAACCTTTGCTGGGGTCGACGTCTCCAATAATGAAGAGGCGGAATCTTGCCTCCACCTCCATAAAAAATTATAATGTGATTGTGCGGTGTAACTACCATCCATAATAAGAGGCTAAACAAAAACATAAACATCATATTGTCGAAAGTTAGGCAAAAGAATTGCATGATTACTATGAGCAACCATAAGATGAACGAAATCATCAACCAAGTGTTTAGTCCAATCATGTATGATACGACAAATAAGAAGAGAAACCATCCGCAGCTCGGCCTCCTTAGCCACATCTCGTTGACAAGCCAAAGGAAGGCCTTCGAAGGAGCCAATTAATTAACATCCTAAATTTAGACATGAGTCTCATCACCAATATTCCAAGTCCTTTTTTTTTCTCAAACATCCAAACCGCTTTCAGAATACTAAACCACATATAGCATGGTCTATAACCACACTTTACACCCACAATATATATCGCCATTGGGAAAATATATAGTTTTGTAGAAACAGCTAAGGAACGAATGAGACATATCCTCCACCAATTTTAAGATGTACTAGAAATATTCAAAGAGTAATACTTATTAGTACGAATATGAAAGTTAAGAATGAACGTGACTTCCCACTATGAGTGTTCGTTTAAATTTATTTATTAATTACTCAATATTGATTCTCATAAAGAGGACGTGATTGGTTGAAATATCATTTCGAACAATTCTTGTGTTACACCCTCGGAAGCATCACTCATATTCAAAATGATATTCTATCTCTAAAATAATATAAATTAAATAAGAATTTTTCATTTAACTTCACTGAATTTTAAAGGTTGATGTAGTTTTTTACTTGTCTCATAGAAGCTTTACTTCTATTGCACTTTTGGGCTATTGGACCAACAATTTCTCTTTTATTAAATTTTCTTTTAATTTGGGTTATATTTTTATTTTATAATATTTATAGGAGATGATGTCAATTGTATGGTTTTCCTTACTCTAAGAGGCAATTATAAATTTTAAGTTTGACGAACGAGAAAGACTAGCACCCAAAAAATTGAGTTGGAGTTCCAAGTTTTATTTCTTCACGAGATTTCTTAGTTTTCTCTTAGTAGTTCATAGCTAATTCATCTTGATAGGAATTTTTCCTATTAATGGTGTGAATTGTGTTTTTTCTTTAGTAAGCCAATGAAATATATAAGGGAGTACTATAGGTACTCCAACTAAATACAAAAGGAAGAAAAAAAACACAAGAGAGGTTGCCCCAAAGGGAGAAGCAGACCCCAGGAAAAGGGCATAGCTATACACTTAACAACAACCCAAAAGGAACACCAAATTTAACTAAGCTCTGCTACTAAGAAAGAGAACGACCCCTGTCCTATGTAGACACAAAAGTGCAGGTCCAAAACACAGCCAAGAGAGTTGGGAGGCAAGCACAAGGATTACACGCAAAGCCTTAACACCACCCTGGGTAAGGAAACTCTGCACTGAACCAGAAGTGAAGCCGCAATTAGGAATTATAGGTAGTCCAGATAAATTCTCGGTTCTGCAATCCAATCATTGACATAACAGCGAAATTCCTTAATTTTTTCATTTAACTAGCTCCTGGCACGCACTTGGACCAAATCAAACACTTGCACAACATCCAAATGTCCCTCGTTAATACTATTTGGTTTTGTTGTTTCCAAATGAACCAAGTAACTTTTAACCACATTGACAGTGCCCCTCTCCTCTGTTGTTTCTCTCTCAGTTCAGATCCATGTTGCAAGAAGTGCATTCGATCATCTTCCAGAAGCATAGTCAAGAATCTCAGCCCTCTATAACACTGGTTCCAGATTTGGGAAGAGAAAGAGCAAGTAAATAATAAATGTTCCAAAGACTCCTTTGCATTTGAACAAAAGGACATGCTATTGAGTTTCTCTCTTGAATAATCCCTCTCCTGTGTAGATTTTGCCTCGTTTGGAGCGCCCTTCCAATACACGCCAACCGAAAGCAATAACATTTAAGGGCGCCACACTTTGCCACAGCAGATCAAATTCTTGAATTGAATCTTCCATCCAAGTTTCTTGCAAGAACGAATACGCCGATTTCACTGTGTAAGGCGCTTTCCGGAATCCAGCGCCATTTTTCCTGCCTTCCTTCCACTAAATTCACTTCATTCGGGAGACCAAACAAGCTTTCTGCCGCATTGTTCTCTTCACCAAACAGTGGTCTTCGCCACCTTCGATTCCAATGCCAAGCACCCCCAATCCAATTATCCATTTCTGAAATATTTCACTTTGAAGGGACGGGTTGTACAGCCTGCTAAACTTGTTTTGGAAACTCTTAGTGCCAAGCCAAATGTGCTGCCAAAAGTTTATGCTCCTACCATTTCCTATAACCCTTTGTGCACCTTGATCAAACCACTCATTTACTTGGTTTTGGAAACAAGTACGCAGGAAGTCTTTCCACCAATTAGGCATTCTTCCTTCCACCTCCGGTTGCTCCCCAAACTCCAGTATATCATACTTAGCTTTAAAAACCTTTCCCCAAAGGCTTTCTTCCTCCACTAGCAAGCGTCATTTCCATTTACCGAGTAACTCTCCTTTAAAGAGGCCCCAGTCTTTGAGTCCCAACCCTCCAAGGTTCTTCGTCTTGCAAACCTCTTCCCATCATACCCAAGCCAACTTGTTATGACCCTCATTTCCACCCCACAAGAAAGCTCTCATAATTTTGTTGCAGACTTTGATGACTCTCTAGGGCATTCTAAAGAAGGACAAGTAGGAGAGCGGAATCGAGGACAAGACACTCAAAATCAAAGTTATGCGGCCACCAAAGGAGATTGATTTTTTACGCCAACGAGTCAATCTACCCTTCAGCTTATTCACCATTGAATCCCAAAAAGAGAGCTTCCTAGGGTTTCCTCCCACCTGCAGGCCAAGGTAAGTGAAAGGGAACTTCATGGTTCTACAGTTTAAGATATCAGCTAGTCTGAGAGTGGAAGCTCTATCCAAAGCCACTCTACCGAGCTTACTCTTGTGAAAGTTCACCTTAAGTCCTGACACAAGCTCAAAACATCGCAGTATAGACTTTGAGCGTTAATTTCCTTCCGAATCGTAGGCTTTCTCAAAATCTACCTTGAATACCATAGTTTCCTTGTCTTTATTCTTTGCATCATGAACAAGTTTATTTACTACCAAAATGCTATCAAGCATACTTCTACCTTCAAGGAACGCTGATTGTTCCTCTCCAATCAAGCTAGGAAGGACTTTCTTCAACTGGTTCGCTAGAATTTTTGCTACGATCTTGTAAATGCACCCAACTAGAGAGATTGGCTTATAGTCGTTCAACCCTTGAGGAGACTCCATCTTCGGTATTAAGGCAATGAAAGAGCTATTGCTCCCTCGCGACCATATCCCATGAGAGTCAAAATCAGTTAAAACACGATGTACATCAGCCTCCAAGAGGTGCCAAAACTCCTTGATGAAGAGGAATTTGTACCCGTTCGGACCCGGTGTAAGACCCTAATATTATTAGGATGACCTTATGTAATTGGAGAATATATCTCTACTTGACTCTAGTGAATGAAGTGAATTTTGTGGATTATTGTGAATTGTGCGATAAATATTGATTTGAATCAATTTGTGAAATTTTAATGATTTAGTTGAATGATTAATTATTTAATTAATTATTTAATTAAATTAGAGTAGTGGGATTAAGAAATGTGTGAGAAAAACCTAATTGGGCCTAAGAGTGTCGTGGGGCCGCCGACCACATTGGTGATGGGAGGGGTTATCTTGACTTGTTTACACTCTTTTAATTAGTGATTAATGATTTTAATTGGTTGGGTTTGGGCTTGAAGGAGAAAAGAGAAAAAAAAAAACAAAACCCTAGCCCATGTGAGGGTGGAGCCGCCGGTTTTGTGTGTGGAAAAGGGGGGAAAACCTTGTTTTTTTTTTTCAAGCTGAATTAGAAGGTCCCATACACTACTCTTTCACGTAAACTTCAAAAGAAAATAAAAGAGAAGAAAGAAGGGAGAAAGGAAGTGGACCGGGCGGGGGATAAAGACCTCCATGCCCTCCCAAAACAAGCAATCAGCCGGACGAAGGAAGACATGGCGGGAACTGGTGGAACACCAAGGATTCTCGCCCTCCCCTTTAAGCGGACCCGCAAGCCAGCTGGAAGATTCTTTTGGATTTGTCTTATGTGCATAGGGATTTGGGCCCTAGTTGTCAGGCCCAAATGTAGGAAAAGTCCATATCATGACCATACCCTCTATAAAAGGGAAGGTCATCACCTTGTACTAAGAACTTTTTGACAATTAATGAGAATATACCCTTTTTATTACATCTTGACTACTTTAGTGCTCTGCTAGGGTTTGCTTTTTATTCCTCTTCTCACGTAAGCTTACCTTAGGACATAACATTGGCGCCGTCTGTGGCTCTAACCTAGATCTACCAGTGACGTAGAGGGTGAGAGTTACGATTCATGGAAACCCGTTCGTGCGGCGTGGGCCGCCGTGATCATCGCCGGAGAGGTGGTGGTCGTCAGGGTGGACGCGGCGGCGGTCGAGACAACAATCGTGCAGTACTTCTAGAGCAAGAGTAGGAGGCTTCCTCGGAAGGTGTTCACTCGGTGGCGCAGTCACCAGCGTCGCTGGTAAACTTAGCTCCGGGAAAGCCCTCAGATCTGATAGCCAAATCAGATCCAGGTGTCAGGCGACGATCAGCGCCGCCTGAGTACGTAAACTTAGAAGACCTTAAAAACAGCGCTCCGAGGAAAACACAAGAAGTGATAACGGGTATCACACCCGCGGATTTGAAGCAAATGTTGGATACCTTGCAAAAGGTACAAAACCAGAACGAGCAGTTACAAGCCCAGGTGGAATATTTAACTCAGAGGCAAGATTTTAAGCAGGGACAACGTCTTGAGGCTGAGGATGTCGTCGAATTTCAACCTTTTGTTCCAGCCATCACAAAGGTGGACATACCAAAGCTTTTGCAAACAATGACATTAGACGCCTTTTCTGGCGATTCTGATCCCATGGAACATTTGAGGTACTTTAACACCAAAATGGTTATTGGTGGGGTGACGGACGAGGTGAAGTGCAGATTGTTGCCTTCAACATTCAAGGGAATGGCGATGCAGTGGTTCATTAGACAACCGCCCTTCTCCATTGACAATTTTACGGATTTGTCTACTAAATTCTTAACTCAATTCTCCGCCAACAAAACTACAAAAGCAACTATGTTTGACTTTATCAGCATACATCAACAGCCAGGAGAGAAGCTAAAGACCTACATGGCGCGCTTCAGTAAGATGGTTGTTCAACTGGAGGAGGACAACCCGGATGTATGCCTGGCGTCTTTCAAAAATGGCCTTAGGGCGAGAGATTTGAATCGAGATTTAACAAGACAACCAGCGAGGGACATGATGGATCTTCGCGCTCGCGTTCAGGAATTCATCTTAATTGAGCAAGACGATCAGAAAAAGCAAGAAAGGGAGGAGGGGCGAAAACACGCCCAGCCCGGGGGAGTTTCGCAGGAAAAACCCAAGGCTGGAAAGGAAACAAGGATAGCTCAAACTCCACGTATACCAAGGCCTGGTCCATATCAAAACTCCAAACCCGGATTCCAAAATACATGGCATAGAAATCCCCAAGGTACCACTACAGCCTCGGCTGGTCAACATGGTGCCTCGCCAACTCCAGTTCCACTTACTAAACTGAATGCCCCCCTAAGCACCATATTGAAAGCATTTGGACAGACAAATGTTGTGCAATATCCGCCGCCGCCTCGGCGACCACCAACTAATGTGGATACAAACAGATGGTGTGAGTACCACAAAACGTTGGGGCACACCACAGATAATTGTTGGAACTTGCGGCGGGAGATTGATCGGCTAATCAAGGCTGGCCATCTGGCAAATTTTGTTAAAGAGGCAGCAACACCGGAGGCCACTAAGGTAACTCAAGGGGACAAAGGAAAAGGAAAGGAGATAGTAGAGGAATTGGGCGACCCTGTTGGGGAATGCTCATCCATTGCAGGGGGATTTGGAGGGGGCACGATTTCTAGCAAGGCCAGAAAGCGTTATGTGGCGGCAGTACATTCCGTGCACGAAGCATACGAGGGCGAATGTTGGTTGAATCACTCTCCAATTATATTCACCCCTCAGGATTTTGCACATGTAATTCCTCATGACAACGACCCGATTGTTGTAACAATCAGGGTTAACAACTACATGACAAAAAAAGTGTTTTTAGATCAGGGATCTTCGGTGGACATCATTCATGAAGATGTCTTTGATCGCCTGGGGTTAAAGGAGTCAGATTTGAAACCATATAAAGGAACCCTGGTGGGATTTACAGGGCATCACGTCAATGTGCGGGGATACGTGGAAATACCAACAGCCTTTGGTGAAGGAGAGTTCGTCAAGAAATTTCAAGTGAAGTATCTAGTATTGGCGTGTAGAGCTAATTACAACGTACTTTTGGGGTGGGACACTTTTAACAAGTTATGCGCTGTAATTTCAACCGCTCATTTAACTATCAAATACCCAGCCTGCAATGGGAAGATCGGGGTCCTTCGCGTGGATCAGAATGCGGCGAGAGAATGTTACCTAAGAAGTGTGGCGCTCTATGGGCGAAAAGCCGCCAAGGAAAGCCACCGTATCACGGAAATTTTTCCACAATAAGGGTTTAGTTTAGACCCAAGGGATGATGCTGATGATTTCCGCCCACAACCTTTGGAAGAAACTAAATCAGCGCAAATCAAGGATAAGATTTTGAAGATTGGCAACAGTTTAACAAAAGAACAGGAGGACAGGTTGATCACCCTTTTGGGCGATAATTTGGATCTCTTTGCATGGACAATTAATGATGTACCAGGGATTGACCCCAATGTGATCACTCATAAACTGGCCATAAGGCCAGGGGCGACGCCAGTCATCCAGCCAAGGCGAAGGATGAGTGATGAAAAGAACAAGGCGGTGCAAGTAGAAACTGAAAAGTTAATCAAGGCCCAATTCATTCGCGAGGTGCAGTACCCAACCTGGCTCGCCAACGTAGAGATGGTCAAGAAAGCCAGTGGGAAGTGGAGAATGTGCACGGATTACACAAGTCTGAACAAAGTGTGTCCCAAAGATTCATATCCTCTTCCCAATGTTGATAAATTGGTGGATGGGGCTTCCGGAAATGAACTTTTAAGTCTCATGGATGCATACTCTGGGTATAATCAAATTATGATGCATCCCTCGGACGAGGAAAGTACAACATTCATGACTAATCAGGCGAATTATTGTTACAAAACTATACCTTTTGGTTTGAAAAATGCGGGAGCTACATACCAACGCCTCATGGATAAAAAAATTTCAAGACAAGTTGGAAGGAACATGGAAGTATATGTGGATGATATGATTGTTAAGTCCGCCAAGTCCAGTGACCACGGCGATGATCTTAAGGAAGCATTTGCTCAACTAAGAAAATATTGAATGAAGTTAAATCCCGAGAAATGTTCATTTGGGATTCAAGGGGGAAAGTTTTTGGGATTCATGATAACATCAAGGAGGATAGAAGTAAATCCTGATAAAGGCAAGGCGATCTTGGAAATGAAAAGCCCAACAAATGTCAAGGAAGTACAACGATTAACAGGACGCATGGCTGCCTTAGCACGTTTCTTGCCAATGGCGGGCGACAAAGCAGCTCCGTTCTTCACTTGTTTGAAAAAGAACTCGAAGTTTCAATGGACCGAGGCATGTGAACAAGCTTTTACTAAATTGAAAGAATCATTAGCAACGTTACCGGTACTATCCAAGCCCACGCTAGACGTTCCTTTGACGCTCTACTTGGCAGTCACGGATAGGGCGGTCAGTACGGTGTTGCTTCAGGAAGAAGGGAAAAAACAGAAGGTTATATATTGTGTGAGTCATACTCTGCAAGGTGCTGAATTGCGATACCAAAAAATCGAGACGCCTTAGGCCATACTTCCAAAGTTTCCTAATCAGAGTTAAAACTGATGTTCCCCTAAGACAGGTACTTCAGAAACCCGATCTGTCAGGGCGATTGGTCAGCTGGTCAGTCGAGTTGTCTGAATATGATATACAGTATGAGCCAAGGGGACAAGTTACAATCCAAAGCTTGATTGACTTTGTGGCGGAATTAACACCCACAGAAGGCGAGAAAACTCAGGGAGAGTGGGTCATGTCTGTTGATGGATCCTCCAACGATACAGGAAGTGGGGAAGGAATAACTATTGAAAGCCCGGATAAGATGGTCATCGAGCAATCTTTGAAATTCGAGTTTAAGGCGAGCAACAATCAATCAAAATACGAGGCACTAATCGCCGGATTAAGGCTCGCCATTGAATTAGGCGTTCAGAAATTGTTCATCAAAGGCGACTCGCAGCTGGTTGTTAAGCAGGTAAAAGGCGAGTATCAAGTGTAAGATCCACAACTTTCTAAATACCTGGAAATGGTACATAGATTAATGATGGAGATAGAGAAGATCAGGATAGAACATGTTCCAAGAAGTCAAAATGAAAGGGCTGACGTGCTAGAAAAATTGGCCAGTACGGGGCGATTGGGCAATTATCAAACAGTCATCCAGGAAACCCTTCCTCGCCCCAGTATTGACTTGGTGGAAGTTAAGTTAAAAGCAGTAAAGTTAGTGATCGAGGCGAGCCTTCGTGGATGGAATCAATCAAGACTTTCCTCAAAAATCCTCCGAAGGATGATGATCTGAACACAAAAGAAAAGCGTAGGGAGGCTAGTTTTTACACGCTGGTAGACGGTGAGCTATATCGACGGGGAATTATGTCTCCTATGCTCAAATGTGTTGACATAAGAGATGCCCTGGGTATCATGGCGGAAGTTCACGAAGGAGTATGCTCCAGTCACATAGGTGGGCGATCATTGGCAGTAAAGGTATTGAGGGCAGGATTTTACTGGCCGACGATGAAGAAAGACTGCCTGGAATACGTCAAGAAGTGTGAAAAGTGTCAAGTTTTTTTTCTGACTTACATAAAGCCCCGCCTGAAGAGTTAACAACCATGATGGCACCTTGGCCATTTGCTATGTGGGGTGAAGGTATGAAAAACGGTAGAAAGGGGGGGGTTTGAATAACGTTTTCAAGATAAAACTTCCACCTTAAAGATTTTGGCAAATCCTTCGAAACAAACTATGTGCTAAAGATAAGAGATAGAAAAGCACACAAGGATTTTATCCTGGTTCACTTGATAAATCACTCAAGCTAATCCAGTCCACCCGTTAAGGTGATTTCTTCCTTCTTAGAATGAAGGCAATCCACTAATCAGGTATGTGTTACAACTGCACTTGAAATCTACAAGTGACTAACAATACACTGACTTAGCTCACACTAAGATTCACTCTCTTAGTCTTCTCTAGGATCCGATCAACCTTGATCTCCTAAAGGCAAACTATACAACTGTATATGAAGTTCTTGTTTACAAAGAAAGTGCTTCTAAAAAGCTTATAGTAAACACAATGAAATTCAAGATGAAAGAAAGCTTAGAAGGATTTGAATATTTCTTGCGCGTGTGTGAATGCTTCTTTCCGCTTCTTTCAATCTTCAGCCTCTATTTATACTCCAAGGATTAGGGTTGAACGTTGCATGGAAATGCTACCGTTGGAGGGCAGTTCTGGAAATTCCAGCTTCTGCTGTGGCTGAGGATGTTAGGTAGGTCGTCAGGATAGTACACTTTGCTTTTGTACTTTGGATAGTGACTTGACCTTAACATCGTAGACTTCTGATCAGAGGAGCGCTTCGTGTTGGAACTTGTGAAGCTGATTGATCAGAGTCAGAGGGAAGCTTGGATCCTCTGACCGTTGTACCTTCTGATCTTCACTTCAGAGGATCAGTACATGGTCTTCAGAGCCAGTTGCTTCTGGACTTCAGAGTCTTCACTCTTCAGAGTCTGGATCGTCAAAGTCTTCTTCACCATCAGAGCTTCTGAGCCTTCAGAGTCTCTTGGTTGTCAGATCTTC
This sequence comes from Lotus japonicus, assembly GCF_012489685.1. Classification (NCBI taxonomy): domain Eukaryota; kingdom Viridiplantae; phylum Streptophyta; class Magnoliopsida; order Fabales; family Fabaceae; genus Lotus; species Lotus japonicus. Next base: position 16,945,576 of record NC_080045.1, read on the forward strand.
TGGATCATCAGAGCTTCAAGTGAGCTGAGTCCTTATCAGAGCTTGATTTACTTAAGATCTTCTGAAGCTTTTCCACTGTTCAGACTGAACATGGAGAATGCGAAAGTGATGCTTGGGTCACTCTTTAAGCACAGTGCTTCTGATTTGTGTGAGATGAAATAGAGGTCAGAGCCTGTAAATAACACACTCAGAAAAACACGTTAGAGTACCACAATTGTTCATATCAAAAGGTTAACTTGTAATCATCAAAACATAGAGTTGTACTACTAGATCAAAACTTGATCTTACATGGGGGACTGACATTTTAGGACCATTCCCAGTAGCAAAGGCGCAAATGAAGTATATCATTGTGGCGGTTGATTATTTCACTAAATGGATAGAAGCGGAAGCAGTGGCGATTATTACAGCCGCCAAAGTCAGGAACTTCCTATGGTGACGAATTGTGTGCAGGTTTGGGGTCCCCATGGCTTTGGTAATGGACAATGGGACTCAATCCACAAACAATGTCACCAGAGAATTTTGTGCGGATATGGGAATTGAAATGCGATTTGCATCAGTAGAACATCCACAGACTAACGGACATGCAGAATCAGCCAACAAAGTTATTTTGAAGGGCTTAAAGAAAAAATTGAATGAGGCAAAAGGTCTTTGGGCGGAGGAGCTCTCAGGCGTCCTATGGGCATATAACACAACTGAACAGACAAGCACGAAGGAAACCCCATATCGTCTAACTTATGGAACTGATGCCATGCTCCCGGTGGAAGTTGAAAACCAAAGTTGGCGAGTAACCCGGTTTAATGAGGACGACAATGGGGAGAATTTGATAGCGAATCTAATCATGCTGCCTGAGGAACAACGGGAGGCACACTTAAGGAATGAGGCGGGAAAGGTGAAGGTTGCAAGGAAGTTCGCAACAAAAGTGGTCCCAAGAACTATGAGGGTAGGAGACTTAGTGCTTCGAAAGAAGACTATACCCGACAAGCATAACAAACTTTCGCCCAATTGGGGCGGGCCTTACAGGATAATTGGTGATGTTGGAGGTGGAGCTTATAAATTGGAACAACTTAATGGTCAAAAGATTCCACGAACATGGAACGCCTCACATTTGAAGCAGTACTTTAGTTAAGAGGAACAACAAAAATGAATGAAGCCGCACTCTTTTTCCCTTTCTTTGGAAAGGTTTTTAATGAGGCGGCATATGTAAAGAATGAAGGGACAATAACTCTCATGTATGGAAAGTAATGAAAAGATCATTTCAAGAGATTGTCTATTTTTTTTATTTATACTAAGAATTTAAGCGGCGTAAGTCGTATCAGGGTATAAAATACCGCGAATAATCCTTTCGGAATAAGAAAGTATCGCCATCAAGTATCAAAAGCCTTGGCAATTCTAGTGGCCACTAGAAACCAAGCCTCGTCGAAAAATCGGCTAAGGTATATAAACCTAAACGTTAATAAAATTCAGTAAATAACAACTTCAAGGTAACAACATAGTTAAACTAAAAAGAACTTCATTAAAGATAGAAAAGGGTGTAGCCCATACATGTTTTAAGCAACAACAAACAAAAGGGTGAAGCCCAAAACAAAGCTCGACTCAAACAAAATAAAACAACAAATGAAATCAAGCCAGGTTTTCATTGTTGGCGTTGTTGTCTTGGCTTGCGGCAGCTTTTGGGTCCTTCTCCCCTTCATCCCCATTCTTGTCCTCGCCCTGACCATCTTCGCCATTTTCTTCCTCAGATTCACTTTCAGAGTTGAATTGAGGAAGGAGGTCAATATCAACATCATTATCGCCGACTACCTGCCCATCCTTAATCTCCTTCAAAAACCCGATACGGGAAAGGTCAAAGCCTGGTTCAACAACACTGATTTGCTCTTTAGCCTTGAGAAAGCCTTGAGCAAATTGAATGGATGCACGCCCTAGAATGGAGGCATTCAGGCGTTCATACTTCTCTTCCATCTTCCGGCACTTAGCCTGAGCAGCAGTGTGTTTGACATTAATGGCTTCCTTTAAAGATTTAGTCTTTTGAAGGAGTAAGTCAGAAGTCGCCAAGTCTTCAGTTAACTTAGCACATTTTTCCTCGGAAGACTTCAGATGTTTGTTGGCGGTTTCAGCATCGACCTTTGCTCGCTCATACGCAGCCTTCCAGTCAGCCGCCTTCTTCTCAAGACGATTCTTAGCCGCATGCAAATCCTTCACATAGTGAGCCATACCCGCCACGGTACTGGCGGCAGAAAGGGCATGGTGAATGGCCATGGAAGCAATGTTGGGGGGACCTTGACCAGAAATGTCTTTGTGAAGCCTGTTGTCAAAGGTTCGATTCATAAAGTCCAAACCGTAGAAGTGAGGATCGGACAAGCTTAGCAAGGAAGGGAGAGCCTCGCCTCCGATGGCTGAACTAGAGCCAGCATGACCAAATGGAGTTGGTGGGCGGTTAATCATCACATTTGGATCTCCCCAGGATGGCGGGACATTATCATGCCCCTTCTTTTTCTCTACCGGTTTACCTCTGGAGGCTAAAATCGGCGACCCCTCGCTCAGAATCATCTAAGGCGTCATATGAAACAGAGATTTTTCGGCGAGGATTTTTCGTCCAGTAAAAGGGGAAGAGAGGAGAATTGTTGGAATCCCGGAACAAATTCTTTACTTCAGGCGACTCAACAACTTTAAAGTATTTTTTCAGCCACACTTTGTAATGGCTCTTAAGAGCAGTAAACCGGCTCATTTTCTTACGGGCTAGAAGAGGGACCCACTTCACGGAAGTAGGTTTCTTAGTAATAGACTTATAGAAAAGAAAACACAAAGGGTAGGTGGGCGTGAAGCTCAAATAGTCACATAGAATTTCGAAGCAACGGATAAAACCCCAGACGTTGGGCTGGAGTTGGCAAGGCACCACATTCAGAAAGGATAGAACATGACATATGAAAGGCGAAAAAGGAAGTTTAATGTTCAAATCAGTGAAAAAGTAACCATAAACGAAGAAGAAGTCGGGCGATTCATCTGATGATTCTTTGCGTAAAACAACACAATCATCCTCGCCGCATGGAAGAACATTTAGCTGAACGTCTTTGTTATGAGAAGTGGCGGGATTTACCTTTGTAAACCCTTGGGCAGATATCCGAAGCGAATTAATGCACCCAATACTACCCCAGATGGAACGCCACAGACATTTATCTTCAACCAAATGTACGTTTGTACGCCATTCGGGCGAAGATAAATCCCCATTGGAAGAAAGGACAGAATCAACAGAACCGGCTGGTCCGGAATCCTCGTGAATGGAAGGCGAGGATTGGATTTCAATAATAGAGGGGGCATAATTTTTCCCCTCCGTTGAAGGTGACGAAAGTTCTAAGGAAGAAACGCTAACACTATTCAAGAAAGAGAAAGAAAACAAAATGAGAAAAAAGGATGTAAAGAACTCACCGGAAGAAGAGATGAGAGATCGGGTAAGGAAAACGTCGGCTAAAGGAGAACACCGCGCAATGACGACGGCCGGAGTAAGCAAAGATTCGCCGGAGTTCAAAGAAGAGAAAATGAGAGAGTTTCATAAAGTAAAAAAGAGAAAGTTTTAGAAAGTAAAAAAGTGAAAGGTTAAAAGAGGTTTTATAGGGGAAAAAGAGGAGAGAGAATGAGTGGGATAGATAGCGAAGAGTCGTGGGATTTGAAATTTAAATTTTTTTTAAAAAAGGTGCGAAGTGAAAAGGCATAACTCCTCGAGACACCCAAATGGAAACTGCATTCATGGTAAATGATGACGAATCCCGGAAAACAAGGATTGCGTGTGTCAGTGGAAAAGACGTGATTGACGGTTAAGACAATGTCGACATATCTCTATAAACATGAAAAGTGGCGGCGTAACAACAAAACATAAAAGTGGCGGCATATCAACGAGTACGGAGAATGGCGATATAATAACAAGCGTGAAAGGGGCAGTGTAGAACAACTAACATTCACAAATAACTTCACCAAAAATCACTCAATGAGTAGTGAAGGCAGGCGACAAAATAGCATATTGAAGACATTTCGACTCAACCTACCTGAGCCTCATGTCTTGGGGGCATGTGGACCAGGCGGGGGATAAAGACCTCCATGCCCGCCCAAAACAAGCAATCAGCCGGACGAAGGAAGACATGGCGGGAACTGGTGGAACACCAAGGATTCTCGCCCTCCCCTTTAAGCGGACCCACAAGCCAGCTGGAAGATTCTTTTGGATTTGTCTTTTGTGCATAGGGATTTGGGCCCTAGTTGTCAGGCCCAAATGTAGGAAAAGTCCATATCATGACCATACCCTCTATAAAAGGGAAGGTCATCACCTTGTACTAAGATCTTTTTGACAATTAATGAGAATATACCCTTTTTATTACATCTTGACTACTTTAGTGCTCTGCTAGGGTTTGCTTTTTATTCCTCTTCTCACGAAAGCTTACCTTAGGATAGAACAGGAAGAGAGAAACCGAGAGAGAAAGAGAGAAAGCGAGAGAGAGCGAGAGAGATATCGAGAGAGAGTGAGTGATCGAGTGGGAAAGAAAGAAGAGGGACTTGGACAGCAGCTTCTTGGAGTCATTTTTCATCAAAAACCTTATCTTTTCATCATCTTTTTCATCCCAATTACCCAAGGTAAGGGCTGGTTTAGGAAAAAGGTAGTTGCTTAGGGTTTTTGCCATGAAAATCCTTGGGAAAAGTTATGTTCTTTCATGTTTTTGCATGAGGTTTGTGGATGTGTTTGTTGCTGTACCTTTTTGCCATGAAAACCATGTTTAGTAATCCTTATTTGATGTATCTCATATGGCTCTATGATCATATGTATCCATCCTATGTTTGTTGCTAAATTTGGCTTGTTTTTCATATGTTTTGACATGAAAATTGGTGGATGTTCAGATCTGTATTTTTGGTGAATTTATTTGCTATTGGTGGCTGGACTTAGGCTTGTGATGATGAAACAAAAGAAAGGAAAAAGAATTGCAAACCCTAGAGCCCTTTAGTGGGTTCGGCCGAACTCTATATTTGGGGTTTCTGTGCGTTTCTTTCTTTCGTTTCATGCACAAGTTCGCTTAACGTCTTGCTTGATGAAATTGCCATGAAATATATGTTGAAAGGCATGTGAATGTGATTATGAATATTGATGTAACATGTATATTGCATAACTGAGATATTGTTACAAGGGTCGCTCATCCAACTGTAATTCCCACTGGTGTTGTGTATGTTTATGTCGTTGATACTTCTTTATTCGACGTTGAATTTGTTAAGACTCTAGGTTGACTAATTAGAGCCTTGAACAAAGAGAATTGAGAACTTAATTGCTTGCAAGTAAAATGAGAACTAAATGGTACATAGGTCTAGTTGTGACTATGGGCCATGAGAACGATGGTGCCGTTAGAGACAAACGGTTACTTGCACGCGAGGGTGTTTGTGGGTTGTACTGTGTGTCCCCACGTGATGAGGTTGACTGCGGTCTCCTTGAGATTATGGGTTGTACTGTGTGTCCCCATGTGACTTGGGTTGTACTGTGTGTTCCCTTGTGATTGTTCATCTACGAATGATCGAGATTGGCCAAGGTGTTGTGGTGGTTGTGTGAATGGTGAGGATCGTTAGTCTAACCGAAAGCTTAGGTGACTAACTGTTATATTAGAATCCTATTAAAACAAATAGATTTTATGTGTTGAGAATTGCTATATATTTATGTTTGGTTTGTAACCTGATCCTTGCTTGTCTGTTTTGTGTTGTTTTTTATTGGGGGGGGGGTAGATGGTTTTGACGAAGACATCGACGGTGACCCATTCTTGGGAGCTGACCTTGTACAATGAGAAGGAAGATCGGGCTTGGATGGCCGACACATCCGGAGTTCGACGTATCTATGTCGGCGATGCGAAGCTTACAGCTTGAGGCTTACATGGAGACATCGTGGAATGGCAACGTATGGTGGGTGGAGTGATCACGATGCTGTACGCACCTCCATGGTTCTGCTTTCCCAAGGACGAAGGCTCACGAGTGTCTTCAGCAGAGGTTGACCCATCAGAGGAAGCAGCAGTCGAGTCACAGCAACATATTGTGAAGATCATAGCTCCGACGTGAACCCAAGCAGAGGTTCCAAAGGTCGATGATAAACCAGGTTTGAGTGGGCGTGTGCCTGAAGTGCCGACTTGGTGGGGCGAGGATGAGGCTTGTTGTGTATTGGGTGATTTTGAGGTTCTGTCACTTGAGTCTCTTCCAGTGAAGTGTCGTAAGCTCGGGGGTTCCTTTGAAGACGTGATCTATCTAGTGGATAGTGAAGATAAAGCCTGAGAGCATTTTCACTTGGGGGGTCTGAGAGTATTCGCATTGAACTTCTTTCATTTCAGTTTTGGTTACACGTACTATCATTATGGCTTTGTTATTTTATTTCAGATGTAATAGATCAACCACTTTTGTACTCGGTTTGATAATTTTCACACATGGGTGTGAGTACTGTTTCTTTAATTAAATGCAAGTATTATTTATGTTATTCGATTCTTTGTATTTAGACGTTTCAAATTAAACGCGCGTACGGTTTATTAAAATTTAATGTTTAAGAGTTTTTCGCAAAATGAACCTTTGTCATTAATTAAAGATTAATAATTGAATCGACGAAAATTCTTTACGAAAATTGTGACGTTTGGATTATTGTGTGACGCTCTAGAAATCGGGGCGTTACACCCGAGATCTCGTCCCCCGCGCAGTCCCAAACCGCATCCTTTATCTCTTGAAGATCCTTCACATAATAGAGCATTATCAGCCACATATAGAGTTTTGAAAGGGATGCCATCAATATTTGGTCGGCACCGCTCCTCTTCTTTAAACCTAGTTTCAAAGAAAGCTTTCACTATACTCTTGTTCTCAGTTGGACTTGTCTCCCATCTTCCGTTGACCTCCAACCCAATTAGATTGTTTGTGCGCCTTCGCCAATTGACACAAGAATGAAAGAAGCGGGTATTTTGGTCACCCTCCTTTATCCATTTGAATCTAGATTTTTGACACAACAATGACTCTTTATTTCGGGCCACCCTCCAATATTCAGTAAGAATATCCTTGACCTTGGCTAGCTCCTCCACATAAAGACCATTCTCTTCATTCTTCTTGTCCAGGCTTACGATCTCCTCAAATAGCTCCTTTCCACTCTTGTTAACGTCATCGAAAACATCCATATTCCACTCCTTCAACCTAGCTTTCAAGCGCTTTATTAGCTTCTCTTTGAGGGCAAAGGCACCCGACCCAACCCAAGAACATGGAGCTCACCCCATTCTTTCTCAACAAAGCACGCAAACCTAGGGTATTTATGCCAGCAGTTCAAAGTTCCAAAAGGCTTGGGGCCCAATCTTGGGCCGAGCACTTCATGATGAGTGGGCACTGATCTGATAGCTCCCTCTCAGGCACAAATTGAGCACAATCTAGCTAGGACAACACCCACTCTGTAGTCACCAAGAACCTGTCCAACCTACTCAGAGCTTGACCATTCGGTCGGAACCAAGTGAAGCGACGACCCAATATAGGAATATCTGACAATTCCATGGCATAGATAAAGGAGTTGAAGTCCTCCATCATATCTCCCTTCTATCCTGCATACCTGCTTCTGATAGTCCCCTTCTTTCCTCTAGTCTGTAATAGAACCCCATCAGTGCATTATATATCATCTAACAATTTCAAAAATGGGATACAAATAGCATGAAACTAAAGTTTATATTGAATTTTAATTTATTCACACTTCTAAGAATCTCATTTTCACTTGTTCTTTTTTATCTATGTTTCTTTCTTTTCTATCACATCATAAATCCTATCTCTCATTTTATTTTTCTTTTTTTCTTTACTTGATCTCTTAGATACTCCCTCCGGTCCTATTTATAACCAACAAAAAAAAATTCACATAGTTTAAGAAATGTAGTTAAACTAGATAAAATGCATTAAATTTGTCTTAAATTAAAATGAACTTCCAAAATTACCCTTTGTTATTAGTGTTGGAAAGTGGAAAAGAAAGAGAATAATTAATGAGACACATTTTACAAGTTAGAATTAATAAGGGCATCATTGGAAAAAATTAATTAATATAGCTCAAACTTTCATTTGGTTTTTATAAAAAGGACCAAGATTTTTCTTCTCTTTCATGCTTATAAATAGAACCGGAGGGAGTAGAAGTAAAAATAAATTGTGAACAAACACTTATTAACGTCTATTACGCACTACAAATTTACCATGCAATAAAAAAACTTTCTTTTTGTTGAGTGTCACCATGGTGGTTATGTCTATCAATTATTTTTGTTTTACGCATGTAGCAAGAGAATTAATCCGGAAATATAATAAGTTCTAAAAGTATAAACACTGGTTTATTTGTATATTTCTAAACTATTATAAATTAAAATGTAATCGTTGAAAGTTGATAGGTGGATGACGCATAGTCTTATCGATGCATGATGGCACCGACCTCAGCATGTTTAGCCGCCTGCCTAACCCTCATGTATTGATATATGATATATCCATTTCATGATGTGTCATTCCAACATGTAAAACATTCAACCCACGACATGGAATTGGTGGTACGTAAGCTTTGAGGTCAACTTCTTAGCGCAACTTTCCGGAGTCTCGTGATTTAATATCAATCCAGAGACTAAATTAAAGTGGAATTTTAGACGCCATTGATTTACTTATACCCGAATTAATAATTAGTAGCGTGGATAATCTAATATTCTCTCCTACACACGCTACACATTACACGTCAATATGTTGATCTTTGAAAGAAACTGTAGCTAGCTAGGCTATGTTTGCTTTGGTATTTTGTATATATATAGCAAGAACTGAGTACACTACATATACTACAAGTCAAAAGTTAAGGTTTTAAAATATGCAATTCAAATTACAGATCTGTGTAGTACAGATTTTCCAAACATTAATATTTATATTTGTAAAATTTGACTACTTGGTTCAGATTGAGAAAAGGGAAGATATTTTGAACTGCAATTACCTCCTAAACTAATCTTGTACTTTCTACCTGCGAGTTGACATTATTTGCAATTTTTTTTTATAATCGTTTTGTCGATGGTGAACCCATGCATACTCTGCATAATACTTTTGAGACTAGGCAAAGGCAAGTAAAATAAGAATTCATCTTTCATAATGATCTGAAGTTTGATGCAATTTGAATTGTGCATTTTTTTTCATGCAGCATGCATTATTATGAATGATAATGTTCCAACTGGCATCATTTGAGACTATTTAAAAATTTATAAAAAAATGAATATAATGTCTCTAAACCAGGTGTTGAAGTGTGTGCTTAGGGATGAGTCACTTTGGCGTCATTCCTTACAGCAACGGTTGCACCAGCCTGCTGCTAGCGTTTCCGTAGTGGATAGTGGCACACAAATGGTGGTTCTTCTTACTGTGGATGGCAGCTGGGATCCCCGGACAGGTCGCATGGAGTGTGCAGCTGTGATTAGAGAACACACTGGTCGTTGGTTAACGACGATTTTACGGAGTTTTGACCATGGCAGCGCTTTCTTGGCTGAGCTCTTGGCGATGGAACTTGGCCTTCTACACGCAATGGATAATGGATACAGGTCATTCGAATGCTTGACAGATTGTGCTCAAGTTGTGATTGCCATTCAATCAGGGAGGGATGTTGCGAATTTCTGAGATTGAGAAGCTATTAAGCGTGTGCGTGAGCTAATGACTAAGTTTCAGGGTGCCCAACTGGTTCAGATTGATAGAACTAGGAATAACACGACAGATTGTCTAGCAAGGGAAGCCTGCAGGAATGGATCGCCAGTTCAAGTGTGGAGGAACCCGCCCTTATTTGTTTATGCATCACTGTTCTAAAATGCTATTAGTTAGCTTTTTGTTGTCGTTAATTTTCCTCTAACCAAAAATACTATTACATATATCACATGATGAAAAATTGAAAAGTTTCAAATTCAGATGTGTTTGGCGAATTGATTACAATTAAACTCCTTGTCATAAAATTCTTACGTATTAATAATTTAAATGTACCCTGTTTGGTAAGCAGTTCATATCATTGACATAACCAGACAATATCACATATATTGTACGGCATTTTTTATTTTTAAACTAATGAACTAATATGCGTCACTTTTTAAAACTAAACATTTAAAAGGGCATGAAAACATAAGATTACATATCATAATTTTTATTTATTGGATGACATATAGCATGTTAGTTTTTTTTTTTTAAAAAAAGACATATTAAAAGACATAGACATTACCAGTGAGAAATCCATGTAATTTACTAAACATCAATAGTAGTATTTAAAATAAAAAATTGAAATATTTGCAAAAAAAAAAAAACACTAGTGTGAAATGTGTGATTCATTATTGAAAAAGTGCTGATAAAAAATTACCAGCTGCACTTACGAAAGGTAAGCAAATCATATATACAAACGACGTCGTTAACGCCAAACCAGAAGCACAAAATTCAATCACGCACACTGAAACCAAAGCTACATGTATCTTCTACCTAACACTAGTGAGGAATAGTTACAAACCGTTATTCAACGCGCCACGTCACCACTCCAACGACTATTCAAAATACTGGCCCCACCAAATTACCTATCAGTAGGGCCCACTCGTCGCAGCCACCGAATTCTAATGAGACAACTGGATTTCACATTCACCTACTCCCCACGACTCAGACCGCCTCCCAGACGCGAACCGGTTCATAGAACCCAAACCGGCCGGTTCAGTCCTAACCGACTCCTCAAACGACGTGTCGGTCCGGCTCACCGTGCTTCCACCCCGCGCTTTCCTGCTATTGCTCCTCTTCTTCTTCGTTAACGAATCCCCGGAACATGGTTCAGGTTTCTGAACCGGTTTCCCTCTCCCACCAGACCGGAAAATAGCACAAACGCTCGCGAAAAAACCGGATTTCTTTTTCTGGCTCCGGTTCGATTTTTGCCTCACGAAGGTTGTTGCTGCGGCGGCGGAGACGGATGTGGTGGAGGAGATCGATCGCTGACGTGTCCTCAACCGGCGATTCCGATCACGCTTGGACCTAACTCTCCCTATGCAGGAGACTTTTGGTGACAGAGGCTCAATCACGACGGTGTCGGATTTGCTTCTAACCGACGCGCTCCGCTTCGGGAACAGCCTCGCGTTACACGGGTGGTGGTGGTTGCGGCGGTTTCTGACGTCGTTGAAGGAAGCTTTCTGAGATTTAGGAAGGCCGATGATGGCGGCTTTAGGATGATGCTTCAAATTCTTAGAGAATCGCTGAGAGTTGGAGTTGGATCCAGGATTCGTTGAAGTGATGGAGGAGTTTCCCCTGGTGGATTCGTTCCGCTCGTAGACGACGGCGTTGCGGTCCCACCAGTCGTACTCCGCATCGCCGGAGAGCCAGAACGATGCTGGCGGCGAGTCTATATGATGAGGCGGCTCAGGTTCGTCGGTGAGAGGCTCGCAGGCGATTTTCCGGTCGGTGGAGCCGCCGGCGCAGGCTGAAACCAGCGTTTCTAAATCAACTTGTGGCGCCATTATTGTTGAAGAGAGAGAAAGTAGGTTGTTGAATTGAGTTGAGTCGTGGTGGTTTACGTGTTGTATTTATATGAAGGATTGGCCAAATTGGATGAAAATGAATGAATATTCGATTGCTATCGTTTTTGTTCTAGAGGAAGGAAAAGGTTCTTTGGGATTTGTTTGCTCGTCAAAAGAATACGAAAGCAATGTCAAAGCAAAAGGTATTTGATATGAATATAATAATGTGCTACAATACAACACAGGTGGGGACATGGTTTGGTTTGCAATTTCATGGTTTGGTTCAGAGTTGTTTCGTGCTGGTTCTAAGTTCTAACTACTAGTAGTATCTATTGGAGAAAAAACTACTACTTACTACTATTCTGCTTTTACCTTTCTTTTCTTTTAATAAAAAATTATATGTTATGTGTCGTATATGTGAGTTATGTAGAAAGGAGAGAAAAGTGATAAATTGATATATTTATATGTAATTGGAAAAAAAAAAAATCTGTCATGAGGTGTTACGCTATTTGGTAAACTATGAATCATTATCCACATCAAATGGCTCACCTAGCGGCTAGCCGTATGCTATTTGCTTGGTTAACTAGTGTTGCTTCATTCTAAGAAATTAAACATTCATAAAAGGTATACGATGATCATGATCGATGGGTAAAGTTTAGTATTTTTAGTACTCCCTCCTTTCTTGATATAAGAATTAACTATTTAGTTTTTTCTCTTTGAGAAAATTATTTAGTTTAGTTAGATATATTAAATTTATTCTCAAATACGGTTGAATTTCTTAAATTTCTCACTACTTTAGCGCCAACCCTTACTTTATTTTTTATAAATAGAAAAATGTTCTGAGGGTCGTCATAGAACTACTGATGACTAAGACATTGGTAATCCTTCCATTTTATGATGACCAAGACTCCATCAGAAATTGGCAAGAATTCTTGTAGTCAAAGTTATAAACTTCTCAACCCTTACCACATGATTTTGTAGTCACTCTATTTTTCGATTCGACTATTATTGAGTTGTTTTATTAACTTTTAAAGTAGAAAAAAAAAAGGAGAACACCATGTTAGTGGAAGAAAGCACTGGTTTACCACATGTTGGTGCAAATTGGTCACGGGGTCATGTTGCCTCCAGCACCTTGGCTTGCGTTATTGTAGTTTTTGAATTAGATAGGCTCTGGGCCGGCCCTGAGCCTGTGCAAGCAGGCCCACAGCCCAGGGCCTCCAAAAAGAAGGGGCCCCAAAATAAAAAATTTCATGAAACGTTTATAATAAAAAAACGCTAAATTATTAAAGTAAGAGATGTCAGTACTGTTGGCAACATTAAGGCTAGTTATAACCTCTCCTCCCTTAGTGCCCAAGTTCGAATTTGACTTGCTACATTTTGTATGATGTTTTTAAAATTTTATATTTTAAACATTTATATAACGGAATTAGTGACGGAAACTTTCGTCACAAAAGTAGCGACGAATTATCTGCTAAATTTCTTAAATACGTGTAACATATTTTTGAATTTGTTGATGCTATTTACAATTTAAATAGATAATGTTCTTTAAAAAAACTTATTAGGAGTCCATTTTATTATTTGCTCAGGGCCTCCAAAATGTCGGGACCGGCCCTAGATAGGCTGGTCCCTTCTCTATTGTTGTGAGGATTGTGGGAGGTGGAAGTGTATTACCCTCCCTGCCTGTTCTATTTCTCTGTTTATTTTCTTTTTTTAGCTTTTGTACTTTCCTTTGTTTTTCTTGATTTGCGGATAAAAAAAACTTTTAAAGTAGATGACTTAACCCTTTAAAATGAGGAAAATAAGTGACTCTCTCGCATTATATAAGCCAAATCTTTTTTTTTTCAATTTCAACAAAAGACTTTAAGCTGCTTTCATAAAAAAATTAAAAAACTCAAAAGATCTTAAGCCATTTTTATGATACTTTCATTTTTCCATCAAAAATTTTGACCTACTTCGTCATACTCAAAGACTTATTTTCGATTACTTTTGAGGTGCCCACTAGGGTGGGCACTTTTGTTTTTGGTCCACCGGTGATCCACACTTGCATGCCATTGGATTTAAGCATCTAGGAATATACTTTAATTGAATGGGTAGGATTAAGTGAATGATTAAAGGGTATAGATGTAAATTAACAATCTCTAGTCCCCTCTTCTTCTCCATCTTCTGGCTTCCAGGTTACACTTCTCTTCTCTCTCTCTGTGCGGTGCTGATACTAATGGTTGCCCTCTTATGTTTGTTGATGCCTTCGTTCCTGGTCCTGGTCCCGTCGAGAGCGACTCCGATTCTCTGTTGAGGACAACGAGCGGATCCTAGATCCAGATCCGATCCTCCGCCAGAGAGAGAGAGAGAGAGAGAGAGAGAACGTGAGAACTTCGCCTTCATCGCCAAGCTCGCCACACCGCTCACGAACCACAACGATGTTCTCGACCAAATTGCATCTCCGCCACCTGCTACTCTGCACTTCACCACCTTCTATCGTTGATGGACAAAGGGGTTAAGGTCGATGCTGGTTGCTCTGATCTTCTATTTAATTTGTACGGAGGGCGTTTGATGAGGTGGTTAACAATTTGTTCTTGTTTATGTACTACAAGTTTGGGGCTGATTTTACAATTCTGGGACTTGGCTGGGCATTGTGTTGGGGCTGCTTTTACAATTCTTTTTTGCCTTCTTTTTTTTTCTGTCTTTTGATGTAATTATCTTGTTTCTTGTTTTTGCTTTTCTCTTACCCCCCTTGTATTCCCTATAATGCAAGCTTTGTTCTATAAAAAAAATGCAAGTTTGGTATGTTAAGTTTTGAGGCTTTTTCACAGGTGTTAACTGTAAGGCCCAAGTTTTTAAGCTTATACTAAGTGAATAAACTTCTTATTCACGATTAGGGTTGATGTAATGCGAAGGGAAACCTGAACAAAAGTTTATTAAATGAAACAGATTTATGAAGGAGAAAGTTCAGGAAAAGTTCAAGGATTGCATTATGATCGATAAAAGTTATAGCACGATCGTTATACGCTTAACCTAGGTCAGAAACCCTAGTATATAGCTAATTGTCACTTTTAGGCACGATGGAAGTTAATTCCAAAAATCTTCAGAGAAATGTTAGAACTTCTCTTTTTCCATATATCACAATCGTTTCGAGGCGAAACTCTAGGATCCACGAACGTCCGATTCCAATCATCGGAAGTTTGCCGAAACCGAATCCCTGGTATTTCAAAATCCTAGAATCAACCGACAATGAAGACTTTTTCTATTCAGAGCTTCAAATGAAGATTCTACACGCGTACACCCATTTCTCTTGATGATTTCAATCTTTCTTCAGAAGGAAGTTTTCTATTCCGACATTCGATGCAAAAAGCAACTTATCGGGTAAAATAGTTTTATACCGACTATGCATTAGTGGCCAAAAATACAAGGAGACCTCTTTATAGTTTTGGAATTCTTTTGCCAAATCATATCTATTAATTCATGGAGAATGACGCCGGAAAAATCAGATTCGCGAAACTTTCATTTTCCCGCGTTTTGCCAACCTCTATATATAGCCAAGAAAGGAAGAAAAACACAAATTTTCCACCATTTTCCCCACCCAAACCCGCGGCCAAGAAGAAGAAGGAGGAGGAAGAGATTTTGTTCAATCCTTGCTTGATCGTCGATCAATCAGTTGCTGCTTCAAGGTTTCGAGGTATAGTCGCTAATCCTTACCTCTGATCGCTTTTTCCATAGCTTTTTTGTAGACTTTTCTGAGCTGATAGTTTATGGGTTTTTGCAAAACTATCCTGAATATTTCATTTCTGATTCTAAACCTCTTCCTTATGTGCCCAAGATCACTTCTGCCGGGTTAGATTTTCCGTTATGTCGCCGGAATCAATTTTAGCCTTAAATACCCATTTTTGGAGTTTTTGGAGTAAAGCTTCAACCTTTAGGCTGAAAACTATCGCCTTAGCTTAGTGCTAGTAGGATTAGTTGTCATAAACGTCGTTGGTGACGTCCCTGTCAATTTGATTTTTGGGATTTCAGTTTTGAAAATCCTAAGTTAAAAATCATGACCAAAATACCCCTGCGACAGTTTTTGATCCGATAATTTTTCCGAGTTCAGAATACCCTTAGTTACGGCTAATGATAGCATAGGAACCAAGTTTGATCGAAGAAAAATCGAGTCTCCTAATTACCTAAAGTGGCCGAGCCTATGGGGGAGGAGGAGGAAAATTTCCTTTTCCGAAAACTTGTCTTTCGCGCTAGATTATCGTACCTTAGAGTATAGAATTCCTTCGAGTAACCTTAGTAAGTATCGATAGCTTAGTTTTCGATAGATTCTGATAGTATTTCTGTGGTTTTGCTCTAAAGGTGATTTTGAGAAATTTCCAGCGGAGCAAGGCTTTGATTGTGAAGGAGCTTTAGGAGATAACTCTGGAGAACCTACAGGTGAGGGCTTCTCACTGAATCTCTAGTTAATACTTAGGGTCGATGCTTTCGACATTGTTTACTGTTTATGCACTGGATTGTGTGTGATTGGAAAATGTTTTCTGAGGCTTCGGCTGACAATGTAGATGATGCATCTACTGAATGTTCTTGATGAGTGAATTACATGCTAAGTGCTAATTGGGTAATTTAGGATGTGTGGTGCATGCCTTATATGCTAAGTGCTATGTGGTTATTGCTTAATATATTGATATATGACATGTTGATTGGTTGTGCTGAGTTATTTATACTTATGCAATGAGATCTGAGATTCTGAATGGTGAGAATAGCGGGCAGGTCATGCCGATTTTATTTTGAGAGTTCTAAGAAAGTTTGATAGGACGAATGAGATTCGGACCTTGTTCTGATGTGTATGGATCGAGACATTCTCTGGAGTCATTTGGGGATTTGGAGATCCCGAGAACTTATAGGAATTGCGATAAGACTAAAAGGATAGTATTTTGTAAAGAAAACTCATAAGACATTAAACAACCTCTAAATCTTTAATTAATGATAATAAACTCGAAAGGAAGGCGTGGAAGTCAAATCTTAGTTTTGGAAAACGAGAAGTGTCGTCGGATCCCAGTGTTGAGAAAGTTGAGAGGCTTCGAGTATGTAGATGTTGTGGTGCTGTTGGAGCAGCGTTTGTTATTGTGCTGTTGGAGCAGCTATGTTGTTGGGCTATCCTGGGGATAAGTCCGGGGAATTGATAGTTCCCGAGTATGTTGATACTCTTGCTCGTTGAGCAGTTGTGACCACCGGATTGAGATGAGTCGGATGATTTGGAGATCATCATGAGAGAATGTGTGTTGTGGAAAGAAGTGTCTTTTGTCGCAGAATCGACTTTACCTTAGGGTAAGCTTTTAGAGACTTTAATTTAGCTAGAACACGTGGCGACGTGTCGAGTGAGATTCGGAGACGTTGTTTGACTAATCATCCTGCATTCATGCAACATTAATGGGGTATTAACACAGGACGTACTCTGGACCTCGTCGGATTCCAAAATGGTCATAAGACCCGGATTTCCGTGTAAGAGCGTTTGTAGACGTCTCTTGTAGCAGACCGAAATGGCAGACCTACGGGTTACGGCTGATCTGACTACCGCTGATGTTGGAGTAAGAGGCATGCGGGCCGAAATGGTCCCACCGTGGCTGGTGCTAGGGCTGTTCCGTTGATGTCCATCCGTTCCGGATTGCATATTGGTTGACTGGGTTAACCTGCATATCATTTCATGCAACATGCATACTGACTTAGTTGTCGAATGTGATTGTTATTTGTTAATCCTATTTGGAACATGTTAAGTGTTTTTATTGTCATTTATGTTCGTTATGGAATATGTAACCCTAGGATGTTATCCCTAGCTATAAGCCTAAGTGGCTATTCTATTATCTGTATCTATCGATGTTATTATTTACATAATTTTTTGGAGTTGACCCTCGCGTCTTCTGTATGTGCTTTGGCGGACAAACGCCCTTTGTCAGATGTCCACGGCGGACTAGATCATGATGGTTCACCCTTCGGGGGGAACTAGAGTTGAGATGCTGGAACAGGAGCGCATCGCGGTAGCGAGAGGAGGACGGATGGTGTACTTAGACTAGGTCGTTCTGAATTCAGATTCGGACGACGATCATGCTAGCATGTAGGTTTTAGTGCTGGTGTGAGCTCCTCGAGATGGGATTAGTGTAGGAGTAGAGTCTTAGCTCTGAACATCATTTGTGTTCTTTGGGGACAGTGTAGTTTCCCACCTATAGCTTTTTGTGTGGTTTCTTTACAGGAATCACAGAGAGTTGGTTGGACTTAGGAGGTCTTGTTTCAGGCCGATGGGCCAGCTTATTCTCAGTTTTGAGGGATGGTGTTGCGGACACTTCACCTTTACTTTCAGTCTGTACATATTGCCTTCGGGCGCTACACTTTTCTTTCCGTCACTGGAGGTTACTCGTGACGAGGTTGTTACTTACAGCGGGGGCTGTATTATATATTGTACATTAGTTCTGTTGCTTTTCGCTTTTGGGTTTTATTTAATTCAGTCTTGTCTTAGTTATTATCAAAAAAAAATATTCACGTTTTTCCGCATTAAGTTTTACTTTTGGTTACTAAAGTGACGCCACCGAAATCGGGGTGTTACATTGTGGTATCAGAGCACGGTCGAGTCTTTCGGGAGTTGTTGGGAAATAGGTCTTCTGTGCTAGGTTGTGTGACTCTGCAAAGAGTGAAAATTGATTGTCTGCAAGCGATTTTTTTGCTTAGAATTGATTGAAGTTATTGCTTAATCATATTGCATAGTATGCTAGATGCTATCTTGTGATGAGTACTAACTGTTTCTTTGACTAAGCATAGGATGTTATCCTAGTACCATGCTAACCTAGTATGCCTAACTCTTAAGAACCTAGATGTTATCCTAGGAATGGATTGGTTGTCCCGCTATCATTGTCTTTTGGACTGCAACCGAAAGAGAGTGGTATTTCCTGATTCGGATCTTTCCGAGTATCTATCCGCCAATCACATCAACGTCGCTTTGAACGGGGGATCTCAGGAGTATTCTGTTTTGCTGAGCTTGGAGAGCAAAGGGAACCCGGAAGTTGACAGTATACCAGTGGTGAAGGAATTCACGGATGTTTTTCCTGGCGATGTACCTGGATTGCCGCCTGTACGCGACATTGAGTTTTCTATTGACATCGTACCGGGAACAGGGCCGATTTCGATTGCACCATATCGTATGGCACCTGCGGAGCTAGTGGAATTGAAGTCCTAACTGGAAGATCTTTTGTCGAAGGGATTTATTCGACCAAGTGTTTCACCTTGGGGAGCGCCAGTCTTACTAGTGAAGAAGAAGGACGGAAAATCAAGATTATGTGTCGACTACCGACAACTGAACAAAGTAACCGTCAAGAATAGGTATCCGTTGCTTAGAATAGATGATTTGATGGATCAACTGCGAGGAGCTGCCATATTCTCGAAGATCGACCTGAAGTCGAGTTATCATCAAATCAGAGTCAAGACCGAGGATATCCAGAAGACGGCATTCAGAACCCGTTATGGACACTATGAGTACTTAGTGATGCCATTTGGGGTGACAAATGCACCGGCAATATTCATGGCTTACATGAATATGACTTTCCATACATTCTTGGATCGATTCGTCGTGGTGTTTATCGACGATATTCTAATCTACTCAAAGAATGCTGAAGACCATGAGGAGCAATTGCGTCAAGTTTTACAAGTGCTGAGAGAGAAGGAGTTGTACGCCAATCCTTCTAAGTGCGAATTTTGGCTCGAAGAGGTAAAATTCTTAGGCCATGTGATCTCTAAGGAGGGAATAGCTGTGGACCCAGCCAAGGTAGAGACCGTATTGTCATGGGAACGGCCCAAGACAGTGACTGAGATCAGGAGTTTCGTCGGTTTGGCGGGATATTACCGCCGTTTCATCGAGAATTTCGCGAAGATTGTTGGACCTTTGACTCAACTGACGAGGAAGGACCAACCTTTTGCATGGACTGAAGCGTGCGAAACTAGCTTTCAGACGATGAAGGAACGGTTGACGACGTCACCTGTACTCGTCTTACCACAACCGGAGGAACCTTATGAGGTATACTGTGATGCTTCGCATCAAGGTTTGGGATGTGTGCTGATGCAACATCGGAAGGTGGTTGCTTATGCTTCAAGACAACTGAAGGTGCATGAAAAGAATTATCCAACTCATGACTTGGAACTAGCTGCCATCGTATTTGCGCTGAAGATTTGGAGACATCACTTATATGGATGCAATTTCACCATATTCAGTGATCATAAGAGCTTGAAGTACTTGTTTGAGCAGAAGGAGCTGAACATGAGACAAAGACGCTGGATGGAATTTCTTAAAGATTACGAGTTCACCCTGCAATATCATCCTGGAAAGGCGAATGTTGTTGCTGATGCCTTGAGCAGGAAGGTGCATATCTCGTCGATGATGGTGAAGGAGTTGCAATTGCTGGAACAATTCCGAGATTTGAGCTTGAATGTGAGATTATCCGAAGGAGAGCTGAAGTTTGGAATGATCAGGATTACCAATGGATTGATGGAAGAAATCCGAGAGCAACAGTTACAAGATGAGTTTCTGCTCGGGAAAAGGAATTTGGTAAGTCAAGGTAAAGACCCAGAATTCAAGGTAGGAAGTGACAATATCCTACGGTGCAAGAATAGGGTTTGTGTACCTAACAACCCTGAACTGAGAAGATTGATTATGGATGAGGGTCACAAGAGCAAGTTAAGCATTCATCCGGGAATGAAAAAGATGTACCAAGACTTGAAGATGAATTTTTGGTGGCCAGGAATGAAAAGACAAGTGGCGGAGTATGTAGCTGCATGTTTGACATGTCAGAAGGCAAAGGTGGAGCATCAGAAGTCTTCAGGTATGCTACAAAGCTTGGATGTG
Source organism: Lotus japonicus (assembly GCF_012489685.1). Taxonomy (NCBI): domain Eukaryota; kingdom Viridiplantae; phylum Streptophyta; class Magnoliopsida; order Fabales; family Fabaceae; genus Lotus; species Lotus japonicus. The sequence continues at coordinate 16,965,922 of NC_080045.1, forward strand.
CCAGAATGGAAATGGGATAGCATATCGATGGATTTCGTCGTGGCTTTGCCAAGAACTCAGAAGGGATACGATTCTATTTGGGTAATTGTGGATCGACTGACAAAGTCGGCTCATTTCGTACCTGTGAGGACTACGTACAACGTGGAGAAACTGTCAGAGATTTACATATCCGAGGTTGTACGACTTCACGGAGTGCCGACAAGTATTGTATCCGATCGAGACCCGAAGTTTACATCACATTTTTGGGGAGCTCTTCAGGAAGCTTTGGGAACGAGGCTGAGACTAAGTTCTGCTTATCATCCGCAGACCGATGGACAGACTGAGAGAACAATCCAGTCGTTGGAGGATTTGCTACGAGCTTGCGTGTTAGACAACAAGGGCAGTTGGGATACCTTATTGCCATTGATTGAGTTCACATACAACAACAGTTTTCATACGAGCATAGGTATGGCACCGTATGAGGCTTTGTATGGCCGCAAGTGTAGAACATCTTTGTGTTGGTACCAAAACGGAGAAAATCTGTTGGTAGGACCGGAACTTCTGCAACAGACAACTGAGAAGATCAAGCAGATCAGAGAGAAGATGAAGACTTCTCAGAGTAGACAGAAGAGTTATGCAGATCAAAGGCGCAGAACTCTGGAATTCGAAGAAGGAGATCATGTATTTCTGAGAGTCACTCAGACGACGGGAGTTGGTCGAGCAATCAAGTCAAAGAAGCTTACGCCGAAGTTTATTGGACCGTATCAGATCACTCGTCGAATTGGACCAGTCGCTTATCAGATTGCACTACCTCCATTTCTATCAAACATTCATGATGTATTCCACGTGTCAAAACTGAGGAAGTATATTGCGGATCCGACACATGTTATCGAGCTGGATGACATTGAGTTGAAGGATGATCTGTCTTTCGAGACACCGCCAATTAGCATTGGTGACACCAGGATAAAACAGTTGAGAGGGAAAGAGATCGAGTTAGTGAAGGTCATTTGGAACAAAGTCACTGGTGATGCGACATGGTAGCTGAAGGAGAAGATTCAAGAACAATATCCAGAACTATTTACTAACCCTTAAGTTTCGAGGTCGAAACTTTCTTTTTGGAGGGTAGTAAAGTAAGGCCCAAGTTTTTAAGCTTATACTAAGTGAATAAACTTCTTATTCACGATTAGGGTTGATGTAATGCGAAGGGAAACCTGAACAAAAGTTTATTAAATGAAACAGATTTATGAAGGAGAAAGTTCAGGAAAAGTTCAAGGATTGCATTATGATCGATAAAAGTTATAGCACGATCGTTATACGCTTAACCTAGGTCAGAAACCCTAGTATATAGCTAATTTTCACTTTTAGGCACGATGGAAGTTAATTCCAAAAATCTTCAGAGAAATGTTAGAACTTCTCTTTTTCCATATATCACAATCGTTTCGAGGCGAAACTCTAGGATCCACGAACGTCCGATTCCAATCATCGGAAGTTTGCCGAAACCGAATCCCTGGTATTTCAAAACCCTAGAATCAACCGACAATGAAGACTTTTTCTATTCAGAGCTTCAAATGAAGATTCTACACGCGTACACCCATTTCTCTTGATGATTTCAATCTTTCTTCAGAAGGAAGTTTTCTATTCCGACATTCGATGCAAAAAGCAACTTATCGGGTAAAATAGTTTTATACCGACTATGCATTAGTGGCCAAAAATACAAGGAGACCTCTTTATAGTTTTGGAATTCTTTTGCCAAAACATATCTATTAATTCACGGAGAATGACGCCGGAAAAATCAGATTCGCGAAACTTTCATTTTCCCGCGTTTTGCCAACCTCTATATATAGCCAAGAAAGGAAGAAAAACACAAATGTTCCACCATTTTCCCCACCCAAACCCGCGGCCAAGAATAAGAAGAAGGAGGAAGAGATTTTGTTCAATCCTTGCTTGATCGTCGATCAATCAGTTGCTGCTTCAAGGTTTTGAGGTATAGTCGCTAATCCTTACCTCTGATCGCTTTTTCCATAGCTTTTCTGTAGACTTTTCTGAGCTGATAGTTTATGGGTTTTTGCAAAACTATCCTGAATATTTCATTTCTGATTCTAAACCTCTTCCTTATGTGCCCAAGATCACTTCTGCCGGGTTAGATTTTCCGTTATGTTGCCGGAATTCCGCCGGAATCAATTTTAGCCTTAAATACCCATTTTTGGAGTTTTTGGAGTAAAGCTTCAACCTTTAGGCTGAAAACTATCGCCTTAGCTTAGTGCTAGTAGGATTAGTTGTCATAAACGTCGTTGGTGACGTCCCTGTCAATTTGATTTTTGGGATTTCAGTTTTGAAAATCCTAAGTTAAAAATCATGACCAAAATACCCCTGCGACAGTTTTTGATCCGATAATTTTTCCGAGTTCAGAATACCCTTAGTTACGGCTAATGATAGCATAGGAACCAAGTTTGATCGAAGAAAAATCGAGTCTCCTAATTACCTAAAGTGGCCGAGCCTATGGGGGAGGAGGAGGAAAATTTCCTTTTCCGAAAACTTGTCTTTCGCGCTAGATTATCGTACCTTAGAGTATAGAATTCCTTCGAGTAACCTTAGTAAGTATCGATAGCTTAGTTTTCGATAGATTCTGATAGTATTTCTGTGGTTTTGCTCTAAAGGTGATTTTGAGGAATTTCCAGCGGAGCAAGGCTTTGATTGTGAAGGAGCTTTAGGAGATAACTCTGGAGAACCTACAGGTGAGGGCTTCTCACTGAATCTCTAGTTAATACTTAGGGTCGATGCTTTCGACATTGTTTACTGTTTATGCACTGGATTGTGTGTGATTGGAAAATGTTTTCTGAGGCTTCGGCTGACAATGTAGATGATGCATCTACTTAATGTTTTTGATGAGTGAATTACATGCTAAGTGCTAATTGGGTAATTTAGGATGTGTGGTGCATGCCTTATATGCTAAGTGCTATGTGGTTATTGCTTAATATATTGATATATGACATGTTGATTGGTTGTGCTGAGTTATTTATACTTATGCAATGAGATCTGAGATTCTGAATGGTGAGAATAGCGGGCAGGTCATGCCGATTTTATTTTGAGAGTTCTAAGAAAGTTTGATAGGACGAATGAGATTCGGACCTTGTTATGATGTGTATGGATCGAGACATTCTCTGGAGTCATTTGGGGATTTGGAGATCCCGAGAACTTATAGGAATTGCGATAAGACTAAAAGGATAGTATTTTGTAAAGAAAACTCATAAGACATTAAACAACCTTTAAATCTTTAATTAATGATAATAAACTCGAAAGGAAGGCGTGGAAGTCAAATCTTAGTTTTGGAAAACGAGAAGTGTCGTCGGATCCCAGTGTTGAGAAAGTTGAGAGGCTTCAAGTATGTAGATGTTGTGGTGCTGTTGGAGCAGCGTTTGTTATTGTGTTGTTGGAGCAGCTATGTTGTTGGGCTATCCTGGGGATAAGTCCGGGGAATTGATAGTTCCCGAGTATGTTGATACTCTTGCTCGTTGAGCAGTTGTGACCATCGGATTGAGATGAGTCGGATGATTTGGAGATCATCATGAGAGAATGTGTGTTGTGGAAAGAAGTGTATTTTGTCGCAGAATCGACTTTACCTTAGGGTAAGCTTTTAGAGACTTTAATTTAGCTAGAACACGTGGCGACGTGTCGAGTGAGATTCAGAGACGTTGTTTCACTAATCATCCTGCATTCATGCAACATTAATGGGGTATTAACACAGGACGTACTCTGGACCTCGTCGGATTCCAAAATGGTCATAAGACCCGGATTTCCGTGTAAAAGCGTTTGTAGACGTCTCTTGTAGCAGACCGAAATGGCAGACCTACGGGTTACGGCTGATCTGACTACCGCTGATGTTGGAGTAAGAGGCACGCGGGCCGAAATGGTCCCACCGTGGCTGGTGCTAGGGCTGATCCGTTGATGTCCATCCGTTCCGGATTGCATATTGGTTGACTGGGTTAACCTGCATATCATTTCATGCAACATGCATACTGACTTAGTTGTCGAATGTGATTGTTATTTGTTAATCCTATTTGGAACATGTTAAGTGTTTTTATTGTCATTTATGTTCGTTATGGAATATGTAACCCTAGGATGTTATCCCTAGCTATAAGCCTAAGTGGTTATTCTATTATCTGTATCTATCGATGTTATTATTTACATAATTCTTTGGAGTTGACCCTCGCGTCTTCTGTATGTGCTTTGGCGGACAAACGCCCTTTGTCAGATGTCCACGGCGGACTAGATCATGATGGTTCACCCTTCGGGGGGAACTAGAGTTGAGATGCTGGAACAGGAGCGCATCGCGGTAGCGAGAGGAGGACGGATGGTGTACTTAGACTAGGTCGTTCTGAATTCAGATTCGGACGACGATCATGCTAGCATGTAGGTTTTAGTGCTGATGTGAGCTCCTCGAGATGGGATTAGTGTAGGAGTAGAGTCTTAGCTCTGAACATCATTTGTGTTCTTTGGGGACAGGGTAGTTTCCCACCTATAGCTTTTTGTGTGGTTTCTTTACAGGAATCACAGAGAGTTGGTTGGACTTAGGAGGTCTTGTTTCAGGCCGATGGGCCAGCTTATTCTCAGTTTTGAGGGATGGTGTTGCGGACACTTCACCTTTACTTTCAGTCTGTACATATTGCCTTCGGGCGCTACACTTTTCTTTCCGTCACTGGAGGTTACTCGTGACGAGGTTGTTACTTACAGCGGGGGCTGTATTATATATTGTACATTAGTTCTGTTGCTTTTCGCTTTTGGGTTTTATTTAATTCAGTCTTGTCTTAGTTATTATCAAAAAAAAAATATTCACGTTTTTCCGCATTAAGTTTTACTTTTGGTTACTAAAGTGACGCCACCGAAATCGGGGTGTTACATTAACAGAGCATAGAGTGCTAGAACTTCATGGTTTCTGGATATGGTAGAATAGCAGGGAGATGCAATATTTAGGTATTCATTCTGAATCAATCAGTGTAGGTTGGGCAATTGCTTCATGTGCCCAGTTAGAAGCAACCAACTTAGGAAGGTGAAGGTCAATTTATTGCAATGTGATAAAGGGATTTATGGATCACAATATCTCAGTTAGCAATTCACGCCTAGAAATGTATGGAAAATGTGATATGATGACCATTGCTTGGAGCCAATATTTAATAGGTTGGAGAGGGATGCTGGTTAACTAATGCACGGAGGGAGGGCGTTTGAAGAGGTTGGAGGGTTTAAGTTATAGAATTAGTAGAGGGTGATTTCAGATTCAGATATGTGGTGAGGGTCAGAGATTGGTTGGTGATGAAGGAGATAAACCAGAGAGAATTATTTTGGAGTTTTTTTAATATATTTTTATCTATCGTAATTTACTAATATAACCTTTGGTCCACCGGTGGACCAATAATAAAAGTATCCACCTACTTTTGATCAGTTTTACTGTTTCAACATTTTTAATATTCATTTCGAAAGTCTCATATCTTAAATGTTTTTAAGCTTAGCCAAAATTCTTCAATTTCGTCCAAACATAAAAAGAAATCCAAATTTAGAATAAGTATGAGGTTTCATGACAATATTTCAACCTATATATGTGTATATAATTATATGCAACCTTTTAAACGTTTAATTCTGGACTTCTTTTAAATCTCAATTCATCGAATCAAGTAGTTGAAAAGTGAACATTTATTAATTTTAGTTGAAGTATAAGAGCATCTTCACTGCATGGTGGCTAGTTGGGTTGCTTAACTACTATTCTGGTGGGTTCAGACTGCTACATAGGATTTAAGCAACTCATAAGCAACCCATGCAGAATTCCCTCCAGTGCACGGTTGCTTATTTTACTTTTAATTGAACCCCACTATACCTCATATATTTATATTTTTTTATTTCCATTTAAACATTATTTGAATTTAAATAATGTAATTAAAAATCAACATGGTTTGTACCAAAAAAAAACCAACATGGTACGTCAAAAAAAATCAATCCTCACCAATTTAACCCTAATTTTTGTCTAATTTTTTTTTTAATTGGGCCAAACGGTCACAAAGTGACCAAAAGGACCCAAATTAACCCTAAAATGACATAACCTCATCCTCACCATTTTATTTACTCTCAGCCGTTTCTCTCTCATTAACACCCCATTCTCACTTCTCAGCTGTTTCTCCCTCTCATCAGCACCCGTTCCTTTCTTTCTTTCTCACTCTCAATCGATGGTTCCCTTTCCTTCCTCTAAAATGGCATGTCCCTTCCCTTTCTTTCTCACTCTCAATCGAAGGTTCTGCCTCTCTCTCTCACTCTCTCAGACTCATGTCCCAGATCGGTGGTTCTGAACACAGATCAGAACGCGTTCTTCACCTTCTTCTCAGACCGCGTTCTTCACCTTCGTTTCACCCAGAGCAGTGGTTCGGAACACAGATATCGGAGGCTTCCAACCCAAAGGTAGCAAAACCAGAGGTTCATGACCAAATCAGTGACATGCAAGATGCCAAAACACCTATGTGCACGCGAGTCAGTGCTTCCACGTCTTCCTCCACCCATATCAGAAGTTCAGAAGACCGATCGGAGGTTCCACATGTGTAATTTCATAATTTTTTTGGGTTTATTTTTATTTTTCAAATGTAACAAAAAAATTCATTTCTTACTTTCTCCATGGTTGATTTCGTTTTCGTTTCTGTTTCTCCATGGTTGATTTCATCTCATAATAAAAAAATTGATTCAAGTCTGGAATTTGTTTCTGATTCAAGTCTGTAAATTAGTAGATTTCGTTCCTGTTTCTAGAATTTGTTTACGTTTTTTATTTGTCTATTCTGTTTGATCATTCTTTCCCTCTTTTTTCTTAACTGCAATCAGTCTTTAAAGGAAAGAGAGAATATATGATATTTTATTAAAAAAGAAGCAGATAGAAAGTTAAGCAACGTTGCTTAAATAAGCGACGTTCCTTAACTTTAGAGCATAAGCAACGCCATGTCATCACTCTCAAACCATAGCAAAAAATAAGCAATGTTGCTTATTTTCTCCAATCAGGTTAAGCAACCTGCGTTGGAGTTGCTCTAAGTGTGTATATACTATATGTGTATTGGGAAATTAAAGTATATATTCTTTTTACAAATCGAAATATATATGCTCGTTTTATTAAAGCAAAGCTATTCTCTTTCTAGAAGGTGTGTAAGGAACAATCTGGAAATAATAAAAACAAATATACTTTATTATGTTTACATATAGATAGTTGTGGAAGTGAGGAAGTCAAAGCACGTTGTGAAATTTAGATTACTCGTATCTTGTTTCTAACCCAAAACCAAGGTAGGGTCGCTCCAAGCAGCCAACACTATGTCGTGACTCGCGAGAACTCAAGACGGTGAGAGTTTGTCTTTTCTTTTTTGTTCGACAACTGAGAGTGACAATATAATCCATATAAGTTGAAGCTTCCTTAACCAGTTTCTAGAAGCGTTTCCAATTGATAATGTTAATAATTCTATTTTTTTCAAGTTAAAAGGGAAAGATGTATGAAATCACAATATAATCCATATAAGATGTTTTATGAACTTTGCACGTACACATTACTAACTATAATCACGAATTAGGAATCATACCCCAGCTAAACATGGTTTTCTTTTACCTCTTTTTCCTATATTTTTCAAATGTTTTTCCCTAAACAGAAAAGAAATATAGAATTTTTGCATAAAACCACGAAATAACCCTGGTCCTGGTTCCGTTTTCAGATGAAATATTATTGCTCTATGAATAAAACACGAGAAAAACAACTAGAGTACTTTTCAAATGAGTTTCAAAATTATGCAATTAGTTGGTTTTGAATAATGCATGGTACTAAGTAGTCACATGTGTTTGAATATTTACCAACTCAACCTCATCTTCAAACATAACGAATTTCAATTTCAATATTTTCAATATTTTATCTATCAGTATAACTGTATAAGACTAGTAAAGGAATCATGATTATATGTATTATTCTTAAATTTATTAATTCTTAGGTTTAATTGCACTTTTACCATTAACTAACACGATTATGTAATTGTGATCTTTTTCTTAAAACGAGCTATTTTGAACTTATTGGTAATGTGATTGTTCAATTTTCATCATTTATCATCTTTTCCATCTAAAATCTCACATATCAGTCTACATGATATTTCTATTCGCAACACGTTCGCTTCTTTTTTCTATTTAGTATTTACACATCTTTTCTTCTATTCTCACCTCATTTGAGACACATCAGCAATTAATTATTATTTTTTAAATGCTAATACACTTTGAGTTCCTATTTATGTACTGTACTAAGCGGGCTAATATACTTTCAGCTAAGTATTAATGTTCCCTCCCACTAACAATTGAAAAACTTCTCTAGATATTTATAGTTCCACTAGTAATTAAATCACCCACTAGCATTAAAACCCAATTTATATACCAAATGATGACTGAATGACTCATAAAAGACATTAAAAACTAACTAGGGGAAATACAAAGAGACATCAGAAAATTATCTCAAAAATACAAATTCAAAAATAAAATATCAAATTAGACTTATTTACTAACGTTTTTTTTGGTCAATTACTTATTTACTAACTAAGAAGGTCCAATAATTATAAAACCTTAATTTGGAAAATTTAAGCCCATGAGTACATCTTGAACATGCAAATTGGGCTCTTGAAAATTCTTCCTTCAAGTTGGATCCAAATCTATATTCTTGAGTTGAAAGAAAGTGGTCCATTTAGGTGTAGCCTTTAAGCCAGTTGGATCTTTTTTTCCCTTGAGCTACAAAATTAATCCTTGCAAAGTTTCCTTCATTCTTTTAGTAATGAACCTTGTCACTAGATCTCCTATTAATGGTCTTTGTCTGAGTTTGACCGATCTCTATCAGATTATATATACCTTGTACGAAGGTCGACAATGCTTCACACATTGCGAACTTGTTCTTTAGAGAGATAGTTAGGCTTCATGGTCTTCCTATATTTATAGTGTTTGATAGAGATGCTAACTTTCCTTAGCCATTTTTGGCACACTTTATGACATAATTTAGGATAAACTTCTCTTTTCTATCACTTGTCATCCTCAAATTGATGGCCAGACAGAGGTGATTAATAACACCCTTTCCACCCTCTTTATAGTTGTTGTAAAGAAAAAATCTTAAGTCTTGGGAGGAGGGCTTACCACATCTCGAGTTTGCTTATAATAAGGTTGAAATTCTACTACTCGACATACATCTTTTGAGGTTGCTTATGGTTTTGATCCTCTCGCCCCTCTTTATATTTTGTCTTTGTCTATTGATGCTTCTTTGGTTCATAAACATGGCATTGATAGGGCAGAATATGTAAAACAACTACATGCAAAAGTTAGCGAGTAAATTGAAAAGAAAATGAAGCACTAAGCTAGAGTAGCTAATTAAAGGAGGAAGGATGACATTTTTTACCCCGACGATTGAGTTTGACTTCACTTGAGAAAGGAAAGGTTCCTTACTCAAAGGAAGTCCAAAGTTAATCATAGTCATAGAAGATATGAACCATTCTAAGTCATAGAGCGCATCAATAATAATGCGTACAAGCTCAACTCTCTTGATGAGAATGGTGTTAGTGCTTTTTTTAATGTTTGTCTTTCCCCTTTGATGATGTAGGATTTGATTCGAGGACAAATCCTTTTGAAGATATGGGAATGATGCATGCTTACTTGAGGATCCTACATAGGATAACTTGGATGGTTTGGAGGCTCTTGTTGGACCTACCATAATGTCCAAGGCAAAGAAGGATATATATTTTCTTCCTTCATACTTAACCTATTTGCCTTCATTACCTATGTTAATGATTCCAAAGGTCCTGATACCCCTTGCATTTGAGTACTAGAGGTTCTTGATTTGCTTCACATGTTTTTCATTCAGCATTTTATATGAGTTTTTGAGCTTGTAATTTCAGCTCATGTCGGTTTAGTATTGATCTCAGTAATGGTCCATTAGGGTAGAAGGAGAAAATGTTCATGAGAGAGGGTAGATAGGTTTGGAGCATGGGCTTGGCCCATTTTTGTGCTATATGGCCGCCGCTCTCCTAGCCCTGTATGAAGGTTTTTTTTATAGGCAGCCCTATATGAAGGTGAAGCTTTGTACATAGTTTTCCCTCACTTTGAGTCATAATTTGAAAATTGATTTGTGAGGTAGAGTGTGTTCATCCACATTTTCCTAGAGTATTTTCATGAAGATTGTCAAGAACCCTATAAATCTTGTGAATCTTTTTCACATGGAGACGTATCAAACTTAGGCTTGTGGAGCCTATTCCACCACCTCCACCTTCTTGTCTTCCAAATTCCATCTTCTCTTAAGATTCAAACTTGGGCTGTGATTTTCGTTTAACCCAACCCAAGTCATCCATTTTATTTTAGGACAAGAGAAGAGACAACATCCCATGAGGCCCAAGAGTTCCACACAACAAGGTGGGGGTTAGATCACGTGACATTCACGTGGACTTCGTGTGACTCGTGTCTCGGTGGAAGGCTCCACACGTTTTTCGTGGATAGAGCCGCCTCGCACGTGCCAGTGCCGCCACTCACTTCTTCATACCCACGTGCCAGTGCCTTCTTTCATTCTTCTCTGTGTGTTGACACCCTTCTCACCTCTTCCTCTCTCTCTCATCAATCCCTCTCTCTCTAGAAACCAACTTCGCTGTTCCGCATAATGTCGGGGAAAAAGAGGAGGAAGTTGAAATCGTAAGTTCCTGTTCTGTCTAAGTCTAATCCAACTCTGAATTTTACTTGTCCTTTTTCTAATTTGTTCAATTTTTCGTATGAATTTTGTGAAAATTGTTTTCAAATGCTGGATCTTTGATAGGACTAGTGTTTTTTTGTTTGGTCTGTGACTGGATTTGAATAATGGACTAGGTTTATGATAGTGACTGCTCTAGGGTTTATGGATCATTTCAAACTCTGATGCATTGTTTTTTATTTTAAGATTGTGATGTCTGCTTTGTTTAATTTTCATTTTTATGATCTAATGTTGTGTTTGATTTTAGTCCTGTGGTATAATTTTTCTTAATTTCAGTTTGTGTTTGGAATCACATTTGTAATACTGAAAAGTGGATTTACCTGGTTTGAACTTGATTCTACCCACACAAGCACATTCTGTGATGGAAAATTGATTCTGATTTCAGAGTTGAATTTGGAATTTATCTGCTTCTAGCAGTAGCTTTCACTTTTTATGCGAATTGGTTGTGTGAACTGAAAAATTTTATGGTAGAAATGAATTTTTTTTCCGAAATGTATCCTGACTGAGGTTTTAGGTTGTGGTTGCATCGCGAGCCTTGATGTTGTGATGTGGTCGTGTAGACCTTCAAAATCATGATGTTGTGGCTGATCTAAAACCTTGATCCAAACATAAATAACTTTGGGTTTAACTCACTTTTACCGAATTCAATTCCATTCGAAATCAATTTTGATGGACTCATTCAGTCACCCACTTGAAAATAATTAATAGTAATACTTCTATGCTTTTTCTAGTGTTTAACACTCTTTTGATTATAATTCTCACTATACTAGTTTTGGTTTGCTCATGTAGAGTTGTAAACCCAGATAGTCAATTTTCAAAGTATTCGTACTGATGATGGTATTATTATGTTATATACTTCTCGTGATATAGATTATCTTATTTATGGTTTACTGTCCTTGAGTGGTATAAGAAGTGAGATTGGTGTACATATTTATTGGGATAAAGACCTGTTCAATTCACAAAGTTCTAGTCTCTTCCTTTTGCTGTTGCATCTTAAGTGTATTCAAGTGAATTTGTTCAACTTCTCTCTTACATATATCTCCAATTATTCAGGTTAAGTGATGCAATTGCTGACAGCAGAAGATCAGGAACAGAGGTTAAAAATGAAAATTTGGAGCTGCAATCATGGTCTGATCTCCCTGCTGAACTCTTAGAGTTAGTCATGACCCGCTTAGCCCTAGATGATAATGTCCGTGCTTCTGTTGTTTGCAAGAGGTGGCATTCTGTTGCCACTGCTGTGCGTGTGGTAAACCAATCGCCGTGGCTAATGTATTTTCCAAAATATGGTGACTTGTATGAATTCTATGATCCTGTGCAGCGTAAGACCTATTCACTTCAGATGCCAGAGTTGAGTGGATCAAGAGTTTGTTATACAAAAGATGGTTGGTTACTTCTTTACCGTCCCCGAACTCACCGAGTTTTCTTCTTTAATCCCTTTACTCGGGATATTATCAAACTGCCAAGATTTGAGATGACATACCAGATAGTTGCCTTCTCTTGTGCTCCAACGTCACCTAACTGTGTTCTGTTTACTGTTAAGCATGTTAGTCCTACTGTTGTGGCTATTAGCACATGTTACCCGGGGGCAACAGAATGGACCACCGTTAATTTCCAAAACCGCTTGCCTTTTGTCAGTAGCATATGGAATAAGCTTGTCTTTTGCAATGGACACTTTTATTGTCTGAGTCTCACAGGTTGGTTAGGCGTGTTTGACCCATCTGAACGTACTTGGAGTGTTCTGTCAGTACCTCCACCCAAGTGCCCAGAGAACTTTTTTGCCAAAAATTGGTGGAAGGGGAAATTTATGACAGAACATGAGGGAGATGTTATAGTAATATACACATGTTCTAGTGAAAACCCCATTATTTTTAAGTTAGATCAGACATTAATGGAATGGGAAGAGATGAGGACACTAGATGGAGCAACTCTTTTTGCTAGTTTCTTATCTTCTCATTCAAGGACTGAGCTCCCTGGAATGATGAGGAACAGTGTCTACTTCTCTAAAGTTCGTTTTTACGGGAAGCGCTGCATATCATTCTCCCTTGATGACTTTCGATACTATCCTCGTAAGCAGTGGCATGACTGGGGAGAACAAGACCCTTATGAAAACATATGGGTTGAACCACCAAAGGACTTCCCTGGTTTCACCTGAAGAATTTTGGTGAAACAAATAAGCATTTCCAAACCAGTAATGTGTAGAGGTATTTGTTATCACTCAGTTTCTAACTTTATTTATAACTGTTGGATACATGTTGTCATATTGATGCATAATAAGCTAGTCTGTGATTATTCTTTACGAAGTAATTATTTATATTTGAACTTTTAATCATCATTATTGATGCTTTTAATATTGGATTAACAATGTTTGCTATGTGCAAAGTAGTCAAGGATGCTCTCATTCAGGCATATTCTTATCAATGCTTAGTTATAGGGTTAAATTTTGTTAAATTTTTGTGTACACTACAAGCTAACTATTCATTCACATCACATTAAAGTAGTTTGACTATGCCCATAGCTATCTAAAGAGTTTTCTATTGATGTGTCAACACATGACTAAATAAAAACTTGACAGTGAATCAAAATCAAACTCAGAAGTTCTGTATAATTCTTGGAGAACTTTTTCCTAAATGTTTACATGTGTTAATACTTCATAATAACTTCAGTGTCAGTTTTGGACATAAATATAAATGATGCTTTGCATTTGCTGCACGTTTTCGTCAAAAAGCTTTTGTTATTTCTCTTCAATATTTTTAAAATGGTATGGTTACTGACTTACTGTCATTGTTTTAAAAATGGCCATTGTCATTATTGAGTTTGAAAAAGGAAGGGGTTGGATGTTAAACTGTGAAGCATTACTGTCTGTGTGTTTGTGTATTATAGACATAGATACAAACAAGTTTGAAATCTCTATTTTATTTTGACTTGTGAGGATGAGAAGAGTGAATCTAGGTTAAACATTAAGTCATGCATGTGTGTGTTGGGATTTATGATCTAGAGTCTAGACACACATGACAGAGAGTTATGGTATTCCATGATCCATGTATCTGGCCCCACATCTTGTTGTTGTTGGACAAGTTCATTCGTTCGCATTGAGCAGGAAGCTTTCACAAAATTTCTGCCTAATATTCCATTTAATGTATAAAATTGAGATAATCCTATTAAGGATAGTAAACTTTGTTAAGTGACTTCCTTTGTATGGAAGGGTAGAAGGTAATGAAAAAGAATAATTATTTAGATAAAATTGGATTTTGAAAGAGACAAATTATGAAATTGAATCCCAATGAGAAAGGACTACAAAGACACAAGTCAGGGGAACTTTTGAGGGCATTTAGAAAAAAAATTGACAGTGACCAGGGAAGATGAAGACTAAAGGGCATACCAGCTTAGAAAACCATAAGTAACTGCAGCATTTTCTCTTATTCTTGCACTCTTCACTGATGCCCAAATTTTACAAACATACGCCAGCAATCCTGAAAATTTATCTTCCCTACTTAGTGAATTTTGTTTATGCCAAATCTTGCTGAACCTATGTGATTGATAAATGTTTATTTAGCTGTTTGTCGAAGATGATTTGTTCACTGTGATAATTTTGTGATTTGGTTTGTTTGTTTTGTGACTGAACTGGTTGGCCCACTAAAATATTGAGCATATACACACCATTTTTAAAATTTGGATAGGAATATCAATCCTAAACTCCATGTTAGAATGCCGCATTTCATACCGACTGTCTTGATGCATTAATGTGATTCTTAATGTAGAGCGTAAATTTTTCCATTCTGCAGTTTTGGAGTTGTAGCTATCACTCTTTGGGCAGTAGCAGTTCGTTAGTAAAGTTCATTCTCAGAAGCATGCCAAAGGCGGCATCTCTACAGACTGTATATAGGAGGCTATATGTGTGAAGGAATCAGATCTGTTGGGGTAAGCTAAAGACTTACCCCCTTAATTATGTTGTCTCTGCTGAACTAGAAATTTCAATAATTTTATCAGTACAATAGATGTAGTGCTTATGCAAAACAACTGGGATTCATACTAGGTTTACCTAAATATTTATTGACATTTATTTTGGGCGTATGATCTATAGATATATTATCTGGATTGTTATTCATATTTCGTTGTGTGGTTGGCCTCTGCTAATTCAATTTTAGCTTCCTTTACTAAGGGAAATTTGTTTAAATGGATTGTCGTCCTCGATGACAGTGTGCGCTACATGCTACCACGCAATTCAGAGTCCAAGCAATCGATATTTTACCATCAAGGATATAGTGGTTTTTGTAGTAGCATTTGTCTGTATTCTGCACATGCATTAGTAATGTCTTGAGCTTTTGTAATATTTGCCGATAAAATGTCAGTGAGTCGTGAAGTCTTGAATTTACACTACATACAACACAGTTTTCCATCTACAAGCATAAAATTGGATTATGAAAAACTTTCATATTCCTCATATTAAACTGGTACATTTTCATGTGATCGATTATATTTAGAAATAAATGACATTCTCAAGGAAGTTTCTGGTAGATTTTCTTTAATACATAAGACTATTAATAATAGATTAAGAATTTGGATGACCGATACAAGGAACCTTATTGCCTTTAAGGATTTATGTTTTCTTCGTAGAAGATGAGTCCAACTTGCTCCATCCAAATTCCCTCAAATTCAGCTAGTTTGCGTTAACATAAGTTACCATCTCACGATCAGGGATTGTAACTTCGCAATGCTGTGTGGCGGACACTAATACCTCATGCTGAGATGGTTTCTTTTATGGAATGGTTAATGCAACTTGCAGAGTTTGAAATTATTAAATGGTTAATGCAACTTGCTTTGGATTCAATTTGGAGGTGTTGAAGTGCTAAGATACTTAACAATGCAATTCCAAATCTGAATGCCTCACCCTTGTGCTCCCTGACTGCCCAGATTCATCTTTTTATTGTTGGCTTCTCGCATGTGATTTGGGGCATGTTTTTCGGGAGGCTGATGCGCTTGCTAAATTTGGTGATTCGGACATATCTTCGCGTGTTCTTGATGTGCTTCTTAGTTTCTGTTTTGTTCAGTTTTTGTAAGGCAGTGCTTCTACTTTTTACCTGTGGAGCCTTGTAGTTTGTTTTGCTTTGTTCCCTTGGTTGTTTCTAGTGCCCATGCTTCACTGAAAATAAAGTTTACATGAACTCGTATTGACAATATAGTACTTTTGGTCAAGCAACATAGAATGCAATTTCATTTTTTTGTTATATTTTCAGTTGATCCCCACAGACGGCGCCAATGTTCTGGATCTAGATCTGACATGAAGAAGGGACCTTAATCCAAAACCCTAGTAGACAAAGTTATGAGAAAATAAGAGTGTAATATAATAATGGAAAGATTTTTTTTACACTGAATGACCTTCCATTTTATAGTGGGATGGTCCAATATCCTAATGCTATATTAATTGGGCCCCTGGGCCTCAAAAATCCTCGGTCCAGAGAGTTGGTCGCCCTATGGAGGTCTCGCCTAACCGTCCTATAGTCGAGCCAAGGTCTAACTCTGAGCGGGTCCTATCATGAGCAGGCCCCGCCTAGTCCAATAGGGATAGAGGCGCAAGAAAGCAAAACAAACTATCCTCTAGGTAGACTGTGGGAGAACATTTTTCGTTTAATCTTTTTTTTGTCGATTGTTTATCTAAATAAATCGTGTTCATACTAAGATATTGGTATTTATCTCTTCAATTTAGCTGAAAAGTCTAAAATTAGTAATGCTTAGAGAAGTACCACTAGCTGTGCTTAAATCAAACATCCCTTCTCCATTTCTAAACATTGTTTCACAATAAAATATTATAATGACCAAGAAGATGAATGTACTGTCAACTAAAAGAGGGTATAATGTAGATGAACTTGGCCAAACGTACCTGTATTTCATCCATACTTTAGGCAGGCGCAAAGATCATTGTTGAAAGGATCTAGCTCTCATGCCATTCTCAAAGGCAGCAAGCAAATAATGGGGTTTTGATTTTCCTACAATGTAATATTACAAGGACAAACCCTCTTTACCCAATGGATGTCAATTGGAAGGGTTAAAAGTAGCTGTTTAAACTTAGGTAAAAAATTTGATCCTTAAGAATCATTCTTTAAAGGCTTAAAGGGTACAAAGGTCCCTGAAATTACAAAAGGAATCAAATCCAGGACCTAGAAAAATTTTGCATCAAATTGGGTCCCTGGAAATTTTTTTTTAATTCAATTAAGGCCAAAGTGTGCCAGACCTCAATTTTGTCCCAGTCACCTTTTCCACGTGACTTTTTTAATTTTTTTTAATTAGAAAAATTAATTAAAAATAAAATTTTAATTCCAAGTCATTTATGTCAGCGGAAAAAAAACTTAATAAACCTAATCTAAACAAAAACCTAAATCTGAGTATTGCCGCTTGTTCTGTTAATTGTAAATTAATATTAATCCCTAATTAATAAAAAATCATGAACAAACCCATAAATAATCATTTTCTTCAACACCTTCCTCTTCCTCTTCACGAACCCAAAACCCAGAAATTTAAAAAACACTAGACAGTGATAAAATTCACAATTTCTACTCACTCAAATTCTACATCTCTACTTCAAAAGAAAAACACTCCTTCATGAACGAAAAGAATCAGAGAGAACTAAGGTGAAGACAAGGCAAGCTAAAATCAGCGTCTCCGTCTTCCGTCACTCTCCTCAAGCTCCTCTCTTCATCCTCTCTCTCTCTCTCTCTCTCTCTCTCTCTCTCTCTCTCTCTCTCTCAGATTACAACATCATCTTCTCCGCTGAGGGATGAAAGGGAAAAACGGATCGAGACAGTGAGGCATGGAAGGGGTCAGATCTGGGTTGGGCGGCACGGCGACGAGTCCTTTACCCTCTCTCGCAGAACGAACCCAGAAGCCAAACGAGAACCCTTATTTTTGCAGCACCGTGCCTGAAGCCACTTGATCTAGCCACCAATCACCTCGCCAGATTTGGGGCTCAAGATTACTTAGGGTTGACAGCGCACTTCCGTAGCTTTCAGTGTTTGATGTACGAATGGATTGCAAACCCAATTTACTGCCTTCAAAGTCTGTAGTGTTTCATGCTCACAGTCCTTGTGTTTTCTGGTTTGGTTACCTCGTGACTGTTTGGAGATGAGGGTTAAGAGGATGAAGATGAAACATTAGGATTTAAAGGTTATTAGAAAAATTTAACTAATATGAGTTGGAATTAAAAAATAAAGTTTTGTAATTTTTGAATTTAAAAAAAATTAAAAATGCCACGTGAAATTGGTGACTAGGACAAAATTGAGAGGTGGCAACATTTGGCCTTAATTGAATTAAATTTTTTTTTCTAGGGACTCAATTTGATGCAAAATTTTTCTAGGTCCTGGATTTGATTCCCTTTGTAATTTCAGGGGCCTTTGTACCCTTTAAGCCTTCTTTAAAAGACTTTTGACATTTACCAAATCTGGATTAGAATTACAAAAAATAATTTTTTTATTTAAAAAAAATAAAACATAACATCAATCAATCATGGTCTAGTAAGTAGAACTAAAGAAATATTTTTTCTTTATATTTTTACATTTTTATTTCTGTATCTAGTTGGTACATTTCAATTTAGATCATTTTTCCCAAATATTCATTTATTTATTTAATTTTTTGGTCAACATTTTTACTTTTTTTTTCAAATACAAAATGAATCAAATCTACCAACTACCGGACACCTAACCCAGCACTAATCTATCTTGTGAATTTTTATTTTTTTTATAATCTATCTTTAATTTGATATAGAATCAAACCGTAATAAACAAAAAATAAAGTAAAAGATCCCCAAGAACAGGCTATTTACCAATAGATGGTCCAACTCAGGTTTAGTTTGTTGTTATTATACTAAATTAAGAATGAAAACAACAACCCGACCTTAGCTCAGTTGGTAGAGCGGAGAACTGTAGTGGTGTTACCTCAGATATCCTTAGGTCGCTGGTTCGAATCCGGCAGGTCGGATTTTTTATTATTACAATTTTTTGACTAAAATAAAATATTAAAAATAAATATGATGTCCTCAATTTTCAGAAATTAACTCGAATTCAATTCAGTGAGGTGCTTTGCTCGAGTGGCAAAGTGATGGTGGGTTTAGAAAAATCCACATCTATAGTCAAAATTCCAAATTTCTTAAAATTTTTTACAAAATAAATATAAAACTATTCTATTTTATAAATAATTTTTTGGAATCAGATATTTTTTAAATTTCTGTACCATTTATTTACCAATGCCTTATCTCTTCCACTCATTCTTCACCTCACCAATCAACTCACCACACAAATTGCTTTGATTGCTGAGTTGCTCACCGACATAACCATGACGGAATCCACGAAACCGCACGTTGCATTTCTCCCCAGCCTCGGCGTCGGCATCCTCACACCGCACTTGGAGTTGGCGAAGCTCCTTGTCAACCACCATGGCTTCCAAGTCACCTTCTTCTACATCACAACCGACGCCTCCCCGGCACAAAACAACCTCATCAACTCCGCCGACCTCCCACCGGACCTCCACATCGTCCACCTCCCACCACTCGACCTCTCCGCCGTCATCACCCTGCAAACCCGCGTCCTCACGCGCTTCTCTCTCAACGTTCAGGAAAACTTGCCCCACATTAAAACACTCCTCATCCAGCTCATCCCCAAGCCCCAAGCTCTCATCATCGACGTGTTCTGCACTCAAGCTCTTGACTTTCAAGAAAGCCTCCCTAACGTTCCCATCTTCACCTTTGCCACCGCCTCCGCTCACTTCCTCGCTTTCTCCCTCTTTCTCCCGCAGCTTGACCGTGATGTGGTGGAGGGACAGCTCGTCGACCTCCCCGGACCGGTTCAGGTCCCTGGTTGTCAGACCATCCGACCCCAAGACTTGATAGACCAAGCCACGGATCGGAACAACGACGAGTACAAGTGGTACCTTTATCACTTCAAACGTGTGTCCAAATCCGCCGGCATCATAATGAACACATGGCAGGATCTGGAACCAGTAACGCTCAACGCTTTGAGAGAGCATCCGTTTTACCGAAACATACACACTCCGCCGATTTACCCAATCGGGCCGATCGTCAAGGAAACCGAGCCGATCACAGAAACCGGGTCCGAGTGCCTCACTTGGCTTGATAAACAACCGACTGGTTCAGTTCTTTTTGTGTCTCTGGGCAGTAGGGGCGTTCTAAGCGCGGAGCAACAAACCGAGTTTGCGTGGGGGTTAGAACTCAGTGGGCAAAGATTCTTGTGGGTGGTTCGTGCACCGAGTGACATTAGCTCCGCGACGTTATACAATGTTGGTGGGGTGGGGAGCCATGTGCAGTGGGGTTTGCCGGAGGGGTTTGTCGAGAGGACAAGGGGGAGGGGCATGGTGGTGGGGCCATGGGCTCCGCAAGTGAGCGTTTTGAGGAACACGTCGACAGGGGCGTTTGTGTCGCATTGTGGATGGAACTCAACTTTGGAAAGCGTGGCATACGGGCTGCCGATGATTGCATGGCCATTGTATTCGGAGCAGAGGATGAATGCTGCGATGGTGGCAGAAGTACTGGGGGTCGGTGTGAGGATGGAGGGTGAGGGTGGTGTTGTTGGAAGGAAGGAGATAGAGAGGGTGGTTAGGATGGTGTTGGAGGGAGAAGAAGGGAGGAGGTTGAGACAGAGAGCGATTGACTTGGGAGAAAGTTCAGTGAAGGCTTTACGACTAGGAGGCGATTCTTGCTTGGCATGGGCTGCTTTGGCGAACCAGTTGAATGGCCAGTGCAATGAAGCCCCATAAGCCAGCATGTTAATCATTTTCATTCATTCGCTTTTCATCCAGCTTTTTTTCTTATCACGTCATCTACTTTATCCCTTACTTTCTTGCAATCTTAACTGTCATTTGATGAGTTAATAGTTTCCGCCTTCGTACCCATGTAAAAAAGGGGATAAAATCTGATAAATCATATTTAATTATGTGTGCAATAAAAAATTTAGATATGTCACCATAAACATTCTTCTCCCTTCTTCCTCCATGGTTGAGAACACCAGCTAAACTGCCACCATGCTTCACCACTACTTTTTCTAGCTGAGAAACACTACCACCACCACCACCTTCCTCCATGAGAATCACCATAATGCTTCCACCTTTAGCTTTCTCAATGCCTCAAATGCATTTTTGGGCTGAAATAATGCAGTTTCGGGATAAGGGGGCGAGTAAAGGCGTGGAAATCACCTCGCTCCGCCGTGAATTGATGTCGTTGGAGGCGATTCCCGGCGACAACTCTAGCGAGCTCTGATCCGAAAAAGGATGGTTTTTTCTTGAAGATCTCCATCTCCTCTCTTAAAATCAGAGATCTGATTGCTGAAAGGAGGGGTCTTTCTCCCTTGCATGTCAATTTTAGGTTCTCTCTACAAACCCTAAGTCTTTGTTTGTCTATTCTTGAGCGTTTCATGTTCTTAGCCTATACGACTGACGCTAATAATTATGATATATGTCGGTTGTTGCTACCGGCGAGTTGCGTTGGCTATTATTGTGGGCGAATTGCGTCGGGTAAACCGACTCTAAAAATTTGCGGCGACTAAATGGTTGACGCAAAATATTAGTTTTGGTCATTTTAACGTCCTCCCCGACGCCGACGCAGAGCCTGCGTTAAAATGGTTGTTGCGTCGGTTTTTGTCTCATTAGCATCGACATTTTGCTGATGCTAATTAATGAACGATTTTCTTGTAGTGGTAGTGATTCCTTAATGAAAAGAAAAGACTTCTTAAGGAATATACTTTGTCGGTGTATGCTTTCATACAGCAGCATTTGCCTGCAAAATCCCGCCTTTGTCCCTGCGGGCACTATTAGAGCCTTAGAAGTTGCTTTGCAAGGCTTGGTCTATCTCGCAGTGTAAGGAGGTTGTATGGCGGGATTGCCACTGCATATTACCCCCTTGGGTGGACCTTGTCAGTTGTGGAATTGGGATTGAGACAATGTGCCCTTTTGTGGTATTACTCATAAAAAAGTTGCCCATGCGTTGGTGAAATGTTTCCATGTGAAGAGGTTGTGGTTTGCATCACCCTTATCTCTTGTGGTGTCGTCATGTACTGGTGAGAGTTTCTCCTTTAATACTTGGTCGTTGAACCTGTTAAAATGGCTAGTTGGATGGCTCACTTATCAACTTTTCATTCTGATTCGAGTTATTTGGAGTCGTCAAAAGAGATGGGCATTCGATGGGAGATTATCGATTATTGAATAAAAGTTGTGATGGGCTACATCCTTATCCTCTATCAAAATCTTTGCTCGCACCAACAGATCCTACTACACTTGGTGCTATTGTGACGCATTGTCTTGGCGTGGGTGTTTGGACGCCTCCTCCTTTGGGTGTAGTCAAGGTCAATTCGAATGTGACTTGCTCTCATTTTGGTCGGTGGGATTTGAAATGGTCACACACGACTCGCAATGACACATTTTAGCTACTAGATCTTTTAAGTAAGTGGGTTCTATGGACGCATCGTTGGTGAATGCTCTTCCTTTGCGGTGGGCTATTCAACTGGCGCTTGATCTTGGATTCTAACATGTACTTACAGAGACGGATAGCTTGATCTATACAACACATGTAAGTCATGAGTCTCACCAATCTTATATAACTTCTATTGTTAAAGACTATATACATCTTGCAAGTTTTTCTTTTCTTATACATATAATTTTTACCTATTTTTCTTCATATCGGTCTCATCTATTATATCACATCACTTATTAGTTATTATATCACACATTTCTCTATCCTTTATTTCTATACTTCTCTAGACATTTTCCTCCATTGGGTTAGCTTCTATTCTGTCTTCCAATGTACTTTCATCTTCTATCGAATGAATTTCTATGGTTTGATTTCAATAAACAATTTTTTTTTTACCTAAACAATAATCCACATGCTCCAATCTCCTCACCCCATTCCCAATCCTTTTATGAATCAACTCAAATCAATGTTTCCAATCACAACACCATTTCCATTCCCTTCTCATCGAAAATCACAATGCCAATTTCATCATCACTATCCATTCATCTAACCCCAAACCCTCCCATTCTCCAATTCCAACCCAAACCCAAACCCCAATTCCAATTTCAATTTCCGAAGCGCGTTTCCCTCAGAATCCAAAGCTCCACCAAAACCCAACAAACCCTGCAATTCCTCAAACCGTACCTCGCCTCACAGCACAAACCCATCCTCTATGGCTGGCTCTGCAGCGCAATCTCCGTCTACTCACTCTCCAACCTCCTCTCGAGATTCTCCGCAATCACCACCGCCTCCGTTACAGCCACCGACGCCGCCGCGCTCGGCGGATTCGTGCTTGCTCGCTTGGTCGCCACTTACGCGCAGCACGCGCTTCTCTGGGAAGCTTCTCTCCACGCCGTTTACAACGTTCGCGTTGACGTGTTCGACCGCGTGCTGCAGAGGGAACTCGCGTATTTCGAAGCAA
This sequence comes from Lotus japonicus, assembly GCF_012489685.1. Taxonomy (NCBI): domain Eukaryota; kingdom Viridiplantae; phylum Streptophyta; class Magnoliopsida; order Fabales; family Fabaceae; genus Lotus; species Lotus japonicus. The sequence continues at coordinate 16,989,085 of NC_080045.1, forward strand.
ACGACGCCGTTTCCGCTGGCGATATCGCGTATCGAGTTACCGCTGAAGCTTCTGACCTTGCCACTACTCTCTACACTCTTCTTAATGTGAGTGTCATCACTATTATGCTATTGAGTTTAATTTCAAGTGAAATGTATAATGCATGAACATGTGGTATAATAAAAGAAAAATATTTGGTATACACGGTAAAAATGGAGTAAATGCAGATGAACGGCCAAGGTTCGAACCTTGAAGATCGAACCTTGAAGATGAATAATTTGTACTAATAAAAATGGAGTGTGGTGTGGGGTTTCATTTGTTTAAAAATCGAAACTGATAATAGAAAATAGAAAGTAAGTCTAAGTGTAAAGAATCATGTTCATTTTATATTTAATATGAAATGAAAAGTAATTGTAACCTTTAGGGTAAGTTTTTACTTGTAATTTTTTTTTACTATATATTGTAAATTTTTTTAGTTGTTCATAATTTGTATATTTATACATCGAAATTATTTGTCTAGTTTTAAATAAATTTATTTATTTTAAGAAATATTATTTTATTTAATAATCTCTAATTTTAAAAAGTATATTTAGAAGTTTTATATTCTTTTTCATAACTTACTTTAAAATATTTTTGAAGTACTAATTTTTGTTTACTTCTTTGGAAAACATGAAGTATTACTGACCTGACTTGTTTACCGTTCTCATTTTCAATTTTAAAAACTAAAATATCATAATAGTTAAAAGATGTTTTCTACATTTGTTTTTTAATCTTCAAATTACAGTTTTTTTTATGTTAGAAAACATGTCATTCAAACAATTTGTAACGGCAATCAAACAAGTCATAAAATTTTTTTGCAAGTTTTTCCATAATATTAAATTCTCCATATTTTTTTTGAAAGAATTCTCCACTTTTTATGAAAGAATTCTCCATATTTAATTATCTAACACTCTCCACTAAATTTTTTTAGTTTTTCAATTAGGGATAATTAACTACTTTTTTTGTGAAATTTGAAATTAATTTTTTTTTAGTTTTTCAATTAGGGATAATTAAAATTTTTAGTTTTTGTGAAACTTTTTTTTATAAAATTTGAAATTAATAACTAAATTTAACTACTTTATTAATTTATGTGAATTAGTTAAAATTAACCTATAAATATGAACGGGAGTAGTTTGTTCTAAATATAGATAGTAATCTCGATAGCATGTGCATGTTGATGAATTTTGATTTTTATAAATTTTCAAATTTTTGTTACACTGTAACAGGAAATACCTTATTGCACTTTGTTCATTTATGGTTGTGTAGCACCGGCTTTTCCGTCAAGCAAACCTAATTGCACAATAATTCCATTTTGAGCAGGAGATTTTTAGTTCATTTTTTTAAGGTAAAGACTATCACTGTTAATTATGGTAGTTATAAAGTAACTTTTTTTTTTTTTGAAATGAGTTATAAAGTAACTGAAGCTGTTAAAGTTTGTGTCTCTATAGTGTGAACCATTGATGTATAAATGTAGATCTTCACTCAGCAATATGTGAATTCATTCATTGTGATCTTATTCTCATATGCATTGCTTTCTCTTGAGTTTTTCATAGCAGCCTATAATTTTCATTTGTCATTTTTTTATCTGTTTTTCTGATGATTGGTCCTTGTTTCTGATAGACCATAGTACCCAGTACTTTGCAGTTGTCGGCAATGGTAATGCAGATGTTGGCTATAAGTCCTGTCCTTTCGTTGATTTCAGCCACTGTGAGTCAGGGGCTTATGCTGATTTCATACTTTGATTGTTCTTTCAATCAGGGTAGATTTAATTCATGTGTCCGTTTGTTTCTGAGTTGCAGGTTATTCCTTGCATGGGTCTGGTTGTTGTCTTTCTTGGTCAAGAACTTCGCAAGATATCTAAAGAGTCACATCTTAGCGTTGCTGCTATCTCATCATATCTAAATGAGGTAACTTGAGCATCTGATCCTTCTTCTTAAATGTACTTTTTAAAAGAAATCTTGTTTTGTTTGTTCAATTTGTTATTTTACCTTGTTGCCAGTGTTATTAGTATTTTTCTTTTTCTTTTTTTAATTTTAGATGCTGCCAGCAATTCTCTTTGTGAAAGCAAACAATGCAGAGTTGTGTGAGAGTGCCAGATTTAAAAGATTAGCTCTGACGGACTATTCTGCAAAGCTGAACAAGAAAAGGATGAAAGCAATCATTCCTCAGGTTATACAAGCTATTTATTTAGGAGTCCTTTCCATACTTTGCGCTGGTTCACTGGTGATTTCAAGAGGTTCATTTGATCGCCGTAGCCTGATTTCATTCGTGACATCCTTGCTTTTCTTGATTGAGCCCATTCAGGTATTGTTATCATGGTTCAGCTTTTGAGGAGCTGACTTTGGTTATGAATCTGAAAATAAAGAATCACGCAGGATGTAGGAAAAGCTTACAATGAATGGAGGCAGGGAGAACCAGCCGTTGAACGCCTGGTTGCTTTGACCACGTTCAAAAATGAGGTAAATGTATGACATGTGATCTGCACACATGTTTAACCTTCTTATTCTTTCATTGTATAAAATTTAAGTTTAAATTTGACTGAACCTTTTGTTTGGCATTGATAAAGCTCTGATAATAAGGAGGAAAAAAAAATCTAGGATGCTTGTTGTACACATGGTATCCACTGTTCTGCTTTTAAAACATTTCAGCTAAGGTAATATGTTTTTCTGCAATAATAGATCAGTTTTTTTATCACAAATAGGTGGTTGAGAAACCAGATGCTGTTCATTTGGACCATGTTACAGGGGACTTGAAATTCTGTGATGTCTCCTTTAAGTATAATGATGACATGCCACATGTTTTAAATGGATTGAATCTTCACATTAAGACTGGAGAGATAGTTGCTATAGTGGGTCCTTCTGGTGGAGGGAAAACAACACTTGTAAAACTGTTGCTCCGGCTTTATGATCCTATATCTGGTGAGTCATTGAAAATAAAGATTAATACTTAATTTTATCACATTTGGCTCAGAATGGGGATGGTGATTTATCAAATCCATTTATTATACCAACTAGTTTTCCTTTTACATTCACTTCTAACCCTTCTTATCCATATAGCTTTTATCTATCTTTTTACGCCTGCAGGTTCTATACTGGTTGATAATCGTAATATCCAAAACATCCGGTTGCAAAGTTTAAGAAGACATGTTGGTGTTGTTTCTCAAGATATAGTAAGTGTCTCATGCCTTCATATTCTTCTTTTTTTTGCATGCAGGTACCTACTTAAATTCATGGTGCCACAAGAATATAAAATATGCTTAGAAGCTGGAATTTTTTTTAGATTTTTTTACAAGCTTTTAGGGACAGTTTGGCATGTCTCCGAACAGGTTTAAAATTTAAAACTGTTTAAAATAAACTAGTCATCTGAATTCAGGTTTTGTGTAACTACTAACTAGTTTTACTGACATGTAATTTGGTTAGCATGTTTAAACCAACCTTTGTCTAATATGTTTTTATATTTAAATATTCAAATTCAAGAAGCTAAGCATGCTTATTAAGCATATTGGACAAGTGAGTAGTCCCTACAATTATGTCTTATGCCTTTGTTCAAACTGAAGAAAAACGAAAGGGAGAATAAAGATGAATAGGGAGAATTGGAAAAGTTGGACTGAAAAAAAGGGCTTTGAAATGTTTTTTTTCTCAAGTACTAATTTTATCTCAAAATCTGTTTTCTGACAGAACCAGTTTAAAAAATTTAGGTAGTTACTAAACACCTTATATTTAAAAGCTTGCTCTGTTGTACTTAGATATCTTGTTTTGGAAGTTACAAAACATCCCTTTAATTTTTTCATTTTTCCTTCGCCTGCCATTTTTACCATATAATCATTTGATGTTTTTTATTAAATCAAATGTTTGGATTTTCTGGTATTTGTTCAGATGCTTTTGCATTATTGGCTGTTGGCATAAATAGCTTATTTCTACTGGTATCTTTGTGATCTTTTTAAATATAAACATCATGCAAATATTTCATGGCTCGACTTACAGCTGTGATGCTGATGTATATACCCTTAGACGCTTTTTTCAGGTACAGTTGCTGAAAACATTGGTTATAGGGATCTTACAACAAAAATCGACATGGAGAGGGTGAATCATGTAGCTCAAACAGCTCATGCAGATGAGTTTATTATAAATCTTCCTGAAGGATACAAAACCAATATTGGACCAAGGGGCTCAACTTTAAGTGGGGGCCAGAGGCAAAGGTAAAGTTTCAGATTCATACCTCATTCTTCTCTCCTACAAGTCATGAATAAACAGCTAAATTTGTTTGAAGGAGCATTTGGACGGTATGGTTAGTGTAAAAGCTAAAAATGGTGCATTGGATATTTATGAAACTTCATCATTGATCTATGGCTTCTTTCATTGATCTGTTACTTCCTTCCTTTCTCAAAATTATAGGCTGGCTATTGCAAGGGCTCTCTATCAGAATTCTTCTATATTAATTCTGGATGAGGCAACTTCTTCCTTAGATAGTAAATCTGAGTTATTAGTGAGACAAGCTGTTGAGCGGTTGATGGAAAATCGCACGGTAAGGCAACTAACCTTTTTCTGTCCCTAACATGTGAGTCGTTCTTTCCATTAGAGTAAGTTTACCTGGATAAGCTCGTAGAGAAATGCACTAGCAATAAGAATTGCATGATTCCAACTAGCTAAATATTTGCAGCACATGATGTTTATCTCATTTAATTTGGTGATGTTTATCTTAGCTATTGATACATCCAGCCATCCAGGTCTTAGTTTAAATCACAGGACCCGTGTGTTACAGTTTAACTTTTGGTTTCCATCCAGTATGTTATTCATTGGATATGCTTTGATGCTACCTTAAGTCCTTCATATATGATTCTTTGGAAACCTTTTTTTCCACAATTAATTCGGAAGCCAAAATCAATTCTGAGAAGTTTTGTGAGAGTAGTTTGTGAGATTCAGAATTGATTCGGATAAAGAGATTCAAACATATTATTTTCTTGGATTTATTGGTTAATTTGTTGCAATCTGCTGGTAATTTATATAGCTTTTTTCCCCATTAAGCATTGACACATTCTTCCTTCCTATCTTATATAGGTGCTTGTGATCTCCCATCGCTTGGAAACTGTTATGATGGCTAAAAGAGTATTACTTTTGGATAATGGGAAGCTAGAAGAGCTGCCTCGTTCAACTATGTTGAACGGGAATATGAATTCATTCCTTTCATCTGGGCTTGTTATTTGAAAATTTCTTGCACGGCGATATATTCACATCTGTGTATTCTAGTAGCATACTAGTTTATCATCTTACTTATTGGACCACTTGTAACTTGTTCACTGAATTTTAACTGATCAATAAAAATAAAAGTGTCGACGAAAAAATGTTAAAGTGAGTGTTGATAACATTTCTCTTTTACTATTCTAGAAATTGTGGTGATCTCTTTTAATATTCTTTAGAGCATCTCCAATGCTAGTTCTTATTTCTTAGTTCTTAGCACTATTTATGTGGGCCCGTATTGCCACATGCGCTTAAGCAACTCTCAAGCAATTTTACTCCAACCATGAGTTCTTAGTTCTTAGTTCTTATCACTATTTATTTGGTCTCACCAACCACATTATTTATACTTTTTATTTTCATAAAGTAAAAAACAAAACTCATAAAGTAATAAAGTAATATGGATGAGAGATAAATAATTAATATTTTAAGCTAAGAATTCAAAAGTAAAATTCCTTATATAAGAACTGAGTTCTTATTTTTAAGAACTAAGAGCTCCATGTCAGCCCCTCCAATGATAAAGTTCTTAGTTCTTTACTCAAAAATAAGAATTAAGAACTTTCCATTAGAGATGCTATGAGATCTGAGCTTGTTTCTCCATCTTATATGGATTAGCTTACCACTATACAACACCTTGCTTGCTGTACTCATGCATTTCTTTTACTTTAACTCTTTATTTGAAATTCAAACAGGTGTTTAATACCAAAATTAAATGGTATTTTAACAACAAAACTTATTCCAATAGATAAGAGGATGGGATAAGAACAGTCCTCCCATGACTCCCATCTTAGATACATATAATAGAGATAACATTTAGACAATACATACCCACAATTGTTTAATATGGGGTTTATGTCTACCAATAAAGTTTGACACTAAGTATGTCGACAAATCGATCATTCACGGTTTGTACATATAGAAAATACTTTATTATAGAGATATAAATCTATCATTCATGGCCTGAGGAGTCCCTTTATGATATCCATCTAAAAGTTTGAACTCTAAAATTTAAATTTTTTTTACAAGAGGAAAATACTCTAAAATTTAATTTAGTTTGATTTCTTAAATAAAAACTTTTATAATTTTAGTTCTTTTACACCTCTAAGTAAAAGAAACGCCCCTAATACTTGTATGATTTATATTTGAGCCACACTATCTAATGTGGACTGAAATCCAGTGTCCTCATTTGATTTCGCTTTCAAGGCACAGCCTTTTTTGGGAGACAACAGAAATCAAATGGGAACAGATGTACAAAAGCGAGGTGGTACTTTATTTTAATCTGACCTTACCACATGCCTTTTCTTATAACAGGGATTTGTTTTTTTCTTCACAGATCTTTAATCAAACTATTTTATACATATAATATAAATTTGACAATAGTTTTAAAGACAAAGTAAACGATAAAAATTGTTTCAACTCTATTAATAAACATAAAATTGGACCTTAAATATCTCACTTTAGATGACTCATAATCTTAACTCAAAGCATAGACCCGACCTGGTTCAGACTAATCACATGCACTTCCAAATTGGGCCAATAATTTCCAACAAAAACGAGCCCAGATCAAGACATTTTTCAGGCCTAGCACACCACAAAACTAACAACCACGGCCTACACAAAAACATGAAAAGGAAAAAGGCAAGAAGTGAAGTAAAGTCAAATGCCATAACATAGGCACCAATACAGATACTGGAATGGAAAACAAACAAGGCCATGTTCAAGTTCTAGGTTCAAATATTAATGTACCACAAATTATTAATACCACTGATCCAGTGACACACAAAACACATTATTATAAAAGGGTAAAGTATAAATAAGAGGTTTTCTTCATTCAAAACCTCCCACTAGAGAGAAGAACCAAAGCTTCCGCAGCGTCCCAATCACGCGGGTCCATATTTTCCAGTTGAACGCGGTGCTGGAGAGAGTGATGTTGGTAGCTCCTTAACATGGTGCTCAATCCTAACAGAACCATTTTCTGGTGTTGTGCTTCTACCCTGCACTGCAAGATTAAGATTTGTGCCAACATTTTCATCTTCAGTATATGCATTGAGATCAATTGCCCCCCTTTTCACAGTATCTCCATTTCCTTGCTGGAAAACAATAGTATGTATTTAGCACGGATTTCATTTGTATAGTGACTATGCCATTTGACTGATTATGCAATATTTATGATGCAACAATGTAAATTATATATCAGCGGAGAGGTTGTAACTTTTAAGAGATTAATGCCATGACCAATCAACTTGTGAATATAACAAGAAACAAAAATTGTATTAAACTTATCATCTAGTCAATCAATATTCTAAGCGATGGAAAAGAGAAATAATTAGCATATCTTTGTTGGTCAAATATAGCTGGTAAAGCAATTGCACGCAAGTCAATACCTTCAGAGAATTTGAGACTGGTGTGTTTGCTGAGTTATTCACCTTTTGCACTTTGAATACGCCCCAGAGGAACATCATCTGGTTCCAAACTGCCAGGCAAAAACAAGTAGCAAGGAATAAACAAGAGAAATGAATGCAAACATAACTGTTAATGCAGTTAAAATCTAATGAGTAGCAATAGAGAGACAAATGTAAACATAATTGTTAACATTGTTCAAATTGAAACATAATAAGTAATAGACTATTTCTTACGCTGGGATCTCTCAGGCAGAATGTTGGATGGAAAAATTAAAAGCTCAACCCCATCCAAATTTCCTTTCAGAGCTAAATCATTATTGATCATGTAATTCATCAATCCTCTATAGTCATAGCTGTGAAAAAACATACATATAAGTGGACGGTGGAAAACCGAGCTTATTAGATACAAAAGAAAGGACAAACAAACCTATCAAAATGTTTTGCAAAAAAGTAGAGGGCAATATTTTCTCCAGTGACTTGACTTCCCATAAATTGAGGTGGCCAAATCCTTACGCGAGGTAGTTCCTCCAATATAATAATCCCAGGTAGCCTGTCAAAAACTTCACGAACTTCTAGTGATGCACAATTTGATAAATGAGCTAGAACCCCATCACAATTCCATGGAATGCCCTCACTGTTGTGTATCAGAAATTTGCCTCTGCATGAATCGTCACAAATACACAGGAGAAATTTCAAAATAGTATACCCTTAAATCAAAATAAGATAAAACTACAAGAAAATTAAACTGAAAACAGAGAAAAAGGGACACACAGCCATGAATGATCAGTATTTGGGACGACAAGGCCCTGTAAGAGGGTTGCTGCCTCAACCTGGGCCAAGTCTCTCAAGGGGGGCATTTCATCAGAAGCAGGACCAGTCATAGGGGCAGCAGCTTTTGCAGGGCGTTCAGCTTGTTGGCTCACATTTTTCTTCTTTTTATTGGTAGAGTTTGAACCTTTGTGAGTTTTGTAAATGCTTGGCCGTGATCTATGATCTGATTGTCCTGATCTTCCAACACCATCAGGATTACAAAAACGGGATCCTGAAAAATAAGTATCGCCACCAGAAATAATTTCTTTTTCCTTCTTTCCTGCAGCTACAGCAGAATCCGAAGCTAGTAAGCTCATTGGATGATTATTTAGCTCATACGAATCCGCTAGGAGAACCTTAGAACCAGTAGCATTTGATTCCTTTGAAAACGCACAATCAGATGCCATAGACTTAGATACCGTTTTAGGACCTTTTCCCTTTCTATCATCATGAAAAGTCGGACCTCTCTCAACCTTCTGCTTTTGCAAACGTCCAGCCTTTGCTAGCTGTCCTTTAGGTTTCAAATTCGCAGCTTTGGAAGAATTTGACTTCAATAGAGAGCCTGCAGAAAGAGAGCCTGCAAGAAGAGAATCTCTAAATTTAACATAATCATCCCAACTGATAAACAAAATAGTAAATCTTCTGCTATATATATGCCTTACATTTATTTTGTGCTATGTCTGTTTGCAAATCCAAATTTGGTGATCCATCACATAAACCATAGGTTAACTTCTCCTTTACGAATGAGCCATTGGAAGATGGATTCAGAGAAGTAGCTGTACCAGCAGCCCTTAATTTCGCCTTCTCCAACTTCTCAGATGGAGGTTCCCTACCCAGTGAAGAATGGTTGTGTGTAGTGGACGTTTGGTGAGATACAATCCTTCTCTCAAGAGCCCTTTTTTTCTCGTCTAACTGAGCTAAGGTGCTGACACGTTTTTTATCACCACAAGCACGAGGGACCTTTTCTTTCTCTTGAAAAATGCCAGACCTTGGTGGAACAGAATAAACAATATCATTGGCTGATTTTGTTTTGGCCCATTCAGATTCCTCGCATGAGAAGTCTTCAGAAAGAAAGGAGTTTGTGCAGGGTTCGGAGGACCCAGAGAATACAGCTCTTCTTTCAGTAGCCCTGGCTTTTTGAGCTGTCGGAGCTTCTAAAGGGACTCCATGTCTTTGAGCTGATAAATTACCTGTCGAGCTTACACCAATTGTCTTACTTTTACTGGGATATGAAGGTCTAGAGTTGAATTTTCCACCTTCACTAGATTCAAGGTTTATTGAACTTTTTGATAGATTTCCTGTCTTTCTTCTGTCAACTACTTCAACATCATCTTCCACTAATTTGTTAGTTCCTGCCGTTGGTGCACATTCTTCACACGTCCAACTTTTAGGCTTTTCAAACAGCTTAACACGCATACAATAGCTGGTTCATCAATGAAAGACAGAACACATCAATTTTACTTTCCCGCAAAGCAAGAAATATAAGACTACAAAGACCTGCAAATCGCTAAAAAAACACAGTAGAAGGTGGAAGATATTCAAATACTTACGTGTGTGATGCACCATCGGTACACTTGTTACAAGAAACAAGGAAGTACTCATCTCCTACACCCCCACAGGTATCACAAACTCTAACCTGTTATCATGTGGAAGCCAAAGGAGAATTAAATAAATAAATCAAAATGAAATATGGACTGCGAGTTTATCGTAAACTTTTTGCGCTTAGGATACTTCAATTCTTCAAAATAGTTCAGCTAAGCATGGACATAAATATATGTTCAAAACCGCAAGTGATGCCTATTGTCGTGAACTAACAAGACCAAAAGTTTAAACCCTCATGTTAGAGCTATTTGAGCTCGAAGCACGAACAAAACATAGGTGCACCCAACCTTGTACGGAAATTTACCTTTAATTATAAGAATGAGACAACAAGAATGAGGTGACGAGGATTGAGCTCTAGACCACATAGTAATAGAAGTGCTGATGTCATTATCATGAACCAACTATCTTAAAAATTTTGTTAAGTGAAAGTGCATGAATGATTTAATATCTAAAACTTATAACTAAAAGACTTGGTCATACACTCACTACCAACGAGATTCTGTAGACCAAAACAAAGATAGCTCTGGTACATAAATAAAAAATACTTGGTTGCTTTTCGTGCCATATCTCACTTAAGATTAGATTGGGTATCCAACACTCTTCAAATTCGGAAAACTTTTAGGAAACCACCTTGTAGCATCCACAACCAAGGTGATGTTGGAGGCAGATTTAGGTTGATTTTAAAATTATTCATCAACAGCGCTTTCCACTTGACCATATTTTTACTGATAAGTAGGCACTGAATGCATGCAAACTTGCAAGTAATATAGCAACAGTTAAGCTAATTTTTTCAGTTCAAGGAAATTGTTATGTGTGTAGTTCTTAAAATCTGTTTATTTTATTTTAATTTGACAATACTCTCAATTCTGAGCAGGGCAACAGCATATAATCCACAAATATACAAATCACAATAACTACCACATAAGTAGGCACTGAATGCATGCAAAATTGCAAGTAATATAGCAACAGTTAAGCTAATTTTTTCAGTTCAAGGAAATTGTTATGTGTGTAGTTCTTAAAATCTCTTTATTTTATTTTAATTTGACAATACTTTCAATTCTGAGCAGGGCAACAGCATATAATCCACAAATATACAAATCACAATAACTACCACATAAGTCAGATTATATTGAAAAGGAAATACTCCATACCCAATCGTCCATTAAGTCTGAACCATTGCTAGGGTTTCCTGGCTGCGATCGCTGAGATTCTTCCATTCCTGAGTTCTTGATGAGAGAAACAGACTGCTGGAGATGATTCTACTGGGATGAATGACTTGAGCACTCAAAAGGTTCGCCCTAAAAATAAAAGGAATCAACAACAAATATCAGAAAATTTAAAAAATAGAGTCTATCAGAGCTAGGAAAGATACCACAATCATAGAGATTGATTAATAACTACCTCAATCATAGAGATTGATTAATAACTACCTCAACCAGTGATTAATTCCAAGGCTAGGGTTTGGGTTGCTCGAGAATTGATGAAGGGTCGGGAAGGAATTTAGTGAACAAGCTATAGCACTTGCGAATGAAGAGGGGAAAAAGCCACAATTGGATGAAAGCAAGACCAGATCGGATTATGAATCGAAGAAAAACAAAGGACAAGCCACAATTGGATGAAAGCAAGACCAGATCGGATTATGAATCGAAGAAAAACGAAGGACGTTACCAGCCTCACTGCTAGTGTGGTGCCTAGAGTCGCATGCGCAACTCAAAGGAGAGACAGAATGTAACCATTAGAAGAACATCGACTGGATCTCTTCTCGGCAGAGCTTTTATCAGTAAAGTCACCAGAGACACAAAGGCTACATGCAATTGTTGTTTGACTTGTTTCTTCCGTTTCGGTATTAAATAGCTGAAAAAAGGGGAAACCATGGTCAAACAAATAAAACAATAACAAATTCAGAAAACTACCAAAAAACAATAGGAGAAAATCCTTGGAGTCAACAATTCCATCAAGAAAAGGAAGTACTCAAATATGGCCAATAAGGATGCCGATATCATCATTTGTGATATAAATAAACAAATAAAACCATAGAGAACTTCAAAAGTAAAATATCTCCTGGAATCTAAAATGAATTCTTTTGTGTATATCATTAATTCGAAAATCAAAGTGGATTCAATATCATATTAACTGCAACAATATAATTTGATTGATGATTCTACCTAAAAACCTCTGCTATCCAATCATTTATTTCTAAGTTTCTATGCATAGTATGATTGAAAATGTATGTGCGGCAGAAACCAGTGTTGTCAATCTCGGATAGAGGCGCATAGGCGGCCGACCGACCACAAAAATGCTATTGCGGTAGCGCATAGCGAGATGGACACAGTTCTGATTTTTTGTATTGATTATATAATATAATCATATACATATAAATGATAAAAAAAAAAAAAACTCAAAACCATTCCATTTAGGATCAATGAGCTGTGTCTAAGTGGGCAGAGGAGAAGTTCATTTTCCCATCCACCCCCCTGAAATTCCATTCTACAAAATAAAACAATGCAATTGCTTTGACAAGTTTAAAATGATTAAACAGGTACATGCATTAATTGCTAGAACAAAAAACCTGCCTTGGACTTAAAATATCAAAACCAGCCACAGTTTTTAAGCACCATCCTCAAGGAAGAAGATCTATCCACTTGATTTTCATTATTGTGTATTTGAAAACTCATTCATAATTTCAATGAAAGCAAATAAAAGCTTCAGCAAAAAGTATCAAACACGCGCTAGTAACTTTTGCAGCTACATTGATGCAAACTACAATTGACACAGTATATATTATTGGATTTCAAAGTTCAACTGAGTTGCAAATAAATGAGTGACCTTTTTTCTTTATATGCAGGTACTATAAATGGCAGTTCTCCTTCCATGTATTTAACGCAACTGCATACCCAAAGTTTGAACTCAAACCCTCTTGTTAAGTTGGTCATCAACCCCTCTACTTATCCACACACTCGATGACTAATGAGTGCAAATTTTGATATAACAATTGATGCAATTCAGGATAATTAAATTAAACTAAATGGTTACTGAGGAACACCAAAAAACAGGCTATGGGAGCTCTCCTAATGAGCAGAACAAACTTACAAATGTATTAGAGTAGACAAAGAACTTACATGTACACCTACAACATAAAAATCAATGATAAAGAAGGACCTTCCCATATGTGAGAGTATGAACAATAAATTCAAACAACCATATCCACCATGTTCAAGTGATCCATGTAGAACCATCCATGTAAGATGGAAGTGCAAAAAATGAGCTATTCTCTATCACCACTTTTAACCATATTCATATAAATTCAGAATGACCAAGCTAAATTACAATCCCTCCACACACACACACTCAATTTCAACCAAACTATGCAACAATTTCTTTTATCATAACAGTAGACCATAAATTCCAAAGGGCACAATAAAAATTGAAAACTTAACACAAGGAGATAAGTGCATACCTGTGATGGCACCAACGCATCAACAAAACAAACCCTTGCTGCGAAACGGCGAGTGAAACTCATACTCGTAATCACGCAGCATCGTGAATGATGTGTGCGGGCGCCAGATCGGTGGAGCAGGAGGTAATCGGAACTCCGCGGCGAAGGTGAGGGTTTCATCGACGGTGAGCACTGGGTAGAGGAGGTCGTCCTGCAACACGTACGCGGAAATCACCTTCAATAGGCTCGACTCCAGTGCCTCACCGTTCAGGGCCAGAGTGCCTTTCAGCCTCCCCTTGGCAATTCGGTTCGCCAGAGCGTCGATCAGTGTCGACTTCTCAGAGCCACTAGCGCCGAGGACCGCCATGATTTCGCCGTCGCGCGCTTCGCCAGAGATGTCATTCAGGAGAGTCTTCGTCCCGGAGAAAACACTCCCACCGACCGCCAGCGCCTCATCCACCGCACCTAGTCGGTTCTGGCGGCGAGAGAAGATCGAGGAGAAGCTCAGCTTCCGTTTCTTTCTTTGGGCCCTCATTCCTCCAGGGCAAAAGGCCAGGGCTATTGAAACAAGAGAAGAAGAGATGTATTCTTCAGATCATTCAAACCCTGTAAAAAGTCCTTAATTTCTGAGGATTTCTTTTTCATGCGAGGAATCCGAATGGGCCAAAACAAAATCAGTCAATGATATTGTTTATCCTCTCGACTAAGGTTGGCATTTCTCAAGAGAAAGAAAAGGTTCCTCGTGTTTGTGGTGATAGAAAACGGGTCAGCACCTTAGCTCAGTTAGATGAAAAAAGAAGGGCGCTTGAGGGAAGGATTGTATCTCACCAAACTTCCACTACACACAACCATTCTTCTCACTTGGTAGGGAACCGAAATTGGGTTGGGAAAGGTCAAATCGGGGAGGAGCTGCTGGTACAGCTGCTTCTCTCTGAAACCAGCTTCTGTTGGGGTTTATATATGAAAAAGAAAAAGGTGACCTAACTTGATGGTTCACTGAATTTGGACTCGCATACCTCATTCCTCCGTCAGCAACCCCACACTTAATTTCCTTCCTTTTTAAGTTTGTAGATGTGTTTGATGGTGGCTTCTATGGTGAAGCACTTCACATGTTTTGCACCGGTACATCACCTAAATAACCTGCTGCAGGAGGTATTGTAACTGGGAAACATTAGAAAATGAAATTTCTAAATTCGACCCTAAAGTTTGAGAAATTACAAAGCCTACCTGACCCTTCTTAATCAATTGTAAGGTGTTAATTAGATTGAACTTAAAGCATGAAACCAGCCTTATTAAGTTTGATTACAAACCCCATAACTCAAATTTAATTATGAAGCAGGATTAAACAATTCATTAACATTCTTCATCAAATTTAAGCTTATACTTTCCAAAAAAAATATAAAAAATTTAAGCTTATACAGTTTCATTTTTTACTTTTGAGTATGAAATCAACTTCTTCAATTATAACACCCAAGATAGGAATTTGATTGAGGTGAAGTTAAGTAATTCATTCTCAAATTTATCTTTAAGGATACATAGAAAGAATTTTGAGCATAAAATCAACCTCGTAAGTTTAACTATAGAAATCGAATATGCAGAAGCGGTGTGAAGTGGGGGACGCGAACAAGGAGGCGCAATGAGGTGTTTGGCAGCGGGTTCAACGGTGTCATTATGGAGCTCTGATCCGGTGGGCATGAGCATGGTGGTCGTTGGATCTACGGACGGTGGGGGTAAGAGGAGGGTGCAATGAATGTTATAGAAGAGGATGTGGTATGGGTTTGTTGTGGAAGGGAAAGTGGTTTGAGGACTCAACTAGTATTTTCACAAAACCAGTTTTACAGGTTACCATCCTTGAATCATCACCATTGATTGAAATAATGATGTATCCAAATCCAATGGCTATGAGGACCTGTTGAGCCACTGTATTTGGTAAGAAGAATTATTTTTTGTACACCGGAAAAATAAATGGCACTTTCCAGGGATTGATCCATGGACTTCCTCACCCAACCTAACTCATATGTCTTATAGTTCTTACCACTTGAGCTATCACTCGGGGGGGACTGGTAAGGAGAATGAAATGAAAGAAAGAAAATGAAAAATAAGATGGAATAACATAATACAGTTTTTGAAGCAACATGTTGATATGTCATAAGGTGTCAAGTATGACTAGACTCTAAAATCCTAACATATGTTTATAAAATGTGTTTGGTCAAGTGTTATTTTGAACAAAGACAACAATAACATATCAACATAAAATATTAATAAAATAGTGATTCATTCCAATATGACACTTTTTTCTTATAAGCTCGATAAAATAGTCACACACAATGTTCCGAATCTCAATAGTGCAAAAGTTCAAAAATTTTATAAGTAGTTTAAAATTAAATTCATAATTATGATCCATCATCCACACAAGCCTAAGATGAATAGTGTGGTTGAGTTAACCAACAAGAACATAAAAAAGATTATAGTCGTTAAAATGATGGTGAGTTATAAGGGTTTGCATGATAGATTATAATATTCTCTGCCATGCTTATCAAACAAATATTCAACTAAGTACTAGGGCAACATAATTGTTCATAGTGTATGGTATGAAAGTAATAACTACTATTGTAGAAGTTGAGATTCTATATTTCATTGTGTTTATTGGGGCTAAATTGGAATAATATGAATAGGTAAAGATTTGATATGAATACTTGAATGTGATTACCAAAATAATAATGTTGAAGACATTTTTCATTGTCAATATATAATTGCATCAATAGAAGATGGATGGATCACATGTTTATTTGAAAGTTGGTGGAGTGATTTCTACACATGAACCTCATGATTTGACAAAGATACTTCCAACTAAATTTTTTATCAAATCAAGAAATTTTATGATTAAAGTTAATTATATTTACGTTCAAAACAAAGTTAATTAGTGGAAAAGCCCAGTGAAATGAGGTTGTGTTTAATCAAGCACAGTGGGACATGGGGCAAATCTTTGGTGGGTCAATGCGAGCATCCAGGATCACCCCTCTACTATGCCCACACTCAAGATTGAGCCTCATTAAAACCTTTTTTAGAAAAACCCTGTGGGAAAAAACCATAGAAAATGAAAAAGAGTACACAAATCTCAAGAGTATCAATCCAAAACCACTGAAAATCTCAGCATACAAAATGTAAAATAAAACACAGCATTAACAGCTTCTCAAGGAGCACAAGATATCCCAAAGCTAGCAAAGGTGAATCTCCCAAATTCTGGTACACTAAAACATCCAAAATCAGCCACCAATATCAACCATCCATAAAAACCAATGACATCCTTATGCAGCAAATTAACAGCACCTTCACAAGTAATAATAATACCACAGCACCCACCAACGCCCCACATAACACCCAAAAGCCACTAGAACTAATCAAACAACTTTAACTACAAAAGATTAACACCAAAGCACCGGAATTGAAGTAAAATATCATGCTAATAATAATAAAAGTAATACTAATAATATTTCATTAAAATTTAATTCTTTTTTTGGTACATCGGAATTTAAATTGCACACGGGAGGGATTGAACCCTGGACCTTCCTCTCCCAACCCATATGTCATCAGCTCGTACCACCTGAGCTATCATTCGGGGACAAATTATTTTTTAAAACAGAACATAATATTGATAAGAACAAGACTCTCACATTGTTTTAAAAATTCATTTTTTTCTTTATAAATTATTTTTGCTACATCGGAAAGATATATTTGCATCTTTTAAGAATTGATTCCTGGACCTTTCCCACCCAACCCATATGTCCCCTCCATTTTTATTTGGAGGTTAGTGTAATAATATTAAACCTTAGGGGAGGTGAGTGTAATTACCCCTTAAAAATAAAATACGTTAATTATTATTTTACTTGCAAAAATGTAAATATATTTAATGTTATTTTATGAAAAATAGTATATAGAATAAAAAATTAATATCTTTTAGTGCCAATAAATTGTAAATATAAATAAGTCAATATATTTTTTATTTTTTATTTTATTATATGATGTGTGAAATTGAGGTAAATTTATATATACTCATAACTTTTCTCTCTGTAAGAGACTCCTTGAAAATGATATTAATCAAAAAAAGTTATATTCTCTTTTAGAAAGAATAAGTTAATAAGTTAACAAAAAAATAATCAAGAGAAATAGGAACCATATAACCTCGCAATTTAATTCAAAATTTAATTTGTAACCTTTATTGTGATTTTTTTTTAATTACTGGCTTTTTTTTTTGAAATGGAATTACTGGTTGCTATTATAGCAATTTTGTAAACAAATAACTAAATAAAATTTTGAATTAAGTTAGATATAAATAAATTTATTTGAATCCATGATGATTTGGTTTATAAATGATAAATGATTTGTTTTTTATTTGTAAAAGAATAATTTATAATTAGAAAAACAAATCAGGAATAGCGTTGAATGCAAAATAATTGGTTATGAATTTTTTAGAAAAATAATTTCAATTCAAAATTTAAATGTGATGAATTGTTTGTTACTATGTACTAAAAAAAGAATTATTGGTTACTCTTTATAGAAATTCTTAAAAAATAAAGAAAATAAAGGGCTGAACTAATTTAGTTATAAATATATTTATTTGAATGGTGGCCTAAATACATCGTGATTCAGGTATTTTTTGAATTGCGATCTCTATCTCTCTTTAATCCTCCTCTTATCTTCCACGTTCTTATAAGCTCCATTATTTGGGTAAATCATTTTGCTATAAATGAATTAGCGAATAAACTATATTATTGAATTTTTTATTGGTAGTTATATAATTGTATTTTTAAAGCATAACTTTAGTTAATTTTAAAATCTGGTCAAGCATAAGAAATTGATTTGGGAACTAAATGAAACATTATTTCTTATTAAGTAATTATAGAATTATTTTAACACTGATATCTTGAATAAAATTAATTGCACATGATTTTATTCTTTTTTCAACTTTCTTGATATATTGTTGTTATAAATTTTAATACAATCAAATTCAATATTCGGTAGTTTCAAAAAAAATCAATATTTGGTATAAACTTAGGAGTAAGATGATAAAAATTTAAGCAATAAATGAAAAAACATATATAGTAACAATTTCTTAAATCAAAATATGAATTGCTATTTAATTTATATATTTATGATTTGTTTACTAGATAAAGACAATAATGGACACATGATAAGAAATAACATGTCGAAAATTTAACATGTTGACAATTTTTAAAATTTAGTAAGTGAAGTTATGATATTTATTGTGATTTTTGTTAAATAATATTCAATATACCATATAAGTTTCTCAAAAAATAATATTTGATCATCACTGATTTGACTTTAATTCAACGGTAGTCAATCATTCAACCTTGAATTAATACCTCTTGAATCAATACCTTTATGAATGAATGTGATAGTCTGGGGTTGATTTATAAGTAGAGGGTAACTATATTGGTTAGACATGCCCACTACAACTCAAGAGATAGATTTGAATTGTAAAAATTCTTGTTTCTTCTCGTGATTCAATTTGTGAACAAATATTTTATTGTGATCATGGCACCTAGCACAGACAAGCTCAGTTCATTACCTCACTCTTTACTCTCTAACATTGTTTTCTTGATATCATTCAAGGAAGCAGTAAGAACTTCAATCCTCTCTAAAAGTTGGATAAACATTTTTAAGTTTACATCCAACATAGAATTTGATGAAGTGTTTTTTGTGAAATATGGTCAAACTTATCAAGTTAGACAAGCCCAAAGAAAGGCTTGTCTGGAGTTTGTGACTCTTTGGATGACTAATCACACAGAAACTATTGTGGATAAGTTCTCTTTGAGATTATCATTTCCTGGGAAAGCTAAGAGGGTTGTGAGAAAATGCATTACCTTTGCCACAAAACACAAGGTGAAGGAGTTGGAGTTGGACTTTTCTGACCCAACGTTGGATTGTTATTTTGCTACAAATTATACTAAGCATAATGCCTTGTTTGAATTGCCAACACATGTTTATGGTCACACTTCCCTTGAATCTTTGAAGTTATTTTCCTGCAGCTTTATTGAAACTGAGTTCTTTAACTTTCATGCACTCAAAAAAATTTCTTTGGGTTGGATGGAAGTGAAACTTAATACTATTAAGACCTTGTTGTCTAATTGTGAGGCGCTTGAGAGTTTAAGTCTCAAGAGGTGTTGGAATTTTGATGACTTTGATATAGGGGAGGAGAACCTAAGGTTGAGAAAGTTGATCGTGGACAAGTGCATATTTAGATATGATAGTCGTTATTTTATAGTAAATGCTCCAAACTTAAGATATTTCTATTATTCTGGGTTGAATAACGACTTTTTGGTCATGGACGTACGTTCCCTTGTGATGGAAGAGGAAGTTCTTGAATTCTGCATTGAGTTCCAAGGACATGTTCTATTTCTTTACAAACTAGTGAAAGATATCTCTGACGGTAGTACTTTAATTGTGGGCAATTACTTCCTTCAGGTATATTTGATCTCTTTTTGTTATATATCCAATTTTAAGTTTGTTTTTACCATATATATATATTTTTATATTCATATTTTAATATTTTGTAATGATCTTATATGTAAAGGTTGTTCCCACTGGAGGTTGCCTACTCCGAATGCCACGTAGCTTAAATGTGAGAAGTTTGGTAATTGAGACCTCTTTGGATCAAAATGAGTTTTTAGGAATCACGTTCTTACTTAATAGTTGCCCTGAATTGCAGCGTCTCACTATCAAATTAGGTCTCCCAAAAAAATATTTTGTGAGTATTTACATCCATAGAATACAATTTATTTTCCTTTAAGTATGTCGAGAAGTTGAAAAATGGGTGGATGAAAAAAAAAAGTATATTGAGTAAAATCAATCATGTGTAATTGGGGAACATGATGCAAAATTTTAAGCGGATCAAATACAATAGGTCAATACCATTTTATTGAAAAACAATCTCATACAAACCCATTGTCCATTTTTATGTTTGGTCGCATCCCTTTATGTGTACGCTTAAGTAGCTAACTTTTTACTGTTCACGTTGTAGGATTATGAGTTACCTGACAACTTTAACTTTGAGAGGTTTTGGATTGATCATGCAAGGGCTTATAATTGCATGATATATGCTCTTAGAGAGGTGGAGATTAAGGACTTCAAGGGATCAATGAATGAGATTCGTCTAATTACCTATTTCATCACTAATGGAAAAGTCTTGAGAAAGATGACTATCAACATATTGAAGGATGATGTTGCTAATCAAGATGAGAGCATGGATTCTTACTGTTGTAAGATGATTGAAACGTTAGTGTCTCAAAGAGCTTCAAGAGATCTAGAGATTTCTATTTGTTAGTATTTTAAAATTCTTTAGAATTTAAAATGCTAGAAATTTAGTTGAATTAATTAAATTTCATGGATTAATAATTTTCCTTGTTTGGAAACAATAATTGGATTCCTTCGTTTGAAAATTTTATTATTTTTATGAATTAATTTAATTTCCTTATTTTATAAAATTTAAATTTAGATAAGTTACAAAATGTTTTCAACTATAGTAGAAATTTTAGAATATTTATAAAATTATGAGGTATTTTCATGTGAAATTAATAATTATATAATTTAGAATAACTTTTTTAAGGATGCATATTTTTAATGAGAATAATTGAACTTAATTAGTCATAAAACTTAACTAAAGTAATTGGTTTAAAATAACTTAATTAATTTTTAATAACTTTAAATTAAATAATTGAATTTAATCATATCAGCCATGAGTACAAAAATCAAATTAGATTTAAACTATTTTCATAGACAAGAATGATGAAATGAAGAAAATTATTGGCGAGACATGAGAGGATTTTGAAATTCTTTCTTTGTTTGAAATCACACACTTATGAGAAACATTGTTTTTCTTTAAAAAAAAAAGAGAAACATTGTTTTGAAAACCGGACTGGTTTGTTTGCCTAGTTTGATCAGCAACTAATCAAGTGGTTGGTCCATTTAAAGGAGAAATTGATAGATCTTATAATTGGTCGAACATAGCCCAAATAGGTCTAAACTGGTTTGAATTGACATCTTTGAGTATAAAAAAATGTATATATTCTAAAAGGAAAAATATTTTTATTTAAATTAATAGAAATATAATTTATTCAAATAAATGTCTAACATAGATTTAGAATACGACCACATACATGGATTATTATTTTTGTCTTTTTATTTTTTATTTTTTATCATATAAAATATACATTATGATGATTTATGTCATTGAATTTGACCTATATTTTTTAACATTTTTATCATTTAAAATATACATTATGATGATTTATGTCATTTTAATTTAATTTGACTCATTTTTTAACACTTTAAAATATAACATTTACTAGTACTTTTACCCGTGCGATGCACGGGGTTATTCATTTTTATTGTGTGTATTTTTCTTTCTTTCTAAATTTGTGTTTTTTTTTTATTTTTATAGAAAGAATTTTTTTTATGAATTTAAAAAAAAATTAATTTTAGATATAAGGGAACATAAATTTACATTCTATTTCAAATGATGAATGTATTTTTTTTATTTTGCAGAAGCGCAATAAAATTTTAAATGGCTTTTGTCCTTACTTTTTTATGAGTTTTGATTAAAAATGTCTCACCACTGTGTTGCATAAGAAGTCTTCGTATATGTTTACCATCACTTAAATATTTATTTTTTATTTTTATCTAACAATTTAATTGTTATTTTTTAAACTAATTTATTCTTGAATTTTATATTTTTAAATTTATAAACAAAATGGAGTACCTTGCAAAGAAAATTAAATTTTATAAGATTTATATGTGTATGTGAATGGAATTATAGAAGTGCAAAAGTTTGTGACTTAAATTCTTTATGTTAGTGTTATCATTAGGCCTTTGAATTGAGATTTAAATCCAATATTTAAAGTTTACATTTTTCTAACTTCTATAACCCATAAAGTATATTAATGTGTTTTTTTCATATTCACCTGTATTTTTGTTCCTTATGCTAAAGATTTTACTTTTGGGTGCTTTATTGGATAATAGTTGCAAAATCGAAACCAAACTGTCAATGCTTTGTTCCATCAGGGAGTTTACACCCTCAGTAACAACCATTGTATGGTTCCTCCCTGCCCTAACTTGGACAAATTTATATCTTCAACTCTAATGCCAAAGGAATTTATTAAAACCCAAAATAATGAGAAAAGAAATTACAAACAGACACAAAATCAACCTTTAAATTGAAAATGGGCAAGGATAAGTCAAACACCAAAATCAAAATTAAATATGAATTTTGAGATTAGAAATACACACACATACAACTTTCACACGGAATTTCCTCACAGCATTTGTCATCCAGACAATAAACCCAAAAGCCAGACAATTACCATGTGTAAGAGAGAACTTAGCACAATAAAGTTGAAAGACAAATTTACTAATTTTAGGTTGAAGCAGATAATTTAGTGAAAATATAAAAATAACCCCATGAATCAGTCATCCTCCAAGTTTCTTTTTTATATGTCATCAACTTTTCACATCATCATCATCATGTATATACACCCCATTGAAAATTAAAAGCTATAAAAGGGGAATAAGTAAAACTAAAACCTGATTATGACAAAAGATAAAGGAAACAAAAGAAATACATTAGTACTTATATATACGAAATGAACAAAGAAAATTATCAAACATTAAGGTGATACCTAAAGTTGAACATCATCAAGTAAGCCACAACTTCCTTCGTTGAGAGTAGGGTTTGCAAGCATGGTTAAATGCCAAGGGAAAAAATAGTAATTCAGCAAGCAAGGAAGTTAAAAAAGGAAATACATAAACCAAGACAAAAAAAATGCAATTGATGGCAAATATGGTTTTGTTGTGAGGAAGATTATTGAGATAGAAAATTGGAAATAATCAAATGACTAAAGCATAGGTGATCGGGTGATCGGGTCATACCTTGATGTCGAAATCGATGCAGGTGATGCAGAGGGCTGGTAGAATGATATTTCTCTATTGTGTGTGTGCTTTGATGTGAGGAAAACTTGGTTTAGAGATTTTATAGGGAGGTAGTTGAAGCTGAAGAGGTGGGTGATAAGGTGCAACTTGAGAAGATGGAAGATGAAGATACTATGTGAATTAAATTTTTTGGATGGTGGAAGATTTTTGAAGTTCAAAAGGTTGATGAGAAGTTGTAACCGCTGAATGTGGAAGAGAAAGAGAAATTAATGTTTGAAACAAGGGCAAAAGCCAATAACATTGGAGATGCAATCAACGACCCTGATCTAATCTAACGAAAATAAGTAGTATATTTACACAAATGTCCATGCTTAATTTGAGAGTTGTGTACAATGAATTATTAAATTTCAAACTTGCCCTCAAGGTAGCAAAAACTCTTCCTTTATATATAGTATAGATAGATAGATGTCCTTTTTTATCTTATATAATATATGCTATGGATTACTAATCACACAAAAAAAATTCACCGATAAGCCCTCTTAGAAATTATTCATTCCTGAAAAAGTTAAGAGGGTTGTGAAAAAACGCATTGCCTTTTATACAAAACACGATGTGAAGGAGTTGAAGTTGGACTATTGTGATTCAACATTGGATTATTATTTTACTACTAGTTATAGGCAACACATGTTTATGGGCATCCACGGATCTTTAAAATTGTTTTCATAAAGACTTTTTAAGGCTGACTTGCTTACCTTTTTTTTTGTTACAAAGGAAAACTAGCGAAATTGAACTAAAACATCCTGACAAAGAACAAGAACAACAAAAGAGGGAGGTAGCCGCCAAATCTTCACATCCCCACCATCGCGCACCGCAAACTTGGCTAACGCATTGGCCACCATATTGTCCTCTTGAGGTATATGAATGAGAGTCACTTGCCAAGGCCGGTCCATGACTTGCTTACCTTTAATGTCATGTGAATGAACCTAACATCTAAAAACATCCAAACTAAAGTTCACTTGAGCAAAATACTGAAAGAAATATTAATTATGAATTTGTCCCCGAATGACAACTCAAGTAGTAAGAGCTATGAGACATATGAGTTGGGTTAGGGAGGTCAAAGGTTCAATCTCTGGAGGCTGCAATTTATCTTTCCGATGTAAAAAATATATATGTATTTATTTGGTTACAAAACTTTAAATATATTTGAGCGATGATTCACTATCAATTTTTAAAACTTTAGTAAATAATATTTATATCAAATAAATAAATTTCATGTTTATATTAAAAAATAAATTTTATGATTAAAGTTAATAATATTTCATACTTATATTATAAATTTATAAATTAATGACTTAAAAATTACACTTTTTTTACATTTGAAAAATCTATTCCCTTCGTCCCCTAATATAAGACCCCACCTTTTTGTGAGATAATCAGAGGTTTTATAATCAGGGAAGGAGCAAAAAATTATATTTATTTTTTGACGGTAGCAAAAAATTATATTTATAAAACTTGATTTATTTAAATTTGAAATATCAATTAGAAAATTGTAGTTAAAATAATACTTTATTATAAAGTTAAATTTTAAATTCAATTATTTGACCGTCCCATTGCATTTGCACGAGCTAAAATGTACTACTATATTTTCAAAAAAAAAATTACTACTATAGTCTAGAAAAATGATATAAGAAAAAAAGTGTAACGGATGCTGACTTTTGTCTAGATATAATCTTTATAAAATTAAAGATAAAATTAAAGAAAATAGTTTAGTCGTCTCTTTTATCATATCTATCTATCTATCTATCTATAAATCTATCTATAAATTCTATAAAGGGAGAGTTTTTGCAGCATTGAGGGTAAGTTTGTAATTTAATTATTCATTACACTACAATTTGATTTTGTGTATAGGTATTTTGGTAAGAAACCATTATTTTCTATAGATGTGATCTTGATCGTCCATGAGTTTCGAAAGGTTTAAAATCTTGATCGTCCAAAATTTTCTGCAACCCTTCAGGTCTGGCTTCTCTTCTTTTGGTTTTCCGTTTTCCTATATCATCAAATTTGCAACTCTTTTTTTCGTTTCTTTTACCATTGTGCAACGTATACACATTTTGAGTGGGAGTTGGGTTTGGCACCCCACTTATGGGCTTGGCACCCCACTTTATCAAATACGGAATTTAAAGTTCCGTATTCTCCATATTGAATACGGAACTTAAAATTCCGTACTGTATTTAAGCATGCGTGTCACATTTTTAACCACTCATTATATACTAAAACAGATACAAAATTTTATTTTCCGTATTGATACGGAAATTTAAATTCCGTATCTGTTTTAGTGGGGTGCAAAGCCTAAGGGGTGGGGCTCCAAACCCAACTCCCAAGGATCCCATTTTGACTGCGTCGTTTCTAGGAATCATTTGTTGCTCTGAATCTTAGGGTTGAAGCTGCTTCGGTGAAACATTGGTGAGCATGAACAGATCTTCCACTGTTTCTTGACCGTGCAAATTCACTCGATTTTTCTTCTGGTGAGAAAGACATCTTCTACACCCCTTTTCTTATTTTTTATTTCACTACTTTATGCTTTAACCCATTTTCTTCTAATCTTTTCTCAACCTAGGTTGTTATATCACAAGAGAAACGCGATTCCACTAGCAACCTGCGCTGATTTCACCATCAAAGGTATGACTTCGTATTGAACTCATTTTTCTCCCACGATTTTTCCTCCTATCTACTACAGGTGAATTAAATTATCTCATTACTATCCAGGTCTGTCGTTTCATCCCTTCTCTTTCTCTCTATGATTTTATTTTGTTAATTTGATTTTCTATGTTTCATGTTTTTGAGGGGAAAAAAATACTTCGTCACCTTTTAATTCCTGGATTTGAATCTGTAAATTTTGAGTTTTCTTTCTTTGCAATTTCTTCAATTGAGAATGGGAAGTCTAGTAGGAATTTAGAAATGTTAAAATAGAATTTGGTGCATGATCCTTGAAATTTGTGATTGACTTATTTGTGTGTGACTTCATAATTACTTTGTTTTTCTGCTAAGCCCAACTTATCTTCAGACCAATTCTGCCAAGACGTAAGGAGACTTTTCAAAAGAAGGATGATGCGGCAATTCCAGTCTTGACAAGAATCAAATTTGATGATTTCATTCAGATCCCAATTTGATTTGCAATGGATCATCGCCAGTGAGGTAAAGATTCATACATCACCAATTTACTATTAAAAATGCAGTTCAGGCATGCTTAACACTCTTCCGTTAGACAAAAAAGGAAAAATGCATTTCAGTAGAATGAAAAGCAAGTTGTGATGATCCTAAAGTGAGTCTTGATAACAAAAGGTAACATCTGTCCAGAACAACAACACTGGAAAAGATAAATATAGTCTGATTTTGTTATTTTCCTCCTTTGCATTTGACACTTTTGTGTTGGTATCATGAAGTAGATGTTAATATTGGATATTAAAAATCCAAATTGACTGCAGATGCATTAAACACAATCTAGAGAACTAACTTCAATAGTTATTCAGCGTCTTCTCTAGGATTAGACTTTTAGCTGCTAATAGAAAGCTTTCATTACAAAATTGATTGATAAAGTACATTTAACCTCAACATTTTCTATGCAGGGGATAGAAAGTCAGAAGACGAAATTCTATTGGCTTGCAAGGATTCTGTGGCAATTTTGATTATGTTTGATCTAACAAGTCAACGCACATTAATCAGGTGCCATCTTTATCATGTTAAATTTAAAATAATTCAGGATATGTAGCTTTTTTTAGGAGCTAATTGCTAATCACAGAAGTTCGTACTCTTTTTTATTTTGGTAAAGTTTGAAAGAATGGTCAAATTAATTTATTTTGTTGTTGTTGCCATTTATAAAGTCTATTCAGTCTTATATGAGTTTAATCTATATCGCTCTATAAACAATACAAAGAAAAATGATCAAGTACATTATTGCACTTTCCCCCCATTAATTTGAGTTCAATTCAGAAACCAAATTATAGCTGTCCAAGTTGTGCTCCTTGGAAGATCAAGGATCGAAGTTGCAGCTGCTTACAGTGATCCGAAAGGAAAAACAAAAATCTGCACAAGTTTGTTTGCGGAATTGACTCAAGTTGAATGATGACAGACTGCAACTCTCTATCTGTTAATCTTTTGAATTCTTTGAATTGTTTTGCCTGTCAGGTTCTGGGGGTAGGATTGGATCCCACCATCGTATCTGCGCGTGCGTGTTACATGGCTACCTGCATCAGATTTTTGTTTTCTAAACCCACTCTATTCTTCTTTGATTCTTCCTGATACTGTATAAGCATGTGAAATCTTAGTTGTCGTGGTTGCACTGCATTGGACGGTTGCACTGCATTGGACGCTCATGTTAGAAAACTGTTGAGTGGCCTCAGTGGGAGTGGGAAATCTGCATTTTGGTGCGTTGAAAGTTTTGTTTGTTTTAATCACAGGTTGTTGAATAGCTTTAGGAGGAACATCACAATGAAGACCAACATCACATTTCAGAAGCACTATCCGGGTTTGGAGTTGCCTTGCTGTGCCCACGGAGTAAATTTAGATAGATGTGTCAGCAGAAGGCAGTGAAGCAGCAACCTGAAGGTTGAACTGTGCTTTTTAAGAAATCCTCTAGAATATGTCCATCTTTAACCCGCCCTACTTAAAACTCCAGTGGTTGGCCCGTGTATGGATTTTGAATTACACTTTCCAAAGTGGGGAGCATTTCTTAACAATCAGTAAGGTAATGCATAGAGCCGCAGAGTTAGCTAGCCTCAATACTTTATGATGCATAGGGCAGATAATGCTGGTGACAATACTTTCTCCTCAAGCTGTAACTATTTTCTCTTATTAACATTCATGATATCATACTAAACTTAGGAATATTGTGATTTCTTATGTTAAAAGTATATGACTAAACTCTTCAATTATAAAAGTTCACTACTTACTATGATTCTATGATTTACAGTAGTTTACGAGTATAAAATGGTTTTTTTTTTACGGTAGGAATATAAATGCTGGTTATCTATCTATTAATATAATTAACACTAGTGTTTTTTCACCCGTGCAACGGGGAATGTGTTTGTCTTATTTGATACGTCGATCAATATGTTGTTTTTTAAAATATATTAAACAACAAATGAAATAGAAGAGTTTGAAATGCGACTCAAAGTGAACAAAATGACTTCTCTTCTAAGCCTGATTCAGATTAACATGAACTCGTTTGACATTCGTCATGAACATGAAGACAATAGCACAAATCATAGATATAAGGAATTTCCAACATATTAAACAACAAATGAAATAAAAGAGTATGTAATACTAAGCAAAATGGTCAAAAAGTCTTAAATTGAAACCTTTATTGCATACATTGAAATTTGTGCAATTGATTAACTAATAAAAAGATTGGTTGATGAACAAACGTATAAGGAGATGGTTTAATGGTGGCTAATAAACAATAGCTGAGTTAATCTACAGTGAACGCGATTATGCGTGTTCGTTTCCAGTCATATGTTCTCAAAAACTTCTTGGCAAACAACATTGCGCGTGGAGTTTGAAATTACCCCTTGTTCATCTACAATGACCAAACAATCTACTTTTATGTACATCGGAAAATAAGTAAATACTTTTATGTACATACACTTGTAAAAAATTGGTAAATAATTATAAAATAAATTGAAATTATATTACATATGATTTTCAATTAATTCTAACATAAAACTATTTTCATTTAAAAGGTTCATTTCCATGTGATCTTTTTACGTGAAATTTTTTTAAACTTTTTTTACGTGTAATTTTATGTTATTTTTATTATTTTCCAAGATAAGTAGTTCCATTTCAATTTCCACTATTTTTTAATAGTCAGTTTGCCTGCGAAGAGTTTTGCGTGATACTGAGGGAGAGAAGAATGTGAGAGAGTTGAAGAGAGAGATTTGAGGGGAGGAGAAGAGCGGAGCGGTGCGGTGGAGAAAGGAGAAGATTGTGGAAAGAGAGGAGAGGAGATGAAGAGAAGAACTTTGACTTAGGTTTAGTTGTAAGGAGAAATCAGGGCACATGTGACAACAAAAGGGAAACTTACTAAAAAATTGACACGTGGATTTTTTCTTATGAGATTAAACCAGGAGCTGCCACCTCACCAAATCAGTCTTAGAGAAGTTCTTTTTTTTCTAACATATATTGATATTGATTCTCAATAAGTTGACCACCATTTCTAATTCTGATCCCCTCTCTCATTTTTTTTTCCTCTTTACTGCATTGCATTCAATTGTATTAGCACCTTTTCCGATGTATAAAAAAATTGTATTAGCACAACCCTTCATTTGTTGATACCAACCAACATTGATTTGAAAAAAAACACATCACAACATGAAATTTAGGAAGGAGTGTAATTCCAAATAACAATTTTAAGTAAGCAACAATTTCTTAAGTAATTTACAATTGAGTCAATAAAAATATACACTTCAACATAATCAAATTAAAATTAACTCATATAGTTAACAGTACAAATAAATTCTCCCATGCGCTGAACTCCAACCATTTTCTAAAACTATTTTCTTCCTATAGTTTTTGCTTGAATTCTCTTCAAATAAGAACCTCTTCCTTTGAAACACACATTGTCTCGTCATGATTCATGACTTCAAAATTCTGGTTCTTTGTATGCTATTGTAACAACCCTTCAGGTCCGTGGAGTTAAGGAATGTAGCAAGGTCTAAATGAACAATCAAACTGGTCACAGTCCATGACATTCATATAATGTAGCATAGATTCACATTTATGGTGTGCAAATAACTTGACAACACCACGACTTTCAATTTCAGTGACAAACTGAACCTTATATGGAAAATTAGCATAGTTTCACTTACCCTTCCATAACGCAACGTGCTGCTTGACCTCCCCTTCCGCACCTTCAAGATTATGATACTGCTTTGGACATGACGTTGTTCTCTTTTGGAATTATCTCTTTTCATCATCAATCAATACGATCCATCTCTCTCCACCTGGTGAAATACGATAAATTGAAAGTGAAATATCAACGTCAATCGCAGATTCACATCACATACACAATCTGAGTTGATCCTATTTAGTTCTAGACCATCAGAACTTCCATTACCAAAATGTAGTAGTGAGGAAATATAACGAAATCGAAACAATCTCTCAAAATTCAGACACCAATTCATTTGATTGCCGGTAAATAAGAAAGAGGAAACACACAACATCAAGAGCCATCCTTAGACATCCTTCTTATGTCTAATGTCTGATTGTTCTTGTGAAGAGTTTTGAAAAGACTTCCCCTACCATGCAAAATAAAATCAACTTAGGATGACTCCTTATAATTTGCTTACAAAAATACATAATAAATAAATGGGTACTTTATACACACAGTGGGTGAGAGATGCATCTGCAATAATACACATATCTATTATCTAAAAACACATTGAAAATGTAATAGATGCATGGCATTCTATGGTATATCTAAACTAAGTGTAATTCATAATTTTTAATATATCAAGCTCTCAGATGAAGTTGTCCTATCTCCTACCTAGGTAACAACTCTGTCACAATGGCCAGCTTTTCTAGTGAATATACTGCTCCCATGAAAAGCAATACATTAGGATGTCTCAATCTCTTCATTATATCAATCTGAGTTATAACAAAAAAGTTAGTACTCAGCAGCTTTCTATCTAAATCAAGAAAATAAAATTGAGATACCTCTTTTTTGTAGTCTTGTAAAGTCTCCTATGTGTATCCATCTTGCAGAGGATATTTTCAAAATCAGCTTTCTTGTTGTAACTTGGTTCAAATGTAGTCCTTGATTGATCCCTGCTGGATTTCTTGAGAATGAGAAGTCCTCTAACCGAACAATCAAAATCAAGAAAGAAGACATGTAAGTAAGGGGGTAGAAGAAAAAAAAAAAAGAACACACATTTCCTTTAACCATCAAGATCCCCACCATGAACCACCAATCAAACTTAGATATGGAACTCTTAGAAAGAAAAGATCTACACCACAACGTTAATAGAATGCTAATTAGTAAATCAATATTAATTGTTACACACAAACCACATAACATCAGAATGAGATCAATATGAAGAGAAAGAAAGATTCACACCAGGGAACAAAAAACTGCAATATTAGACCATCTATAAGTAAGACACTATCCTTATTTTCACTCATGTCATGAGACAAAAGTGTAACTTAGACAGAGCAAGTGGGATGGATGATGAAAACATGTGAGTTATAAATGTCACTTGCTTGCAGAAGAAAAAAAAGAGAATGAAAATCAAACAACCAAAGTGCTATTAGATTATGGCAGCTCCAAAGATTACTCTTTCAATTCTTGCAGAGCATATTTCCATTAATCAGATTATATTTTCATTAAAAAAGAGAATGAAAAGCAAACAACCAAAGTGCTATTAATCAGATTATATTATTAATATGTTTATCAATTCTTGCAGAGCATATTTCCATTCTAAGAAAGTTATGTCATGGAAAAGAATCTCTTATTTCCTTTATCAGGCTCTCTCTTTTCTTTCTCTTCAAGCCCCAGACATCGCATTATTAACATTAGCTTTTAGATCAGCTGCATCCTTTTCTCACGCTTCTTTGCACTCAGTTTTATCTTCATATAATTGTTCTTTAAGTCCAGTTATAAAAAACAAAAACTTACTCAATCAAGAACCAAAATCATTTATCAAATATGCACATTGAGAAATTTGTAAATTACTTCATTTGAAATTATGAGAATGCAGTCCACTGGACAAATAAATCAACGAAACCAATTTCCTCACAGTTTATTTTCGCTTGCTAAACAATCAAAATTTAAACTCCTCTTGCTGGGCTACTCTCACCTTTTTAATTTGTGGGTAACTTGCCAAAACTGCAAAACTGAAGTACTAATAAGATCAAAGTTCATCACCTATTTACTTTGGTCAATGGATTGCACCTAGATCTTAGACATTAGCCTGGAACATCACTTTTCAAGACATACTGTTTCCTGAGAACCAAATGAAGACAAAAACATGGTAAATTGAACTCCAAAAGGACGAAATAATGAGGCTTACCTGTCTTTCCGTTACGCTTCTTAAGGTGTTTGGAGTGCCTAAAACATTGCCGCAGTTAAATGGGTACTTTTTAGCTGCCATATACTTGGAATAGGTTGTAAGGAGGAATGTTATGGATGTCACATACTGTAGATTGCTTTGAGGTAGCTTGAACATGAGTCCTCCTGCACATGAATTGAATATAGTGCTTAATATAGGAACTTTGGCAGTAGCTCACCAATGCCTTGTTGGTAATAATCATGATGCATGACTTAAGAATTATGATAGATTCAACTGTTAACTGGTTTTCTAACATCAACAAACAGATAGAGTATACATATATCTATAGTCTATAGTCATTAAATCTAAAGCAACAACTTGTTACTGTCAAATAAAAATAAACAAAAATTAAAAAATCAAGAGGAGTTTGTACTTCTTTCCTCACCTTGTTACCCTCATCACTCAACAATGTAAATGGAAGTTTGTACTTCTTTACAAATGCCTGCATTCCATGCATTAACAATAAATAACAGTGGAATACAATTACAACAGCAAGAGGAGTAAGGACACAAAACAAAAAACAAACCTCTCCTTTTGATTTGTTTTTCTCATACAACTGGCTCAGCCCTATGTTATTTGAATTAGTCAACCCACTACATCAAAATCAAAATATCGAAAAGAGAATTAGATAAGAAATTCAAGAGCAAAAGCACACAAATTTCTAAATCTTACCCCCTAATTGTGATGAGCTCCCCAATTCACCAGATTATGATGAGAATCCTTCATGTCTATATGTCTAGGCTTAATTGCACTTTTGGTCCCCCAACTATTGTCTTCCTGCGAAAATCGTCCCCAAACTTCAAAATTAGCAAAAAAACGTCCTCCAACTATACATGTCGTTGCACTTTCGGTTTTCCGTCCAACTTCCGTCCAAAACTTAACAGATTGCTGGAAAATAAAATAAAAAATTCAAAAACCCAAGTATTGATTGGTTCTTCATCTTTTTCAAACTTCTTCATCATTAAATCTTATAAAACCCAGAATCTTCATCTTCATAAAACAAAACCCATAATTTTTTTTTATAAAAAATCTACAAATCCATGTTCCCCCACTTCAAAAATCCCTCTTCCCCTTCTCTCTTCTCCACCACATCCTCTTCTTGCTCCCTCACCTTTCCTCACCC
The DNA here is from genome assembly GCF_012489685.1 of Lotus japonicus. Lineage (NCBI taxonomy): Eukaryota > Viridiplantae > Streptophyta > Magnoliopsida > Fabales > Fabaceae > Lotus > Lotus japonicus. The sequence continues at coordinate 17,022,756 of NC_080045.1, forward strand.
ACCTCCCTTCCTGCATAATTTAGTGAGTTGCATTTTTAGTCCCCCAATCTATAACCACCACTCCTCCTCCCCTCCTCATTCCTCACTTGTTTTCAACCACCGCTTCTATTTTCTTCATCCTTCCCAAGCTTTTTCCTTTCTCCATCGTTGTTTCTGTGCAAGAGACCCACTTCCTGTATCATCAACCAAACCCACACCGTGAACCATCATTGAAGCCTCTGCCAAGCCGTGAACCATCATCGAGACCCACTCCTTCCCTCACCCCCACCTCTATTTGATGAAATCATCAACCCAAATCGCCCATCCCCCACAAAACCCAAATCGACGCCGCTTCTCACGGCAGTAGAACGTGGAGCTGGAATTTGGGGCCTGTGGCTATGGTTTAGGGTTTGGTGTTTGAGGTTCCTGGTTTGAAGTCTTGGTCATTTTAGTTCCTGGTTTTGCTGTGAATGTTGATTTGGAGATGGAAGGGGGAAGGGATCTTTGTGAATTTTGGGTTTGATTCTCTTTTGGGAGTGTTTGCTGGGATAAATTTGGATTTCGTAGTTGATTTGAATGTTGGGATCGGTGGGGTTGAGAAGGGATGAAGAAGAACAGAGTGTGGTGGCGTGAAAGTTGTGGTGGTGCAGTGGTTGAGTGGTGGTAGTGTGGTGGTTGAGTGGGAAGAAGAAGAATAAGAAGAAGAAGAGAGTGGGGCTGAGAAAGGGAAGAGAACGATGAAGGTGAGATGTTAGGTTGGTGGCGAGGGTATTTCTGGATTTCAATTCAAATACTATTTTTTTTCTCAATTTTAATTTTTCTTTATTTTTTAATTCATTTTTAACGGAATATTCTGTTAGTTTTTAGACGGAAGTTAACAGAAAACCAATTTTGCAACCAAGTGTAAACTTCAGGGTCGTTTTTTGCTAATTTTGAAGTTTGGGGACGATTTTCACAGAAAGGCCAAAGTTGGGGGACCAAAAGTGCAATTAAGCCATATGTCTAAATGCAATCTTGGCTATAGAATCATGCAAGGATGGTTAAGATTAACTCCTCTGTCACACACAGATATGAGGTATCCTGGGGTCCTATATTTTAGACATTGCATGTGTATGCCTTTGTGCTTCATAGCCACCAAGTCCTTAGGTTTCTTATAATTAACATAACAATTTTACCAAGAAAGTCATGACTTCCCTTTAAAACTAAAACATTAAATAACTATCAGTACTCATTAAATAACTAACAAACTTGGCAATTTACTCAGGAGCCTAACAAACTATCAGTACTCATTAAATAACTAACATCTGTAGGAACCAAGAGCAAGCAAACCTCAAGCTAATGCATAATATTTTTAATTCTTAAATGGGGTGAAATAAATCAGAAGAAAATGGAGACATGAGAAGGAAATGGCTTTGGCTTCCTCTTCTAAGTAATCTAGTTTGGCTTCCAACACCTTTACATCTGAATGTTCAGGTCCATTACTGTTTTCTTTGTCAACACCATCATTAAAGTGTTCCTGAAATTTTTGAATGGTCAATAAGGTTAGTTATACCTCAGTAGCAGAAAAACGCAAAGAAAAAGTTCACCTTGTTGAGTTCTTGAATAGCACTTGAATAGTCATGGCTAACAGAAGAGCTGAACATCCTTTTTGATTGAGGACATGTAGCTACTATTCTTCTAAGAAACATTTTAATGCAGCTACTTATTCTACAGTTGCAAGAAAAAGAAAAGATCAATTAAAGTACATTTGCTAATAAGCACACAAAGCAAAGGAATCCCATTATCTTGAATTTCAATGTAATTGCCACAAAACAACGTAAGTGAGTGTTTCTCATTCAGCACAGTTTGCAGCAACTGATATGAGTAGCAATTCCACAGCCAAGGGAGACACTTTCATCACCATAAATCAGCATTACATCTCCTCTGTCCCTGGATCCACATACTTGGCAAGGTATCTCACCAACCCTGAAAATCATAAATGGAAATTAAACACACAACTAATGAAAAACTCATCATCATAACCAGATACATGAGATGAGAAAAAGCACTGTGAATGTCTCAGAGAAGGGAACAATGTTTTGTCTTTAACTTACTTGAAGGTCTAAGCGAAGTGGCACTTGAGTTTCTTCAACTTTTGCTGCCAAAGAGATGCAAGTGACAACCCCGAGCTATCTATCCTTAGTAATCAACACGGATGAGCCTTCATGATTTCTGCAGTACGAAATAACATCTATTTAGGCATCAAAGAGGTAATTTGAACAGGAAGAGGGAGAATGCTCACCACTTTTTCCAGCCAGCTCTCCAATTTTGTAATCGAACGCAAACTTTGAACCCTAGACGAATGCGGATGCATTTTTGTACAAAAGCTGGTAGTCGGCAATCAGAAGCTTGGTCATTACCACTCATATGAGAGTGTGAGGGGATGACTTAGGGTTTTGAAAGTGAATGGATTCAGGAGGAAGAGCATAGGTTTAGCTGTAAGGAGAAATAAGTTAAGGAGAAATAAGGGCACATGTGGCAAATAGGGCCAAGGTGGAAGAGCTGACGTGTAAAATATTAAGTGAGAATTAATTTGAGAGCGACATGTCACTAACTTGGCCTGTGAGAGCGACACGTCATGCTAGAAGTTGTTCTTTTCTAATATATATTGATTGATATTGATTGATATTGATATTTAAAAGCAAAAACATAAGCATCGAAATATTGGTTACATATTATGAATTAATATCTTTTATGAGTTATACACAAGAAGTTAGAAAAATTAAAATCTTAAAGATTTAATTTAAAATCCACTTCAAAGTTCCTAATTATGGGACCAAAACCTTACCACTTATTTTTTTAGAGTGTATTAATAACAGCTTTGAAAACAAAGATAAAAAGAAGACAAATCAGCCAAGGGTGATTTAAACCTTTCCACTACTACAGTCATTATCACATGTGGTTACTATTATATAGTTACCGAATGATAACTTAAACGGTAAAAGGTAGGGGACATATGGGGGTTGGATGAGGGTAGGTTCAGGGATCAATCATTGAAGGATGCAATTTATCTTTTCAATGTAAAAAAAAACTGTTATATAGAATTTACAAAATAAAATTATTAGTACTTCATTTTGTTTGTAAATTAAAGAACATAAATTTAAAACTAATTTAATTTTAAAAATAACAATGTAATTTTAAAATTAAAAGGAAAGGAAAATTAATTAAAATAAGTCTTAAAGTTACAAATTAGAACCACAAAGGGTGTCACAAGTGGTGAATGTGCATTTCCTCAAGGGATTTCACCTAGGCTTCTGGCCCAGGTTTGATCCCACTGAGGTAAAAAGTAATACCTTTGTGGTCAGGAACATCACTACCGTATCTCGAGCCAGATTAGTCACGTGAGACCCCTTTCCCCCATGGAAACCGATGGCCAAAGGAGAAAAAAAATTAGTTACATATCTATTAATTTCAAAAAATAGATTATATACGTATTAATTAACTTATTTACAATTAAAGCAGTGGTTACATATTATAGATTGATATCATTTAGGAGTTATATAGAAATTAAAATATTTAAAAACTTAAAGATCCAATTTAAGTTCCACTTTAAAGTTATTCATGGCAAAAAAAAAAATTGATCCAAGAGACAAAAACCTTTCCACTTCTACAAAGAAGTTTTATATTTTATAATTTAAAAAAAAACTACCATGTTAAGAATATATAGTAGCTTTATTTTAAAACTTTTATTTAACAGTAAGCACATGTAAACTAATACTATGATTTCAAATAAAATAAAAAGACAAGTGATTAGTTTTTATTGAAATTTCTTAAAAATACATATTGCAATTGGTTATATATTATCCGTTAAATATTTAAAATAAAAAATGTAGCAATAAAAATAACATTAGTTTTAACACCCCTTCATTAATCCCACACCCTTCCTTTTTTTTCTAAATTTCTTTCATGCCCTCTGTTATAACCTCGTGGGATTGGATGAGCACCTTCAACTCTATAGGAATGGCATACAATATAGTAAGTATTAAATCAACATTATAAAAATCAATTTTTTTTCTTCATAAAATGGCATAAATAAATAAAAAAACATGCTGGTTGTTGTGTTGCCAGATGCATAGCCATGTCAATCCACTTCACAAACTTTAGAGTGTGAACGAAACAACTATTTTTCACTTCAAAGTGTAAATTACAAACCAAATTCATACACTAAAGTGTGAAATACAAACAACAGTGATAAAATAGAATTTTCACACTTACTAACTGTGAAACATTTTCACATTCACTATAAGTAGGAAAATGTTTCACACTCACTAAGTGTTAAACACTTAAAATGAAAGGAAGAATGTGAAGAGAAAATGAATATAATATTTTCTGCCATGCTTATCAAACAAATATTCAACTAAGTATTAGGGCAACATAATTGTTCATAGTGTATGGTATGAAAGTAATAATTACTATTGTAGAAGTTGAGATTCTATATTTCATTGTGTTTATTGGGGCTAAATTGGAATAATATGAATATGTAAAGATTTGATATGAATACTTGAATGTGATTACAAAAGTAATAATGTTGAGGGACATTTGCCATTGTCAATATATAATTGCATCAATAGAAGATGGATGGATCACATGTTTATTTGAAAGTTGGTAGAGTGATTTCTACACATGAACCTCATGATTTGACAAAGATACTTACAACTAAAATTTATATCAAATCAATAAATTTTATGATTGAAGTTAATTATATTTACGTTAAAAAAATTTAATTAGTGGCAAAGCCCAGTGGAATGAGGTTGTGTTTAATCAAGCACAGTGGAACATGGGCAGATTCTTTGGTGGGTCAATGCGAGCATCCAGGATTATGCTACAGCAGCTCTTGATGACGAAGCAGGTCCTAAGAGTCTTCATAGCTCATGTTGGTTGTTCCCTGGGATTGGTTGGGTGAAGTGGAACGTGGACAACTCGGTTTGGGATACTGGCGAGGCGGCTTGCGGCGGTGTGCTTCGTGATAGCACCTATCATTGGCTTCAAGGTTTCTACAGGAGGTTGGGGACCTCTAATTCTTTGTTGGCAGAACTTTGGCCAATCTGGATTGCGTTGGAAGTAATTGGAAGTGGGTCTTATCCAAAGGTCATCATTGAGAGTGATTCGGCAGAGGCGATCGTGGTGGTTACATCGTCGACGCGTTTGGTTAACCCATATTAGAGATGGTGGAGGCTATTCGTCGTGCAATCCCTCATGGAGTGGAAGTCCAGTTTCATCATGTTCTTCGGGAGGCCAACTGTGTGGCAGATAGCTTAGTTAAGGTTGCTCATGTTTTTGGTTTTGGGACCCAGATTCTGCATTCTGCGCTTGCGGAGTGTCGTCACCTGTTATGCCAAGATGTGGAGAAGGCTCAAGCTGCTCTTTTTGTTCCTCTAGCTTAGCGTTGTTTCGCTTTCGGGGCCATGCCTCTCCATGTTAAAAAAAATTATATTTCATATTTATATTATAAGTTTATAAATTATTGATTAAAAACTTACACTTTTTTTTACATTTGAAAAAACAAAAAAAGTATATTTATAAAACTTGATTTATTTAAATTTGAAATATCAATTAGACAATTATAATTAAAATAATACTTTATTATAAAGTTAAATTTAAAATTCAAATATTTATAAATTATTTTACCGTTCCATAGCATTTGCACGTGAATTGCAACTGCTAAAATTTAGGCTTAATTGCACTTTTGGTCCCCCAACTATTGCCTTCATGCGAAAATCGTCCTCCAACTATACATGTTGTTGCACTTTTGGTCTGCCGTTTGCCTTTCGTGAGAAAACTAACGTGAGAAGCTGATGTGGCTCCCTCACGCGTGTCTCACGTGACTTTCTTCAAAGAGCTTGATGACTGGACAAGTCACATGCTTCTCACGTGACTCTAAAAGGGTTCCATGGTGAAGAAGACGATGTAGGAGGGAGATGACCGTTGGAGCCTTTCAGAGTTACGTGAGAAACATGTGACTTGTCCAGTCATCAAGCTCTTTGAAGAAAGACACGTGAGACGCGCGTAAGGGAGCCACATCAGCTTCTCACGGAAGGCAAACGGCAGACCAAAAGTGCAACAACAGGTATAGTTGGAGGACATTTTTTTGCTAATTTTGAAGTTTGGGACGATTTTTACAAGAAGACAATAGTTGGGGGACCAAAAGTGCAATTAAGCCTAAAATTTACTACTAAAACAAATGCTATAAGAAAAAATTGTAGTGGATGCCGACTTTTGCCCCGGTAAAATCTTTCTAAAATAAAAGATAAAGAAAGATAAAAATTTAAAAAAATAGTTTATTTGTCACTTTTATCAGCAATTCTTGATGTGTGGAATGGGGTTAGGATATAATATTGGTGGCAGAATGAACAGTTCTTGGTTCATATAATGAGGATAGGGACTTTGCTGAGCTCTATGGACATCAAACAAAAACCAGACTTGGAAACTTGACACTTAAAAGAAGCAGAACCTTCTTCTCAGTATTCTCTACCTCGTCTTTCTTCCTTTTCAGTTTTAATACCAAAGTTTACCTAAAGAAGTCGTTGACTTTGTTCTATGGATGACAATGGGTCTCAAAATCATAGGGTACCCGTAAAAAATACCCACTATGGGTATGGTAAAAAACCGCTAAATGGGTATGAGGTTGAGTATAGATAATTACCCGCAGAAAATAGTGGGTATGGGCACTATAGTACCCAACAATAGTTGGGGGACCAAAAGTGCAATTAAGCCTAAAGTTTACTACTAAAACAAATGCTATAAGAAAAAATTGTAGTGGATGCCGACTTTTGCCCCGGTAAAATCTTTCTAAAATAAAAGATAAAGAAAGATAAAAATTTTAAAAAATAGTTTATTTGTCACTTTTATCATACTAGTGTTTCTTTTACCCGTGCGTTGCACAGGGAATATTTTTATTGTATTTGATACATCAATCATATTTTTAATTATAAAAAAATTTAAGATACTAAAAATGTAAGAACAATCATGAATCAGATGACAAACAAATATTAATCATGGAAAAAAAATGTGTCTATTGTATTTGATACATCGATCAATATTTTAAATTATAAATAATTTAACATACTAAGAATGTAAGAACAATTATAATAAAGCAGATGATAAACACATATTAATCATGGAAAAAAAAAAGAATGTGATAGTAGCACAAATTAGGGTTGTGAAAGATAAATCATAAAATATGACATCATTTTGATTATCTGAAGTCAGCCAAGTTTGAGACAATATTGCAGGGTACCTACAAAATTTATGAAATATATCAGACTTTGTACAAAATTTACGAACCTTAAACCGACAAAAATAATTTTGCATAGATTTCAAATAAGCCAACATAGATTTGTTTTGGTAATAAATTTTAGGTGCGTCAATTTCTCCTCTCCATTTATAACTGAATGCATTCGGTTGGTATCCCATTTGATTTTATTTGAAATTTAACATAATATCAATCAATTAGTTTAGAATATAATGATTGTTTAAAAAAATATAATGATACTTTTTATATAAAACAAAATCTCACGTTACATATACATAAAGAAATCTCTAAAGTTAAAAAGAAGATTTTAATATTTTATGAAAAAGTTTCTCATATTTAAAATTTTTAAATTAGCCAACATAGATTTGTTTTGGTAATAAATTTTTGGTGCAGAAATTCCTCCTCTCCATTTATAACTAAATGCATTCGGTTGGTATCTCATTTGATTTTATTTGTAATTTAACCCAATATCAATCAATTAGTTTAGAATATAATGATTGTTTAAAAAAAATATAATGGTACTTTTTATATAAAACAATATCTCACGTTACATATGCATAAAGAAATCTCTAAAGTTAAAAAAAAGATTTTAAAATTTTCAGTGTAACACGTGTCAAAATAGGAGAAGGATTTACTTATACATAGGTGGCAACACCTTAAAACATCATTACAGCAGACACTGATCTTTGTATGCTCTTTTTTGCCACCATTTATCAAGACGTGTGGTCCCTTAGAGCTGTATAGTAGCCACCAACTGTATTTAGAATAACACATTTTATACTATCTTGGTGTAGACTTCAGACTCCTTTTCTTGCAAATCCATCACAGATCATCAATCATCGTCATGATTCTTTAGTAGTTGGGAGCATCAATGTCTTTCTTTTACTCTACATCATTGGGAATGATGCTAAATTGTGGGCTATATAAATTTCTTCCCTTACCTAAGATTGGGATGAGAAGTGATGTCCATAGAGCTCAGCAAAGTCCCTATCCTCATTATATGAACCCATAATTGTTCATTCTGCCACCAATCGTATATACTAACCCCATTCCACATCAGATCAAGAATTGCAGTAATAAAATGGAGACGAAAAGGAGAATGAACCACATGCTGGAAAAGTTTCTTATTTGCATCAGATTCATAATTATAAGATCCAAAATCAACACAAATTAGTAGCTATATGATTCATTCTCCTTACCCACATTTCCTTTCCATTCAGCTCATTAACTGCGTTAAGGCTTGCTTCCCACTAAGCAAAAGTTCAAGTATCAGTTATGAAGCCAAATTAAATATAACTTATGAGTTATAAAGATGCAAATATGAGTATAACTAATACTCATGGATGTGACAGGTATAAGGATGCAGTTCCCGGACCATAACCCCAAACGTTCTTGAGCCAAATAGGAAACTGCCTGAAAATCAAATAGAATCAGACCTTTAGTTTAGCAAATTTAGAATTTTAACCCATGTACTGATTGAAAAAAAGCTTCCACTATTGAGATAGTAAAGCAAAATAAAAGAGATTATAGCTATGTCTAAAAGCGATTTACAATTGACAACAAAAAAGTTATTAATTAATAAGAAAAATAGCAAAATATGGAATTGAAAGCAATCATATGAATAAGTATCTTACCTAAATCTCATTTCCTTAACTGGGATCCTGGGTCAAATTTGTTGGACGCCCCTTCTTCTGAAAGAGAAATCCTAATCAAATCTAAAATTTAAAAAATGTATTTTTTTTATGAGAATTAACGTGAGAATGACACGCCACTAAATCAGCCTGATGGAAGTTCTTCTTTTCTAATATATATTGATTTCTAATAAAATCTAAAAAATGTAGAAAATATGAAAATCCAAAAAACAAATACAAAAATTGAAAATTGAAAATACCAAAAATATTTTGATTATCTTAATCTCATTTAATTTAGGAGAAGATAGGATTGGTTTTAACTTTTTTTAATTTCTTTTAGAGAAACAATAGAAAAAAGAGTGAATATATTTTTCTAAAAAAAATAAATAAAGTTTTGATTTTTTTCGAAAATGAAAGATAATATTATATAAATAGAAAGGACTAAGCAAAAGAGCAACCACCTCGCAAACACCCTCATAAAAAACAACCGAAGGGAAAGAGCAACAGCTCTAGCAAAAAACACTATACAAACCCTCTCAAACTCCCTATACCACCTAAAAGAAAAACCTCAAACCAAACCCCTAAAGGCCGCAAACAGCAATAAAACACCTCAAGACCCCTCAAAAAACCCATAAAAGAACCAAGCAGAATAACCGCACCGGTGAAACAAGAAACTCCTAACAAAAAAAGAAGGACATCCCTAAGAAGTTATGCGCGCCGAAATCTGGGCCGCTATCTGGTTCAAGCAGAATAAAGTTTTGATTTTTATGATCCTACCCACTTCTTTTTATTATTTATTTTTATTTTATCGCACGAAATCCTTTATTCACACATCACTCTCTTTCCTTTGTGTTCGAATGTTAGTTCAAGTGGTAAGAGCTAGGGGACATAAGAGTTGGGTGAGATGAAGGGTGAAGGGTCCAGAGTTTGAACCTTGAGGAAGGACTAATTTACTAACAGTACTAACAACTAACATTTGCCTATAAAAAAACACTCACAAGATGACAAAAAGTTTGATTTATATCCAAAAGTATAAGCTATTAAGTAAGAATCACATGAATGATTTTATATTATTATTTCTAACACGTTCACTCACGCAAGAGTTTGTTTAGACTTGAAGCGTGAACCAGGACAATGTATAAATTCACCTACCATGTGTTGTTGATATTCAACTATTTTTTATTAGAAGAATTGAAGACGCCAATAATCAAATTATAAACCTCTTAATCATATAAGCTCGGCTAGGATTCCACATCATACAATTAATTATCCACAAAACTGAATAAAGACCCATAAATGATTTTATATAATTATTTCAAATAACTATAACTTTTGTTTTTCACATTCCACTAATTCACATATCTTATCCTTTATTCACCCGCTCAATCTCACAATTTCTTTTTCCCAACATCTCATACGCACAGCAAACACACAATCACCACTAATTTCTTTTGTCTCACTTTTATGAATAATTACGCACACATTGTACAATCCAGAGGTAGTAGCAACTAGGGGTGTCCACCGGGTGGGTACGGGCGGGTCCGGGCCCAAACCCCGGTTTTGGACGGGTGAAATTACACCAAACTACCAGCTTATCGTCGTCCACCTAGCAGCATCGGATTTGTCGGGTTCGGTTTCGTCGGGTAGTCGGTTACATCAGTCGGTTCTCACGGTTATAGATCCAGAAAAAAAAATTCACAAAAAAGAGAGGAGGAGTTCTAGGAAAATTACAGAGTATAACATCCACAATATATAAAATTTCACTTCCTTGACAAATTAACAATGAATTCCTCAAAAAATACAAAAAAAAAATGCAATCTTCAGAAACAATTTACGAAGAAATAAGAAATCGATGAAGATCTTCATCGTGGTGGTGTTGCATGTCCTCCCTCTGGCAACCTTCACCGTTGACGTCGAAGGTCTTAACCAGAGATCGTTTTCTGGACCGCAGAGAAGGAGAAGGAGGTGCAGACTGTGGCTAATGGAACACGATCATTGGAGGCTAGGGTTGTTTAGGAGGTGGTGGCGGCTGAGGGTTGAGGCTTGTGAGGTGGTGGCGGCTAAGGGTTGAGGTTTGTGAGGTGGTGGCGGTTGAGGGTTGAAGCTTGAGAGGTTGTTGATGGTGGCTTAGGGTTGAGGCTTGTGAGGTGGTGGCGGTTGGAGTGAGAGAGGTGGTGGCGGCTGGAGTGAGAGAGGTGGTGAGTGAATCAGAACTGAGAACATATTTATATGGCTAGGGTTAGGGTATATTTTTTGGTCAATAAGGTTGGGTGGGGTATTGGGCTGCGCCTTTTTTCTTCTTATACCAGGTTCGGTCGGTTCAGAGCCCAAACCGAAACAGACCGAAATAAACCACCAAAACCCGTTTTTTTAGACCCGCAAACCGAACCGGCCCACCCGAAAGGCCCTTTTTTAGCTACGGGCTGGGCGGGTTCGGTCGGCCAAAAAGGTTCTGGACAACCCTAGCAGCAACAAGGAGAGAAGGTGGAGCATTCCGTTCATGACCAAACAAATCTCACGAAATTTTGATTAATTCAAATTTACTTTCTCCTTCATCTCATTTCCCTCCATTTTTCTTCTTATGTTTCTTTCTGCATTTCCTATCACATGACCCATCATATCACTTATTTATCTTTCTTTTGTTCATATTTTATTTAAGGTGGAGGTGGATTCAAAATGTAAACATAATTTTTTCCAATCCCACGACTAAACCATGGGGCTGATTTTGTTTTTTTACTTTCTTGGGGATCCATTCGTTGGACATTTTCTCCTCCTAGCCCGAATTCAGCAGAGGGTCCCAAACCATTTCACTAAAAGGAGAAGAAAGCAGTAACAACAACAGTAAGACACAAGACACAACTCACCCATCCTTGAGCATTAAGTTTTTCTATAAATAGTCAACCTTCACCATTCCTTTGGAGGAGACCTAGCCGCCACATAAAGACTTCGTTTGTTAGAGTAGAGAGAGATAGAGAAGAAAGAGTAGAGAAGAAAGAATTTGAGTAAAGAGAAATATGTGAGAAATATAATAGATTTAAAGGTTGTTTGGCAGTGGCGGAACTAGGAAAAATAATATGAGGGGGCTAAAATAAAATATGAAACATAAATATATTATATTAATGATGTTGGAAATTTGCTAGTTCATTTTTTACAAATGTTTCTCTTGAAAAAACATATGAATTTGGCAAAATGGATGTATTATTAAAAAAAAACCTTATAAGAGAGTTTTGAACCACCAAGAAATATTTTAATCTTGAACTAATTAATTGTATAAAATTTATTAAGTATTAATAAGTGAATTTTTTTTTGTTACAATTAATAAGTGAATTTACATAATAGCAGAAAAAATAAATTTGTTAAAATGAAAGTAAGCAAAAAATGACATGGGGAGGATTTGAAGACACTACCTGATAGTCACAAAGCACAATTACCAACCACTGGAACAACACATATCATCTGATAAGACATGCATCGTCCTATATATATAACAAGTAAAACATGACTTTGGGGGGGCTGCAGCCCTCCCCTGTCTCAACGTGGCTCCGCCACTGTTGTTTGGTATGGTAGAGATAAATGAGAGAGAGAGAGAGAGAGATGAGAAATAATGAGGTGGAAGAAAAAGAAAAATTAACTTTGGATTAAAAAAACAATTTTTTACAAAAAAAGTGTCAGAATGCAGATAGTGGCGTAACTGCACAAGGCAACAATATATAAAATATAGTGGCGGTGAAACCGCCACAATTTCACAGAATACAAAAAAAAGTGGATAGGACGGTTTCTCTTCGCAAATTGCGAAGAGAACAAAAAGTGGAAATTTGGCACCTCTAACTCTTTCTCACCAAATAAGGTAACTTCTCCCACCCTCCGTCTATCTCTCTTCCTCTCATCTCTCGCAACCCTAACTCACTCCTACCAAACACGATGTAAGAGAGCTTTTCCAACCCTTAGCCATGGAACTCTTCCTTTATCCCAAAATCTTCTCATAAACCTTGAGCGTCCTTTCCCCAAAAACATATGTGGATACCCAGCTTTGTTCGGCCCAGTCTCTCTCACATAAGGGAAAATGAAGAAAATGCAAGAATAATTAACTTTTATCTTTTTTTTTTTGACAACAAAATATATATATAAATTGATAGTAAATAGAACTGGGAACATGCCCTCCCAGTTGGGGAAAGATCAAAGCAAAACAAAGGAAGCAAAAGCACAAAAGACATAAAAGGACATCAAAACAAGGCAAAAAGCAAAGGAAAAGGTAGTCCTAAAATGGACAGATCACGTCCAGATAGTTAGGAAAAGCTCTAACATCTAGCAAAAAGAAAAAAAGAAGAAAAGCTAAAAAGAAAGCTAGGAAAAAACACGATAGACACAACCAAGGTTCTAAATATCGGAACGATATCTTGATATCGTCCGATATGTTGCGGTAACGGCGAGGAACGTTACCGATACGGAACGATTTCTCGGTGCTATGCAGAATCACGTGTAACGGCCGCAACGTAACGGCGTATCGGCCGCAACAGAGGCGTTACAGAGCCTTGTAACGCCGTTACTGCCGTGACTTCTTCTTTTCCTCCAAAAAAACCCATTTTCAGAATTAATTTTAGAGAGAATCAGAGGAGAATCAAAGGAGAATTGGAGAATCTTGTACCAAATTTCAGCTTTTTCTTAGATTCAACTCAGAAACCTCTATCTTCCCTTCTTCCTGTGATCTCTTCCTCTTGCTCTCTGACTCTGAGACTTTGACTGTGAGAAGTGAGAACTGAGATGAGTTCGTCAGTTCGTGCTCCAAGCCTCCGACCGACCGGCGCAGCCGCGCTGCCACCCAAAACCACCGTACACTGTCCGCAACGCTCTCGTCTTCACGCTTCTCTTCTGTCTCTTCTTCACCCTTCAAGTTCAATCTCTTCAGATCTGTTGTTGTCTTCTCTCTGGCTTTTGGGTTTTTGTTGATCGTGTTTTGGAATGGGAGGAGAGTGGAAAGATTTTGATGTTTTTCTCTTAAAAAAATGTGGGGTCAGTTTTATTATTTATTTTATCATATTTTGATTTTCTGATTTCCCTAAAATTATGGCCATGATTTAGTTTTTCCCTTCCCTGGAATTGATTCTGAATTAATTTGTTTAATTGTTTAAAAGGGTGTTGGTTTGGGCTCATAACAGATTCGTTGAATGGGTTATATGGATTTAAAAAAAAAACTGAAATGGGTTATATTATATGTAGTTTTTTTTTATTTGATTATCTAGCTTTTTATTTGATTATCTAGCTTAATAGATCATATGATTCTTTTGAATGATTCTTATTGTTTGATTTATTTTAATGTATGAATTTTATTAAATATATTAGTAGCTACTAATTTATTCATATCAATCATTTTCTAATTATTTTCTTTACTTTTTGGCATCTTATGAAGATTTAAAATATATGTCATGAGTTTTTGTATAATGTAGATGTTACTATTATGATCAATAATATAGGTTATATAATAATATTTCTTTTTTCACATGATTTATGCATTTTAAACATAATTTGTGAAAATCTGAGAGTCATTCACACCGCAACAGGCGCAACACATACCGCAGCAACGATAATATCCGTTATCGTGAAATCCGTAACGCGACCGCGACTGTAACCGCGACCGATATTTAGAACCTTGGACACAACAATCCAGCAGTAGCATCACAAAGCGGTTGCACCCCAAATGAGATTGTCCTTCCCCGCACAAGGCTTCACAAACTAGTGCCAAAGACAGATTGTTAGCAGGCCCAAATAATCTATATCTTCTGGAGCAAATTCAACTTCCCTACAGCTGCTATAACCCACGGCAACTCAGTTGAGGAAAGCAAGACAGTAAACCCACATTAGGAGTCAACAAGACATGAGACAATCCATGGCATCCTCCTTCGTCCTCTCCTAATTTTAACCCGATACAATCTGGTCATTGAAGGACCATATTTCATGCTCTCTCCAACACCCGAATTTTGCTAAATAATCAGCAAGTGGATTAGATTCCCTATAAATGTGTTTGATTCCTATGCTGTCCACTTCCAAACAAAGAGCATCAATGAGGTTGAGGTCCTGGATTAGTTTCCAAGGTCTATTCTCTTGCTTGGAAATCCACCCTACAGCTAGTGTTGAGTCGCTTTCAATTAGAATATGTTGAATTTGGTGTTGTTTGCAGAAGATCAGTGCCTGAAGAATGGCTCTGACCTCCGCCTCGTAGGCCCAAAGCTCACCCATGGCCTTTGAGAAGACACCCAGAATTTGTCTCCTTGCATTCTTCAGAATTCCTCCCACACCACTTCTTTCTGGAGCCCCAATAGCTGATCCGTCGACATTGAATTTAAGAACTCCCTCAGGTGGAGGAGTCCACTCATTCTGTCTATTGCGAACTTTCACAGCTTTGAATCTAACTTCTCCAAAATTCTGCATGAAATCGTTGACAGAATAAGGGCAATCTTTCCATTTGGCTTTGACCCACCACACTATTCTTGAAACATGTAAGTCCCACACCAAATCCGCGGGGAACGCTTTATTATTGAACACTTGATCATTCCTGGCTAGCCAAATTGACCAGATCATCGCGTAAGGAATTAATTCCCACAATTGTGCATCAGATTTTCCACATAAACCCGGCCATTCTAGCATCAAGTTCTGCAAATTCTCCGGGCAACACCACATCAGGTCTTCCCTATTCACAACGCCGCACCAGAGTTGCCAAGTCAAGCTACAATGCAACATTAAGTGCATAGTGGGCTCGGCTACTAGCCCACACAAGCAACATCGACCTTTGTTTTCAATTATTAAACCTCTTTTCACTAGATTTTCCTTCACAGCGATCTTGTTTAATGTCGCTTTCCACAAGAAAACTGCAACCTTAGGCGGGATAACTTTGCGGACTCGATTGAGGATGGATATGCTCTCCTGATTAAGGGTCTTCTGTTCCAATAGGCTACATAGACCTTTTACCAAGTACAACCCTCGCTGATCTCCAAGCCAGATTATGTTATCATCGCCCGAGCAGGAGATGAAGGAATTAATTGTGGCATAAAAAGATATCTCCGCATCAACTTCCCACCCTACACAGGATCTTCTCAATTCAATTCTCCAAGACCACGCTCGGCCTACCCTCGAACCCATCTTACAAACATATGCATCTTTCCCTACTGCCAGGGCAAACATACGTGAAAGGTCTGGTGCAATGGTAATGTAGTCACCCATGGGTCCAGCCAGAACCGAACTTGATTGCCTTGTCCAACTTTGCAGTATAATTGATTTCTGAATTCCTTGGCAATGAGCGAGTCCTCTGACAAAGTTTTCAGTATATCTTGCCAAACAATGGAGCAACAACTGAATCTCTCTGCCACAAGATGCAACAGCAGGCATTTATATATCATTCCAGCCATATTTCAGACATACAACCTTTCTCCATAGAGCGTTCTGCTCACGCCCAAACCTCCAGGCCCATTTCAGGAGTAGTGCCTTGTTCTTCCAACCTAGAAATCCGAGTCCCAGGCCTCCCATTTGTTGATCTTTACAAATTTGTTCCCAAGCCACCCAACACACTTTCCTCCTTCCCTCGCTTGACCCCCATAAATACGATCTCATTAATTTCTCAAACTGTCCAATCACACCCACCGGTGCTTTGAAAATAGAAAGGTAGTAGACTGGAATTGCAGAAATAACATCCTTGAGAAGCACTAGTCTCCCGCTTAAAGAGAGGAATTTGGACCTCCATGGAGCCGTTCGAGTTCTCATCTTTTCGACTAGGGGCACCCACGGTTGTTTTCTCCTCGGAATACCCCCTAAGGGGACTCCTAAGTAATTGAATGGTAATGTGCCCACACTAACATCCACTAGAGCAGCTAGTTCTCTGACCTTTTCCTCTTCTACATTACAACCAATCAGTTGTTATTTGATGTAGTTAACCTTGAGTCCCGATGCCCAAAGGAAAATCTCCAAGGTGTCATTTATATGGCTCAGTTTGTAGGAATTTGCATCACATAAGATGAGGGTGTCGTCCGCGAATTGTAGGTGGTTGAGGAGAAGTCCCTCCCCTATTTTGAATCCACATTCCTGCGGCTCTTGCCCCAATAGATTTAGCATACAAGACAGTACATTGGCACAGATGTTGAAGAGCAGGGGGAGAGAGGATCCCCCTGTCTCAAACCTTTCTCTATCTCAAAGAAATATGTCGGGGATCCGTTTACAAGTACGACCAGGGACGCCGAGGATATACAGCCTCTTATCCAATTAAGCCACCGACTTCCGAACCCCATTGCCTTCATTGTGCCAAGTAAGAAGTCCCGCTCAACATTGTCGTAGGCCTTGGCAAGATCCAACTTCAACATAATCCCTCCTTCTTCTCTCTTCATCATCGCATCAGCTACTTCGTTTGCAATCATAATATAGTCCGCAATCTGTCGACCCCTCGTAAAAGCAAATTGGCTCTCAGATAGGATGCACAACATCACACTTTGAAGTCTGCTGGCTAGAACTTTGGCAATGATCTTATATATGCTCCCGATCAAGCTTATGGGGCGGAAATCGGAAGCTGAATCGGGGTTGTCAGTTTTAGGGATTAGCGCAATAAACGCTGAGTTTAACCCTCTCACCAATTTGCCATGTGAAAAGAAATCTTGGAAGACCTGCAGAATTTCCCCTTTAATCAAATGCCAAAATTTCTTGAAGAAGGTGATGTTGAAGCCGTCGGGCCCTAGAGCACGATTTCCATCACAATTTTGGAGAACCTCCCAGATTTCTTTTTCTGAAAACTCCTCTTCCAAAAGATTTTTGCTAGCAGTACTCAACTTCTGCAGATTCGGGAAATTAAATACCACTTTAGGTCTCCCTTCACTCTTGAAGAAACCTTGGAAATGTGAGAATATTGCCCTCTTAATTGTTACCGGGTCTTCTAGTGTTTCTCCATTATATATCAAATGGTTCAAGTTCTTGCTTGCATTTCGTACTTTGCAAACCTTATGGAAAAAACTGGAGTTCCTATCCCCTTCTTTAATCCAACGGATTCGGGATTTTTGTAACCATAAGCCTTATTGAATTTTGTACTCCTTCCACAGGTTGTTAAGAATGCCCAGCCTTTCCTTCCGAAGTTCAAAATTTACCCCTTCCAACTCCATTCTAGAAACCACTTCTTGCAAGCTCTCTTCTAGGCCTTTTATCTTCTCAGAACTCCAACACCCTCTCTTTTTCTTCCACTCTCTTATCTGACCACGTAGCCCTTTTAACTTGTGCATAAGAGCAAAGCTAGACCAGCCTTCTACCACAGCTGAGCACCACCACTCTTCCACCATCTTCTTAAACCCCTCCTCTTCCAACCAGTAATTATAAAAGCAAAATGGTTTAGGGCCAAAGTCATTTGACCCCAACGTGAGGGAAAACGGTCTGTGATCTGATATACCCCACTCCTCAGCGGATTGAGCAGCACCCTCAAATTGGATGATGGCTTCATCGCTAACAAGCCACCGGTCAATCCTGCTCCATAGGCCGTCATTTCTAGTACTGGTCCAGGTAAATTTCTCATTCGGCAATGGTAAATCGATTAGCTCATATGTTTCAACAAAATGTTTGAAGAAAGCGTCCCCAATTAAGTTGCTGTTAGTACCCAATCTCTCGCCATCATTCAACGTGGCATTGAAGTTGCCACCTATCACTATAACATCAGAAGCTGTAGTAATCTCCAATCTCAACTCAGCAAAGAATTCACCTCGGATTGACTCATCATTTGGCCCATATACATTTACAATCAAGCAGTTTACAAGACCAGTAGAGAAGCTTAATTACCTTTAAGAGCAGGAACCTCTAATTTCTAACTACTCTATTCACAGTGAGATAGTTTCGTTTCCAGAGCGTAGCCAATCCTCCCGCTGACCCCTCCGCTGGTACCGCAATAACTTCCATATTTAGGGAATCAGCCCAGCTTTGAAGTAATTTTTCTCTGTGCACATCTAGCTTTTTTTCCTGCAGTAATATTGGTTCAGGTTTCAATTTACCTAGAGACTTTTTTATAATCAACCTCCTCGAAGCCTGGCAAAGGCCACGGACATTCCAGGATACCCAAGTCTTCACCAATCTCCCCATATATATGTTTATCTTCAGGACCTGGAGCTTGTATTTGGGCAGCAATACTCTTCAAAGCCGATTCCTCACTACAATCACAGGACATTCCCATCCGCTGGCCCATCAATAAAGCTCTTCTGGCTCTTGTCATGGCCCCATCAGACTCCTGGTGCTCCACGGGTAAAAGGATCAGTTGGTTTTGAATTAAACCCATGTAACGCCTCGATTTCTCGAGTGTTACTCAGTAACTAATTAACCCATTTTCGTAAAGAGTTTTCGTCGATTCACTTATTAATCTTCAATTAATGACAAACCTCTCATTTTACGAAAACTCTTGAAACATAACCTTTCCAAAAACACGCGGAAGTAACCAACATCGTAAAACTTTTTAAATAACCAACTGTAAAGAGTACGAATCAAAGGCCTGAATGAAAATAAAGATTACATCAAAACTTGTTCATTCGAATTTAAGCAATAAAATTGTTCGATACCAACACTTCGGAAACTCTCAACCCCAACAGAAAACAAAAGACTCTCAACCCAAACCCTATTCCTTAGCCTCCTCCTCTTCCTCTGAAGTGTAGTCGTCCTCCGGTATTGGCACGTCACGTAGCATCAACTCCCAAGAATGAGTCATCGCCATTATCTTCACGACCATCTACCCCCCCCAAATAAACACATAGCAAACAAGCAGGGTCAGGTCCAACAAAAAGAATGATAATGACAAAATCAACAACAACATATATAATATAAGTACATTATATGTCTTTTATGGGAAAGAGTCAGTTACTAACGGAATCTCACTTCACACAACCCGCCAAACACTTCCATGGCCATCTTCGTGCTTCCGCAGAGGCACGGTAATCACGGTGACCGCAGTCAACCAAACACGTGGAGCCGCAATGATCCACAAAATTCACGGTGACCGCAGTCAACCAAACACGTGGAGCCGCAATGATCCACAAAAATCACGGGTGACCGCAGTCGACCCAAAATCTCCCTCGCGTGCAAGCCCATCGTTCTCATGGACCATAGTCTACCCGACCTATGTCCGTAAATTAATTAATTTCACTTGCAAGCGAGTCACAACAATATTAGTTCTTTTTCTCTTTGTTCTTAAGGCTCTAAGTCAGTCACCCTAAGTCTTTAGCTTAACCACACACATTAAATAGCACCATTCACGATAACAAGGGAATTACAGCTAGGTGAGCGACCCTTGTTACCAATAATCACAACTCATGCACCTTGAATCGTAGAAAGATCATCAAGTGATGTATCTTAAGACTTGTGCATCAAACGGTAGAAAAGAATTTACCGAACCCCCAAAAGTAGGGTTCGGCCGAACCTAAAGGAAGCCCTTAGGGTTTTCAAAAACATTTCTTTTCCTTCCCTTTGATCACATGTGTCCAAGTACAGCCCAAACAACACATTAGTCATACAAGATTTCAGCTTTCATCATCACACAACATCAAGTTATGGCAAGTACTTCACTTAGCAAATTTTGCAAGCATGCATACAAATTTTCATGGCATCAAGACCTCAACAAGGATTTAAATCCACAATTTCATGCATCATAATTTACCATAAATTGTCCCAACGAGAACTCATACGATATGAACATGAAAACGGAAGAAAAAGTGGTCCAATACCCCTAAATTGGGTTCGGCCAAGCCAAGTTTTAGACCTTAGGGTTTTGCAAATTTTTTTCTTTCTTCCTTTTCATATTCACAAGCATAATATAGTCCCCAAACACCATCATATTCTCCCAGAAATTCCAGAACTCAAGTTTTCACATTGATCATGTTAGGAACACACATTCCATGAACCAAAATTAGCAAGTAAGCATGTGATCGTGTCATAGAAACATTGGACAGTAGAAACATGTCAAACAAGGCTTTGGAAGCATGAATTTCACTGCATAAAACGCAGAAACAAAAACACTCAGCCCTAACCTCATGAAATCGCATAGCAAGAATCACAATTTTTCAAGAAAGCTCATGTTATGACCTTATCCTACCCAAAAGATCCTAAGACCAGCCCTTACCTTGGGTTTTGGTCTGGAAAAAGAGGAGAATAATGAAGATTGAAATAGCTTTCCTTGCTGACCAAGTCTCCCTCTCTCCCAAACAGCTCTCTCTCTCGCGCACGGTCCGATGGTGGTGGCAAGGCTAGGAGCGGCGGCGGTTCAAGGGTGCAAAGGAAGGCTCTCTCACTCTTTTCTCTCCTGAGTTTTTCACGTAAGAGGTATCCAACTTCTGTTTTCAGAACAGAATGAGAAAAGAATTCTTTTCCCCCCCCTCCAAACCCTAAGCAGCTCGCGCCCCACCCTCCATCACTTGGGCTAGGGTTTTGTTTTTCCACAAGCCCGACCCAAGTCCAACCTTAACCCACCAGTCTAATTACCTAATCAGACCTGAAACTTACTAAAACCTAAGCCCTCAAAGGTAAATTCATAATTAAATACGGACTTAGAAGAAAAACAATGCAATAATTCTGCTGGCACTGTACAGCCGGAACTGCGTTCACTAAAACGGGGATATCTGGAGCTACAGATATCGGATCGACGCGAAACCACTTGGAGAATTTTCTAGACTTGAAGGGCTACAACTCTCATGAAGGAAGTTTTCCCAAATGAAGTCGTTAAGACCCTCTAAAAATTCACACAAGTTGACAGTTCTAATCTGCCAGTTATCAAACATAGCCAAAAACTTCAATTTTATTCAAACTTCCATAAAATTTGTTCCAAGTTGAACTTAGGGCCTTACAATACCACCCCCCTTAAAATAGTTTCGCCCTCGAAACTTAAGGGTTTACAAATAAATCGGGGTGTGATTCCCGCATCTTATCCTCTAACTCCCAGGTCGCGTCACCAGTCTCTTGGTTCCACACGACCTTCACTAAAGGCACCTCCTTGTTTCTTAAGCGCCTTACACTTCGGTCGACGATCTTGATGGGCGGAACCTCCATTGTCAGATCATCTCTCAGCTGTATGTCGTCTGGCGTAATCACATGCGAATCATCTGCCATGTACTTTCGCAACTGCGACACATGAAGAACGTCATGGATGTTGGATAGAAATGGTGGTAGGGCGATCCTGTACGCCACCGGTCCAACTCGCTCCGTGATCTGGTACGGCCCAATAAACTTCGGAGTAAGCTTCTTGGACTTGATTTCCCTTCCGACACCTGTCATCGGGGTAACCCGCAAGAAGACATGGTCTCCGGCCTGAAATTCCAACTCCTTTCGTCGGTTGTCGGCGTAACTCTTTTGGCGACTCTGCGCGGTTCTCATCTTTTCCTAAATTCTCCTGACTTCCTCGGTGGTCTGTTGCACCAAATCCGGGCCAATCACCAAATTTTCTCCATCTTGATGCCAGCATAAGGGCGTACGACACCTCCGACCGTACAAAGCTTCGTAAGGTGCCATGCCGATGCTCGCATGGAAACTATTGTTGTAAGTGAATTCGATCAATGGCAGCATCTCATCCCAACTGCCCTTGTGATCCAACACACAGGCCCGTAGCAAATCTTCCAGCGACTGGATTGTCCTCTCTGTCTGCCCATCGGTTTGGGGATGATAGGCAGAGCTCAACCTCAACTTAGTTCCGAGGGCCTGCTGCAAGGCTCCCCAAAAGTGAGAGGTAAACCTCGGATCTCTGTCTGACACGATGCTGGTCGGTACACCATGTAGACGCACAACCTCAGCCACATAAATCTCTGCCAATTTCTCCACCTTGTACTTCAGGTTGATCGGGATAAAATGAGCGGTCTTTGTCAAACGATCAACAACAACCCAAATTGCATCGAACTTCCTCCGAGTTAAAGGTAACGCCGTCACGAAGTCCATAGAAATACTGTCCCACTTCCACTCTGGGACATCTAGTGGTTGCAGCTTCCCTGCGGGCTTCTGATGCTCTACCTTCGCCTTCTGACATGTCAGGCAAGTAGAAACATACTCAGCAACCTGCTTCTTCATCCCAGGCCACCAGAAGTGAAGTTTCAAGTCCTGATACATCTTGTTCATGCCGGGATGGATACTCAGTCTACTCTTGTGTCCTTCATCCAGGATCAATCTTCTCATCTCTGCATCGTCAGGCACACATATCCGTCCCTTGCATCGCAGAATATTGTCATTCCCAATAGAGAACTCTGGTGCCTTTCCCTGAGTCACACGGTCTCGCCACTCAGCTATCCCTTCATCAGTCTCTTGTCTAGACTTGATCTCTTCCAAAAGTCCAC
Source organism: Lotus japonicus (assembly GCF_012489685.1). Taxonomy (NCBI): domain Eukaryota; kingdom Viridiplantae; phylum Streptophyta; class Magnoliopsida; order Fabales; family Fabaceae; genus Lotus; species Lotus japonicus. The sequence continues at coordinate 17,045,966 of NC_080045.1, forward strand.
TTGACACCGTCACCATTCCGAAACTCAGCCTTCCTGGTGCGAGCTTAACGTCCAAGCTCAGATCTCGGAAAGCCTCCAACAGTTCTAACTCCTTGACCATCATTGAGGACACATGTATAGCCTTCCGGCTGAGAGCGTCGGCTACGACATTGCTTTTCCCCGGGTGGTACTGTAGAGTGAACTCATAGTCCTGAAGGAATTTCATCCACCTCCGCTGCCTCATGTTCAGATCCTTCTGATCAAATAAGTACTTTAAACTCTTATGATCGCTATAGATCGTGAACGTACTGCCATAAAGATAGTGTCTCCAAATCTTGAGAGCATAAACTATGGCAGCCAACTCCATGTCATGTGTAGGGTAGTTCTTCTCATGAGTCTTCAATTGCCTTGAAGCATAAGCAATTGCTTTCTTATCTTGCATCATTACACACCCCAAACCATTGTGCGACGCATCACAATACACGTCATAAGGTTCTCCTTCCTTAGGTAAAGCTAGTATGGGTGCGGTGGTCAGCCGCTTCTTCAACTCCTGGAAACTAGCCTCACACTTCTCCGTCCACGCAAACGGTTGATTCTTCTTTGTCAACTGGGTCAACGGCGAAGTCAACTTTGCGTAATCTTTGACGAATCGCCTATAGTAGCCTGCAAGCCCGACAAAACTTCTGATGTCGCTTGCTGTCTTTGGTTGCTCCCATGACAGAATCGTCTCGATCTTGCTAGGGTCAACAGCCACACCCTGACTTGATATGACATGACCTAGGAACTTCACCTCTTCCATCCAGAATTCACACTTCGAGCCGTTAGCATATAGCTCCTTCTCCCGCAATACTCCTAGCACTTGACGCAAATGCTCTTCGTGTTCTTCCTTACTCTTCGAGTAAATCAAAATATCATCAATGAACACGACCACGAACTTGTCCAGGAATGGCCTGAACACTCTGTTCATGTAGTCCATAAACACTGCGGGTGCATTAGTAACCCCAAACGGCATCACAAGATATTCATAATGCCCGTATCGGGTCCTGAATGCGGTCTTCTGGATGTCCGATTCCTTGACTCGGATCTGATGGTATCCCGACTTAAGGTCTACCTTCGAGAAGATCACCGCTCCTCTAAGTTGATCCATCAAGTCGTCTATTCGAGGCATCGGATAACGGTTCTTCACTGTCACCTTATTCAGCTGCCGGTAATCCACACACAATCTGGACTTCCCATCCTTCTTCTTTACCAATAGCACAGGTGCACATAAACGCACACAGGCGTACACCTTGGGGCGCAAAAGGGATTCCAAAGCTCACTCTTCCTTCGATTGACATTCCATCAAACGATCTCATAGTTCAAACATCTTAATATAATCAAACACTTAGTCTCAAGTATCACGGCAATGATACTAACTACAGACAATCTCACAGCCAAGCAAACATCTTAGCAAACAAGTCTACCCAATCTCACCGCGAAGCTTTGAAAACATCTTTATCAAAAATAAAAACACCAACGAGTTCGGAAACTCGTAAACCCAAAACCCTTAGTGCTCTGGTTTCTCAACCAGGCTCTGATACCACAATGTAACGCCCCGATTTCTCGAGTGTTACTCAGTAACTAATTAACCCATTTTCGTAAAGAGTTTTCGTCGATTCACTTATTAATCTTCAATTAATGACAAACCTCTCATTTTACGAAAACTCTTGAAACATAACCTTTCCAAAAACACGCGGAAGTAACCAACATCGTAAAACTTTTTAAATAACCAACTGTAAAGAGTACGAATCAAAGGCCTGAATGAAAATAAAGATTACATCAAAACTTGTTCATTCGAATTTAAGCAATAAAATTGTTCGATACCAACACTTCGGAAACTCTCAACCCCAACAGAAAACAAAAGACTCTCAACCCAAACCCTATTCCTTAGCCTCCTCCTCTTCCTCTGAAGTGTAGTCGTCCTCCGGTATTGGCACGTCACGTAGCATCAACTCCCAAGAATGAGTCATCGCCATTATCTTCACGACCATCTACCCCCCCCAAATAAACACATAGCAAACAAGCAGGGTCAGGTCCAACAAAAAGAATGATAATGACAAAATCAACAACAACATATATAATATAAGTACATTATATGTCTTTTATGGGAAAGAGTCAGTTACTAACGGAATCTCACTTCACACAACCCGCCAAACACTTCCATGGCCATCTTCGTGCTTCCGCAGAGGCACGGTAATCACGGTGACCGCAGTCAACCAAACACGTGGAGCCGCAATGATCCACAAAATTCACGGTGACCGCAGTCAACCAAACACGTGGAGCCGCAATGATCCACAAAAATCACGGGTGACCGCAGTCGACCCAAAATCTCCCTCGCGTGCAAGCCCATCGTTCTCATGGACCATAGTCTACCCGACCTATGTCCGTAAATTAATTAATTTCACTTGCAAGCGAGTCACAACAATATTAGTTCTTTTTCTCTTTGTTCTTAAGGCTCTAAGTCAGTCACCCTAAGTCTTTAGCTTAACCACACACATTAAATAGCACCATTCACGATAACAAGGGAATTACAGCTAGGTGAGCGACCCTTGTTACCAATAATCACAACTCATGCACCTTGAATCGTAGAAAGATCATCAAGTGATGTATCTTAAGACTTGTGCATCAAACGGTAGAAAAGAATTTACCGAACCCCCAAAAGTAGGGTTCGGCCGAACCTAAAGGAAGCCCTTAGGGTTTTCAAAAACATTTCTTTTCCTTCCCTTTGATCACATGTGTCCAAGTACAGCCCAAACAACACATTAGTCATACAAGATTTCAGCTTTCATCATCACACAACATCAAGTTATGGCAAGTACTTCACTTAGCAAATTTTGCAAGCATGCATACAAATTTTCATGGCATCAAGACCTCAACAAGGATTTAAATCCACAATTTCATGCATCATAATTTACCATAAATTGTCCCAACGAGAACTCATACGATATGAACATGAAAACGGAAGAAAAAGTGGTCCAATACCCCTAAATTGGGTTCGGCCAAGCCAAGTTTTAGACCTTAGGGTTTTGCAAATTTTTTTCTTTCTTCCTTTTCATATTCACAAGCATAATATAGTCCCCAAACACCATCATATTCTCCCAGAAATTCCAGAACTCAAGTTTTCACATTGATCATGTTAGGAACACACATTCCATGAACCAAAATTAGCAAGTAAGCATGTGATCGTGTCATAGAAACATTGGACAGTAGAAACATGTCAAACAAGGCTTTGGAAGCATGAATTTCACTGCATAAAACGCAGAAACAAAAACACTCAGCCCTAACCTCATGAAATCGCATAGCAAGAATCACAATTTTTCAAGAAAGCTCATGTTATGACCTTATCCTACCCAAAAGATCCTAAGACCAGCCCTTAACTTGGGTTTTGGTCTGGAAAAAGAGGAGAATAATGAAGGTTGAAATAGCTTTCCTTGCTGACCAAGTCTCCCTCTCTCCCAAACAGCTCTCTCTCTCGCGCACGGTCCTCTCTCTCTCGCGCACGGTCCGACGGTGGTGGCAAGGCTAGGAGCGGCGGCGGTTCAAGGGTGCAAAGGAAGGCTCTCTCACTCTTTTCTCTCCTGAGTTTTTCACGTAAGAGGTATCCAACTTCTGTTTTCAGAACAGAATGAGAAAAGAATTCTTTTCCCCCCCCCCTCCAAACCCTAAGCAGCTCGCGCCCCACCCTCCATCACTTGGGCTAGGGTTTTGTTTTTCCACAAGCCCGACCCAAGTCCAACCTTAACCCACCAGTCTAATTACCTAATCAGACTTGAAACTTACTAAAACCTAAGCCCTCAAAGGTAAATTCATAATTAAATACAGACTTAGAAGAAAAACAATGCAATAATTCTGCTGGCACTGTACAGCCGGAACTGCGTTCACTAAAACGGGGATATCTGGAGCTACAGATATCGGATCGACGCGAAACCACTTGGAGAATTTTCTAGACTTGAAGGGCTACAACTCTCATGAAGGAAGTTTTCCCAAATGAAGTCGTTAAGACCCTCTAAAAATTCACACAAGTTGACAGTTCTAATCTGCCAGTTATCAAACATAGCCAAAAACTTCAATTTTATTCAAACTTCCATAAAATTTGTTCCAAGTTGAACTTAGGGCCTTACAACCCACGTCCTCACTGTTGGCTTCAGTCCCTATAGCTACCTTAGAACCTTTCAGTGGCCGCTTATTGCGGCTACCCTTGGGTCTCCCTCTAGGCTTATGTTGTGGACCTGGCGTTAGCACTTCTGACCCTTGTGTTCCAATCGCTGGTGCACCCTGCTCTGTCACCGTGCAAACAGTGGGTGTAGTTAATGTAGAAGCTGCGATTTCAAAGGTAGGAGGAACCACCGAAGCTCTCACTATATCCAAAGGTGTAGCAGGAAGGATAGAATCCTCGGAAGAGATTTGAGGTTCAATGGTTGATTCTCTGGGTCCCATAGTAGCCTTTTCATACCCGTTTTTGGTCCAAACCATTGACCTGGCCTGATTTTGTTGGTGCTTGTCTCTGACCTAAACATATGAGGTGTATGCTGGGTCCCAAAAATTTCCTTTTGGTTTCTCCCATTCGATAAGCCCGGGGCTCAAATGGGCCATCATTTTGTTTGCTGGCCCAACTCTTTTTCTGGGGGTTACGTTAGCTTTTGACTCCTCCTCCTCTATTGCTTGCATGTTCCCCGACGGTCTCTCGCTTGTATTCCTCAAAGTGGGTAAATCTGTTACCACCATCCTTGAAATCCTCTGACACTGAGCTCCTCTTATGAGCAACCTGAGCCAATCAGGGTTGTCACATGTGCTAGGTAGCCATCTTGGGATATCAAAATCTCTCAAATTCGCCAGCGTAGTGACCTCCTTTCCTATCAATCGAATAAGAGCCAGATTAACTGAGTCAATGAGTATTCTCACGTCCCTTTCCCGACCTGGTATTAATTTGAAAACCATGCCAAAGAAGGAAAGTTGACTTTCGTCAGCTCTGAACACTACTGAAGAGTGTCTCCTGGGGATTACTGACAAGGTACTGTCATGTTCCTCAGCTGGCTCCGACTCGATTGTGTCTTCGAGGTTCCCTGAGTCGGCGCCGGTACAGTCGCAAACTGCATCTATTTCCCTCACCTTATTGGCTTTGAGGTTCCCTGAGTCGGTGTCGGAGCTGGCTGTTTTGGTGACCTCTGTATCGTCTGAGTCCAAAGTACGCTTTCCGCCATCATGCTCCGCTTGGGACGAGGAGGTAGTATACCCCGACTCCACCGCATTATACAGAGGATATTCTTGACCTTGGTCAATGTTATCCACTTCCACCCGAATTGTCACCACCTCATCATCCACCATAACCTTCATGAGCTTACTTTGTATATGTGGGCTGGTAGTAGCAATCAATATCCTCGCAATATCATAGCGACTTCGAGCTTCTGTTTCTTTGTCCAGACAAACAAGCTCACCCATGACCCCAACTACATTTGCAAAGAAATTATAGTTCCAAGCAATGAGGGGTACATGTTTGATTCTCAACCAGATCAAATGTCTTCTCGCCGTCGACCTGCTTGTTGCTGCTTGGAAACCTTCGAATTTTTGTCCCAGGATGTCACCTCATTTGGCAAGGAACCCCATCATTGAGTCTTTATCCGGGAACTCCATGGCTACTTCGTTGGCCCCAAAAGGTATCACGAGGGTTGTAGATAAACCTTTCGAGATTAAGAAGTTTTTTAAGGCCTCAAGGTTCTGAAAACCTTTGAGGATGCCGATGACTATTCTTCCCACTCTCTCATGTTCGGCAGTTCGCGTCATATACATGACATCGAAGTCGGATTTAGGTCTCCCTGGGTTCTGATGAAGCTCTGTTTTTCCACCCCTCCTGGGCTTTGATCTCCACCGACCACTCTGTCTCCTATTCTTCTCCATCCTTGAGAACAACAGACCTTGCGTTTCCTCCTACTTCCGCACCTTACTCCTTTCAGGTCCTACTCCTTTACCATCGCTCTGAAGTGGAAATCTTGCCTCCTTTACTTGTATTAGAGCACCATTTAAATAAGCTCTGTTCTTCAGTGCAATTAGTCCTTCTCGCTTCTCCTGAAATCTAACGAATCCGAATTTGGTTCTTCTATGCTTTCTCCTTGTCTTCTGGACATATACTCCATCCAATTTTCCCAATCCATTGAAAGCTTTCCTGACTTGGGCGTATGTGGTATCCTCAGGTAAACCATCAACAAATAGAGTTAGTTGTGATGTATCTCCTAAAGCCCTCGGCACTGGACTACTGACTTTCTTTCTATGCTCCTCTACTGGTAGCCATCTCCAGCTTCTGTCCTCCTTACACCGCCAGTAGTTCCCGCCGCTCATCCTAGAGAGAAGGGAGAACTTCTCTCCCTTCTCTCTCTATTTACAACGTCCTTCATTCCCTTAACTTTTATCTTCTTACAAATAAAATCGAAAAATTTATTGAAAAGTAATACAACTTTAAAGTAGCAAAATCCAAATATAATTATATTGGTTTATTGGGACTTATAAGTTCTGTCCCAATAGCCCATACATAACATCACCATGCTTGCTATCGGGCGGTCTCTGCCTAGTCTTTACACGCTAGCCCATTTACCTACCTTCTATATGTCTCGCCAACCTGGTGGTCGAGTCCACTGGCTGAGCAACATGGGTGGGACCCCTATAATGGTGAGGGGTCTCGCCCAGTTCACATTTATAAAAAATTGAACTACATAACTGTGACGACTCTATAAAAAGAACATGTAGGCTGTGATCTAATTCCCATAATGCACCCCAAATAATTATTTATAAAATCTTCCCAATGGTTATCGTCTAATGATGTCTTATAACAGGCGTTGTAGGGTGCTAGTACCTTCAAATGTATGCAATCACAAAATTAGACGAAAATGACTCTCAGATCTAGTTCTCGTCTTTTTTATTTTGTCTTTTTGGGGTTTCAAATGTATGCAATCATAAAATCATTCGTGGCGACTTTATGTAATTATGTGCTATATTTGTTTTTATGTGTTGTCTCCACTGCAACACCGACACTGTCATGAAGTCAAATGTCACCCCTTTACTAAAATAAAAATATTCTAGTGACATTTTTTTATAAGCAAATGTTAGTTGTTATAAATGTTAGTAAATTAATCCATCCTCCAGATTCGAACCCTCGACCTTCAACCTTTATCCCACCCAACCCTTATATCCCAAACTCTTACCACTTGAGCTATCCTTCGGAGACATTCTAGTGGCATGTGACTTTTGGTTTCACCGATCTTGTATTTCAATTTACTAGGCTTTAAATTTTTTTGAAACTTTTCGACATGTGTTCCTCTTTAGAATCTATCAATGATAAAATTACTTCATTAATATATTAATTATTAATAATGACTTAAAATTGTAATATATTAATTATTAATAATGACTTAAAAATTGTAGTATATAATTAGTGTCCATAAATTTATTAAAATATTAAGAATAAATAAATATTATATCTATATATGTTATAAAATTAACATGAGGAAATGGTAATGAAATAAATAGTTATTAAAATTTATAATTAAATAAAAATAATTTAATTAGAACAAAAATAATTAGTATTAAATTGATTAAAATGTTTAACATCTCTTAACCATCTTTACTAAATCTAAATATTAAAACTATTTCAACAATATTTGATAATAATATATGTGTATATATGTTGGGGGTAGGGGGATTTATGTTAAGAAAAACTAGATACATGGTATGTTTAATAAATAAAATAAAATTATAAATTCCAATATTATATTAAAAACCCTCAAAACATGTATCTCATTAGCAAAATATAATTGGCAATATTCTATATAACCAATTTTTTACAATTCATTAATCAATATAAATATATAATAATTTCAATTGTTACATGTTAATTATTAATATAGTACATTGTAGGTATATTAAATGTAAAATTAACTTTTCCAATATTCTATAGAAATACATTTTAACAAATCATTCAATATCCATATAATAATTTCAATTATTAGATGCTCTAATTATTAACATAGAAAATGGTATGTATATTAAATGTAAAATTAACATAAATAATAAATTAAATTATTTAATCTTGAAATATATATTACATTAATATAATAAAATAGATAATATACTATAGAAGTATTTTATTACAATTCATTCAATATATATATTTTTTAGAAAGCATAAAGATATATTAAAAAAGCTTTGGGAACAAAGCTCAAAAGAGTACAGGGCAAAAAGGTGATTAGTGAAACAAAAAAGCTAATCACCTAACATTGAAGCGTCAACCCCAAAAAACCATGTAACAATCATTCAATATATATATATATATATACTAATTTAAATTATTAAATTCTATAATTATTAATATAGTACATGGTATGCTGATTAAATGAAAAGCTAATTTAAATAATAAATTATAATATTAAATTAGAAAACATCAAAAACATATTACACTAATCAAATACAATACATGATATTCTATACTAGAATTTTTTTACTATTCATTGAATATCAATATAATAATTTCAATTATTAGATGCTATAAAAAATATAAGCATACATAGATATGTATAGATATGTTAAAAACACACAACCCTACACGAAAAGAAGAGGAAATGGTATGTTTATTAAATGTAAAATTAACTTAAATAATAAATTCCAAAATTGAGTTATTCAACCTTGAAAAATATACTAGTATTAAAGTAGACAGTTAAAATAGAAAATATGCTATAGAAGTATTATATCTTTTGCTTTTAAAAAATACGTATTTTCCCAAAAATCATTTAATATAATTAAAAAATTTAATTACTAAATTATATAATTATTAATAATTTAATGTAGTACATGGTATGTTTATTAAATGAAAAAATAATTTAAATAATTGAACCCAATATTACATTAGTCAACCTCAAAAAATATATTATATTAATTAAATACAACAAATAATATTCTATAAAATTATTTAGTAACAATTCATTCAATATCCAAATAATAATTCAGACGAATTGAACCTTGAATTGGTACCCATATGAATGTGATAGTTTGGGGGTTGATGTATAAATGGTGTGAATCGATATTGGTTAGACATGCTCACTACTGAATTCAAGAGATAAATTTGTATTGTAAAAACTCTCATTTCATCGCGATTCACTTTGTGAACAAATAGTCAAATACTATAGTCATGGCACCTAGCACAGACAGGCTCAGTTCATTGCCTCACTCTTTACTCTCCACCATTGTGTCCTTGATACCGTTCAAGGAAGCTGTAAGAACATCAATCCTCTCTAAAAGTTGGATAGACATTTTTAAGTCTACATCCAACATAGAATTTGATGAAGTGTCTTTTGTGAAATTTGGTCAAACAGATCAAGTCAAACAAGCCCAAAGAAAGGCCTTTATGGAGTTTGTGACACTTTGGATGGCTAATCACACAGAAACTATTGTGGATAAGTTCTCTTTGAGATTATCATTTCTTGGAAAAGCTAAGAGGGTTGTGATAAAATGTATTACCTTTGCCACAAAGCACGAGGTTAAGGAGTTGGAGTTGGACTTTTCTGACCCAACGTTTGATTGTTATTTTACTACAAATTATACTAAGCATGATGCCTTGTTTGAATTGCCAACACATGTTTATGGTCACACTTCCCTTGAATCTTTGAAGTTGTTTTCCTGCACCTTTATTGAAACTCGGTTCTTTAACTTTCATGCACTCAAAGAAATTTCTTTGGGTTGGATGGAAGTGAAACTTAATACTATTAAGACCTTGTTGTCTAATTGTGAGGCGCTTGAGAGCTTAAGTCTCAAGAGGTGTTGGAATTTTGATGACTTTAATATAGGGGAGGAGAACCTAAGGTTGAGAAAGTTGATCGTGGACAGGTGCATGTTTAGATCTGATAGTCGTTATTTTATAGTAAATGCTCCAAACTTGAGATATTTCTATTATTCTGGGTTGAATAACGACTTTTTGGTCATGGACATACGTTCCCTTGTGATGGAAGAGGAAGTTCTTGACTTCTGCATTGAGTTACAAGAACATGTTCTATTTCTTTACAAACTAGTGAAAGATATCTCTTACGGTAGTACTTTAACTGTGTGCAATTACTTCCTTCAGGTATGTTTTATCTTTTTTTTTGTTATATATCTAATTTTAAGTTTGATTTTACTATATATATATATATTTATATTAATATTTTGTAATGATCTTATATATAAAGGTTGTTCCCATTGGAGGTTGCCTGCTCCGAATGCCACGTAGCTCAAATGTGAGAAGTTTGATAATGGAGACCTCTTTGGATCAAAATGAGTTTTTAGGAATCACGTTCTTACTTAATAGTTGCTCTGAATTGGAGCGTCTCACTATCAAATTAGGTCTCCCAAAAAAATATTTTGTGAGTATTTACATCCATAGAATACAATTTATTTTCCTTTATGTATGTCGAGAAGTTGAAAAATGGGTGGAAGAAAAAAAAGTATATTAAGTAAAATCAATAATGTGTAATTGGGGAACATGATAATGCAAAATTTTAAGCGGAACAAATACAATAGGTTAATACCATTTTATTAAAAAAAAATCGCATACAAACCCATTGTCCATTTTTATGTTTGGTCGCATCCTTTATGTGTACGCTTAAGTAGCTAACTTTTTACTGTTCACATTGTAGGATTATGAGTTACCTGACAACTTTAACTTTGAGAGGTTTTGGATTGATCATACAAGGGCTTATAATTGCATGATATATGCTCTTAGAGAGGTGGAGATTAAGGACTTCAAGGGATCAATGAATGAGATTCGTCTAATTACCTATTTCATCACTGATGGAAAAGTCTTGAGAAAGATTACCATCAACATATTGAAGGATGATGTTGCTGATCAAGATGAGAGCATGGATTCTTACTGCCGTAAGATGATTGAAACGTTAGTGTCTCAAAGAGCTTCAAGAGATCTACAGATTTCTATTTGTTAGTGTTTTAAAATTCTCTAGAATTAAAAATGCTAGAAATTTAGTTGAATTAATTAAATTTCATGGATTAAGAATATTCCTTGTTTGGAAACAATAATTGGATTCTTTCGTTTGAAAATTTTATTCTTTTTATGAATTAATTTAATTTCCTTATTTTATAAAATTTAAATTTAGATAAGTTACCAAATGTTTTCAATTATAGTAGAATTTTTAGGATATTTATAAAATTATATGAGGTATTTAATTTTCATGTGAAATTAATAATTATATAATTTAGAATAACTTTTTTAAGGATGCATATTTTTAATTAGATTAATTGAACTTAATTAGTCATAAAACTTAACTAATGTAATTGGTTTAAAATAACTTAATTCATTTTTAATAATTTTAAATTAAATAATTGAATTTAATCATATCAGCCATGAGTACAAAAATCAAATTAGACTTAAAATATTTTCATAGACAAGAATGATGAAATGAAGAAAATTATTAGCGAGACATGAGAGGATTATGAAATTCTTTCTTTGTTTGAAATCACACACTTATGAGAAACATTGTTTTGAAAACCAATTCAAACCGGACTGGCCCGTCTGCCTAGTTTGGTCAGCAACTTATCAAGTGGTTGGTTCATTTAAAGGAGAAATTGATAGATCTTATAATTGGTCGAACGTAGTCCAAATAGGTCTAAACTGGTTTGAATTGACATGTTTGACTATAAAAAAAATGTATATATTCCAAAAGGAAAAATATTTTTATTTAAATTAATAGAAATATAATTTATTCAAATAAATGTCTAACATAGATTTAGAATACGACCACATACATGGATTATTATTTTTGTCTTTTTTTTATCATATAAAATATACATTATGATGATTTATGTCATTTTAAATTGAATTTGACCTATTTTTTTTTAACATTTTTATCACTTAAAATATACATTATGATGATTTATGTCATTTTAATTTAATTTGTTTCATTTTTAACACTTTAAAATATAAAATTTATGTCCTTTTTTATCTCATAAAATATATGCTATAGATTACTAATTACACAAAAAAATCTTACTGATAAGTCCTCTTAGAAATTATTCATTCCTGAAAAAGTTAAGAGGGTTGTGAAAAAACACATCACCTTTTATACAAAACACGAGGTGAAGGAGTTGAAGTTGGACTATTGTGATTCAACATTGGATTATTATTTTACTACTAATTATAGGCAGCACATGTTTATGGGCATCCACGAATCTTTAAAATTGTTTTCATAAAGACTTTTTAAGGCTGACTTGCTTACCTTTTTTTTTGTTACAAAGCAAAACTAGCGAAATTGAACTAAAACATCCTGACAAAGAACAGGAACAACAAAAGAGAGAGGTAGACGCCAAATCTTCACATCCCCACCATCGCGCACCGCAAACTTGGCTAACGCATTGGTCACCATATTGTCCTCTCGACTCTCGAGGTATATGAATGAGAGTCACTTGCCAAGGCCGGTCCATGACTTGCTTACCTTTAATGTCATGTGAATGAACCTAACATCTAAAAACATCCAAACTAAAGTTCACTTGAGCAAAATATTGAAAGAAATATTAATTATGAATTTGTCCCCGAATGACAACTCAAGTAGTAAGAGCTATGAGACATATGAGTTGGGTTGGGGAGGTCCATGGTTCAATCTCTGGAGGGTGCAATTTATCTTTCCGATGTAAAAAAAAATGTATTTATTCGGTTACAAAACTTTAAATATATTTGAGCGATGATTCACTATTAATTTTTAAAACTTTAGTAAATAATATTTATACCAAATCAATAAATTTCATGTTTATATTCAAAAATAAATTTTATGATTAAAGTTAATAATATTTCATACTTGTATTATAAATTTATAAATTAATGACGTAAAAATTACACTTTTTTTACATTTGAAAAATCTATTCCCTTCGTCCCCCTAATATAAGACCCATTATTGTGAGACAATAAGAGGTTTTATAATCAAGGAAGGAGCAAAAAATTATATTTATTTTTTGACGGTAGCAAAAAATTATATTTATAAAACTTGATTTATTTAAATTTGAAATATCAATTAGAAAATTTTAGTTAAAATAATACTTTATTATAAGTTAAATTTTAAATTCAATTATTTTACCGTCCCATTGCATTTGCACGTGCATTGCACGGGCTAAAATTTACTACTATATTTTCAAAAAAATATTACTATTATATTCTAGAAAAATGATATAAGAAAAAAGTGTAGTGGATGCCGACTTTTGTCCAGGTATCAATATATATTAGAAAAGAAAAACTTCTATCAGCATCATTTAGTGACGTGGCAGCACCAGATGCCCTATATGACTGCTAGCATAACCAAAGCACCAGAACCTAGTCTTAACACGAGCAGGTTTCAAATACACCTTACAATTCTCAAATGCAACTCGTGACTTACAATATAAGCATATTACTAAAGGTACAAACAATATAAGCATATTACTATCATCATTTTTTATTTTCCCTGCTATCTTCGAGCAGCACCCATATAGGATACAAACCTTCACACCCAACATTAGCCAAGTAGTCTGCAACATTGTTTCCCTCTCTGAATGTATGCCTTATCTCCAACACACTGATCTCTCTCATCAATGCATCAATCTGGTTCAACTCATTAAGCAATTTCCATGGTCTTTCATCTCTTGATATTACCCAACCTATGGCTGTTGTGGAATCACTTTCAAGGATTACATTCTTGAATAGGAATTGTTGGCAAAATTGCAATACCATTAAAATTGCTCTTACCTCTGCCTCGTGTGCCCATCCAAAGCATATTCCAGTAGCAAAATAACCCAGGATTTTTTGTTTGAGTCTCTAACAACTCCTCCCACTCCACTATTGCCCAGGTTGCCCTTGGAGGCTCCATCAACATTACATTTAATTAACCCAATATCTGGAGGTAACCAAGAGACATGTATGGGACCAGATTGGGGACTAGGAAGCCTAATGTTGTCCAAGTTCCTTGATAAATGCTCAGTGTCAAAAGGACAACCTGTCCATGCATTCCTAATCCACCATGCTATTCTAATCATATACATATCAGCCACCTCTTGAAAATTTGCTCTTATTCCTTTAAAAATTATACTGTTTTGTTCTACTTCTATCCATAGAGACCAAATGAGGGAATAAGGAATGAGTTTCCAAATGGTTTTATCCATACCTGAGTAAGTATTGTCCCATTCTTCCTGTATTGCGCACAGCGTATTTGGACAAGACCAAGAGATGCATTCTTTTCTGAAAATGATGATCCAAAGGGCATTTACATGTGTGCAAGCCACAAACAGATGATCTGATGTCTCCTCTGTGCCATTACAAAAAACAACATAAATTCACTTGCAAGGACTCCTCTCCTCCATAAATTCTCCCTTGTTGGCAATTTATTATGGCAAGCTTGCCAAAATAGCAAACATACCTTCGGTGGGATCAACTTCCTTATCTTGTCTGGTACCGCAAATTCTTCTGCTTCTATCAAGTTTTCATCAACCCAACTACACAGGCCTTTAACTGAGAAAAAACCATTTGTGCTGCCATACCAGATCAGAGAATCACTTGAGTTCACAGCTAGTACTCTAGCATTGATTAAGTTCATGAACTCATTGTATGCCTCCAATTCCCAACCAAAGAATTTTCTTCTAAATGGAATATCCCACACCCATTTATTTCTTATAAACAGCCCCGCCTCTGCAATAAAATCTTTTTTGCCCTTGGAATTAGCAAAAAGACTTGGAAATTGGAGACTTAATGGCTTATCTCCACACCATGGATCTAGCCAAAAACTAGTATTCTTTCCATCACCAATGCCACACATCAATTTTACTTTAAAACCCAAAGTTAGCATAGAGTCCTCCATGAGTACAACTGCTATATCTTTTAAAATCACATATAATGGACCTCCATCTGCCAAAACTGAGTGGAGGAATAAGATTCTACTTTCCCATTGATATTTACCTGCAATCAATCTTCTCTGTTCCGTGCTAGAACATAGAGAGGGAAGGTAGTACCCAAAGTGTGAGGAAAATGATGTGAATGCTTAGAGAGAGAAACTCTAACCGCTTAGAGAGAGAAAATATAACTGAATTTCAATGCTATTATTTCTCAAATGAGCTAAGAGTCCCTTACAATTGGTATTTTCCTCCTATTTATAGAGGTGGAGTTGGGCTTTGGCGCCTCTATCCTATCCAAATGGGCCAGTTGGGCCTCGGGAAGGGAGGCCCAAGGTCATGACGCGTCCCCCGCCCACGGTCAGGTCTCCTGGGGTCTCGCCCAGTCCACAAGTGGAGAAGAAGATAAGGGGCGAAGCTGCTCACGCGGTGGCCAATGAGCGTATCTGTGGCTTCCTGATCGCCAAGGCCCAAGTCAAACCTAACATCAACCTTGGTCCCTTGGGAGTTTTTAAGAAGATTACACCCGCCGGGCTGGAGGGTGTCGAAGATCCACCGGGAGTCGCTAATGTTGACCTTGGAGACGCTGTGGAGCAAAAATAAAGAGACAGATAAAACAATGTTCACTTCTTATTTTAATATTGGATTATTGTAATGTTAGTACTATTTTGCTTTACTCGTCGTGTTTTTAGTTTAAGCCAGCTATTTTAGTTTTCACTATAGGCGCCAAAGCCCAACTCCACCTCTATAAATAGGAGGGAAATACCAATTGTAAGGGACTCTTAGCTCATTTGAGAAATAATAGCATTGAAATTCAGTTATATTTTCTCTCTCTAAGCATTCACATCACTTTCCTCACACTTTGGGTACTACCTTCCCTCTCTATGTTCTAGCACGGAACATTTGGCGCCGTCTGTGGGGAACGGTAGATTTATATTCCCGGACTACGTGGATCGTGATTCAGAGGAGTGAAACTCGTTTTTCTGAGCGATTTTCTGAAGTTTCCTTCGTGGACAGTGATTGGGAGGAGAGATTCCTTGATTCTGAGTTTTGAAGATCTTTCGTTGGTGCACCTAGATAAACCAGTGGAGCTCAATGGAGGAGCACCGACTATCACGTGGAGAGAGGTTGGAGCGAGCACACGATCCGCCGCAACGGCACGATGAGCAAGCAAGGTCTTTGGCTTCCTTTTCGAGGGACAGAGGAGGTGCGCAACTTCAACCTCAAGAACCGAGTGATGGAGCGGGTCGGCGATGGCTGATTCGCGACGTCATTAATCGCCTAGAACGACATGATGCGGAAACGAGCATAACAGACACAGCGCCAGAGCTTGATGCCTCATACAGACAACACTACCGAGATTCCATACAACGACTGGAGTCTCCTTTCTCTCAAGGACAGGTAGAAGCAGAATGGTGTGCCTATCACCGAATCTCAAGACACGATACTGGAAAGTGTCGAGCTCTACAACGCGCGGTGGTAAAGCTGATGGTGGCAGGGAAATCAGTCACGACGCGGGGCAATGTGTTTTCGACGGCCAAAGAAGTTGGCACGATTGCTGGAGGTTTCGGCGGAGGAGAGACCACTAGTGCAGCACGGAAGCGATACGTTAGAGCGGTGAATGCAGTTACAGAGATTCCTTTTGGTTTTCAACATCCAGATATCACGTTTTCGTCTGCTGATTTCTTCGGAATAAAGCCGCATTTAGATGACCCGATCGTGATCTCCCTCCGTGTTAATCAGCTCACCGTGCAGCGAGTGCTTCTAGACCAGGGAAGTTCGGCGAACATCATTTACGGCGGAGCGTTTGCTTGGCTTGGTGTGAGCGAGGGAAACTTCGCTCCTTATGAGGGAACTCTGGTGGGATTCGCGGGCGAGCAAGTATGGGTAAAGGGCGCCCTCAACCTTGACACCACGTTTGGCGAGGAAGAGAACGCCAGGACGCTCAGCGTTAAATATCTAATCCTTGAGACGGAGGGGTCATACAACATGATCATCGGGCGAAACACCTTAAACCGTTTGTGCGCCGTGATCTCAACAGCCCACCTGGCGGTGAAGTATTCGCTGTCGAATGGGCATATTGGGGGAATTGTTGTGGATCAAAGATCGCAAGGGAATGATACTGTAATGCTGTGGATTGGTATGGGAAGAAGAGCGCTTCAGTCGGGCACCGTTGCAGCGAAGTTGAGACGCCAGAAGAAAGTTTGGACCCGAGGGGCGAGGGACGTGTTAACAGGCCCACACCAATAGAAGAAACCAAAGAGCTGAAGTTCGGCGAGAAGATACTCAAGATAGGAACCAAGCTAAGTGAGGACCAAGAACAAAGGCTATCAAAGTTGTTAGGCGACAATTTAGATCTTTTCGCCTGGAGTCACAAGGACATGCCAGGTATAGATCCAAACTTCATCTGCCACAGGCTGGCATTGAATCCAGGGGCTAAGCCTATAACCCAAACTCGCCGGAGAATGGGAAACGAAAAGGAGAAGGCCATCCAGCAAGAGGTAAACAAGTTGCTAGCAGCGGACTTCATACGGGAAATAAAGTACCCTACCTGGTTGGCAAATGTGGTGATGGTCAAGAAGGCGAACGAGAAGTGGCGAATGTGTGTGGATTATACAGACTTGAACAAGGCATGCCCAAAGGATTCATATCCCTTGCCGAGCATAGATAAGCTGGTAGACGGAGCTTCAGGGAATGAACTTCTGAGTTTAATGGATGCTTATTCAGGATATCACCAAATCAAGATGCATCTGTCGGACGAAGACAAAACAGCTTTTATGACCGCAAGGGTAAACTACTGTTACCAGACTATGCCTTTCGGATTAAAGAATGCGGGGGCGACGTATCAGCGGTTGATGGATAGGGTGTTTGAAGGACAGGTAGGAAGGAACATGGAGGTATACGTTGACGATATGATCGTTAAATCGGTTTTGGGATCGAACCATCATGAGGATTTGATGGAGGCCTTCGGTAGGATTCGGAAGCATAACATGAGGCTTAATCCGGAAAAATGTTCTTTCGGCATACAGGGCCCAACTGGCCCATTTGGATAGGATAGAGGCGCCAAAGCCCAACTCCACCTCTATAAATAGGAGGGAAAGACCAATTGTAAGGGACTCTTAGCTCATTTGAGAAATAATAGCATTTAAATTCAGTTATATTTTCTCTCTCTAAGCGGTTAGAGTTTCTCTCTCTAAGCATTCACATCACTTTCCTCACACTTTGGGTACTACCTTCCCTCTCTATGCTCTAGCATGGAACATTCTCCATAAATTGTCTACTTCTTGGCCATATCGCCAAGCCCACTTCAGTAGGAGGGCCTTATTCTTCCATTCTAAATGACCAAGACCAAGCCCTCCTTTAGCTTTAGATTTGCACACCAATTCCCATGGAATCCAAACCATTTTCCTTCCCCTTTCTTCCTTGCCCCATAAAAAAGCTCTGAATATTCTTTCTACTTCCGCTATAACCCCCTTTGGTGCCTTAAACAAAATCATCCAGAATACCGGTATGGAATTTAAAGCCGCCTTCAGTCTAGTGATTCTTCCACTCAAAGAAATGTATTTTGAGTTATAGGATCACCCTTTCTTCCGTAGCTTGTCCAACATCGGTGCCCAAAATGAAATTCTTCTTGGGTTCCCTCCTAGTGGCACACCCAAGTATGTGATCGGTAGAGAACCCACAACCCACCCATAAATTTGAGCCACCCTTGTCACTTCTACTAGATCAATGTTACACCCAATAAGAGCCGACTTTTCCAAGTTAAGTCTCAAACCAAACAAAAATAAAAACGAAAACAAAGCATGGCACAAGAGCTTGAGTTGTCTATCATCACTTTCACATAACAATAATGTGTCGTCTGCGAACTGTAGATGATTCAAAGCCTCCGCATTCCCCACTTTCACACCGCTGAAAAGGTTATTCCCGGATTCACCAAGTAGTTGATTAAGCATGCATGAAAGCCCATTTGCACAGATATTGAAGAGTAAGGGAGAGAGAAGATTTCCTTGCCTCAATCCCTTTTCGATATCAAAGAACATTGATGGAGAGTCGTTCACCAACACAGCTAAAGAGGTTGTAGTTACACAACTTTTAATCCACATCATCCATTTATCCCCAAAGTTCATCTCCTCAAGCAAATCCATCAGAAGTTTCCATTCAATTGTGTCATAGGATTTGGCAAAATCTATTTTGAGAAGGTAGCCCCCTTCCATTGCAAATCTTGAAACCGATTTTTTAAAATTTTAAATCTGAGAAACTTTTTCATAAAATTTTAAAATTTTAAAAAATTTGCCTTAATTATCTAAAATTTACCTAGATTACTCCTTACTAATACTGCATCAGCCATCTCCTCCCCTATATGCCTCTACTGTGAACCGGTTGACATGGAGGAAAAATGAGGAAGATCGTTCGAGTATGCAACTTGCTTCATGTGGTGCTGTTAATTGTGTAAGTGTTTGACATAAATGTTGTTGAATAATTAGATTATTTTTCTCATCCTCTTTTGATATATTTGTTAGAATGATTTTCTATTCTTATAACTATGGCTAAGGAAAATATATCCCTACTTGCGTCGTTCTTCAAAAAAAATATATACCCATCAAACCCTCATCCTAAATAATTTTTTCTTCTGTTGTCAATTTGTGCTTTTAGTTTCTTTTGTTGTTCCTTTACCTGAAACTTGCAATGACCAATTCCCTTGCACTAAGTTTTAAAATTGATGATGTCTCTACAGTGGGTTCACTAATTCAAATTACGCAGAATTGAGCCCATTGTATGATAAATACAAATCAAAAGGTTTGATTTATGTTCCGTGTCCTTATGTTGTTGTCATTGTTTTTCTTCTCATATGTTGCTTTGTTGGTGTCCCTTTCTTGCTGAGTTATCTTCTTCTTCGGTTTTCTAAGAACTCAAGTTCTGAATTCCATATCACTAATAAGACACAATGCTTGCTACTAATTTTTAACATTTGTTTGAGTTTTGACATCCTTAGTAAAAGACCATTATTAATTATGGATTTATTCGAGATTTTGGCTATATATACCACATAGCAATAAGCTTCTCATGTTTTCAAGGTTCAAACAACTCACAAACTGTGGGTCTCTTTGTCTATCTAAAAAATTTGGTCTTCTATATTCAGGTCTTGAAATTCTAGCATTCCCATGTAATCAGTTTCGGGCACAGAAACCTGGAGATAATGAACAAATAAGAGTTTTTTGAACTCGCTTCAAAACCGAGTTCCCTATTTTTAACAAGGTAAAACCTTTGCTCATACTTGCTTATTATTCCATTCTATCTATAATTATCAAACTTTATGATGTGTTATATAATCATATCCCCAGGGTCCCAAAATGTTTTTCCCTTTCTCGATTTGTTATTTATTTTCTTTGGTAATTGAAATTGATTCCAACACTGACTTAGTCGAATTCGAAGCAATTTAAATTGATTCCATCAATTTTTTGATTGTTCGGGTTACTTTTTGTTGGGAAGAATTTATATATCAATAGAAGATTTATTGGGTTCATTACTTGAAATTTCAGAAACAATTAGAGCTAACTGAACCATGTTACTGATGCTGCTATGCTTTCATTCCTAATATTTCATATGAGTTTTGCTTCAATTGCATTTTGCGTTGGTCCAAGGTGGCTGCTAGAAAGCAACATTCTCCACCTTCTTCTGTAAAAATTAGCTACTGATTATATCTATTATGCAGACATAAAAAATTTCTATCATATATGGAGTTGATGGAAGTTGCTTTCAGCGTCAATATGTAAATACAGATGTTAAGGATAGGTTTGGCAAAAAATTTCTGTCAATAGTGTTGTCAGTTCAGAATTAGTCAAACATTTACTAATTCATAAGAAGGACCACCTCAATCTCTATTCTTTGATTCTTCCATTACTTTTAAGTTTTAAGAGTCGCAAATAAACAGAATAAAAAAAATCTGCAAAGAGTACTCTAACTTTTTTTTTCTATCTATGGAACTTACCTTTAGAACTTCAGTAGGTGTTCTATGTTTTTCCTCATACAACAATTCTGTAAAAACGGCTTCGGATTTTTTGTTGATTAATCTCCATTTATGTACTCAATGGTCAATTCTTTTACTTACATCAACATGTAACTATAGGATGGTCCAGCAGTTGCACACTCGTTTACCAAAGCGCTCCAATTCTGTAAGTGAAACACACAAATTTAAGCCCAACTTCATTTTCCTTTATCTATTATTGTCAGATAAGAGTAAACATCAAAAGTCTCATATCACTTTCCTAATATAGATGTATCAAACAAAGTAGTCCAAGTATAAAATATATACAATGGACATGATCAATTGATCATAATAGTTAAGACTACTCTTCGGTTCCTTCAATAAACAAAATTGGTGAGCTTCCTCTTCCATTTCTTTTCTTAGATTTGATGTTCTCTCTATTCAAATTTTACTTTTGGTTGATACGATTTCAAAAGAAGAAACCCTAACTTTCGTATTTCTTAACGTGCTTGAAACTCGGCAATGTTGCCAAAAGTCCACCCCACCAATCTCGCATTTCATTCTCCATCATCTTCAAAGTTTGGTTCAAATGCGTGATGCTTTTCCAGAGGCAATGAACATGAACCAACCTGAATACAAAATGACTTTGCTGATTCGAAACATAAGGTTCTTTTGCTAGAGCAGGCCTCTCATTTATGAAGATATAAGAGCATGAGCCGCAATGACCATTAGATTTAGTTTTTGACAAAGATGGAGAGCTTCTTGTAATGACATTGAATTGTCTAAAAATGTCAAGAATGAATTATTTAAGATTGTTCTGAATTGAAACAAATTCTCAATTTTGAAGTGTTGGATAGTTGACTTTGTAGCTGATATTTTTTTAGACATAATATGACATGATGATTTATTATGTATTAGTTGAAAGAAACAAAAAATATGTTTATATCTCATGGAAGAAGAAGGAAGTGGAGGAAGAGGTTTCTCAATTTTTGATAATTTTAGTCAAATGTGTCTCTTTAAACTTATTGATAATTTTAGCTCGACCAATGAACTTTTCGTTTAAAATTAACACTGAAATGGTATGGTGGTGATACTGTTGATGTGTCTGATGAAGTTTGTAGGTGGTCAGGGCTATGGCCTATGGGGATATGTGGCCTGATCGAGTTTGTCTGAGTAAGACCAAATCAATGACCAAGTGAGTATTGATTATCATGATATTATAAAGATATCAAGTTGTATTATTATTTGATTCTGTAGGTACCCTGCAATATTGACTCAAACTTGGATGACTTGGAATAAACACAATAATGTCATACTTTATGATTTATCTTTCACAGTCCTGATTTGTGCTACTATCACATTCATTTTTTTAAGATTAATATGTTGTAATTCCTTATATCTATGATTTGTGTTATTGTCTTCATATTTTTGAAGAATGTGAAACGAGTTCCTGTTGATCTCAATTAGGCTTATACGAGAATTTTTTATGTCCACTTTGCTTAGCATTTCTGACTCTTCCATTCCATCCGTTGTTTAATACATTTGTAATAATAAAAGTATTAATTGACGTATCAAATACAATAGTTTAGTCGTCTCCTTTATCATATTTCTAATAAAATATAAATAGTGTATAAAAATTAAAATATGATATACAAAAATTGAAAATACCAAAAATATTTTGATTATCTTAATTTCATTTAGGAAAAGATAGGATTGGTTTTAACTTTTATTTATAATTTCTTTTAGAGAAACAGTAGTAAAAATAGTGAAGATATTTTTTGAAAAAATAAATAAAGATTTGGTTTTTATGATCCTATCCGCTTCCTTTTTTTTATTTATTTGTATTATATCCCACGAAATCATTTATTCACACATCACTCTCTTTCACTTGTCTTTTCATACTCACAAGATGAAATATTTTTTTTTTAATTTATATCCTCTCAACTAATTATGTCACTCTTATTTCACATTGCACATGTCAAACAACCAATTATCCAAATGTGTACGTAAGTTATTGGATAAGGCTAATATAAATAATCTTATATTATTATTTTTAACAGGTTCGCTCACGTAAGAGTTTATTTAAGCTTAAAGCTGAATAAGGGTATGTGCAGGGCCGTCGAATAGGCAATGTCATCAAGGCTATTGCCTAAGGCCCCCTACCCAAATAAATAGTACATATATAGTATATACCATTGAGACTTGATATAAATAATTAAATAATGAAAAATCATACCATATAAATTGCAACGTGGGAACTGAGAAATGCAATATGAGAAGTGCAACTTTAACAGTTTTTAGTAGTGTTTTATATTAGCAAATTCACATTTTCCAAAAAACTAATAAATAAAATATTCGTTACTTTTTACATTCCCAAAATATAATTGAAAATGTTAATTTGTATTTATTCATAATTGTTAGTTAATTTTTTTTTATCAATTATATATTTATAGTATTATACAAGTTTTCTCTTCAATCATTGTTTCTTCTCTCAAAAAAGAATCATTGTTTTTACCTTGAAATGAATAAGCAAATGAGATATCAAAATGTTGCAAAATCTCTCACTATTTTATTCCTTGCATTCCAAGTTCTATTGTTCAACAATCTTTAATAGGTGAAAACGTGGTAGTACAATCACGTATAGATAATACCAACAATACCAATAGTCATTATTTCAATCAAGATACTTATCAAAAGAAAAGATATTTTAAGATTTTTCGCCTTAGGCCCCAAAATGTCCGTACACAACCCTAGGTATGTCAGATTTTGATAAATATTAGTTGTATGCAAGAATGAAATGTATGTTAATTAGCATGGATGTTTCTTATTTTCCACACCGGAGTTGAGTTTGGAAATGTGATAGTCTACCTCATGTGGTAGAATCACTTAATCAAAACTCTCAATAAAAATGACTTTTCACATTTCAAATTCTGACACCTACATTTAGGGACATTTATTTTGTATGTGGTAGGAAGAAGAGAGAAAAAGTCTCTCCCTAACACCTGAGATGCTCATTGAAAAGGGAAAATGAATCTAATTTTTGGTTCACAGCAAAAGCATAAAAAGAAAATAAACTTCTATAACTTGCACTCAGATATCAAGCATGAGGGCACATCATGAAATGCCTATATGATACCATTTCATGACATGAATATAGTATTGCAGGTGCTGAGGACTTATTTGAGAATCCAAAACTAGAAGTGTGGGAATTAATTAACAAAACAAAAAACTGAAAAATAGACCTGGTAATAAAATCAACATCGACAATCTCTATAAATATTCTATATCTCTTGAGGGTGAGGTTATTTCTCCCTTAATTTCTTGGTTATGGCAAAGGCAGCTCCTGCAACAGCTACAACTATGCCTGAAATTATAATGGCTGATTTTAACGTTTGCAAGGTGTCCTTCTTTTCTGCTTCCTTTTTCTTTTGTTTGATCTCAGCTTGTTCCTTCAATCAATCAAGCATGCATGAAGATACATAACACCAATCAGTACATGATACAGAACAGTGCAACATAAAACATAAGACATTAATTCTTCAAACAAGTCCCATAATTCCATTAAAAAATTGAAAAAAAAATTATTTCAGAGGATTTCAAATTGTGATATGCAATCACAATTGTAGTTGCAACGTAACGGATTTTGGATTCTCTACATTGGCATTGCAAACACAATTGCTACTGCATCAACCATCATTTGTCCACATTTCTGCGACACAACAGTAACCGTGACCGCCACCACAATTTATAACTCTGGGCATGATCATTATACATTCTCTTGTAGATAAAAATAAAATTAGTGATGTACCTTCAATTCCTTGGAGACAGCCACCTCAGAGGATATAGGATCAACTTGAACCTGAGTGTTTCCCCCAGGATTCAGGTCCCCAACAACATCTGCTTGTGGAAACGTTAGGTCTGAGTTCTGTGTTGGGCTAGCCATTTCGTTCTAGCTTTCAAGGAATGGTACTCAAATCTTGTTATGGAATAAACGTATGAAACAAAAAGAGAAGAAAGCAATTGCTCACAAGATTATCAAGGATTTATGTTGAAATGAACGTCACAAAAGTTTATTCATTTTTATTTGACACGTGTCAGTGTCCCAAATGCTGAGGTTGTTATAGCTTTGTGGGTCTTAGCAAGATTACATTCTTGTTCTCAAACTTGCCGATATACTTGTTCAGACTTAGCTAAATTTACGGCAGTAAAAAAATTATATACTTATTTTACCCAAATTAATCAATAAATATTGGGGTTAATTGCATTTTTGGGGGCTCACTAGTAAAATGTACTAGTGATTTTGGTCCATCTAGATTTTCCGCTTAATATAGGTCCTCTAATTTTTATTTTTATTTTAACATACAGAAGAAAAAAATAAGGCAAAATTAATTTAAAAGAATCAAGGTACAAGGATGCTTCACACCATCTTCTGCAAACCCTCCCGTGAAGCTTGACGTGCCAACGAGTTGGCCGTGTGATTTTTCTCCCTGGAGACATGAACAAGAGATATATTCCAGTCCCACTCCAGCATTGCTATAACACGCATGAGCCTTGCCCAAAAAGTGGATATATCATCCCTTCGATTAAGAGTCTCCACCACCTTCATACCGCCAGAGGCACACATAACTCTCCTATATATGCCCAAGCTCCCATGCCCAACTCTGTTTTAAGCCCAATTCCATTGCCAAAACCTCAACTAGAAAGCATTCTCATACCTCGAAGCTCATTGCAATACCAAATATCCAATCCCCATGGCCATTCTGTAACCATTTCCACAGCCCAGGCCCCTCACCGTCGGGCTCCAACTACCGTCCAAAACAAGCCGCACCACCGACACCTTGGATGTGGAAGACATAGGTGTTGTGACAGCACATGTGGCAGTCTCATGCCTAGGTCCTCTAATTCTTTAAATCAATTTGGTCCTCCTTTTAATTTTTCATCCAAAATCTAATATTTGAGCAATATTTAGCGACAATTGAACAATGACGCGGATGGATGAATTGTTGGTAAACTTAAAAATGTTGGTTGTGTTTTAAACCGTCACCATGCCCAAGTGACCAATACTATGACTATGATGTAGGGGTGTTCATAACCAAACCAAAACGATGTAAACCGATCCAAAAAACCGAAATCCAAAGAAACCGAAAACCAAAAAAATCGAAAACCAAAAAAACCGCAAACATGTCAATGGATCGGTTCGGTTTTCGGTTCCTATAGTCAACCGATCCAAACCGAACCGACCATATTTTACATGCTTAAATTATTATATATATAGTTACCTATTTAGCCTTAGTTATTTAAATATATTCCAATTATGTCCAACCCTAATTGTTAAGTATTTAAGCTGAATCCAAGATCAAACAGCCGCATACCCAATTCCCCAATTCCCTCATCTGCTCATCCTCAATTCTCTGTTCCAAAGTTCCCAACTTTTCATCCTCAATTCTCTGTTCTAAAGCACTAAGCACTTCTCTGGTAAGCACTTCTCTCTCAAATACAAAAAGTTAATTTTAGTTTACACTTTGCAATTCATCTTCTTGCTATTTACAGTTCATATTCTTGCTATTTATCAAGTTATTTTTATGTTGGCTTTTAATCCATTCATCCCTTGTCTTATTCGTTACTTTTTGTGTCTTTGTGATGCTTTCTTTTTGTTTTGTTACTTATGAACATTCCTTTCTTTCTTTTTCTTCATGTGATGTTTTTTTTTTATCGTTACTTTGGCTTTTAGAAATTGAGAATTGGCTTTTAGAAATTGAGAATATGTAATGCTTTTGGTAACATACTAGGGACATATCATTGTATTGTGTCATTTGTGTGTGTGTGGTGTTGACTGTTGAGGGGGGCGTGAGTTATCACCGTGTTCTGTTTTTGGCTTTTTATTTTTTTGCTATTTATACATTGTTGGGTTAAACTTAGAATATTTTGTAAACTAATATATTTTGTTTGTTTGCAGCACTTAAATCCAATTGCTTCGTCCTTGTTTAGTGACTCATCCTCCTCCAACAAAACAACAGTGTCTGAGGTAAGTTATGTGTTGTTTATTACAATTTGTGTGTTAGAACTTAGAATAATTGATAAATTAAAATTTATGTAATTTTTTAATGTATGTAGGTTGCAAATTCTGAAGATACTACTGGAGTTAACAATCTGGAATCTGTCAACATGAATTCTGAAGCAAATGAGACGCAAACAATCACAAAGAAGAAGAAAAAAGTGCTGAAGAAGAGTGCCAAGAAGAAGAAGTTAGCAGAAGTTGCAGTTGAAGACGAGGAAGATGAGGATGATGAGGAAGACGACGAATCCGGTAAGAGGAAACCCTCTAAACCTCGTTCTTGGACTTGGGATCATTTTACTAAAGTAATTGGGAGTAAGTCAAAAACCCCTAGAGCTCAATGTAATTGATGTGTGGCAACTTATGCATGTGATTCTCATAAAAATGGAACCAGTAATTTGAGTAATCATTTGTTGAATCAATGCAAAAAGGTTCCAAGAGAGATAAATGATCCTAGTCAAAAAACTCTTAGTTTCCAACAATTAAAAAAAGAAGATGGGAAAGGGGTTGGTAATACTTTGTCTGCTGTTGCATTTGATGTTGAAGCATGTAGGGAAGCTTTAGTGATGACCCTATTTTAGTAGTGTTTTTAGGGTCATTTCTTAGTTAGTTTTGAGTCTTTTTGTTTAGTCTCATGTAGTGTTTCATGCATTCTCATGCATTTTTATCTTTATTTGTGTTTTTACTTTGTTTTGGTAATTTTATAGTTTTATAGGGACCTTTCTTGCATTTTAAGTAAGTTTAGGACTTGCATATCTTTTCTACTTGAATTGAGGGTCTTTTGTGCTAATAAACTCTTGGAAATCCTAGATATTTTCCTTGCTTTGTTCCCAAGCAGCTAGGTCTGAAAACTGATGAAGAAAGAAGGTCAAAAGGCTTGGGAAATTGAAGAGAGGCTTGAAGAGGAGTTATGAATAAGCTAAAAAGCCTTTATAGCGAGCTTTGAGCGCCTAGGCGCTGGGAATTGGCGCCTAGGCGCTAGTTATTTTTCTGAAGCCTCCTGGAATTGGCGCCCAGGCGCTGGGAATTGGCGCCTAGGCGCCAATTAACTTCCAGAGAGCTTGTTTTTTGTTGGAATTGGTGCTCAGGCGCTCTGAATTGGCGCCTGAGCGCCCAGACTCGTCTGTTTTGCCTATAAATTGGTTTTTAGACATTTCTCTTGGAACCTTTTGTCTTTTCTATACATTCCTAAATAAGTTAGAAGTAGGGTTAGGCTCTAGAGCTTGAGGAGAAACATTCTCCAAGTCCATGTTCCAGGTTTTATCCTTCTTTTCTTGTATGGATTCCATAGCCATGCTTGGCTAAACCCCTTTTGCTTTGGGTTCTTTGTAAGACTTATGATGTTTTAATCTTAATTCCTATTTCTATTCATGAATCCTTTGAGTAAACCCTTGAATCCCATATCCATGCTTAATGTTTCAAGTTAGAACGCGTGCTAGCTTTATGCTTTTCTATAATAGAACGGAAATTTGTTATAGATTATGGACTTGTTGTGGGATTACCTCTTCTATGCTTGCTACTAGGAATAGAGGAATGGTTGGGGTTTGTTGGCCTGAATTGCATGCTTAATGCCTTTAGCAAATGTTTAGGTTATCAAGGAATTGTGCCTATCTTTTGGCTTGAGAGGATTGTCTATGCGAGGCATCGATAGATGATTGATTAGGCTAGAACATCAAGGAGAGACTCAGACTTTTGTGGATAGAATAGGTTGATTAGAACTGAATTAGTCAAGCAAGAACCCAAGGCATTCTCACCATTGATTATCACATACTTATCTTTTTGTTAGCTTGTTCACTAAGTACCCAAACAATCAATCAACTTAAAACTGAATTTTACTCGCTTTCCTACCGTGAACTCGAGGCTTAAACTGAATTCACATTCCAATTCCATGTGGTTCGATAAATTAAAATCGGGTATATTCTGTATACTTGCAGATTGACCAACATTTAGCTAGGATGATTATTGTGGATGAGCTTCCTTTTTCATTTGTTGAGGGAGAGGGATTTCGTTACTTCATGAGTCTTGTGCAACCTAAATTAAATATCCCTGGAAGAATCACAATTGCTAGGGATTGTTGGAACCTTTATCTCAATGAAAAGAATAAGCTGAAATCTTTTTTTAGTGTTCCAAATCAAAGTGTCTGCTTAACAACTGATTGTTGGACTTCTGTGCAAAATCTCAATTATCTTTGTCTCACTGCTCATTTTATTGATAATAAATGGAAATTGCACAAGAGGATACTAAATTTTTGTTGGATCAAGAATCATAAGGGGAAGACTATTGGTAGAAAAATTGAGAAGTGTCTTTTGGATTGGGGAATTTCTAAAGTTTTCACTCTCACGGTTGACAATGGAAGCTCTAATGATACAGCTATTGACTACTTAACAAACAGAATGGATGATTGGAATACACATCCATTGAAAAGAGAGTTTTTTCATGTTAGATGTTGTGCTCATATTTTAAATCTTGTTGTTAATGATGGTTTGAAGGATTTGCATGATAACATTAATAAGATTAGGGTTGCTGTTAGATTTGCGCGTGGTTCTTCTGGCAGTAAGGACAAGTTCACAATGTGTGTTAAGGATTGTAGGTTACAAGACACTAGTGTGATACCGTTAGATGTTACGACCAGGTGGAATTCTACTTATCTTATGCTCGAAAGTGCTTTGAAGTTTCAAAAGCCTTTTAAAAGGCTAGCAGAGAGAGATGTAGAGTTTGCAAAGATGAAAGGTGAGGTTCCTAAATCTGAGGATTGTGATAATGCAAGGGTGTTTGTGAGATTTTTGAAAGTATTTTATGATGTCACACTTAAAGTTTCAGGTTCATTGTTTGTGACTTCTTCTCAATACTTCCATGAATATTGTATGGTGTTGAAAACACTAAACACATGGGCTGGGAGTTTAGATCCATTACTTGGGGGCATGGCTGTAAAAATGAAAGCTAAGCATGACAAGTATTGGGGGAGCCTAAAAAAATATCAACATGATGATTTTCATAGCTGTTGTACTTGACCCTAGATACAAACTTCGATTTGTGGAATGAAGCTTTGCCAAGCTTTATGATAAGAATGATGCTGATTATTTAAGTGGAAAGGTGAAGGATACTTTCAATAGTATGTTCAATAGCTATAAAAATGCTGTTGGAAATGGTCAATCTCAATCAACTACACAATCTGCTTCTGAAAGAGAAAATATTGAGCTGGCTGATGTTGATAATTCATTTGCTATGGAATTTGATAAGGATATGAGTATGAGTGACAATATGAATGCAAATGAAGTGGATTCATATTTTAAGGAGGCATTGGAAAAGAAAACTCATTCTTTTGATATCTTGAACGGGTGGAAAGTGAATTCTAGAAAATATCCTACTCTTGCTTTGATAGCTAAGGATGTATTGGCTATGCCGGTATCTACCGTTGCTTCAGAATCCGCATTCAGCACTAGGGGTCGAGTTCTGAATAATTATAGGAGTTCACTTTCTCCAAAGACGGTTGAAGCACTAGTTTGTGCTCAAAATTGGTTCCGATCAGGTCCTTTGTCAAGTGATATTGAAGAACTTCTTGAAGAATTTGAAAAACTTGAGCAAGGTAATTTATGTTATTGTAATTGAATGTTTTAATTCAAAATTCTGACTTTGATTCACACTAACCAGATTTTATTTTATCTATGTAGAAATGGAGCCAAGTACACAACCTATTCAAGATGAATCTTCTGATGCAGAGTCGGAGCAGCTGGAACTGTTAGAAGCCTTCCTAAGCTATTACTTAGTGGTATACAAAAGACTATGCTTTATATATATCATATATATATATATATCTTGCTGTTTCTTTTTTACTAGTTCACTATTTCTATTTCCTACAATTCTTCCACTGTCATAGCTTATATTTGTTGGCAGTGAACTATTATTAATATATATATTTTTTTACAGCAATTGTCTACTATGAAGACATGTCACGTGGACTCGTGGAGTGGAGCCATGGAAATTGAAGATTGATGAAAACAATTTCATTTCCAGTTGCAGTTGAAATAACTTTATTTTATTTTGGGATAGTATTAAACTAATGAGGACTTACTTATGTTTATGTTGCCGGTCTATGTTTTGTATTTGTTGAAGACTTTTGATAATTATCTTGACTTATTTATTCCTAAGTTCAAACTTTGATGGATTAGTTTTGTAATGTGATGGTGAATGTTTCAAAATATTGTCTACTTTATTTAAATGTTTACAATTTTTTTGAAAACCGAAATCCAATTCAATCCAAACCAATAAAAATTGGATCGGATTCCAAAAAAAATAACCAATTAGATGGTGAAGTGATAAAATTGAAGGGATTGGATCGGATAGATTTTTCTCTCAAAACCGAACCAAACCGGACCGTGAACACCCCTACTATGGTGCTTAGCGTACTATTGATGCCATGTCTTCTTTTTTTTTTTTTGAAAGAATTGATGCCATGTCATGTGTTTGCCTTGTAAGTTTTAAGGTTTGAGTTGTAGTCCCTAGATTTGTAAAATTTTACATTTTAATCCCTAAACTATTTCCAATTTAAAAAAATTTAATGACAATTTTTTTTTGTTACCCTAGACATTACATTATTTATAATTTAAAATAAGAAATGGATTTTCTTTTGGTACTTCGAAGAAATGAATTTTCATAATTATTATAATTTTATCCAAAAAAAAACTTAATTTCATAAAACTGTAGAAAAAACCTTTCTACCTAAAAAAACCTTTTCTCCTCGAACCACGTAGTTCTTCATATTCTTCCTTTCTTCAGCTGCCGTCACCGGTGGTGGTTCCCGCCGCCGCCGTTCACAACCGCACATGTGCCATTCCTAACCGTGCCAGAGTTGCTTCCAACCGCAGTTCACGGGGCATCGTTATCCGGTTTCACTTCGAGAGTTCACTTTGCCGCCGCAAGCACCTATGCCGCTAACCGTCTGAAGATTCCTTGGGAGGACCGCAAAGGTACTGAACCCGTTAGTAATCTATTTCTTCTTTCTTTTGTGGTTTTTGATTTATTTGGATATCTATAAAATTTCTACTTTGCTATTTTTAAGATACATGAATTGATTTTGTTGCTACAATCACTGTCCTTTCTAAGTGATTGTGATTTTAGTAGGAATTGTTATTGTTGTGAACTCCAACTTTGAATTTTAGTTATTTCTTGGTTTAATGAATGAGTAGACAGAGTTTAGGATCCATATTTGGGTTTGTGTCATGTAGATTTCTTTATGTTTTTAAGTATATATTGTTATTAATAGTTTTTTTTTTGTTATTAATAGTATTAGGGGCTCGGGGTTATCCCCGAATGATAACTCAAGTGGTAAGAACTGGGGACAAATGGGTTGGGAGGTGAAGGTCCAGGGATCAATCACTGGAGGGTGCAATTTATGTTTCTGATGTACCAAAAAAAAGGTCTTGGGGTTCACTTGTTTGGCGCTTGGTAACACGACTTTGGTGATCTTTAGTGTTTAATTGGTTTATCATATTGGTTCATAGCAGTAACAGATTTGTATTTAATATTTTTTTTTCTTTATCTTCACAGCTGATTTTGCTATAGAATTCAAAACTGAACGTTCTGAGTCATTATCTTTTCATTATATCATCATCTTATGTATTTGAATTGAAATCTATGCAGGTATCATATATACTTTTTTAAGCATATATCAACTTGTTTATTCCTTAACTATTTCTGGCCATATTCACGTTGCATAATCCAATACCAGAATCAATGTTAACTTTGTTATTCAATTAGAGGCTACATACTATAGGTTGCTAATTGCTTGTTCCCTTTTCTACAAATCCCACCCTACCTGATCCCAATGAGATTTGAACCTTGGACCACCAAGATAAGAGTACCCAAAGCTCCATCTTTGAGGTTTCCCTTCAATGACTTGAACTCTTTTACTGTGAATCTGACAACTTGTAGTTTAATGTTTGGTAGGATTTCTTGTTGTGAGGTACTGATTTGGAAGACCATACTAGGATTGGTTTGTCCTGAGTATGCATGAGTTCATTACGACACCACAGAGCAAAGTTAATGATGAACATATATTGCTTTGGGAGGAATCTTGCCACTTCAGTATCCTCTTTGCCTCCTGTGCAGCTTCCAGCACAAAAGTATAACACCATTTTGAGCATTTAACTATGTATACCCATGCTCTGTGCAGTCAGGATTTTAAATAAAGATGCTGTTAGCATTGCGGTGCTATTTCTTTTTTTGAGTTGAATCTGATGTTTCTTGTGTTTCTTCTAGAATGTTACTTGATGTATTATGTGCTGACTACCATTTATGTTTGGATGTAGGGAAGCACATTTTTGGTATGTTTTGCCTGATGAGGTAAAGAGAAAAAACCTTTTGGACCGTTATTTCGAAATTCTATCACCTTGTGAGAAAGAAAATGTACTTCGTATGCGTGGGGAAGACCTACAGAAAAGAGCACTCCTAGCTCGTGCATTGGTTCGCACCACGTTAGCAAGATGTAAGTTTTATTGTTCTGATACTAGTTTCTTAGTTCATCTTCCTTCTTTATTCATTTCCTTTGTATACTATTGTTCTTGTATGTGCTTCTGAGTTACTTTTTTTTGTTGGTGTTTGGGATTTATGGAGATACTCATTACCTTAGAGCTAGCAAGATTAGGTTTTCTGGATTTGTTAAATTTCTCTTGATTACTGATTTCTTTATCGTTATACTTCCTTTTTTATTTTTTTGCGATTGGTACATTTTATAGAATTGGCAAATGTTATGCAAATCTTCTATCCATACACTTGTTCAAAATGTCTGACACCTCACTAGTATTTCTAGTTGCAATTTTGTTGATCACACCTGTTGACATTGTTTCCCTTTTCATCTCGAATCAAGCGCATTATGTGACTCATAAGTGATGATAAGAGTGGAAAGGGAAGGAAGTAGAAGAAAAAATAGAAATAGAAATATTATTTAATGAAAGATGAGAGAAATTAATTCTCTCATGTATGTTACAGCAAACAGGAGTTTGAGATCTCTCCATAACACTAGTTTCCCAATTTCTGAATGGTCGAACACTGTAAAGACACCCTAAGTCCCTAATTAATAACTTCTCCTAAACAGTTATAACAGTTTACAACAGACAACCTATCACAAAATAACTGACCCAAATTATAATTAAAAAAACAACCCCTAACTGCTACTGCTGGAAGCAACTTGGTTACTGTTGCCCTTTACCGAGCCCCCAGTTGGTTGTCGCTGCTCCTTGCTTGGCCACCAGCGCCTGTTGCACCACCCTTAGTAGGGGTAGTTGGCCTCAAATGATTTCCCTTGTGTTGATAAACATGAATAATTGGTAGTCTTCCCTTATCACTAGTCTTTAACACAACATTATTGATTAGTGATCATGTAGTTGTCGTATAGGATCGTGTTTCATGGACATTATACAGGGAAAAAACTATCTTCCATGGTTTATCTGTAGTCTGTATATTGTTTCTGTTCTGCCTCATTTATTTTTGATTTATTTTTTATCTTTCTATATCATGACAGAGGTCATTTATCTAAACAATATTGTTTACTGCTAGATCAGGTAAAATGTCAGATTGATCCAAAATTGTTGAAGTTTAGGAAGAACAATTATGGAAAGCCTGAGGTGTGTTTTTATATTGATAATTTATTACCTGCAACTTTTATGCGTTCACTTTCTTGTAAACACTCAACTTTGAGTTGCATACTGAACAGGTAGACTTGCAATATGCTGATGATTGGAGCCTACCGCCACTGCATTTTAATTTATCTCACACTTCATCTTTGATAGCTTGTGGTGTAACTATGGGTTCACCTGTACGTGTTAAGTATTCTGTTATACAGATGTTATTTATTTATTTTATTTGCAGATGGGTCATTATATTTATCTTCTAGTGTTATTACTTTTTCTTTCTTATTGTCATTTTTCTTGCTGAACACCATTATCTTTGAACTGATTTAACTTGTTATTCATATTGTAGATTGGAATTGATGTGGAAGAGAAGCAAAGGAGATTAAAGAATGATATTTTAGCCTTTGCACAACGATACTTTTCTCCCCATGAAATTGAAATGCTTGCTCACATTGCCGACCCTGAGCTTCAGCGTCAGGAGTTTATCAAATTATGGACTCTGAAGGTTAGTATGTTCATAGAATGTGTTCCGTGTTAGAACATAGAGAGGGAAGGTAGTACCCAAAGTGTGAGGAAAGTGATGTGAATGCTTAGAGAGAGAAACTCTAACCGCTTAGAGAGAGAAAATATAACTGAATTTCAATGCTGTTAATTCTCAAATGAGCTAAGAGTCCCTTACAATTGGTATTCCCCTCCTATTTATAGAGGTGGAGTTGGGCTTTGACGCCTCTATCCTATCCAAATGGGCCAGTTGGGCCTCGGGAAGGGAGACCCAAGGTCATGGCGCGTCCCTCGCCCAAGGTCAGGTCTCCTGGGCGAGGGACCCTGGGGTCTCGCTCAGTCCACAAGTCCACAAGACACCGAGCTCGAAGCATGAGAGCTAAGTGTGTTTTTAAGCAAGAAACAAGGCGAGAGCCCCAAGGATGCCGACTAAAACTTAAAAACTTAAAATCTAGAAGTGAAAAACGATGACCAACATGGCCTGGTAAATAAAGCCTTTTGCAATCGATACTTTGGAACTTCAGCTGCGCCCTCTTCTTTCGGGCGAACCCAGTCCACAGGCAAGCTTGTGGCGACGGCTACTAGTCCGCCCGACTCGGCATAGTTATGCACGCGCCCTAAATCGCGACGTTTTGTCACGTGTTGCATCCTTTCCACACGTCGCGCCTTGAAGCGGTGTTTGGATCAGTAAATCCACAGAATCTCAAACGCCGCCTTTGAAATGTTTTCTCGAATCTTGTCAACATCTTGTCAATTTTAAATTTGAACCAACCAGCTTCAACCGTCACAGCTTTCCACTTAATGCGCTGCCCCTGCTCTCCGGAATCCACGTCACACCTTTTGTGTGAAGGCCCCACCTTTACCATGATGAGGCACGACTTCCCAATCTTTATCACACCCAACCCTTGAGTTCTTTCCCCTCACATCATTCATCATCTTCTATTAATTGCTCCCATATTTGCTCCCGACTCCCGCTTCGGTCTCCTTTGCTGATCTCACGAATCCCAACTCCGGCTCTTGCTCCTCTTCTCCCAGTTCCCTTCCTGGTTAGTTTTCATCCCTTCCTTCTCCCCTTTCTCTCTTTTCTTTCTTTGATGTCTTCAATAGGGACCTTGCCCTCCATTGAGGAGATCAAAGCCCACCGCTTGGCGACCTTCGCCACTCTGCCCTCCCCTATTTCAGAAGCCCCTGATCAAGGAGTTCTTGATCAACCATCGGAACTGTCAACCAGCAAATCCGTCTCTGACCTTGCTCGTAAGGTCGGTGGGCTCTGCCATTCTTCGTTATTAGAGGGCCTTCTCTGAACCACCGGATGTCGGGGACAGGACCGCCCCTGGCAGCATCGTGGGCTTAATGACCCTAAATATTCCCATTTTTTCTTTGTTTACGAATATCTGTTTCTTGATCTGAGCATTGAACTTCCTTTCTCCTCCTTTCTTACTCAAATGTTGTGCGATATGAATGTTTCTCCTTGTCAACTCCATCCCCGCTCCTGGGCCTATCTGCGGTGTTTTGAGATTCTTTGCCATAGCATTGACGTAGCGCCCTCTGCTACCCCTTTTTCCTTCTTCTTTGAAGTAGATTCTCAAACTCGAGGTTCTCGCGGCTGGGTCACTCTGGTGCCCCGGCCAGGACGAGAACGATTTGCCCCTTATCAAGTGGGTCCGGAATCTTATTTGGCTCGCCGGTATTTCAGGGTCATCGTCTACCCCGCTTACCCCTCATCATTTACACAGAAGGACGGGAAAGCCCTTTTCCCTCTTTACTGGACGCTGTCCCCCAGATCCTTATCTGGCTTCCCAAAAATATCTTTTTCCTCCAGAGAAAGCTTCGCCGTTGAGGTCTTATCTCGACTTCCACTTTTTAGTTGTATTGAACTGCTTGATGTCCCCCCAGGATCCAAATTGCTTCCCCGACTAGGTCCTTTTTCTTACTCCTTTGCCGCACCCCTCTTTTTATATGTCCTTCATCTCTAACGACTGCTCTCTCTTTTTCTTTTCAGGAAAAATGAATTTCTCTTCCGACGAACTGCTGAAGGCTTTCCTTTCCGGGGGCGTTAAAACTCCTCTCTCCGCTCATACCGGGGAGAAGAGACAAAGCTCGCCGTCGGACGACGATGTTTCCAAGAAGAAAAAATTGGACGAGCTGAAACCACCTTTCGTTTCTTCAACTGTCCCTGGCGAGGAGGGCACTGCCTCTGGCTCTCCCGCCCCGGTTGGTGCGGGTGATCCTTCTAAACCTATTCACCAGGGTGAGGCGAGCA
Source organism: Lotus japonicus (assembly GCF_012489685.1). Classification (NCBI taxonomy): domain Eukaryota; kingdom Viridiplantae; phylum Streptophyta; class Magnoliopsida; order Fabales; family Fabaceae; genus Lotus; species Lotus japonicus. The sequence goes on from NC_080045.1 coordinate 17,083,294, forward strand.
TTGCCCAGGTTGAGGGCCTTTCTCGCCCCCTAGTGTCACCGACGGCCCAGTCCTCGCCAACTGTCGTTCATCTCTCAACTTCTGCCTCTGACTTGCCAACTCCTGCTTCTCCCAAGGCTGTTGGCGGGGAAAAAGACCCCCCTCTGAATCGTCCACAGAACCCCTCTGGCGAATCAAGTTCCGATCCCTTCTCCTTCCTGCTTTCTCATCCCTTCCTCAAGAAACTGAGGGAAACGCCCAACCAGAACCCGCAAGACGTTGCCCAAGAAGCTGTGTCCAGCCTCCTCCGAGCTGGCTGTCTGTTCGCCCAAGTGGCTTGGGAAGCACGTCCCCTTACCGGGATTGCTGGACTCCGGCAGGAGGTGGAGAAACTGCGCTCGTCCAACCTCCAAATCAATGAAACTTGCTCCAAGCAGTTGGCCTCGGAAACGGAAAAGACGGCGAAGATGCAGAAGAAATTCGCTGAGGTGAAGCTTGCGAAAGCTGCGGCAGACAAGAAAGAGGAACAACTTGAAAGCCAGATTGAAGAGCTCCGCAAAACTCTTGGTGCCCAGGAGGCTACCCTTACTTCTCAGAAGGGAGACCTTTTGACTAAGAATGAGGAAATCGCCAAGTTGCGCCAAGACTTGGCGGACAGGGGTAAAGCTTTTGCCGACGCTCGTTCCGATTTGGAGTCGAAACGCAAGCTCTTGGCCGAGAAAGACGCCCAGGCCCTCGCCTTGGAGGAGAAGATAAGGGGCGAAGCTGCTCACGCGGTGGCCAATGAGCGTATCCGTGGCTTCCTGATCGCCAAGGCCCAAGTCAAACATCTCCATCCTAACATCAACCTTGGTCCCTTGGGAGTTTTTAAGAAGATAACACCCGCCGGGCTGGAGGGTGTCGAAGATCCACCGGGAGTCGCTAATGTTGACCTTGGAGACGCTGTGGAGCAAAAATAAAGAGACAGATAAAACAATGTTTACTTCTTATTTTAATATTGGATTATTGTAATGTTAGTACTCTTTTGCTTTACTCGTCGTGTTTTTAGTTTAAGCCAGCTATTTTAGTTTTCACTATATTATTTCTTTCACACATTTTAGTGCTTTTCGATTTCCTCTCTCACATCCTCCATAGTTTCTTTATTTCTGAATTACGTCTGACGACATTGATGGTGTGTTGGGTTCAACTAGGACTCGTCGCTCGGTTTTTGAACCGAGACTTTCATTCACACACATATTTCCCGTAAGATCAGGTGTGGCCCCGCCAGCTTTATTAGGCGGGGACTTACTGTAAGACCCTACTTTGATGTATGAAATTATTTATTTTTGAATAAATAATAAAGTGTGACTTGCTTATGATTCATGAATTTCTTTGATGTTTTGAAGTGTGAAGTATTATTAATTTGAAAGTGATAATACTTGAGGGCTAGGGTATAATTATATATAAGGTCAAGGATCCCAAGATGAATGAATTTGAGTTGCTTGGAGGCCAAGAAAGAGGGTATGACCGAGTATGTGAAGGGAGGTGGAGTAGAGGTGGATTGTTTGACTAATTAGCATGAGTTTAGGGAAAATGATGAAGGTTTATGGCTCATGATCAAGGCTGATCAGTTTTTGGACAAGTGATTAAAGGGAAATGAAGTGCCATAAATGCCTTGTCTCAATGCAAAATTTGTGAATTGTGAGTACCCTTGCTTGTGCATGTTTCGGCCGTGGGTTTGAGGGGCAAAAGGGGGATGTTGCTTCAGTTTTGAGAGACCTAATAAGATTGATTAGAAACCTAACCGCATGCTCTTATTTGCCTACACAAATTCAGAAGAGAAAAAGAAAAAAACAAGAGAGAAAGAGTGAGTGAGAGTGGCGGCTGGAGAGAAAGAAAGGAGAAGAGAAAAGAGTGAAAGCTTTGGCATGAAATATGATGCATGTTGTATGACCCTTGATGCTGGTATATGACTTAGAACCTTTAGAATAGAATGGCTAAAACGAAATTGATGGCAAATGCATTCCCTGTCAGATTTCTGTGCTGGACAGTAAACTTCAGGGCCTATTTTCACCTATTTCTGGTCGTCAAATGAAAAAGTGATTAAAATGAAAGTTGTAGATTTTCGAAAAAGTTTTTCAGACATATAAAGATCATAAATTTTGGTTTAGTAATGTGTGCTGGAGGTCGTTTTTAGTAACTGTTGCACCTGCTGTTTTTCCCTGTGTCGGACAGAAAGCTTTAAGGCCTAATATCACCTAATTCTGGGGCTCAAATGAAAAAGTGTTTAACTAGAGAGTTGTAGGTCTTTAAAATAGCTTTCCAGAAAGGTATCATACATGATTTTTGGTTGGAAGACGCATTCTGTAGACCAGTTTCAATGAATGTTGTTTCTGCTGTCAAAAGCTAAGTTGCGAAAATGTTTGTAGTTTTGGTTAGGAACATGTGATTAGGAGATGCTATGAATTATGTGTGATTAGGAGATGCTGTGATTAGGAACATGTGAATTAGGTATCATACGATGAATTCATAGCATCTCCTAATCACATGTTCCTAAACAAAACTACAAACATTTTTGCAACTTAGCTTTTGACAGCAGAAACAACATTTATTGAAACTGGTCTACAGAATGCGTCTTCCAACCAAAAATCATGTATGATACATTTCTGGAAAGCTATTTTAAAGACCTACAACTCTCTAGTTAAACACTTTCATTTGAGCCCCAGAATTAGGTGATATTAGGCCTTAAAGCTTTCTGTCCGACACAGGGAAAAACAGCAGGTGCAACAGTTACTAAAAACGACCTCCAGCACACATTACTAAACCAAAATTTATGATCTTTATATGTCTGGAAAGCTTTTTTGAAAATCTACAACTTTCATTTTAATCACTTTTTCATTTGATGACCAGAAATAGGTGAAAATAGGCCCTGAAGTTTACTGTCCAGCACAGAAATCTGACAGGGAATGCATTTGCCATCAATTTCGTTTTAGCCATTCTATTCTAAAGGTTCTAAGTCATATACCAGCATCAAGGGTCATATAACATGCATCATATTTCATGCCAAATTTTCCAGACCCATGATAACCATCCATTCCAGCACAAAAGACAAATCTAAGCATATGAATCTTCAATCATTTTAATCAAGCAAAATCATAGAAGAAATGATAATTGTAGTGATGATTAAAGGAGTATCATGGCATCAACATTTCATCTCAACTCAGCAGCAAAACATCGTGATCACAAGGCAACAGAACAGCCCATGCCCTTCATACAACATACATCAACAAACATCACCAACTCAAGTCCTAAGCATGCAAGACTCTACCCAACTAGATCCACCCTTGCCTTAGATGTTGGGTTTGGAAGGATGAAGGGTTGGTTCTGGAAAAGATGAATGGAAGAGCTTTATCCCTGCTGCAACCTCAGCCTTGTCCTGATTTCTTCCTTTCTCCCTTGCCCTCTCTTGCTTTCACTCTTTTCTCTTCTCCTTTCTTTCTCTCCAGCCACCACTCTCACTCACTCTTTCTCTCTTGTTTTCTTTCTTTTTCTCTTCTGAATTTGTATAGGCAAATAAGAGCATGTGGTTAGGTTTCTAATCAGTCTTATTAGGTCTCTCAAAATTGAAGCAACATCCCCCTTTTGCCCCTCAAACCCACGGCCAAAACATGCACAAGCAATGGTACTCACAATTCACAAATTTTGAATTGAGACAAGGCATTTATGGCACTTCATTTCCCTTTAATCACTTGTCCAAAAACTGATCAGCCTTGATCATGAGCCATAAACCCTCATCATTTTTCCTAAACTCATGCTAATTAGTCAAACAATCCACCTCTACTCCACCTCCCTTCACATACTCGGCCATACCCTCTTTCTTGACCTCCAAGCAACTCAAATTCATTCATCTTGAGATCCTTGACCTTATATATAATTATACCCTAGCCCTCAAGTATTATCACTTCCAAATTAATAATACTTCACACTTCAAAACATCAAAGAAATTCATGAATCATAAGCAAGTCACACTTTATTATTTATTCAAAAATAAATAATTTCATACATCAAAGTAGGGTCTTACACTTACAATTGCTCAGTGCCCAATGACCATATGGGTTTACCCGAGACTTTTGAGCCTAGTTGAAAAATGCTCGCCCATATTTCGGGGAGATTACTGGGATAAGAAGCTTATCCGCACACATCGCCGACGAGCTGCGTCGGCTTCTCCGGAGCAATCCCACACATCAAGGTCGTGTTGGGATTGCCACCTTCAGGGAATTTTTCCCACCGAGCTCTCGCCGCAATTCAGTGTGATTGAAATTGCTGGATACAATATTTGTATTTTCAATCAAACGTGATAGTCAACAAACTCCCGAGATGGAGAACAAGAACGTGTCTTTGTTTTTACCATTTTTGGGCGCTTTTGGCCAATAACTTCCTGGGGTAAGTACAAAAGAATGTTTCTTTGTCTCGTCTTTAACTCTGCAGCCTACGTGAGGCGCACTGCCTGTCTCTGCATCAGATCCAGCTCCTTCTCGCCTTATCAGTTGTAATAGTACTTTAGTTTCGCTGCGTTCCAGGATCGTGACACCCGTTTCCCATTCAAGCTTTCCAGGTGATAGGCTCCTCTTCCAAAAGCTTTTAAGATCCTGTAGGGCCCTTCCCAGATTGGGCTCAATTTATTTCCGGTGACTCCTGTTCGCTTTTTAAGCACCAAAATCCCCTACCTGCATCTCCCTTGGTTTTACCTTTGTGTCATACTTGGCCGCAACTCGCTGCTTCATCGCAGCCTCCCTGAGGCGGCCCTCGTTGTGTGTCTCCGACAGCAAGTCTAGTTCTACTGCCATGTTTGAAGAATTTTCGCCATCGAACTTCGGTTCCGTTCGCCACGAACTGTTGTCTATCTCTACGGGGAGCATGACGTCCGCCCCGTAAGTCATTCTGAACGGAGTTTCCCCTGTAGTTGAGTGCTGCGTTGTGTTATACGACCAAATTACAATTGTAAGTTCGTCTAACCAAGCCCCCTTGGCCTCCGAGAGTCGGCGTTTCAAACCTCGCAGGATGACTTTGTTCGCCGATTCTGCCTGCCCATTTGTCTGCGGATGTTCCACTGAAGAAAATCTCCTCTGAATGCCCATCTCTTCGCAGAACTCCTTGGTTTGATTACTTGCGAACTGCGTCCCGTTATCAGAGACGATCGCTCTCGGTACTCCGAACCGGCAGACGAATCTCTTCCAGTAAAAACTTATGATTTTGACCGCCGTAATGCTCGCCAGAGGCTCAGCTTCCACCCATTTGGTGAAGTAGTCCACCGCCACAAGGATGAACTTCATTTGCGACCTAGCGGTGGGGAAGGGCCCGACGAGGTCGACTCCCCACATGGCGAAGGGCCATGGGGAACTGATTGTGACTAATTGCTTTGGCGGAGCTCTAGGTAGGTCTGCAAATACTTGGCACTTCTCGCATTTCCTCACAAACTCTGCACAGTCCTTCCTTATCGTAGGCCAATAGAAACCCGCTCTGAGGACTTTGCTCGCCAGCGACCTTCCTCTAATGTGGCTTGCACAAACTCCCTCATGAACCTCCGTCATAACAGCCTCGTATTTCTCAGGTGGAAGACATCTTAGGAGGGGTGAACTAAATCCCCGCCGAAAGAGTATCCCGTCGAGTAGCGTGTAGTGCCCCGCCTCCCTCCTTTGCGCCTTTGAGTATTTTACCACGTCACTTGGTTCTCCCGCCAGAATATCGATGATGGGGTTCATCCAAGTTTCCTGGCGATCAACCGAAGCCACCAAATCCCCCTCTATGCTGGGATTGACGAGCGTCTCTTGAATCACACTTCGGTTGTTGCCAGACTTCCTAGTGCTTGCTAGCTTCGCTAGGGCGTCCGCCCTTTGGTTTTGTGCCCTTGGCACGAATTCAACTACCACCTGTTGCAAACGACCCATGAGTAGCCGCACGCGCTCCACATACTTTATCAAGGCCGGCTCCTTTACCTGAATCTCCCCGTTGACTTGGCTTGCCACTAGCAGCGAGTCTGTTCTTACCAGCAGACTGTCGATTTGCACCAGAATTGCCAGTTTTAAGCCCGCAATAAGAGCCTCGTATTCTGCTTGGTTATTGCTGGTTTTGAACTGGAATATGAGGGACTGTTCCAACACCAGCTCCCCGGGCCCCTGCAGCGTGATCCCAGCCCCGCTTCCGTTGTCGTTCGACGACCCATTGACAAACAATATCCATTGCGTGCTCACCTTTTCCCCTTTTTCCGGCGTCAATTCCACCACAAAATCCGCTAAGGTCTGTGCACCGACCTTCCCCCTTTTGTCGTACTGCAATCCATATTCCGACAACTCTACTGACCACGCGACGAGCCTTCCTGACAAGTCTAGCTTCTGCAACACCTGTCTCAAAGGAAGGTCAGTTCTTATTTTTACCTGAAAGCTTTGAAAATACGGTCGTATGCGTCTGGCGGTGACGAGGACGGCGAGCGCCGCTTTTTCTATCTTCTGATACCTGACCTCCGCCCCCTGAAGTGTATGGCTTACGAAATAAACTATCTTTTGCTCTCCATCTACCTCCTGAAGGATCACCGAGCTTATTGTGTGATCACCGACAGAGAAGTACAAATGCAAAGGAAGGCCTTGGACAGGTTTCGAAAGGACTGGTGGGGCGGACAACATCTCCTTGAGGCGGGTGAAGGCCTCCTCGCACTCTGAATTCCACCCAAATGCCGCATTCTTCTTGAGGCATTTGAAGAATGAGGCTGACTTGTCGCCCGAGTGAGGGAGAAAACGGGATAAGGCCGCGATCCGCCCGGTTAGTCTCTGCACCTCCTTCACATTGCTTGAGTTTTTCATCTCCTGGATTGTCTTCACTTATCTGGATTAATTTCGATTCCTCTGGATGTAATCATGAAGCCTAAAAACTTCCCATCCCGTATGCCGAAAGAACATTTTTCCGGATTAAGCCTCATGTTATGCTTCCGAATCCTACCGAAGGCCCTCATATGCTTCCGAATCCTACCGTATGCCGAAAGAACATTTTTCCGGATTAAGCCTCATGTTATGCTTCCGAATCCTCCTGTGTCTGTTATGCTCGTTTCCGCATCATGTCGTTCTAGGCGATTAATGACGTCGCGAATCAGCCATCGCCAACCCGCTCCATCACTCGGTTCTTGAGGTTGAAGTTGCGCACCTCCTTTGTCCCTCGAGAAGGAAGCCAAAGACCTTGCTTGCTCATCGTGCCGTTGCGGCGGATCGTGTGCTCGCTCCAACCTCTCTCCACGTGATAGTCGATGTTCCGCCATTGAGCTCCACTGGTTTATCTAGGTGCACCAACGAAGGATGTTCAAAACTCAGAATCAAGGAATCTCTCCTCCCAATCACCGTCCACGAAGAAAACTTCAGAAAATCGCTCAGAAAAACGAGTTTCACTCCTCTGAATCACGATCCACGTAGTCCGGGAATAGAAATCTACCGATCCCCACAGATGGCGCCAAATGTTTCGTGCTAGAACATAGAGAGGGAAGGTAGTACCTAAAGTGTGAGGAAAGTGATGTGAATGCTTAGAGAGAGAAACTCTAACCGCTTAGAGAGATAAAATATAACTGAATTTCAATGCTATTAATTCTCAAATGAGCTAAGAGTCCCTTACAATTGGTATTCCCCTCCTATTTATAGAGGTGGAGTTGGGCTTTGGCGTCCCCCGCCCAAGGTCAGGTCTTCTGGGCGAGGGACCCTGGGGTCTCGCCCAGTCCAGAATGTTTCTACTGCTGTTTGCTTTCACTTTTTCTACTTGGTTAAGAGTCTGGTGAGAAACAATGTCACTCTTGGAACTATTATCATGAGAGCATTTAAGTATTCCTTTTATTGAGCTAAATGGTAAAGATGTAAATTAATAAATATTTTTTCAAGGTGTCTAGATGCTTTATTCTTTTTTAGCTCCAAGAAAAGTAATCTTTATTCTCTCCTAGCTGATACTCAAAAGGCTAAAACACCCTTTTAAATCTTGATTTATTTACGATTTCCTTATTCTTGTGCAAATTATTCAAGTGAGCAGTTAAATATGAAGCACTGTGTACCAGTGTTGTTAATGGCGGATAGCGTCGCGTAGCGGCGAGCCCAAAATCCGCAATAGCGCTATAGCGTGTAGCGCTATGGCCGCTACGCTGAAGGAGGAGGAGGAGGAAGGAGGAGGAGGAAGGAGGAAGAAGGAAGGAGCAGGTCTCTGTTTTCATCGTGAAAAACAGAGGAGAACGCAGGAGCAAAGGTTGAAGAAGATTAAAAACGTGAAAGCCCCATAATGCCCTCAAAATTTCTAAAATAATGTTTAAATATGGGGGCATTTTGGGGTTTTCGCCCTGAACAGAAGGGTTTTTATTCCTCCTTGCAACGCTGCGTTTCATTTAAGACAGGAAAACCCCAAGTTGCCCTTTAAAAGTTTAGCCTAATGTCTAAATATGGGGGCATTTTGGGGTTTTCGCACCTGAACATTAGGGTTTTTCTCCCTCTTTCTTCCTTGCGCCGCTATTGCGCCGTTTCAGACGCGATTCTGGCCGCGATCGCGGCCGCTACAGCGGCTACGCGATTTCCGCTCCGCTACAGCCTCCAGCGTCGCGGCCAACCACCGCTCCGCCACGGTGCGCCGCTATTGTGCCGCGATCGCGCGCTATTGACAACACTGCTGTGTACTAAGTTTCCTTTGAAACTTACCTGTTTTACAATATTATAAGATAATGTAGTGAGTGAGCATAGGTTGAAAACCCAAATCTTTTGATGTTTTGCAGCTGTCACTTTCAATGATATTTTCCCATTTATAGGAGGCATATGTAAAAGCACTAGGGAAGGGCTTCTCAGCTTCACCTTTTAAGACTTTTACTGTTCGATTAAGAAACCATGTAAAAGGAGGCATCCATCTGCTGCCTCAAGCGATTTCTAAGGTATGCCACACTCTTTGCTGAATTCGTTTGAAATATTGAGAGCTATTAATCAGAGATGTTATATGTTGATGATATATATTGGCTAATATTCAGGCAGGAATTGCAGTATAGTGTTAGGAATACTTGCTGGTAGCATATTGAATGTTGGCATGTGCATTATTGGTTTTCTTTGTCTTTAGCATTTCACTTTGCTAACAGGCACCTGAAATTACTGTTGAGCCTTCTGATGATAACATGAAGAATCTTTCAAGCAATTGGGAGTTCGTGCTTCTGGATCTGGCTGGTTCTCATTATGCTGCCGTTTGCGTAGAACAGGACATTATGAGTGCAGGTAGTAAATCTTTTTTTTTATAAGGAGGATATCGCATTAATGCTAGTGGCCCCATGTTAAACTACTTAATGATGTGCTTAGATGCATCCACATTTCTAGTTCTGTTCATTTGTGGTTGAACTAGTGTTATAAGTTTGCTAGTTGCTGAGCCTCATGTTTGTGATGTGCAGGCCAAGGGAGCATTCCAATAAGTGTTACCCTGCGAAAAACAATCCCATTTGTTGAAGATGAATGTATTTCTGGAAATGATAGAGCTGTGGTGATTGGTGGCTTGAGCAAACTGTTAGTGTGTTGATTAGTGATTCTTTAATAAAATCGAAGTTTTACTCACAGCTTTACATTCAGCATTTTAAAACCTGTGGTGCTAATTTATTTTAATAATTTAGTCATCTTGCTTATAATAAGATCCTTGAAAATTACTCTCTTCTGCATTGTTTATTTTTCAGACTCCCTGAAAAAGTTCACGAAACTTACCTGTATTTATGTATAAACCCCAGATAGAAAGACAAATTAAAAACAAGTCTTAACTGATTTAATTCAGTAATTATCTCATAATTGTTGTGATTAAATATCATTTTCTTAATATTCTTCTCTAGTTTATATTGAATAAGTGGAACCTTTAATTTAAATTGATGAAAATTAAGTGAAGTATGATTAGGCATTTTGGAGAATTTTGTCATTGGCTTACTCAGCTCAACTCGGATTGTTTAGGTTTAATGAAATCTATATATTTCGAGTTTCAAATTAAAAAGATATTATTTTATATTTTTTTTTTTGAAAGTCACTGAAGTATTAATTAGGAACATGAAATTACAAAGTTTTATACTTAGATTTTATTTGAATAAATTCATAGCTAACATACTACTACTAGTTACCTTCATTAAAATGTTTGAATTGTAGCGAGTCTCAAACTAATGTCACATTTCATTTCGGATCGGTAAAAATTCCATTATGTTTAGGAGGTGCGTATCCAGGATTTTCGTGTTGGGGGGCGAAATATAAGACTAAAAAAATCTTAATTGAATATTATATCAACTTTAAATAATAAAAAAATATTTAAATACAACTCTTCATTATTTCATAGTACTAAATCTATCTATTATTATATCAGCATAGATTTTTTCAGCAATTTCTCTCTCGATATATACAACTGATAAATGTATGAGAAGATCATCTTCAATTTTGTTGCAAAGCCAAAGTTTTAACAACTTTCATCGCAGAAAATGATCGGTCTGTAGATATTGTTGAAACATGGAGTGTTAAAACAAAACGTATCAGAAATATTGTTGCTTTTCAAGTTTGAACTAACTTCTGGTAAAACTCGGATGAACTGGAAATTTTTCCCAAATTAGGATCTCGAGAAACATCTGAATGATAATGTCTCTGTTGGAACGGAAAATTCATTTTTTCTGGCTCGGAAAAATCACCTGCATAAAGTTTCTCAACAAGCTTACAGATTTTCTCATTATCAAATGATTTAAAACTTTCCTTAGGATCTAACCTAAGTATGAGAAGTTCCACTGCCTTTGCATTAAATCTTCTATTTAATTCAGATAGTTGCAAATCAATTGCAGAATAAAATACATTGATTCTATAATGATGTTCCATATCTCCATCTTTTTTCTTATGACCATCATTACCCATAAAATAAGGGGCTTTCATGTCAAGAACTTCAACTTGATGAACATCACAAAATGTTACATATAGTTGGTGAAAACTTCAAAATTCTTGGGGGGGGCGATGGCCCCTGCCTAGATACGCCCCTGGTTTTTCAGCTTCATATTTTTTGGTGTAAAATTCTTCATCTTTCTAAGTTGACTCCTGCTGGTTTCATAGTTTCTTAAAATATAAATATGTAAGAAAAATTCTTCAACTTCATTCTCCTCCTCTTGGAGGCTCAAGTTATTTTAATTATGGGGCTCTCTTAAATCAAATTCCTCTACCCTTTGTAAATGGAAAGGAAAAAAAAATGGTCAGCAACTATCCTTAGTGAGTTAGTGCGCTAACCGTGACTGTGAGCGATTGATTAGTTTTACTTGTGAGAATTCCTTGCTCATGACAAAAAAAAATCATATTCCTCTTTTTATGTACTCTATAACTTCCTTAAATAAGCCCCCTAGATAATTTTTAAGAATAATGACAAGTAAAATGTCATTATTCCATTTGCCTTAAGACTTAGTTCTTAGGTTTGTCTTAGCCCAAGCTTAAGCCCAACCTTAGGTTCCTTATATACATTTGAAACTTATTGCATGAAATCATACAGCCTAAAACCACCTTTCCCTCCAAAGTTGCATGCAAACTATGCTACACACCCCCACCTTCATTCATCTCTATATATACAAACACCTCCCTCCCCCTTCCCATTTCTTCTTAGAGGCACTTTATCTGAAAATGAAAATGACTGTTTGGACTTTGGAGGTTAAATTTTATTGCTGATTATAGATGAAAATTAGTTCCCTCTAAAAAACTAGCAAGTTGTCTTTATTTGGTAGAGATTTTGCTCATTCAGAGATAAAATTGTCCCATCTCTACTATTGTTTTGGTAGATGACGCAAAGAAACAAAACAAAAAAACTAAGGCCTAAGATGATAAATACCAAGCCTATCCGCTAGCAGCAGCACCTCCAAACCAGCCGGGGGGGGGTCCATCTCTACTTTAATGACAAGTCAATTTTCTCAAAAAAGAATCCATTTCAAATCTTGAATAATATAAATAAAGATAAACACTAATAATGATTCCAAGTTTCACATTGATTTCTAAGTTCATTTTTTTTTTCAAAATACATCATTAGCAACATTAACATGTCCACGTCAAAAAAAATAAATAACATGTCAACAAAATGTAATACATCCAATATCCATCTAAATACATCAAATGTAATAAAATTCATCTAATTCATCATCATCTAAATTCTAATTGCTCCTGGTCTGTGTGGTGGATCATTGGATCAACACATTACACATGGAGGCAGTGGAGATGGATGACCAAGAGAAAAACTCTCCTTAAACTGAAATAAATCCTTCTTAACTAGCTTACCAACAAAAGAAAAAATCCTTCTTAACTGAATTGAATTCGACTCCTCTTGAGCCAAACGTGCTTGTTGTTGCAAAGAGTGAATCATCTCCTCAAGGGAAACTAGAGTCATCATTGTCTCTTATTTTGATTGTTGAAGCTGAGGTGCCATTAAATACATGCTAAGTGTCTATATACATTGAATGGATACAGTTACATGTAAAAGAAAGGTAACAAAGTAATAACAAAGTTGACAAGCTTAATCCGAAAGTCAGTAAAGACTTGGTCATATCACCATCTCTCATACTCTTACGTGACAAGTTAGACACGTCCCTACCTTCTTAGAAACTCCCCGATGAGTTGTTCGTGTTGGGCCGACTTTGGTATGCTCGCGGAGCCCATCATCGATATCATGGTTGGTCGGCCTAAAATCTCGAGCGGTACAGTCACGTACTATAAAGTGCGTTAGCCACGCACCGTAAAGTGCAAGAACAGGAATTCAATCTAGTAAGCTGTAATACATACACAATCTAGTTAAGAAAATACATACACAACCTAGTTAAACCGTAAACTGCACAAATCTAGTTAAGCAAATACATACACAATCATAATGAACCACAACCAAGCAAATTACAATCATCCAAAGTACAAACCCAAGAAACACAAATTGGAAAGGTGTCATCCAAAGTACAATCATCCTTACACAAGAAACAACAAAATTACAATCTTCCTAAGTAAAATCAACGTCCCCAGCCCTTGGAGCTAGAGGTGTCACTTTTCCTCTTTTTCCTCTTTTCCTCACCTCCACCTCCACTGCCACTGTCATCCTCATCCTGTTCACCCTGCAAATTCCTCTCTATGATAGCGTACATATTCTGGTTTGCTTCCAATATCTTTGCTGCGTCTCATTGAGGTCAATTGTTATTAAGCTCCATGCCGCAACTGCTCAAGAACACCCTAAAAACCACAAGTTTAAATACAACATAAGTGTTTAATTTATACACACAACTTTTTCAATTTAGAAACAACAAAAGTTTAATGTAGAAACTTACCCCAAGAGTCGCTGCTACATCAGTTCTGGTTTCGGGAGGGAAACTAGAGTCATCATTGTCTCCTATTTTGATTTTTGAAGGTGAGGTACCATCAGATGATGAGGCAGAGGCAGGTTTATATTTCCTAGCCTCTTTTGGCAAGTCTCTATTTCTCTCGACACCCATTCTGGGAATTGGTTCTCCGTGATTCGTCCAATGATGATAATTACTCATGAAACCTTTCATGCATAGATGGACTTTAACTGTGTCTATTTTTTCATGTCTCATGCACTTGCATTTCTTACAAGGACACCTAATCAACCCACCTCCAGCAATAAATTGTTTTTGTTCACAAGCAAACTTAATAAATTCATGAATTCCAACAATAAATTCATCTGTCATGTGCTTATTGCAGTCCAATCTATTATCCATCCACTTTCTATTTTCAGGCACTTCCATTTCTAACACACAAACACAATAACCAACCAAAAGGAAATCCAGTTACTTAGAATACAATTTTAAAATAATAGAACAAGTTAAGTTCAACAAAAACAAACAGAAAAATGTTACAACATGCATACCTTAATGGTGAAACAATAAAAGAACCTTCAATGTAGTTCGACGCTATTGCTAGAGGTAGGAAACTTTGATGAACAACCAAATTGAACAGCTGGATGCAAAATTTGGAAAATCAAACAAAAGCATCAAATAAGTTTAATTCTTATTCTCTTTCATTTTACTCCCAATAATAAAACAGAAAGAAATTGACCTAGACACAAATATTAATAGGAAAAGATAGAGAAGAGAATCTTACAAGTGATGGAACCTTCAAGTATATGTTAATTGCAAGTGTCTCTAAGAATTGATGATCACCAATTATTTCTCTGCAAGAAAACTAAACAGATAATAACTCACTGGAATAATAATGATAAGTGTAATGAGACAAGTCTCTAAGTACTGATTGCAAGTGTCTCCTATAATCCATGACTATTATATACGAACAAAATGATGGAGGAATCTTAACTGAAAAATAGTTCTAGAAAGCAAAATGTAAGAATATATGGACACAAGGGAGACAAATAAGCAACCAAAATAACAATGAGTACTCGAGCTCTTAATACTGTTAGATTTTAAAATCAAGATTGATTAAGTTATCACTAGGAATTTAGGATCATGAGGCTTCAAAGTTATAACCATTTGAAAAGGTTTAATCAGATTTATGCCACTAATTATAGAGAATCTTACTTTGTCTCACTGGGAACATAACTCAAGATTAATCTTAACAGTTAAAGTTTCTTATACTTGATGTCACATTCCTGATATGCATATAATGAGTAGTAAGTAGTTTTCGTACCTTTTCCATTAAAAAAGACAAGGATCAGTTTTTATTCTAGTGTCATCTACAATGTCAAAACTTGTCATATGAGGAAGTTCCTTTCTATTAGTTTTGCAGCCTAACCGGTCCAATGTTAATCGGAATGATGTCTTGAGCATAACTCCCTCTATGAACATTTTTAACTGTTTGGCAGTGACCCAATGTAAAGGAGTCATAGAAGAAGAATTAGAGAACATGAGCAAAACTTCTTCTCGGCCTAAAATGGTAACTTCTCTCTCTCATACTGCCTTTCCTCTCTTGCTGCATACTTCTGAGCATCATATATGAGCATTTTTTCCTTTTATTTGCCAAGATTTGAGTCTTTTCTTAAAAGAATGTCTTTCAGCTCATAGAAGTGCATAATATGTCAGTGGGCTATATTATATACCAATACCATACAGCAGTATAACTCTTAGTGATTTGTCTTTCTTGTGTTTTATAAAAAGGAACTGAGGGATCTAAAGCAAAGCATAGAATCCAAGAGGCAGTACCACAATATGGAACTTGAAAGTTCTTTGACTCTAGAGGTACAAATCTTTCCCAATTATTAAGCTGGTTAGCATACTTATAAACATTTGACCACATAGGTTTTTCAAGGAGATGTTTCTAGTAACAAAAACAGTCAGACATTGTAGGGTAGTAGGAGTGAGGGGGTTCAGTTGAACCCCTTGAAAAAAAAAGAAAATTCTACTTACCCCTGTATTGATTTTTTTTTTTGAACCCCTGAAAAATTTTATTTGCACCTATGACCCCACTTACACCTCTCTCTCTCTCTCTCACACACTCAGAGACAGACTCACGGTCCTCTCACCCAGTCTTTCTCTCGAAATTCACAGTCTCATTAGGTCTGGCCGCACTGAAGCAGTCGAGCACGGCGCACCGCCGGCCACCAACCCACCACCACCACCGCGCGCCTCTCAAACTCTGTATCTCACGAGAGGGTAACTCTTAGTGCTCTGAGTTGCCAGCGTTGGGAATCTGTACTCAAGGAGTCAAGGTTTCTTTCTTTCTTATTTATTTTGGTATGAATGTGAATATGTGATGGTCAGATGGTGGATGTGGAGTTTAATTGAGTTGGTTTTGAATTTTGATGTTTTGTAGAGAAATGGGTTTACATATGTGTTTTTGTGCAATGCTAGTTTGAATGGTTTAGAAATTAGATTGATAGAAATAGAATGATAGTGTTCAGATTGATTGGGATTTAGAGGCACTAATTGAGTGTCGAGCAACTTTTGGGTAAGAAAGTGAGGGAGGGGAGGGGTTCCAGAGAGATTGGGGAAAGGAATAAGATGATGATGGTGTGTTAGAGGGGGGACGGTTCCAGAGAGGGGAAAGGGAACACCAAATCTGGTCTTATTCTGGAGTTCCCAGTTCAGAAATGCAAAGTTTGATGTTGTGAAATTTGAGCTGTTACAGAACTGCAAAATTGGTGCTATAATGGGATTGTGGACTGAGGTGATTAATTCATACTTTAGCAAGGTCATCAATAATTCAATATATATTTGTTCTCTCTCACTTCCTGGGCTATTGTTAAGAAAATTGATATGCTTTGTTACTGTTGGCGTGTGCTTCTTTCTCCCTGGGGCCCGTGAGTTTGTATTCATGTTTTTATCTTCTCTAAGATGTTGCAGCAACTATCTTGGTGCAGTTTCTCCACTACATCTTTGCTGGTTTCTTGTCAATTTCTATGCTATGCTGGCTTGCTCGCCTTATTGGAGATTGACTAGGTGTTGCTCTTTTCTTTTCTAGTTAGTTGTTGTACTAGATAGATTGGTTCTAGCTTTCTAGTCTTTTTGTTTTTGTTCTGTTTTTTTTCTGTTTTTGCTTTGTATCTTCCTTTGTTGTTTAACTCACTTGAGAGAGTATGTTCTCAAGATCACTTCCTTTCTAAAATATTTTCATTTTCAAAAAAAAAACAATGTCCAGAATTATGGAACATCTTATCTGCTATACAAATTTTCACAATTATTGTTTTTCTTAACTTCAATGATTTCTTTTGCCGTCTTCTCTGTATACATGGGGTAATCTTCATGCTGTTAGACTTGTGTCTCATCTAATGAATATGGGGATTGAGATTTGGGTTTCTTCATAATTCTATTATATCCATATCCAAGAGAACCTCCACTTGATTCAAATAGCTCCGAGTTCTTTTCAAAATTAAACGTGAGAGTGATTTTTCAAGTGATTTTTTGGTTAGTGTTTTTGTGCAATGTCCCAAATGTTTTTAAGTTGTTTTTAATTAATTTTTATCGATGTGCTTGATGACCCGGGATTAAATGATATTTTTCTATATAATTTTCATGCATTTTAATATATTATTTAGGATATTTTTAGTCATTTTAGGTCACTTTAGGATTATTTCATGTATTTTATTATTTTTACGTGTTTTTAGTATTTTCTATAATTTTTATGATTTTTATTTATATTTTATTAGGATTTTCGGATTAATAAAGAGGAGCTGATCCAGCGCAGATAGTGCATGGAAATTACCATGCACGCACAAGAAATCCAACAGCTTCTGTGTCCATCCCTGCCATGTGGGGCGATCAGGAGAGAGCTCCACCATAAGGCCGTAGTCGGCGACACGTTGGATCTCACACTTAAAGTTTAGCCCAACCACTATCTGACACGTGGCAGGAGCATTAAATCAACTTTTTCAATGGCCTGACAGAGATTGGACGGAGGGGTTGGAAAATAATAACATATATTAGGTTTTTCTTGGGCTTAATTAAAAAGGAGATTGAATAGAAGATATAGGTTTTAGAGAGATATATATTGGCATGATGTGAATCTGAGGGGAAGAAAAACGGCAGCAGCAGTAGGTTATATTATGTTTCATAGGTTTTTCTCCTATTCATCTGATAATTTATAATTTCTCTATGACTATGTCGGGCTAAATTCTCTTTGTGTTAGGGTGATTGATCTAGTTTTCCTTTAAACTATGTTTTGAACCAAATTTCAGTTATGATTATGATTTCTATTTTAGTTCTTGAATTTCTCCTCTGTTTTAATTGATACTTTCTATTGCAATAGTTTGTCATACTATTTTCTATGCAATTGGAAAATTGGTAGAATTTAGGGATTTGGGGAGAAGTTGAGCAAGGGTCTGTGCACCTTAGGAATAAGGGTAACGAATTGCTTGTGTTTGCCTGAATTGAATTGAACTTCATCTCTAATTAATTAGGATTAGGTACTAAGGAATTAGCTATCACTAATTAATTGGAAGAGACACTTATGCAAGGAATTGATAAGTGGACAATTAGGCTTAGCACCTAGATAATTAATTAAATTCATAATTATAACTGTTTGGGAAGATACATAGGGAGAAGGTTAATGAAATCAGGATCCCTAGCGCACTTTTAAATTGAATTCACTTCAACCGTGTTATTTGCTTTCTTTAATTTTATTGCAGTTAAGTTACCTACGAAAAATCAATCATCTCTTTATTTTAATTTTAATTTTCACGTCCTTTCATTCCAAGTTTAGTTAATTTAGGGTATAAACTACGCAATCTCTGTGGTTCGATCTTTTTATTACTTCGAGCAATCTGTACACTTGCAGATTCGCTATCAAGTTTTTGGCGCCGTTGCCGGGGATTGTGTTTAGTTTATTCTCTAATTTTTCTGAATCTATTTGTTATGATTTTTACTTTAATTCTCTTGTGCGGGTATTACTAACTTCTGTTTGTTAGTGCATGCGAGGTACAATCAGTCCTGAATCTTTGTTGTTTGATCCAGAAATCGAAAGAACTTGTCGATCTAATCGTGCACAACAGAGGAAGAAGAAGGGCCAAGCCAAAGCTACCACTGCAATGGAAGAAGCACAAGCTGAAGCAAGAAATCGAGCTGAGTATGAAGCGAGAGTGGAAGCTGAAGTTGAAGCTCGGATTCTTCGCCAGAAAGAAGAAGAAGCTGAACGTGATGCTCAGAGACCATTGAGGGAAATCACTGCCCCTCGTATGAGCTATACATATGATGGCAGCGTTGTCCTTCCAGCAGACATACCAGACAACTTTCAGATTCCACATCATTATATTCAGTTGGTGAGCCAGCATCAGTTTGGAGGTAAAGCTACTGAGGATCCGCATGCTCACATGGACAGATTCACCAGACATTGTGAGTCTCTGAAAAGGCGTGAAGTCAGCTTGGATACAGTCCGGATGATTCTTTTTCACTACACTTTGAAGGATGCTGCAGAAGATTGGTTGAGGTCACAACCCCCTAACAGCATTCGAACATGGGAGGACTTGGCGGAAAAATTTATCGCCAAATTCTTTCCATCCACACGCATCAGAAAGGTGAAGCAGGAAATTTATGCATTTAAACAGAGCAAATCTGAAAATTTGTATGAGGCTTGGGAGCGGTTCCAAGAACTTCTGAGGAAATGTCCAGGTCATAATATTTCTGCTGGTGAACAAGTGGACAAATTCTACTCATCATTGCGTGAGTACGCAAGAGGTATGTTGGACGCAACGGCTAATAGTGCATTTGATTCATTGCCTGCACACAGAGCTCTTGAGATCATCGACAATTTGGCCACTAGATCTTCACAGTCAGATTATGATAGGGAGAACCGGGAAAGTGTACATGAAGTTGGAACAAATGATGATGTCCTCGCCTCCAACAGGAAGTTGTCACAAAATATGGATGCAATAATAAGTTTACAAACCTATCTGGGGATTTGGGGAAAAGGAACTTTTGTAAACTTATTATTTTCTAAATCTACTTTTCTCTCTTTCACTAACCTATCTTCACTCTGTTCTTTTTCCTTACTTATCACTTCAGTTTCACTTTTATTCTCAGTCTCACTCTTATTATTTTCATTATCTTTTTTCTTTTCAATTTGATGCATAACTTTTCCACTTCTTAGAGTAACAGCAGAAATATTCTCTCTAGGATTAGGCATAGTGTTACTAGGAAACATACCTGGAGATCTCTCAGATAATTGTTTGAAAATTTGACCGACCTGATTCTCCAAATTTTTGATTGAAGCCTCCTGATTTTTGAAGTTATTTCTGGATTCATTAATGAAGCTATCTGTGGATACCTGAAGCTTGCTAGTAGCTTGGGCCAGTTCTCCCACAATTTCTTCTAGGCTCTTCTTCCCACTTCCTTGCTCTTGAGAGGGTTGAGGTTTTTGATCTTGACCATAAGTCATTTGATTAGAGTACTCCCTTGAATTTCCAGACTTGTCTTGATCTCTCCATGAAAAGTTAGGGTGATTCCTCCAACCCGGATTATAAGTATTTGAGTAAGGGTTGTTTTGAGGATTACCCATTGCCTTCACTTCCTCATCAAATGCGGCATCTTCAGCACTCAGTTTGCGACCATCCAAACGTTGTACTATTGCATCCATCTTTTGTGACAACTTCCTGTTGGAGGCGAGGACATCATCATTTGTTCCAACTTCATGTACACTTTCCCGGTTCTCCCTATCATAATCTGACTGTGAAGATCTAGTGGCCAAATTGTCGATGATCTCAAGAGCTCTGTGTGCATGCAATGAATCAAATGCACTATTAGCCGCTGCGTCCAACATACCTCTTGCGTACTCACGCAATGATGAGTAGAATTTGTCCACTTGTTCACCAGCAGAAATATTATGACCTGGACACTTCCTCAGAAGTTCTTGGAACCGCTCCCAAGCCTCATACAAATTTTCATATTTGCTCTGTTTAAATGCATAAATTTCCTGCTTCGCCTTTCTGATGCGTGTGGATGGAAAGAATTTGGCGATAAATTTTTCCGCCAAGTCCTCCCATGTTCGAATGCTGTTAGGGGGTTGTGACCTCAACCAATCTTCTGCAGCATCCTTCAAAGTGTAGTGAAAAAGAATCATCCGGACTGTATCCAAGCTGACTTCACGCCTTTTCAGAGACTCACAATGTCTGGTGAATCTGTCCATGTGAGCATGCGGATCCTCAGTAGCTTTACCTCCAAACTGATGCTGGCTCACCAACTGAATATAATGATGTGGAATCTGAAAGTTGTCTGGTATGTCTGCTGGAAGGACAACGCTGCCATCATATGTATAGCTCATACGAGGGGCAGTGATTTCCCTCAATGGTCTCTGAGCATCACGTTCAGCTTCTTCTTCTTTCTGGCGAAGAATCCGAGCTTCAACTTCAGCTTCCACTCTCGCTTCATACTCAGCTCGATTTCTTGCTTCAGCTTGTGCTTCTTCCATTGCAGCGGTAGCTTTGGCTTGGCCCTTCTTCTTCCTCTGTTGTGCACGATTAGATCGACAAGTTCTTTCGATTTCTGGATCAAACAACAAAGATTCAGGACTGATTGTACCTCGCATGCACTAACAAACAAAAGTTAGTAATACCCGCACAAGAGAATTAAAGTAAAAATCCTAACAAATAGATTCAGAAAAATTAGAGAATAAACTAAACACAATCCCCGGCAACGGCGCCATTTTGATGAAAGGATATTTAATGAAGAGGTTTTCCTCCACTAACTACTATCAAATCCCTTTCAAGATTCTATCGTAGTATAGTATCGGGTTTTGTCGTCTCCACAGGGATTGTGTTGCTACGTATTAATTTCACTAGCTAGACATTGTTTGAACAGTTTAAACATGATATGTGTTTTATGAAAATTATATAGAAAAATATCATTTAATCCCGGGTCATCACACCCCTATACTCAACGGCAGCTTGTCCTCAAGCGGAAACTTAGAATAACTTGTCCTCAAGCACAGAATAAATCAACTCCAAATCAATTGCCAACACTTTTAAAACACAAGATACACATCCAACAAAGAAAGATTAGTTCATGAGCATACTGCCTAAGAGAAACAACGAATTCATTCCAAAGAGAGTGAAATCAATAAGATAATGAGACCTAGAGTTCACATCAAAACTCACAATTTTAATCATCAATCATCAATTATTTAGTGCATCTGACAGTACAAACACTATGCTTCGGTTCTTATAATCAATCAAATCAAGATCAGACAGTGTCATGCTATGCAACAATAAAGAGATTATCACAGGTTGTAACTTGGCCAAGGTGTAACTTTAGGTAGGATAAGAAAAGGATAAAGCAAGGCTACACAAACAGACAGTTCAGTGATCTGTTTCTTCTTTCGATTCAGGATATTTATTTAAAGCACTCAAAGTTCTTTCTCTCTACTCTCCTCTTTTTATTTGCAAACTTTGCTTTTTTTCTTTTTCTCATTTTTTTTCCAAGCATTTTGCTTCATTTTCATGCACACTAGGAGAGAGAGGGAACTGAAACGCTAATATTTTTTCATCTTTCGTTTCTCCTAAACCAAATAAAAAACCTTTGGGAGACTTGGAGGCAATTTCTTGGTGGAGAGGAAGGCTAGGCCCTTGAGAGCCGGTGTCAGGGCCATGGAGGAGGTGACAGCTTCTCCGGATGTCCATGGCTCCGTTCTATTTTGGGTTTTGCTTTTCTCTTTACCTATTTTATTGTTTTGACTCTCTTTTAATATTTGGGATGACTTAATTTGATTTTCTCTCTTATTCAATATACTATTATACAATTATAATTATGGATTTTCATTATTTGGTGTTTTTCTATATCCTTAACGCTTCTATTGGTCGATTGATAATTTTAAGGGTTTATATTAATTCGTAAATAGATTGGGAAATTGATATGAGTTAATGTAGACTTAGTTCATATAAAGGGGAAAAATTCCTATGTCTTAGGTTATTAATTCTCTTTGCGCGTTCATGTATCTTTTACCAATGTGATGCTTTTTAGGATTTACATGACAATTGAGAAGTTGGTGTAAATTTATTTTATGAGAGGAACCACCCTTGCATCAGTCATCTTAAGAAAGACATGTCTTAGGTAGGGTTAAGGTTTTCTAGGTCATAATAGGAGACATTAACTTTTAGGTATGAATATCATGAGTTGGAAAAGAGATCTATACCGAGTGACAAGTCGGGATACTCACCTCTCTAGGATAGGATTATCTAGTAGGAATTATTAGGATTTCTTGAGTGACAGTCAGAGATTCTATCCACTAGGACATGAACTTCTTAGGTTAGGAACAGAGCTTTGGAATGTCTTATCGAGTAGGTATGTGCTATAATGCTCCTTTTATGATCACTAGGACTTAAGGAATTAAGGCTAGGTTCTTAATGGGTAGATTCACTTAGCTAAGAAATTAGTAGGTGAATAACTCTTATCGGCATCTTAAATGTTAATTGGAAAGGTGTCATCCAAAGTACAATCATCCTTACACAAGAAACAACAAAATTACAATCTTCCTAAGTAAAATCAACGTCCCCAGCCCTTGGAGCTAGAGGTGTCACTTTTCCTCTTTTTCCTCTTTTCCTCACCTCCACCTCCACTGCCACTGTCATCCTCATCCTGTTCACCCTGCAAATTCCTCTCTATGATAGCGTACATATTCTGGTTTGCTTCCAATATCTTTGCTGGCGTCTCATTGAGGTCAATTGTTATTAAGCTCCATGCCGCAACTGCTCAAGAACACCCTAAAAACCACAAGTTTAAATACAACATAAGTGTTTAATTTATACACACAACTTTTTCAATTTAGAAACAACAAAAGTTTAATGTAGAAACTTACCCCAAGAGTCGCTGCTACATCAGTTCTGGTTTCGGGAGGGAAACTAGAGTCATCATTGTCTCCTATTTTGATTTTTGAAGGTGAGGTACCATCAGATGATGAGGCAGAGGCAGGTTTATATTTCCTAGCCTCTTTTGGCAAGTCTCTATTTCTCTCGACACCCATTCTGGGAATTGGTTCTCCGTGATTCGTCCAATGATGATAATTACTCATGAAACCTTTCATGCATAGATGGACTTTAACTGTGTCTATTTTTTCATGTCTCATGCACTTGCATTTCTTACAAGGACACCTAATCAACCCACCTCCAGCAATAAATTGTTTTTGTTCACAAGCAAACTTAATAAATTCATGAATTCCAACAATAAATTCATCTGTCATGTGCTTATTGCAGTCCAATCTATTATCCATCCACTTTCTATTTTCAGGCACTTCCATTTCTAACACACAAACACAATAACCAACCAAAAGGAAATCCAGTTACTTAGAATACAATTTTAAAATAATAGAACAAGTTAAGTTCAACAAAAACAAACAGAAAAATGTTACAACATGCATACCTTAATGGTGAAACAATAAAAGAACCTTCAATGTAGTTCGACGCTATTGCTAGAGGTAGGAAACTTTGATGAACAACCAAATTGAACAGCTGGATGCAAAATTTGGAAAATCAAACAAAAGCATCAAATAAGTTTAATTCTTATTCTCTTTCATTTTACTCCCAATAATAAAACAGAAAGAAATTGACCTAGACACAAATATTAATAGGAAAAGATAGAGAAGAGAATCTTACAAGTGATGGAACCTTCAAGTATATGTTAATTGCAAGTGTCTCTAAGAATTGATGATCACCAATTATTTCTCTGCAAGAAAACTAAACAGATAATAACTCACTGGAATAATAATGATAAGTGTAATGAGACAAGTCTCTAAGTACTGATTGCAAGTGTCTCCTATAATCCATGACTATTATATACGAACAAAATGATGGAGGAATCTTAACTGAAAAATAGTTCTAGAAAGCAAAATGTAAGAATATATGGACACAAGGGAGACAAATAAGCAACCAAAATAACAATGAGTACTCGAGCTCTTAATACTGTTAGATTTTAAAATCAAGATTGATTAAGTTATCACTAGGAATTTAGGATCATGAGGCTTCAAAGTTATAACCATTTGAAAAGGTTTAATCAGATTTATGCCACTAATTATAGAGAATCTTACTTTGTCTCACTGGGAACATAACTCAAGATTAATCTTAACAGTTAAAGTTTCTTATACTTGATGTCACATTCCTGATATGCATATAATGAGTAGTAAGTAGTTTTCGTACCTTTTCCATTAAAAAAGACAAGGATCAGTTTTTATTCTAGTGTCATCTACAATGTCAAAACTTGTCATATGAGGAAGTTCCTTTCTATTAGTTTTGCAGCCTAACCGGTCCAATGTTAATCGGAATGATGTCTTGAGCATAACTCCCTCTATGAACATTTTTAACTGTTTGGCAGTGACCCAATGTAAAGGAGTCATAGAAGAAGAATTAGAGAACATGAGCAAAACTTCTTCTCGGCCTAAAATGGTAACTTCTCTCTCTCATACTGCCTTTCCTCTCTTGCTGCATACTTCTGAGCATCATATATGAGCATTTTTTCCTTTTATTTGCCAAGATTTGAGTCTTTTCTTAAAAGAATGTCTTTCAGCTCATAGAAGTGCATAATATGTCAGTGGGCTATATTATATACCAATACCATACAGCAGTATAACTCTTAGTGATTTGTCTTTCTTGTGTTTTATAAAAAGGAACTGAGGGATCTAAAGCAAAGCATAGAATCCAAGAGGCAGTACCACAATATGGAACTTGAAAGTTCTTTGACTCTAGAGGTACAAATCTTTCCCAATTATTAAGCTGGTTAGCATACTTATAAACATTTGACCACATAGGTTTTTCAAGGAGATGTTTCTAGTAACAAAAACAGTCAGACATTGTAGGGTAGTAGGAGTGAGGGGGTTCAGTTGAACCCCTTGAAAAAAAAAGAAAATTCTACTTACCCCTGTATTGATTTTTTTTTTTGAACCCCTGAAAAATTTTATTTGCACCTATGACCCCACTTACACCTCTCTCTCTCTCACACACTCAGAGACAGACTCACGGTCCTCTCACCCAGTCTTTCTCTCGAAATTCACAGTCTCATTAGGTCTGGCCGCACTGAAGCAGTCGAGCACGGCGCACCGCCGGCCACCAACCCACCACCACCACCGCGCGCCTCTCAAACTCTGTATCTCACGAGAGGGTAACTCTTAGTGCTCTGAGTTGCCAGCGTTGGGAATCTGTACTCAAGGAGTCAAGGTTTCTTTCTTTCTTATTTATTTTGGTATGAATGTGAATATGTGATGGTCAGATGGTGGATGTGGAGTTTAATTGAGTTGGTTTTGAATTTTGATGTTTTGTAGAGAAATGGGTTTACATATGTGTTTTTGTGCAATGCTAGTTTGAATGGTTTAGAAATTAGATTGATAGAAATAGAATGATAGTGTTCAGATTGATTGGGATTTAGAGGCACTAATTGAGTGTCGAGCAACTTTTGGGTAAGAAAGTGAGGGAGGGGAGGGGTTCCAGAGAGATTGGGGAAAGGAATAAGATGATGATGGTGTGTTAGAGGGGGGACGGTTCCAGAGAGGGGAAAGGGAACACCAAATCTGGTCTTATTCTGGAGTTCCCAGTTCAGAAATGCAAAGTTTGATGTTGTGAAATTTGAGCTGTTACAGAACTGCAAAATTGGTGCTATAATGGGATTGTGGACTGAGGTGATTAATTCATACTTTAGCAAGGTCATCAATAATTCAATATATATTTGTTCTCTCTCACTTCCTGGGCTATTGTTAAGAAAATTGATATGCTTTGTTACTGTTGGCGTGTGCTTCTTTCTCCCTGGGGCCCGTGAGTTTGTATTCATGTTTTTATCTTCTCTAAGATGTTGCAGCAACTATCTTGGTGCAGTTTCTCCACTACATCTTTGCTGGTTTCTTGTCAATTTCTATGCTATGCTGGCTTGCTCGCCTTATTGGAGATTGACTAGGTGTTGCTCTTTTCTTTTCTAGTTAGTTGTTGTACTAGATAGATTGGTTCTAGCTTTCTAGTCTTTTTGTTTTTGTTCTGTTTTTTTTCTGTTTTTGCTTTGTATCTTCCTTTGTTGTTTAACTCACTTGAGAGAGTATGTTCTCAAGATCACTTCCTTTCTAAAATATTTTCATTTTCAAAAAAAAAACAATGTCCAGAATTATGGAACATCTTATCTGCTATACAAATTTTCACAATTATTGTTTTTCTTAACTTCAATGATTTCTTTTGCCGTCTTCTCTGTATACATGGGGTAATCTTCATGCTGTTAGACTTGTGTCTCATCTAATGAATATGGGGATTGAGATTTGGGTTTCTTCATAATTCTATTATATCCATATCCAAGAGAACCTCCACTTGATTCAAATAGCTCCGAGTTCTTTTCAAAATTAAACGTGAGAGTGATTTTTCAAGTGATTTTTTGGTTAGTGTTTTTGTGCAATGTCCCAAATGTTTTTAAGTTGTTTTTAATTAATTTTTATCGATGTGCTTGATGACCCGGGATTAAATGATATTTTTCTATATAATTTTCATGCATTTTAATATATTATTTAGGATATTTTTAGTCATTTTAGGTCACTTTAGGATTATTTCATGTATTTTATTATTTTTACGTGTTTTTAGTATTTTCTATAATTTTTATGATTTTTATTTATATTTTATTAGGATTTTCGGATTAATAAAGAGGAGCTGATCCAGCGCAGATAGTGCATGGAAATTACCATGCACGCACAAGAAATCCAACAGCTTCTGTGTCCATCCCTGCCATGTGGGGCGATCAGGAGAGAGCTCCACCATAAGGCCGTAGTCGGCGACACGTTGGATCTCACACTTAAAGTTTAGCCCAACCACTATCTGACACGTGGCAGGAGCATTAAATCAACTTTTTCAATGGCCTGACAGAGATTGGACGGAGGGGTTGGAAAATAATAACATATATTAGGTTTTTCTTGGGCTTAATTAAAAAGGAGATTGAATAGAAGATATAGGTTTTAGAGAGATATATATTGGCATGATGTGAATCTGAGGGGAAGAAAAACGGCAGCAGCAGTAGGTTATATTATGTTTCATAGGTTTTTCTCCTATTCATCTGATAATTTATAATTTCTCTATGACTATGTCGGGTTAAATTCTCTTTGTGTTAGGGTGATTGATCTAGTTTTCCTTTAAACTATGTTTTGAACCAAATTTCAGTTATGATTATGATTTCTATTTTAGTTCTTGAATTTCTCCTCTGTTTTAATTGATACTTTCTATTGCAATAGTTTGTCATACTATTTTCTATGCAATTGGAAAATTGGTAGAATTTAGGGATTTGGGGAGAAGTTGAGCAAGGGTCTGTGCACCTTAGGAATAAGGGTAACGAATTGCTTGTGTTTGCCTGAATTGAATTGAACTTCATCTCTAATTAATTAGGATTAGGTACTAAGGAATTAGCTATCACTAATTAATTGGAAGAGACACTTATGCAAGGAATTGATAAGTGGACAATTAGGCTTAGCACCTAGATAATTAATTAAATTCATAATTATAACTGTTTGGGAAGATACATAGGGAGAAGGTTAATGAAATCAGGATCCCTAGCGCACTTTTAAATTGAATTCACTTCAACCGTGTTATTTGCTTTCTTTAATTTTATTGCAGTTAAGTTACCTACGAAAAATCAATCATCTCTTTATTTTAATTTTAATTTTCACGTCCTTTCATTCCAAGTTTAGTTAATTTAGGGTATAAACTACGCAATCTCTGTGGTTCGATCTTTTTATTACTTCGAGCAATCTGTACACTTGCAGATTCGCTATCAAGTTTTTGGCGCCGTTGCCGGGGATTGTGTTTAGTTTATTCTCTAATTTTTCTGAATCTATTTGTTATGATTTTTACTTTAATTCTCTTGTGCGGGTATTACTAACTTCTGTTTGTTAGTGCATGCGAGGTACAATCAGTCCTGAATCTTTGTTGTTTGATCCAGAAATCGAAAGAACTTGTCGATCTAATCGTGCACAACAGAGGAAGAAGAAGGGCCAAGCCAAAGCTACCACTGCAATGGAAGAAGCACAAGCTGAAGCAAGAAATCGAGCTGAGTATGAAGCGAGAGTGGAAGCTGAAGTTGAAGCTCGGATTCTTCGCCAGAAAGAAGAAGAAGCTGAACGTGATGCTCAGAGACCATTGAGGGAAATCACTGCCCCTCGTATGAGCTATACATATGATGGCAGCGTTGTCCTTCCAGCAGACATACCAGACAACTTTCAGATTCCACATCATTATATTCAGTTGGTGAGCCAGCATCAGTTTGGAGGTAAAGCTACTGAGGATCCGCATGCTCACATGGACAGATTCACCAGACATTGTGAGTCTCTGAAAAGGCGTGAAGTCAGCTTGGATACAGTCCGGATGATTCTTTTTCACTACACTTTGAAGGATGCTGCAGAAGATTGGTTGAGGTCACAACCCCCTAACAGCATTCGAACATGGGAGGACTTGGCGGAAAAATTTATCGCCAAATTCTTTCCATCCACACGCATCAGAAAGGTGAAGCAGGAAATTTATGCATTTAAACAGAGCAAATCTGAAAATTTGTATGAGGCTTGGGAGCGGTTCCAAGAACTTCTGAGGAAATGTCCAGGTCATAATATTTCTGCTGGTGAACAAGTGGACAAATTCTACTCATCATTGCGTGAGTACGCAAGAGGTATGTTGGACGCAACGGCTAATAGTGCATTTGATTCATTGCCTGCACACAGAGCTCTTGAGATCATCGACAATTTGGCCACTAGATCTTCACAGTCAGATTATGATAGGGAGAACCGGGAAAGTGTACATGAAGTTGGAACAAATGATGATGTCCTCGCCTCCAACAGGAAGTTGTCACAAAATATGGATGCAATAATAAGTTTACAAACCTATCTGGGGATTTGGGGAAAAGGAACTTTTGTAAACTTATTATTTTCTAAATCTACTTTTCTCTCTTTCACTAACCTATCTTCACTCTGTTCTTTTTCCTTACTTATCACTTCAGTTTCACTTTTATTCTCAGTCTCACTCTTATTCTTTTCATTATCTTTTTTCTTTTCAATTTGATGCATAACTTTTCCACTTCTTAGAGTAACAGCAGAAATATTCTCTCTAGGATTAGGCATAGTGTTACTAGGAAACATACCTGGAGATCTCTCAGATAATTGTTTGAAAATTTGACCGACCTGATTCTCCAAATTTTTGATTGAAGCCTCCTGATTTTTGAAGTTATTTCTGGATTCATTAATGAAGCTATCTGTGGATACCTGAAGCTTGCTAGTAGCTTGGGCCAGTTCTCCCACAATTTCTTCTAGGCTCTTCTTCCCACTTCCTTGCTCTTGAGAGGGTTGAGGTTTTTGATCTTGACCATAAGTCATTTGATTAGAGTACTCCCTTGAATTTCCAGACTTGTCTTGATCTCTCCATGAAAAGTTAGGGTGATTCCTCCAACCCGGATTATAAGTATTTGAGTAAGGGTTGTTTTGAGGATTACCCATTGCCTTCACTTCCTCATCAAATGCGGCATCTTCAGCACTCAGTTTGCGACCATCCAAACGTTGTACTATTGCATCCATCTTTTGTGACAACTTCCTGTTGGAGGCGAGGACATCATCATTTGTTCCAACTTCATGTACACTTTCCCGGTTCTCCCTATCATAATCTGACTGTGAAGATCTAGTGGCCAAATTGTCGATGATCTCAAGAGCTCTGTGTGCATGCAATGAATCAAATGCACTATTAGCCGCTGCGTCCAACATACCTCTTGCGTACTCACGCAATGATGAGTAGAATTTGTCCACTTGTTCACCAGCAGAAATATTATGACCTGGACACTTCCTCAGAAGTTCTTGGAACCGCTCCCAAGCCTCATACAAATTTTCATATTTGCTCTGTTTAAATGCATAAATTTCCTGCTTCGCCTTTCTGATGCGTGTGGATGGAAAGAATTTGGCGATAAATTTTTCCGCCAAGTCCTCCCATGTTCGAATGCTGTTAGGGGGTTGTGACCTCAACCAATCTTCTGCAGCATCCTTCAAAGTGTAGTGAAAAAGAATCATCCGGACTGTATCCAAGCTGACTTCACGCCTTTTCAGAGACTCACAATGTCTGGTGAATCTGTCCATGTGAGCATGCGGATCCTCAGTAGCTTTACCTCCAAACTGATGCTGGCTCACCAACTGAATATAATGATGTGGAATCTGAAAGTTGTCTGGTATGTCTGCTGGAAGGACAACGCTGCCATCATATGTATAGCTCATACGCGGGGCAGTGATTTCCCTCAATGGTCTCTGAGCATCACGTTCAGCTTCTTCTTCTTTCTGGCGAAGAATCCGAGCTTCAACTTCAGCTTCCACTCTCGCTTCATACTCAGCTCGATTTCTTGCTTCAGCTTGTGCTTCTTCCATTGCAGCGGTAGCTTTGGCTTGGCCCTTCTTCTTCCTCTGTTGTGCACGATTAGATCGACAAGTTCTTTCGATTTCTGGATCAAACAACAAAGATTCAGGACTGATTGTACCTCGCATGCACTAACAAACAAAAGTTAGTAATACCCGCACAAGAGAATTAAAGTAAAAATCCTAACAAATAGATTCAGAAAAATTAGAGAATAAACTAAACACAATCCCCGGCAACGGCGCCATTTTGATGAAAGGATATTTAATGAAGAGGTTTTCCTCCACTAACTACTATCAAATCCCTTTCAAGATTCTATCGTAGTATAGTATCGGGTTTTGTCGTCTCCACAGGGATTGTGTTGCTACGTATTAATTTCACTAGCTAGACATTGTTTGAACAGTTTAAACATGATATGTGTTTTATGAAAATTATATAGAAAAATATCATTTAATCCCGGGTCATCACACCCCTATACTCAACGGCAGCTTGTCCTCAAGCGGAAACTTAGAATAACTTGTCCTCAAGCACAGAATAAATCAACTCCAAATCAATTGCCAACACTTTTAAAACACAAGATACACATCCAACAAAGAAAGATTAGTTCATGAGCATACTGCCTAAGAGAAACAACGAATTCATTCCAAAGAGAGTGAAATCAATAAGATAATGAGACCTAGAGTTCACATCAAAACTCACAATTTTAATCATCAATCATCAATTATTTAGTGCATCTGACAGTACAAACACTATGCTTCGGTTCTTATAATCAATCAAATCAAGATCAGACAGTGTCATGCTATGCAACAATAAAGAGATTATCACAGGTTGTAACTTGGCCAAGGTGTAACTTTAGGTAGGATAAGAAAAGGATAAAGCAAGGCTACACAAACAGACAGTTCAGTGATCTGTTTCTTCTTTCGATTCAGGATATTTATTTAAAGCACTCAAAGTTCTTTCTCTCTACTCTCCTCTTTTTATTTGCAAACTTTGCTTTTTTTCTTTTTCTCATTTTTTTTCCAAGCATTTTGCTTCATTTTCATGCACACTAGGAGAGAGAGGGAACTGAAACGCTAATATTTTTTCATCTTTCGTTTCTCCTAAACCAAATAAAAAACCTTTGGGAGACTTGGAGGCAATTTCTTGGTGGAGAGGAAGGCTAGGCCCTTGAGAGCCGGTGTCAGGGCCATGGAGGAGGTGACAGCTTCTCCGGATGTCCATGGCTCCGTTCTATTTTGGGTTTTGCTTTTCTCTTTACCTATTTTATTGTTTTGACTCTCTTTTAATATTTGGGATGACTTAATTTGATTTTCTCTCTTATTCAATATACTATTATACAATTATAATTATGGATTTTCATTATTTGGTGTTTTTCTATATCCTTAACGCTTCTATTGGTCGATTGATAATTTTAAGGGTTTATATTAATTCGTAAATAGATTGGGAAATTGATATGAGTTAATGTAGACTTAGTTCATATAAAGGGGAAAAATTCCTATGTCTTAGGTTATTAATTCTCTTTGCGCGTTCATGTATCTTTTACCAATGTGATGCTTTTTAGGATTTACATGACAATTGAGAAGTTGGTGTAAATTTATTTTATGAGAGGAACCACCCTTGCATCAGTCATCTTAAGAAAGACATGTCTTAGGTAGGGTTAAGGTTTTCTAGGTCATAATAGGAGACATTAACTCTTAGGTATGAATATCATGAGTTGGAAAAGAGATCTATACCGAGTGACAAGTCGGGATACTCACCTCTCTAGGATAGGATTATCTAGTAGGAACTATTAGGATTTCTTGAGTGACAGTCAGAGATTCTATCCACTAGGACATGAACTTCTTAGGTTAGGAACAGAGCTTTGGAATGTCTTATCGAGTAGGTATGTGCTATAATGCTCCTTTTATGATCACTAGGACTTAAGGAATTAAGGCTAGGTTCTTAATGGGTAGATTCACTTAGCTAAGAAATTAGTAGGTGAATAACTCTTATCGGCATCTTAAATGTTAATTTCATCTTATAAGAGTATATTGGTTGATAATAAGTAGTAAATCAAGTGAACTCATTTTCCAAATACACTTTCTTCTTTGTTTGCCTCCGTGAAACTTCTTTTATCGCTTTAATTATAGTTTTTCCTAAATTTAAATAAAACACATATCATGTTTAAACTGTTCAAACAATGTCTAGCTAGTGAAATTAATACGTAGAAACACAATCCCTGTGGAGACGACAAAACCCGATACTATACTACGATTGAATCTTGAAAGAGATTTGATAGTAGTTAGTGGAGGAAAATCTCTTCATTAAATATCCTTTCATCAGTGCTCATTTGAAAATTTTGACACCCTGACCCCGGGGTCCTGGATCCGCCACTGGTAGGGGGCACTAAATGCAAGGGTAATGCATGACTTAGATATGCCTGGAGTCAAAAGATGTAGTCTTTATTTTATTTATTTGCATTGGCCATTGGGTATGACTCCTCTAAAGTGAGAGAGTCATTTTAAAATGTAAAGTAAGTCATAACAACCATCAATTAAGTAGTTTTGTTGACTTTTCAAAGTAATTCATCTCAATTAATGGTTGCAATGACTTACGTTACACTTTGAAGTGATTCACTCACTTCACTCACTTCAAAGGAGCCAAATCCATTTGCATTTGGTTGGTTTTCTTGAAGAAAGATAGAAAGTAGCACCCAAAATAAGAAACTACTGAAAACTATCAGCTTAAAAAATGCAAAAACTTCAAAAAAGAGATCTATTGAGGGAGAGGCTAAGTACCCTATGCTTGAAAAATCAGTCGAATTGGTGGCTGTGACTGAAGGAGGCGACCGCGACAGCCGTGAAACTGAGGCCTCCAATGTGACAGAAGACGGCGGCGGCAAAGACAGAAACGAGAGGCGAGATTGCAGCAAGCTAGCTTATGAAGAAGCACAAAAACTAAACATCAGAGTGAGCAGCGTCATGGAAATCCTCAAGCAAAGAAATGAACCAAAGGATTATTCCAACAGTGATCAGTGAGAAGTGAAGTGCTGAACCGTGAAATAGAAAAGGCAAGGAACAAGTGTGAGGAAAACCCATTTCAACAGGGAATTTGGGGTTTTGTTCTTGAATTTTGGGGGGTAGGGGGATTTTTCCCGCCAACGGATAACAAAACGAATTATCACATTTTATGTTTTTAAATAACTTATAAATAAAAATACGATAATTAACTATGGATTATAAATTATTTATATATTATATATTAAAATTCGGAGTATATATAAAAATAAAAACTAATCATGAATTATATATATTAAAATAATTAATTTTAATAGTATAATAATTTTAAATGTGTATTAATGTGATATTCATATTATTTTAAACCTTGTGCGCTTGGTTTTGAAATTGATAATTTTTTCTTCCAAACCTTTAATATTTTGCCTTTTAAATTATTTACTATTCCATTTTCAGTTTTTTGAATTTAAAATTGATACTAATGTAAAATCTTGTGTCCTAATGGATTTTTTTGGTGATCTGTGTCCTATTGGCTTTTTTTTTATGCTTAACAACAAAGAGAAAAGAAAAAGCAGGAAAAGAAAAGAGAAACCCCCTACTATCTAACAGTTACATAACTTAGAGAATCAGCCACAAGAAGATGCTCCATTCCAAGGGGGTTCCTGGAGGAGAAGAAAATCTTGATCCTGAGTTGCTCCCGCTTTCGCCAAAAAATCCGCCCAGGCATTCCCCTCGCGCAAAACATGAGCCACCTGGACAACTCAATCACGCCTCAAAAGGTCAAGGATACTAGCAACCAACACAGCTTCCTCGTGGAACTGATTTGGAGGCTTCTTAATCAAGCCAACGGCCAACAAAGAATCTGAGAAACACTCAATCTGCCTATGCCCCAAGTTCCACACAATTTCCAATCCATGGCAGCTAAGAGCTCCATATGCAACACTAAGCCCTGACCACCATATCCAAGGAAGCCCGTGATCCAAGCTCCATCAGCGTGACGAAGACAACCACCAAACCCCGAACGCAATGGAACTCCCAACGAGCTGACATCACAATTAACAGCAATCGCCGGAGCCACCGGTGCGATCCAAGACACTAGGCGCGGTTGCGACGGAAGCTGGGACGGAGGCCACAAGCGAAGCAACAGCTGTCGCTGCTCTTGAATTAACCGCAGAA
The DNA here is from genome assembly GCF_012489685.1 of Lotus japonicus. NCBI lineage: Eukaryota > Viridiplantae > Streptophyta > Magnoliopsida > Fabales > Fabaceae > Lotus > Lotus japonicus. Next base: position 17,118,198 of record NC_080045.1, read on the forward strand.
GCTTCGCCACCGGGATGACATTATGAGCCATCACAGCTTGATTCTGGGCAGTCCAGATGCCCCAAATAGTCGAGAGTCCCGACGCTTCTGCTCCAACCAAGACTCGTTTGATCCACTCCCTCGGTTCACCGGCACTAAAGGACGCATGGCTCGGGTTGAGACCCATCTGATACCACACACGACGAGCGAACCAACAATCTCGAAGGCAATGGAGGAAACTAATTTCAGGAACAATCAATTACATCTATAATTTTATATGGAAACTTGTATTTTTTACCCGTGCGATATTCATTTTTTTTTTATGATTTTTTTTAAATGAGTGTTATTTTTTAATATATGTGACAGATTAAATCATTTAAAGATCACAATTTATTTTGGATATAAAAAATTATAAATTTGTAAGTTTCTAATGTACTCAATGTTTGAGTTGCTATTTCTTTTTTTAATATTTTTTCGTAGTTAGTTTTCCTAAATGCTTAATTTATTTAGTAGACACTAGATTTTTTTTACAATTGGAATAATTGAGAATAAAACTGAGAACGTATCGTTCCACATTTTCTATAAAAAGATCTTTTTCATATGACATTACGAAAGACTTCTTTATAAACTACATTTGAAGTACTGTGAGAATTGTTGTCATCACTATCGCAAATGAGGTTTTTAATCCTTTACGATGTATTGCACGAAAAATATTCATTTTTTATAGCCTATTTTTTAAAAATGTGTTATAATTTACGTTTTAAAAATAAATTTTATGAAATAAAAGAATAACTTATATTAGATAGATAAACATGAATTTGAAAGTTTTTTTTTTTATGAATGTGTCCAATTTAGTTTTGTAGAAGCCAAATGACTTTCAAATTAGTTTTGTTTTTTTGTTTATCTAAATGTCAAGATAGCAATAGAGAAGCCACAACCACCTCTCGAAAGTGTAAATTAAAATAGAATAATGTACTTAAACAAAGTCAAGCATAACAAAGATCTGAACTACAATTTTTTTATCAATGGCCAGACTTAGGGCTCTTTTATGTAAATTTCCATGCGGCATTGTTCTGTCAGGCTTTCGCCCATTGCGGAAGATTTCCCACTGCTGCCTTTGGTAGGAGTCTGAGCCGTGTCTCAGTCCCAGTGTGGCATAGCAGGGCACCAACTTTCATAAGATTCAGAGAGAATCCACAATTTTTATAAGGTCTGCATTAAACTCATTAAAAAATGACCATGCCAATAAAAATCAGCAAACTTTAAATTACGGTAAGTGTCTCTATGCCAGTATCATACATACCAATCCTTTGGATGTTCCCAACAAATACATTTCACAACACAAAATACAGGCACCAACCCAATTGCTAAATGCAAAGACATGGATCAAAGCCACATTAAGAAGCTCTTAAAGTTACAAAACCATTCTATTGAATTTTATGATTTTGGGAGCTGGCCTTGAGGTTGCTGTTGGGAAGCGTGCATGATAAAAAACTGTGTTGTAGTGAGCAAAAGTTTGAGAGAAGAGAGAATTCATCTGCCAAGAACCTAGAAGAGTTGCAGTGTCAAATAACATGAAAAACCAAGCTTGTCAGTAAAATAAGGGATAAAACAACCACATTAGAATTATGCATTTTTATATAAAATAAACTCGAACTACAGGAAACCTAAGATTGAAGAAGTTTAGAATTAGAGTTCCATTTGGCTAACCTTCTATAAAAAAGAAAGCTTACCTTGCCTCGAGAGACACCATATGAGAAAGTAAGCGTGCAAGAGCTAGAGAATCTCGGGGTATAGTGAGAGACCTAGTGCAACCTTTTAGAGCATCTCCAATGCAAGGTTCTTAGTTCTTATTTTTGAGTTAAAAACTAATAACTGAGTTCTTAACCACTGGAGGGAGCTGACGTGGAGTTCTTAGTTCTTAAAAATAAGAACTAGTTCTTATATAAGAGCATCTCCAATGCTAGTTCATATTTATTAGTTCTTAGCACTATTCATGTGGGTCTGTACTGCCACATGTGTTTAAGCTGATAAGTGCCAAATTTACTTAAATTATCATATTATAATTGACACTTATTTGTTCTAAACATGTGAATTATCATTCAAATATCCCCATTTTCATATGTTTGTAAATATTTAGATTTTACTAGTATTATGCTTTAAATATAGTCTAAATCATGATGAATCTTTGGGTTTTGTTGTAGGGATGAATATCCAAAGAAATATGCAAGATTTGGTGAGGTAATGAGGGTTTTCAAGTTTTTTTGGTCCAAAGGTGCTAAGCATCAGCCAAAGGGGTGCTAAGCATCATCTGACAATGGAGACTCCTTCAGCATGAAGTAACAGAGTGCTAAGCGTTTAAAATGGAATGCTAAGCATCATCTGGCGGTGGGGAATCCTTCAGCATGAAGAAACAGGGCGCTAAGCACCTAAAGTGGAGTGCTAAGCACCCTGTAACAGATCTGCAATGCTATAAAACTCAAAGTTCAACACAAAACAGGGAGTTCACGAAAATCAGAGATAAATACACAAACCCATCACTTGGGGAAAGGGAGAACTCAAAGGAGATCATCAAGGGTGACCTAGGAGACTAGAGAGAAAGCTTTGGAGCTGATTTCATCGCCGGGGAACCGTCACGAGTCGGTTTTTCATCGCTCTTCTTCTCTTTTATCATTGTAAAGCTATCCATGGAAGTGGATAGCTAATTTCTCATTTGTTGGGATTAGAACTAGTTGTTTTGATGCTCATGTAATCTATTTGATTTCCTTTCATACAAATTTCTTGTTTCTATGCTAAAGAATCAATGGTTTTCTCTTTTGCTTCATGTTATATCTTAGGTTGATCCCCTTGGGTATTTTGATTGATTCAAACTTGTGTAGGGAACTCACGTGATCTTGAGTCTGAACTAGAGTTAATCATATGTTTCTTTTCCATGATTCAATGATTTTTACCTTGTGCTTCATGCTTGTTTTGGATTGATCACCTAGAACATGAATTTAGATTTAATAGGATGGTGGGAACTAACTATTTAAATCTGAATTAGGTAAAATCATCTAATGATTCTAAGGTCTAGGGATAGGGTTAGATCATTAGTCTATTCAAACATCCATGCTTAATGCTACTCACTATTGTTAATCGATCAAGGGATTGAAGGTTAATATAGGGAGTTGATAATCTTCTACACCGGGGGACTGGGTAGTAAGATAAGAAATGGTGAGAGGAATCAATTGCATAGAACGATATTTGTATGTGAATCAATAGAATACGTAGAGGTCAAACAACGAAACTCTAATCCCAGCAAAACTATCTACCTTGGTGAATCCAACTACTTTATCTGCTTTCTTTATATTTTCATGTTCTTAAACAAACCCCTAATATCTCTGTTAACCATCATTTGAGTTTGTTAGCTATTGAACGACATAAGTATTACACCTCCCTGTGGATACGACAAAACCCTTTACTATACTACAATTGAGTCTTGAGAGATTCAAACGTAGAGTGGTAAAAAATCTTTCAACAAAATGGCGCCGTTGCCGGGGAGGTGTGCCAATACTAATTGCATTGCAATAGTTTTCATTCTTGAATGATTGTGAATATAGTGTATAGTTTTTGTTTTCAGTTTAACTTTCCTTGTTGTTACTAATCTCTTGTGTTAGTTAGCTAGTTCAAGAGGAGAAACAACAAGAAGCTTCTGAATCACTACTTTCAAAATGTTTCAATCATCTCAGACACACTATGCCCTTGAAGAGGATAGGATTTCTAAGCTTGAGGATACCTTGGTGCAATTCATGCAATTGTCAATGATTCATCAAAGGAATACCGAGACTTCCATCAAGAACTTGGAGGATCAATTAGGAAAGCTAGCTAACATGGTAGCTGAACATGGAAGAGCAATGGTTGAAGCTCAAGTGGAAGAAAGTGAGGAAGAAGAAGAAAAATCAAAAAAAGAAGAAAGGGATCCAACCATTCACCACTTACTGATTCCTTCAAGCCCTCCACAGGTAAAGCATGATGAGGATGAGGTAAGCGTTGAAGATTTTGATAGCATATCACATCACCAATGCAGTGATGAAATTATTAATGTTGAGCATATAGATACTGTATTTGGTGATAGGCTTGATGAGCATGTTCAATCAAATTCTTCAAAGAACTTTAAATTTGCATTCATTCATATGCATGTAAATACCTTGACATGTGAGTTGAATGTAGGTGAATTGGGTTTGATTGAGAAAAGAAAGAACAAGAATGAGTTTTTGATGGCTTGGAAAACCTTTGTTAGAAAACTAGATGAAATCCAAGTCAAAAGGCCTAAAAAAAGGAAGGGGTTATATTATAACCCTGGTTTATGGTCACCTTAAGTGTGCAAGCGTCAAGCTAATGACGTTAAACAAGCGCTTCCTGGGAGGCAACCCAGTGTTTTTATTGCTTTTGTTATATTTATATGTTTTCATGTGCTTTTAGAACTAGGATAGTGATTTTGTGGAGTTTTGCTTAAAATTGAGTAACTTTGTGCTTCTGATGAGGACAAGGACAAGGACAAGGGTCATGGAGCGCTAAAAGGACTTGGAGGACCAATGACTAAAGCAAGGGCTAAAAGGGCCAAGGAAGCACTTCAACAGATGATAGCATTAGCTCTTGAGGAAGGAACCCATGTGCGAGAACTTGAGCCTAAATTGGTGAATTTCCTCATGAACTATGAAGAGGAAGTCGTCCAAGATCAGCCCAATTAATTGGAGCTGAGTTCGAATTTTATTTCTAGTTTTTTTCAATCCAATAAGTCCCTAATACACCAAGGATGCATTAGCAATTAATGGACCTGAAGTGGAGGCATGTGGGGCGTGAATAAGAAGGCTTTAAGGGAGGAATATTCCAAGTTTGCATCAGCTCTTGATGGCTGAAGTAAAACTCCAAGAATCTCTTTCAATTGAAGTTAATTTCCTGTTTTTGTTTAATGTAATGAGAGAAAGTTTAGGGGCTGTTACAAGCTGAGCTTGACCAGCTCATTAGGAGTTTTTATTTGAATTTTCAGCTCAGAATTGGATGTTAAAACTCCATAATTAGTCATTAATTGGAGTTAAGACCATGTCTCACCTTTGTAATTCAAAACAAAGCCAAACTCTTTTAAAAGGGAGGGACGGCCAAGCATGGAGATTATGAATGAATAAGATTATTTTTTCTGAGTTAGTTCAGTTTGTTGAGAGTGATTCTCATATCCCTTGAGTGATTCAAGACCTTGACTTATCAAAGGTTTGCCACCACCTTTGTGTGACGTCTGCACTTCCATATCCATAAAGTTCCATTCCAATTCTGTCCATCTTTTCCTTGCACGAAATTCTTCTTTGTTTTTCCCTTCCAACTCTGATTTCTCAAGTCCTAAAATCATCCTAGACGATCCATCAAGCCCTTGCATCAACTTGGGGCATATCATTTGGTAATCAGAGCTCCGGTTCTAGGATTTTGGTTTCTTTTCTTATCTGGAATTCTGGTTAGCAACTCTTTGTCATTTCTTGTTACCTTGATTTTAGTTTTTGTTTCTTTTGGCTGAACCATTGCAAAAGTTAAGCCTTGTTAATTGTTCAGAATCAAAAACAAATTACAAAACGAAAATTCAAAAAAAAAAAACGAAAATTCAAAAAAAAAATGGCTGAATGGTTCTTGTTTAATTAGCCAAATTCAATTGTTCAAGGTAATTTTGTTGCTAGCATTCCAATTTATTTTCTTCTTTCTGTTTGTTCTTGAATTCTTCTTTAGTCTCTAAATATTTGGAGTCCTTTCCATTTCTGTGGTGATTTGTCTTGTCTTCTTTTGTTTCATATTCTAAAGTCTATTCTAATCTGTGTGACTCTACACAAATTTGGTGGCATAATTCTTTGTGTGTCTTAACTTTGATTTACTCAAGAGATTGTGAGAATTTTTGAGTGGAAAAAGGCAAGAGTGCACATCATAGAAAAGCCAATTTGAGGGAAACACGAGAGAAGTGAGGTAAACACTAACATTTGTTTGTTCTACTTGAATCTTTTCATTTGTCAAAGATGTCAGGAGAAGAGGAGGAGCAACCAGCAGTGCGACTCTCGACCATCGAAATGCGGGCTCTTACACAACATCTGGAAAACTTAATGAGGAGGCAAACTGAAGAGATCCACGAAAGGCTGGATCAAATGGAGAACCGGAACAATAGTGACAGTGAAGGCGGGAGGCCACGACGAATTCATGAAAATCCTAGACCTGCTCGGATTGAAGGAGTCAAATTCCAAATTCCTCCTTTTAAGGGAAAGAGTGATCCAGAGGCATACTTGGAGTGGGAACTCAAAATAGAGCATGTCTTTGCTTGCAACAACTATGAGGAGGACCAAAAGGTGAAACTTGCAGCTGCTCACTTTTCAGACTATGCTCTTGTTTGGTGGAATAAGTTTGCAAAAGAGAGATTGAGAAATGAGGAACCAGCGGTGGAAACATGGGCTGAAATGAAACGAATCATGAGGAAAAGATATGTCCCTTCAAGCCATGCTAGGGATGTAAAATTTAAACTTCAAAAACTTACCCAAGGCAGCAAGAGTGTTGAGGAGTATTACAAAGAACTTGAGGTGCTTATGTTGCAAGCCAATCTTGAGGAGGATGAAGAGGTAACCATGATTCGATTTATTAATGGTTTATCTAATGATGTTAGAGATATTGTAGAACTTCAGGAATATGTAGACATGGAAGAATTGCTGCACAAGGCCACTAAAGTTGAGCAACAACTCAAAAGGAAAGGGCTTGCAAGGAAGAGTTCTACCAATTCCAATTCATCTTGGAGAGACAGAATGAAGAATGAAGGGCCGAGCACCCTTAGCAAACCAGCCACCAAACCACAAGCTTCAGCTTCTTCAAAACCTCTTGAACAACCATCCAAAAAGAGCAAAGAGGTCAAGTGCTTCAAATGCCAAGGTATGGGACATTATGCTTATGAATGTGCCTCCAAAAAGACCATGATTCTTAAGGATGATGGAGACTACACCAGTGAGTCCGAAGGAGAACAAAGTGAAGAAGAAGAGGAGGCAGCCATGAATGGTGAACTGTTGATGATCCGAAGAATGCTTGGTAGCCAACAAAAGCCAAAGAAAGAAAGCCAACGAGAGAATATCTTTCACACAAGATGTTCTGTCAATGGGCAGATTTGCTTGATGATTGTTGATGGCGGGAGCTGTACTAATGTGGCTAGTGAAAGAATGGTGGAGAAGCTGAACCTGGTCACAAAACCACATCCTTGGCCATACAAACTTCAATGGCTCAGCCACTATGGAGAAATACAAGTAAGTAAGCAAGTTGAAGTTGACTTTTCCATTGGCAAATACAGGGATAAGGTTCTTTGTGATGTTGTTCCCATGGAGGCTAGTCACATACTGCTGGGAAGACCATGGCAATATGACACCAACTCTGATCATAATGGCAGCACCAACAAGATCTCATTCCAACATCATGGCCAGAAAATTACGCTCAAACCTTTGAGCCCTAGGGAGGTGCGTGAGGATCAAAAGAAAATGAGAGAAAAGATTGAACAAGAGAGAAAAGAAAAGAGTGAGACACTTGAGAGAAAGCAAAAAGAAAAGAGTGAAATACTTGAGAGAAAAGAAATTTGTTTGATAAAAAAGAGAGAGGTGAAAAGGATGATAGCTTCAAAACAGATCCTATACTTGATGTTTTGCAAAAATCAGATTTTGAACACTAACACTTTTGAAAATTTTGAACTGCCTTCTAGTGTTAAATCTCTTTTGCAGGATTATGAGGATGTGTTTCCAACAAGTGTTCCAAGTGGTCTACCACCACTGAGAGGAATTGAGCATCAAATTGATCTCATTCCGGGAGCTTCTTTGCCTAATAGGCCAGCATATAGAAGCAACCCACAAGAAACCACTGAAATTCAAAGACAAGTGGAAGAACTTTTGAACAAAGGGTGGGTAAGAAATAGCATGAGTCCTTGTGCTGTACCGGTGATTTTGGTACCAAAGAAAGATGGGACTTGGAGAATGTGCTCTGATTGTAGAGCTTTGAATAACATCACCGTTAAGTATAGGCATCCTATTCCTAGACTTGATGATTTGCTTGATGAATTGCATGGTGCATGTTATTTTTCCAAAATTGATTTGAAAAGTGGTTATAACCAAATAAGGATTAAGGAAGGGGATGAATGGAAAACCGCTTTCAAAACAAAATATGGTTTATATGAATGGTTGGTTATGCCATTTGGTTTAACTAACGCACCTAGTACATTCATGAGACTTATGAACCATGTTTTGAGGGAATTTATTGGCAAATTTGTGGTTGTGTACTTTGATGACATTTTGGTCTATAGCACTACTCTTGAACTGCATGTTGAACACTTAAAATCTGTTTTGAGTATGCTTAGAAAGGAACAACTGTTTGCCAATCTTGAGAAATGCACTTTTTGCACTGACCATGTTGTCTTCCTTGGTTTTGTGGTGACTTCGAAAGGAGTGCAGGTTGATGAGGAAAAGATCAAAGCCATTCAAGAGTGGCCCACTCCTAAATCCGTGGGTGATGTAAGAAGTTTTCATGGCTTGGCAAGTTTCTACAGGAGGTTTGTTAAGGATTTTAGTACCTTGGCAGCACCCCTAAATGAAGTGGTGAAAAAGAATGTGGGATTTCATTGGGGAAAGAATCAAGAAGAGGCCTTTGCTGCCCTAAAGCATAAGCTTACCCATGCACCCATTCTTGCTTTACCTAACTTTGCTAAATCTTTTGAACTTGAATGTGATGCTTCCAATGTAGGTATTGGCGCTGTTTTGCTTCAAGAAGGCCACCCAATTGCTTATTTTAGTGAAAAGTTAAGCGGAGCTGCCCTTAACTATTCCACTTATGATAAGGAATTGTATGGCTTGGTGAGAGCTCTGAAGACTTGGCAACATTATCTTTTGCCCAAGGAATTCGTGATCCATAGTGATCATGAGTCCCTGAAATACTTGAAGGGGCAAGGTAAGTTGAACAAAAGGCATGCCAAATGGGTTGAATTTTGGGAACAATTTCCCTATGTCATCAAACATAAAAAGGGAAAAATTAACATTGTGGCTGATGCTTTATCCAGGAGACACGTGTTGCTTTCCATGTTAGAGACTAAATTGCTAGGACTTGAACATGTGAAAGAAATGTATGAAAAAGATGATAACTTTGCTGAAATTTTTGTGGCTTGTGAGAAAGTTTCTCAAAATGGATTTTATAGGCACAATGAATTTTTATTTAAAGAAAACAGGTTGTGTGTGCCTAAAAGTTCCATTAGAGAACTTCTTGTTAAAGAATCCCATGCTGGGGGATTAATGGGTCATTTTGGAGTCCAAAAGACTCTAGAAACTTTACAGGAACATTTCTATTGGCCCAAAATGAAACATGATGTGATCAAGTTTTGTGAACATTGCATTGTTTGCAAGAAGGCTCAGTCTAAGGTGATGCCACATGGTTTGTATACTCCTTTGCCAATCCCTGAATACCCTTGGGTTGACTTGTCTATGGACTTTGTTTTAGGTCTCCCTAGAACAAAGAATGGTAAGGATTCAATTTTTGTGGTTGTTGATAGGTTTTCAAAAATGGCTCACTTTATTCCTTGCAGGAAAGCTGATGATGCTTGTCACGTTGCTGATTTGTTCTTTAAAGAAGTTGTAAGACTTCATGGGATGCCTAGAAGCATAGTTAGTGATAGGGACACCAAGTTCCTAAGTCACTTCTGGAGGACTTTATGGGGGAAGTTAGGCACTAAACTTTTGTTCTCTACCACTTGCCACCCACAAACTGATGGGCAAACTGAGGTGGTTAATAGGACCCTAGGCACCTTGCTTAGGACTGTCCTTAAGGCCAATTTAAAGGCTTGGGAGCCGTGTTTGCCTCATGTTGAATTTGCTTACAATAGGGCTGTACATAGCACTACCAATTGCTCTCCATTTGAAGTAGTGTATGGATTTAACCCTTTGACTCCTCTTGATTTGTTGCCTATGCCTAACATTTCTGTTTTCAAGCACAAGGAAGGACAGGGCAAAGCTGAATATGTCAAGAAGATGCATGAGCGTGTGAAGGCTCACATTGAGAGAAAGAATGAGAGTTATGCTAGGCAAGCTAACAAGGGAAGAAAGGAGGTGGTGTTCCAACCCGGAGATTGGGTTTGGGTGCACATGAGGAAGGAAAGGTTTCCAGAACATAGGAAATCCAAACTCCAACCTAGAGGGGATGGACCTTTTCAAGTACTTGAGAGAGTCAATAACAATGCCTATAAAATAGAGCTTCCAGGTGAGTATAACATCAGCTCAACCTTTAATGTCTCTGATTTATCTCTCTTCGATGCAGATGGAGGAGAATTTGATTTGAGGTCAAATCCTTTTCAAGAGGGAGGGAATGATGAGGACAAGGACAAGGACAAGGGTCATGGAGCGCTAAAAGGACTTGGAGGACCAATGACTAAAGCAAGGGCTAAAAGGGTCAAGGAAGCACTTCAACAGATGATAGCATTAGCTCTTGAGGAAGGAACCCATGTGCGAGAACTTGAGCCTAAATTGGTGAATTTCCTCATGAACTATGAAGAGGAAGTCGTCCAAGATCAGCCCAATTAATTGGAGCTGAGTTCGAATTTTATTTCTAGTTTTTTTCAATCCAATAAGTCCCTAATACACCAAGGATGCATTAGCAATTAATGGACCTGAAGTGGAGGCATGTGGGGCGTGAATAAGAAGGCTTTAAGGGAGGAATATTCCAAGTTTGCATCAGCTCTTGATGGCTGAAGTAAAACTCCAAGAATCTCTTTCAATTGAAGTTAATTTCCAGTTTTTGTTTAATGTAATGAGAGAAAGTTTAGGGGTTGTTACAAGCTGAGCTTGACCAGCTCATTAGGAGTTTTTATTTGAATTTTCAGCTCAGAATTGGATGTTAAAACTCCATAATTAGTCATTAATTGGAGTTAAGACCATGTCTCACCTTTGTAATTCAAAACAAAGTCAAACTCTTTTAAAAGGGAGGGACGGCCAAGCATGGAGATTATGAATGAATAAGATTATTTTTTCTGAGTTAGTTCAGTTTGTTGAGAGTGATTCTCATATCCCTTGAGTGATTCAAGACCTTGACTTATCAAAGGTTTGCCACCACCTTTGTGTGACGTCTGCACTTCCATATCCATAAAGTTCCATTCCAATTCTGTCCATCTTTTCCTTGCACGAAATTCTTCTTTGTTTTTCCCTTCCAACTCTGATTTCTCAAGTCCTAAAATCATCCTAGACGATCCATCAAGCCCTTGCATCAACTTGGGGCATATCAGCTTCACATGTCTTAATTAGTATTTAAAATGTGTTCATGATGTTTGGAAGCATTAGAAATGAAGATTTCAAAATCTAGGTTATGGACTTGTGGAAATGCATGTATTCTTGAGTGAAATTGGATTCTGTGGTATATCTACTTGTAATATGTGTTTTAACTTTTGAACATGTCCAATTTAATATATATAATGCATATGGTATGATGGAAGGTTGGTATGTTGAGTATTGAAGATTTTGGGTATAGAGGTTGTGAAGTTGTGATGAAATTCAAGTCATTTTGTGTCCAAAACTGCATAAATTCTGCATAATGTTTCCAAATGACATGAAATCATTCGTGTTTTGGTGTGAACTTATGTCAATATAATGTGCTTTTATGTTTGTGTTGTGTGTGTGTGCAAGTTTGAGTGTTAAAGATTAGGTATAATATGTTTTACTACTTTAGGTTGTAGGTTTTTAAGTGTTTTATTTAGGATTTGAAATTTTGATCTTGTGGATTGAGTACTTTAAAGTGTGATTTTAAATTCTCCACATGTTTCGCTTGATGTGTATAGATGGTTTGCTCAATTTTGAAGTAAGAAAAATGAGTGGATTGAAATTTGAGGTATTGAGTTGTGTAAAGATGTTAAAATGCATGTGATTTTGGCTTTACTTTGATCTTGTAAATTGTGATAAAATGTTGAAATTGAAGTTTGTCACAAGTTCAAAATAAAGTAAGACATGTATTTGACTGATTTTGAAGCAAGAATTATGATTAAAATGAGTTTTGGGGTATAAGGTTTTGAAAAGTCTTGAAAAATGCACTGTTTTTTGCTGCATAATTATGCAGATATTGAGATCTATCAAACAGATGCTTAGCACCAATATTTGGTGCTTAGCACTCTGAATTTCCACTCCAGAATGTCATTTTCATGCTAAGCACATGTAAGGGGCGCTTAGCGCCACCCCCTTAACAACATTGAACACCTTGTTTCAAACGAACATAACTTCTTCATTTCTCATCGGATTTGAGCAAATGACCACTCTTTGGAAAGATCTTGAAGTCTATTTTCATATGGAGTTGATTTTTTTATTATTATAACACTTTTAGTTTCTCATTTCTCTCTTGTATTCTAACATGTTTCAAGTGACTATAAGGCGGATTAACAGGAAAATCATATAGTTTGGCCTGAGGACAGTCCATTTCTCAGAGGGAGTGAGAGATCAAGGATTTGAGGAGAGATATTGGATTCAAAGCATTCACATCATGAGGGAGTCCACTTTTCATTGTTTCTAGTTTCTTTTTAATCGTATAGTTTTATATATAGCGCTTGTGTCCTAGATTTCATGTTTTTCAGACTGTTTTCAATACTAGCATGACTATTATGATAATTGCTTGATATGTGCTTAAAAGTGAATTGATTTAGTGATTCCATGATAGAAATTGTGTTTGCACTCATTGACGCCATGACTTGATATGATTGCATGATTTACTTGGAATTCTTGAAGCATACATGAAAATTACTTAAAATCAGGAAAATTTGAAACTTTTTAGCTTGTGAGGGAGTGTTCCTATACACTGTGAGTTGAGCGAACATCACTGCTTTGCATAGTTGATATTGTTTGAGTCTCTGATATCATTGGTTGCATGGAATTGATAGGAAAGGATCAAGGCATATTTTGTTCTATATATATAGTTACTTAGCCAAATAGCCTACCTATGTCATTTAAAATCCATTTGCTACCCCTTGAGCCTGAAAGTTAAATATTTTGTTTTGTTCTTGATTATGACCCTAAGCCTAATAGAAAAACAATGGCTTCTCCTAAGCTTGATAGGCTAAGAGAGCATTCATTTGTGTGGGTTGTACTCAAGTTGGGGAGAGAAGGCTTTTGTGCTAAATTTTATGTATGCTTTGGATTCAACATCTTTGTATATGCTTCAAAAGTAAAAGAAAAAAAAATCCAAAAAAAATGTGTAAAAATCAAAAAGAGAATAAAGAAGAGATTTATGAAGGAAAAGGGTTAAGTTGAAAGAAAATGGTGAATGAGAGTTGGTTTAAATCAAGTTGAGGGCAGTGAATGTCATGAAAGTAAGCTGTGATTGCTCTCTAAGCTTGTTGAGTTTCTTTGCATATCTTGAAAAACCAAACTCTTTGAAGCCTAGCCTCATTACAACCTTGTAAAGACCTTAGTGATCCTTGATTGCACATGTAGTTTTGATGATTGTGGAGACAGGTAACAATCTTGACTTATGTGATTCAGTGATGTACATGAGCGAAACACTGACCTTGCCTGATTTGCATGCCATATCTTGGATTGATTGAGTGTTCCCTGATCAAAAGTAATTGACTGTATGCCTATTGAGTTCCAGGTTGAATAAGAAATTGTATCAATGTTATGCATTCTCTTGTGGGTATCATGTTTCTATTTTGGATCATTCATACAATATGTGTGAAATCTTGCAATTTGAACTTTGAAAATGTTTCAGTCATGCTTGTTTGATCACAGTCTTGACCTTTTGTTTGAGGACAAACAAAGTGCTAAGTTGGGGGGAGTTGATAAGTGCCAAATTTACTTAAATTATCATATTATAATTGACACTTATTTGTTCTAAACATGTGAATTATCATTCAAATATCCCCATTTTCATATGTTTGTAAATATTTAGATTTTACTAGTATTATGCTTTAAATATATTCTAAATCATGATGAATCTTTGGGTTTTGTTGTAGGGATGAATATCCAAAGAAATATGCAAGATTTGGTGAGGTAATGAGGGTTTTCAAGTTTTTTTGGTCCAAAGGTGCTAAGCATCAGCCAAAGGGTACTAAGCATCATCTGGCAATGGACACTCCTTCAGCATGAAGTAACAGAGTGCTAAGCGTTTAAAATGGAATGCTAAGCATCATCTGACGGTGGGGAATCCTTCAGCATGAAGAAACAGGGCGCTAAGCACCTAAAGTGGAGTGCTAAGCACCCTGTAACAGATCTGCAATGCTATAAAACTCAAAGTTCAACACAAAACAGGGAGTTCACGAAAATCAGAGATAAATACACAAACCCATCACTTGGGGAAAGGGAGAACTCAAAGGAGATCATCAAGGGTGACCTAGGAGACTAGAGAGAAAGCTTTGGAGCTGATTTCATCGCCAGGGAACCGTCACGAGTCGGTTTTTCATCGCTCTTCTTCTCTTTTATCATTGTAAAGCTATCCATGGAAGTGGATAGCTAATTTCTCATTTGTTGGGATTAGAACTAGTTGTTTTGATGCTCATGTAATCTATTTGATTTCCTTTCATGCAAATTTCTTGTTTCTATGCTAAAGAATCAATGGTTTTCTCTTTTGCTTCATGTTATATCTTAGGTTGATCCCCTTGGGTATTTTGATTGATTCAAACTTGTGTAGGGAACTCACGTGATCTTGAGTCTGAACTAGAATTAATCATATGTTTCTTTTCCATGATTCAATGATTTTTACCTTGTGCTTCATGCTTGTTTTGGATTGATCACCTAGAACATGAATTTAGATTTAATAGGATGGTGAGAACTAACTATTTAAATTTGAATTAGGTAAAATCATCTAATGATTCTAAGGTCTAGGGATAGGGTTAGATCATCCATGCTTAATGCTACTCACTATTGTTAATCGATCAAGGGATTGAAGGTTAATATAGGGAGTTGATAATCTTCTACACCGGGGGACTGGGTAGTAAGATAAGAAATGGTGAAAGGAATCAATTGCATAGAACGATATTTGTATGTGAATCAATAGAATACGTAGAGGTCAAACAACGAAACTCTAATCCCAGCAAAACTATCTACCTTGGTGAATCCAACTACTTTATCTGCTTTCTTTATATTTTCATGTTCTTAAACAAACCCCTAATATCTCTGTTAACCATCATTTGAGTTTGTTAGCTATTGAACGACATAAGTATTACACCTCCCTGTGGATACGACAAAACCCTTTACTATACTACAATTGAGTCTTGAGAGATTCAAACGTAGAGTGGTAAAAAATCTTTCAACAAGCAACTTTTTGCAGATTTTGCTCCAACCATGAGTTTTTAGTTCTTAGCACTATTCATCTGGTCCCACAATACCATTATATTAATATTTTTTATTTTCATATAATTTTGATTTAAATTTAAATGCTAATTCAATACTTAAATTAAATGAATGAGAGAAAAAAAATTAATTTTTATGCTAAGAACTCAAAAAGTAAAACTTCTTAGAGCATCTCCAATGCTAGTTCTTATTTCTTAGTTCTTAGCACTATTCATGTGGGCCCGTACTGCCACATGTGCTTAAGCAACTCTATGCACATTTTGCTCCAACCATGAGTTCTTAGTTCTTAGTTCTTAGTTCTTAGCACTATTCATTTGGTCCCACAATATCATTATAGTAGTAATATTTTTTACTTTCATATAATTTTGATTTAAATTTAAATGCTAATTCAATATCTAAATTAAATGAATTGATGAATGAGAGAGAAAAATTAACTTTTCATGCTAAGAACTCAAAAAGTAAAACATCTTATATAAGAACCTAGTTCTTATTTTTAAGAACTAAGAACTCCACGTCATCTCCTCCAATGGTTAAGAACCCAGTTCTTAGTTCTTAACTCAAAAATAAGAACTAAGAACCTTGCATTGGAGATGCTCTTATATAAGAACCTAGTTCTTATTTTTAAGAACTAAGAACTCCACGTCATGCGCTCCAGTGGTTAAGAACTCAGTTCTTAGTTCTTAACTCAAAAATAAGAACTAAGAATCTTGCATTGGAAATGCTCTAAGATGATTTACTTTTTGAGTTCTTAGCATAAAAAAATATTTTTTTTTGTCTCATTCATTTAATTTAAGTATTGATTTAGCATTTAAATTTAAATCAAAAGTATATAGAAATAAAAAATATTAATATAATGGTATTGTGAGATCGGATGAATAGTGTTAAGAACTAAGAATTAAGAACTCATGGTTGGAGCAAAATTTGCAAAGAGTTGCTTAAGCACATGAGGCAGTACGGGCCCACATAAATAATGATAAGAACTAAGAACTAGCATTGTAGATGCTCTTAGAGTATGGCTATCAGTCCCTATCCCAATCTATAGCCAAACCTTTAAGCATCAACAGAAGATCCAATGAGATAGTCGTTCTTTGTATCCAAATGCTAGAGTTGAAGAGGAGTAAGCTAACATTATCCGAGGTTTAGCTCAATGTTTAAGGCTGAAGTGATTGTGAATCATGGGCTGGCCTGCTGCAGAGGTGGTCTAAGTGAGTTTAAGGCTGGTTAGGGTTAGTTACTATTGATGAATAGTGACATAATCAATCAAGCATAGTGACAAGTCACCCTGGTTGGTCGTACGTTCAAATTGAGAGTGTATTTATCCCCTCTCAATGCTCAGTACCATGTGAGTCGTTGGATTCTTAGTCTTTCGACTCGGCTCAAGTTACGATCACTCTGAGACAATATTCCTCATTGTCAAGAGAGTTATAAGATTGCTTGTCTCTTAATATTGTATTCTTATGCATCTTTTGGAGGGTAGTTGTTAAACCACACATCGAATATCTCACGTTAACCCTTAATATCAAATTAAGCATAAGCGCACAATCCTCCTTGTTAGCACTTCAAGTTGTCGAATTGAACCTCTAGGAAAATTACACCTTTGGATTCTTCTACTTGTTGTGAATCTTTTTCTCCTTGGTCTCGTCTCCTCCATTGCATCAAGTTTGGGTGGGGACTAATTGAGGTCAATACCATCGATGATTTTTTTTGATTTAAGAAGTTGGATATGAAAACGAGACATGTACATAGTAGATTGCGTTTAAATAAGTGAGTAAGTTGTGATTAATTAAACTCACCATACTCATTTATCACATTTATTAGCAAAGTATAGTTGTATTCCCTCAATCATGATCTACTCTACATTTCCTTTCACCTTGTTTCTGGACAGAATCCTCAAGTAAATGTCGTTGTTTCAATTTTTGATCAATTTTTTGTAACAAAGTGCTTTTGTGAATGTTTTTTTACCGACGATGACAAGTAGTACACTGATATAAATCTCAAAGATCAATTGAACACAACTTCAGTGTTTTCCAAAACCACACTGAGCATTTGTTTTTCGAACTAGGATTGTGATAATTCACCAAGTTGCACTAATTCTGATGTAGAAGAATTATTTGAATCTTGGTCTCAAAATCATTCATATGATTCTTCCAAAATAAAGGTTGCGCTTAAAGTTTTGAAATCATTATATAAGACACAATGCTATGCATAGGTAAAAATAACTTATGATGTATAACATTGTGGCTTAAATAATGATTTCAAAACCTCAAGCGCAACCTTCAATTTTGAAGAGTCATATGACTAACTTTGATATATATACCAAGGCTCCAATTCATCCCCATCAGAATCAGAGCTCCTAGGTGAGTTTTACCAATCTTGGTTGGAAAAAGAATGGTTCAATATTATGTGGCCTTGGAAAACACGGATGTTGTGTTCAATTACCATTGAAATTTGGAGAAAGGAAATGCTTGTCATCTCCGGTAAGATGTTCACAGATGCACTAGTTACATGAAATATTACCACAAACTGAAACAACATCATCTGTATATGAGGATCCTGGCTAGAAACAAGGTGATATATAGGAAAGGTTAAGTCGAGGAGTCATAAATTACATACATACTTTGCTAATAAATGTGATGACAAAATGATTATAAGAAGTTTAATTAATCAAAACATGCTCGATTATGTTAACTCAATCTACTCATAGTGAACGCAGGTACAATGCCTCGTTTTCATATTAATTCCTTATGTCACATAAAACCAAGGATGGTATAGACCTCAACTTACCCCCGCCTATTCTTGATGTTGAGGAGGAGAGGCCAAGGGGAATAAAATTCTGTTAAGAGCAGAAGAGTCAAATGATAGAATTTGCATAGAGGTTCACTTGGACAACTGAAAGTGATAACAAACAATTAACTATAAAAAAGTATTTAATATTTAATTTCAATTCAAATAACTACATAGATTAAAATTATTCAATAATTATAATATGTCTAATAATTAAAGTAATTATACGAGTTTAATGAAATGTAATAAATATTTTGCTACCTACTATATATTATTTTTAAGGCTAAAAAGCATTTTTGGCCCCTAATGTTTTAAGTTTGTGCAAATTCTGCCCCTATCTATTTTTGTCGATGTTTCTACCCCTCATGTTTTCAAACAGTGCACCGTCTACCCCTCCGTCATGGGTAGACAATGCACTGTTTGAAAACATGAGGGGTAGACGATGCACTGTTTGAAAACATGAAGGGTAGAAACATCGACAAAAATAGAGTAGGGGCAGAATTTGCACAAACTTGAAACATCAGGGGCCAAAAGTGCTTTTTAGCCTATATATTTTTAATTAATCTTTAATGAAAATACTATTTATTTAGCTAATTTTGATTTTAATATTTCTACCCAAGTGAAAAAGTCTTTCATTAATAACATACATAAAAAAAAATATAATATTATATATAAAATATATTCAAGAAGTCATACACATTACTTACCACGAAAGGGGGTGACAAAAGCTCCTCAAGATAAAAATTAAACTTCATGTTCATTTTGCTTTCTCCTATCACCAAGAAGGAAGAGTTTCAATAAAAAAAATATAAAGTAGTCACAGATCCACACCCAACTTCCTATAATTCTTTTACTTTTGTGAGAAGTAAATTTTATAATACCATATTACAAGAAGGGCTAAATTAATGAGAGAAATAGTTTCCTACCATGCTAATAATTTTTTTTTACTAAGTATTCAGATCACATGTCATCAACATCATTTGTTAGCAAGTAGTGAGTGTAATTATCTAAAGAAATAAAATACTACATAAAATTATGTGAAAAAATAAGATATTACAAAAAAAATTGAGAGTATATGAAACTAAGGTACCAGTTCTACCAATCATCCGACTTGTAAGATATTGATCAACTAAAACCTATGAAAATTGACGCAGCATGAATATAAGCTGCATTACGATACTATTGAAACTTGATTGTAGCAATTCAGTTTAAACATTCTTCCATGATGAGAAGTTGCTTGAAATGAAAGAATATAAACATTATACAATGAGTTTTTTTGAAACAATGCGTTAAAGAAAATTGAACCTCTCATTATCTCAAAATTACGAAACAATTGAAATTATCTTCAAAGTTTGATCCAAAGGAATACGAATCATAGCTTCATTCAAAAACATTATGTAAAGAAGACAACAAATTTTGATTCAAAGTGAAGGTTTAACAAAGAGGGAGAGATAAAAGAATTGAGCCATATCAAGAATGTCCTTTAGATGAAGATGGAGAAGATATTTTTTCAATGAAATTATTGAGAAAGCCCGGCAAACAAATGTGAAGATTACACAATTAATAAACAAAGTTGTAAGCGTTAATCAAAGAAGGCCAAGATGCTGATTAGAAATCATAAGGAAAATAGATGCAAAAAAGTGAAGAAATAAAATGAGATCTTAAAGTGAAAGAAGAAGTGTAATGATTTTATCGAATGAGCAAAAGAGAATTCTAGATTTTCAATTCGGGGGGGTTTGATATGCTAGGTTGAACAAATATGGGCATGGTACTGATACCAGTATGGGTACGACATACATGAATTTTGAAAAATCTAAGTTACGAGTAAGTATGTGCACATAATCAAATTTAATAAAAGAAAAAGAGAGAGAGCAAATCAAATTATCATTCAAGTAATATAACATAGGATCATTTTAGTGTGCTGGTTTTTTTGCTACTGTGCTATGTTTTCAATGATCATTGTATATTCCATTTTCTTTCCTTTGTACATGGGTTGAAATACCCCTAGTATTTCATCTTAATACAACTTTGCTTATCCAAAAAAAAAAAGTAATATAACATAGAAGAATATTACTCTTGTGTAGACCTAACGATCACTTTAGCAAGATCAAATAAAAAAAAAGCAACTCATCATACTAAAATCAAATAAATAAAAAGAACATCTAAGATTCAACAATAACATAGATAAACATTTTCACATATGTTTACCTTTAAAAAAAAAAACATATGTTTAGCATATGCTGTTGTTTTCTTTTTTATGTTAGTTTTTTTTTCCTTTTTGGGCTCACTAGGGAGAGCCTTGTTCCCTAGTTATTCCTTCTTCATTTCATTTTTCTAATAAAAAATTATTTTCAAAACAAAGATTGTCAAAAGCGAAAAGAATTTTTTTTTTTTGAAAATGAAATAAAAGAACATTTCTAAGAAAGAAAATATTTGAGGTCGATAACATCGATCTCATAACTTAGGAAAGGAAATATATATAAAAAGACCAGAGAGTAGAAGAGAAAAAGAGACTTTAGGTTATCATTTTCAATTTTAGATAATATAAATTGAGTTCGAATGACGGACTATTGTTGTGATGTGGAGCAGTGGTGCAAGTCAAAGATAGAGAAACAAGGCAAGAAAAAATGGCAAACATGAAGAGAAGAAATAAATGGTCTAATTTTTCAACATGAAATAAAATGTAAAGAAAAGTGAAGCAGCTTTCGGTACTAAATATCCAAGGATTATCCATGAATTATCTGATAAGTACCTAAGAACTTTCAACGCGATTTTATTTTGAGAGGCTTATAATCTAGGTTGGTTGGGATTATAGACTCTTGATACCACGCAACCAAAAAAATATCAAGAGAGAGAAACAAGAAGAATATTTGAAAGACTATTGAGCTAGGATCGTTTAGAACCAACACTCATTAGACCATGTAAACTAAGAAGAGGTTAAGAAAGAGAGAGAAGAAATTTTGTAGTGAGATATGCTGCTAGATGCATCGTCCATCATATATTTATATAATATTAGGTTAAAAGTGTAGTACAACTTGTAGTACAACTTAAAGTACATATGAGCCCTAATTTCTATATTAACTTGTAATATAAAACTATTTAACTCATAAATATAATTATTTGACTCGATTTATTCTTAATAAATACAAAATATATTACTTATGACAATTTTAAAACTGAATGGTATGCAGTTAATGTTTGTCACAATATTTAATATTTGATAAATATAAAAAATATTAACAGCATTTACTATACATTTTGATTTTTTTCGAATATGTTTAGTATTTATTTTTATTTAATAAATATAAATAAAAAATACAATAACGTAACAAATTGTTTTGAAATATGTAATATGTTAGATTTAATTATAATAATAATAATTATTATGATATTTAATAGAGCATATATATATGTTAAAAAAATTACACAATATTTTTTAGTATATATTATTTAATATAATATTAAATACTATTTAAGATAAGTTTCTATTTATACATATGAAGTTTAATAATCTTGGTCAAATGATTTTTAATGTGCGCGTGCACGTATACCCACACACACGTATATATAAATTAGAATTATATTATATTATTTTATATTAAATCAAATTATATTATATTATATTAAATTATACTATACTATATTATATTATAATATATTATATTATATTAAATTATACTATATTATAATATAGTGTATAATATAATATAATATAGTATAGTTTAATATAATATAATATATTATATTATATAAAATTATACTATATTATATTATAATTTATTATATTATATTAAAATATACTATATTATATTATACACTATATTATACTATATTATATTAAGTTATATTATATTATATTATATTATATTGTATTATGTTACATTACATTAAATTGTATCATATTGTATTTTATTATATTATATTACATTACATTAAATTATATTATATTATACTATATTTTATTTTATTATATTATATTTTATTACATGATCTTGTTTAGTGTTTTTTTTTTATAGAAAATAGAATACTTTTATTCAAAAGAGGATAACCCCATGAGGACAAACCACTCATGAGCAAGGCATGTAAAAAACCCAATCGGAAACCAAAGAAGAACAACTTGAACTGTCAAGCAAAGAACGAGCCTCATTAAAACATTACTAGGAAAAATCCAATGAGAAAAAACTTAGTAAAGGAAAAAGAGTACCACATTCTTTAGTCAACCAAGAATCCAAACCCCAAAAACTCTTCCCAAAGAGAAAAAATGTTTCGTTATTATTTTTCATTATAATAAATTATTGTTGTAAAAAAAAATTAAATTATGTTATATTTCTTAATAAGTTTAATGGTTGTGCACTGTCAGTGTAAATTTTTTTACACAGACATCCAACAATTGAGTGTCAATATTCAAAAGCATTTATGTTTCTTTTTATTTTAATTAAATTAAAAGCTAATTTTCTTATTTGACAACTCATCATTCGATTTCTCTATAAAAAATGTTTAATTGACAGTGCACTAGTGTTTTTTTCTCGTGCGTTGCACAGAGAATATGTCTATTGTATTTGATACATCAATTAGTCATGAATGTGATTATGCGAAGGAGATGGCTGAAACAATATCTTAGATAATTAGGGAAAACCTTTTAAAATTTTAATGGATTATAATCTCAGCACATATTGGATATGGTGAAGTTGAGATCTTGGTTGTGGCTTAAATCATTGATGAAAACCTTCACATCATATTTTTATGAATGGAGTAAGGAACCTCTGATTTGCATGATGGGGGGTTAAGGTCTATATCGTCTTTACTGGGTTTTTCTGAGTGCCTAAAAGGAAGATGGTGCTGTCATATGTCTCTGAAGCATGTTACTGATTTTGTATCTTTTATTAGCTAGCATTCTTGGTTGTTAATTTCGTGATATTTGCTTATTGGTTGCATGTGCTTAGTTCTATTTAAGCTTGGGGCCATGAACATTGTATTCATTTGTTTGCACACCTTGTGCGTTTTTAATGAAATTTTGGCATTTTCAAAAAAACAAATCTCAACACTATATATTTAATTTTTATATTGTGGATCATGAGAAAGAATAAAAAGAAAAATCACGGGATTCTTGTAAATATGTAGTAAATTAGGCTTGAGACTTTTCCTAATTTAAAGAGATAATGAAAACGGTTTCAAGATTTATTTTGGAAATAAATTTAGTAAGGAGTAATCTAGGTAAATCTTAAATAATTAGGGCAAATCTTTTAAATTCGGTTTCAAGATAAAATAACACAACATAGAAGCTATCTAATGGAATGACACGTGGAATTTATTTTATGAGAATTAACATGAGAATGACACGTCACTGAGAATTAACCTGAGAATGACACGTCACTAAATCAACCTGACAGAAGTTCTTCTTTTCTAATATACTAGTGTTCTTTTCCTGTGCGTTGCACGGGGAATATGTCTATTGTATTTGATATATCAATTAATCATGAATGTGATTATGCGTGTATGTTTAAATCTTAGATAATTATGACAAATCTTTTAAAATTCGGTTTCAAGATCTGTTTTGGAATTAGAAAACACGTGTCAACCAAAGATAAGTTATCTAATTCTTTTCTAATATATATTAATATATAATGGAGGAGATTCACTACAAAAAAACACGGGATTTAGCGGCGGTTAAAAAGGCTTTTTGGCCGCCGCTAAAAACACCCTAAAAAACTTGGCGTCGGCTGGAAAAGCGACGTTAAACTTGGCGACGCAAAAAATAGAACGGCGGTTTAAGCATAACCATTTAGCGGCGGTTGCAACCGCCCCAAATGCAATTACTTTTTCTTTTGTTTTCTACATTTGGCGGCGGTTCTAATGTGAAAATTGGAAAATTTTAAAACTCAATTGTTGTTTCAATCACTGCTAATAGTGAATTTTTCAGAAATGATATCTTAAAATCAATCGTTAGTAACCATGTATAAGACTACGAAGTTCCAATCTACTTGTCACACAAGAATCATTTTAAATCAATCAACAATCAAAATTATCATGCACAATATAAAGATAAAAACTTCCCACAAAATATCCTAAGGTCATACCAATATTGGCTAAGAGTCTACCATGATTGAACTACATAAAAAACACAATAATTAAGCTCCATGGTATATTCATCCATTTGAAATGCATAAAAGGATAATAATAAGTCATTGGTTGGCTAACCAAATTGACCAACACATGGAGTAAGGAATCAGTTCCCATAACTCGCTGTGGGATGGGTCAATAACAAGGTTAATAGACCATGGAAATTGATCCAAGACCTGAACCTTATTGATTTACTTTGTGTGGAAGTGGACTATCTAGGTGTCTCACACATTTACAGGGAATCAAACCATTTAGCGGATTATTTAGCTAAATCAGGCTGCTATAGAACAAATGATTTATGGTCCTTGTTGCAGCAGTAATTCCTCCTCTGCTGATTTTCTCCACTGTTTTCTCCTTGCTGTGATGCCATCGAAATCCCTGGTTATATCAATATGATTTTCTATCGTTTCAAGCTGAACCTTGATGGGTCAATTACACACTACATTAGCTTGTGTATGTGCTGTTCTCTCTTGGTTTTTGGTGCTGTTGCAGGTCCAGTTTCTTACTCTTTTACACAGGCCTATGATGCTGCCCAAAACGTGCTCAGGTTGGGCTTGGTGAAACAACAGATGGGGTCCCTTTTTTTGAAGATGTAGTTGCTGCCAGTTGCTGTTATGTTTTGTTCTTTTATTCCTCTAGATGAGTAGCTGATGCTCTTTTATGTATTTTGCCCTTTGGTAGTGTTTGCCTTTTTTATCTTTTCTTTAGACTCCTGTAGTTGTTCTTTTTCATCTTTGACAGGCTTTCTCCTAAGCTTGTGGTTGTACTGACTCTTTATTTATGATATGTTATTCTCCTTTTTCGAAAAAAAAAATAAGTTATTGGTTAAAGTCTGGGTGTGAAAAACCGAAAGGAACCTCCATGACCGCGTTCACCGCCCTGACGTATCGCTTTCTTGCTGCACTAGTGACTCCACCACCGCCAAATCCTTCTGCGATCGTGCTCACTTCTTTAGTCGTTGAGGCCTTATCGCCCTGAGCTCTAATAGGTCCCCCTACCGCTATCAGCTGCTCAACCGCGCGCTGCAAATCGTGACATTCCTCTGTAACGTGGCATGTTGTCCGGTGGTAAGCGCACCATTCTTCCCTATCCTGCTGCTCCAGGCGGCTATTAGCGTCGTGATCTAACCATCTCCAATCTCTGTGAGCGTCCAGCGCCTGAGATGATAGCAGTTCACCTCCCGATTCATCGCGCTGCCTTCCACATGTGCGACGCGATGGCGGACCGCACGCGTGTCCCAACCTTCCTCCACTTCGACGACGCGATGGCGGAGGAGGAGTCAATTGCTCAGATTCGTCGCGGCGGACCTGCTCGCGTCGTGGCATGCCTCTCACGCGACGAAGTGGCGAACCGCGCCGCTGCTTCTGCTCTCCGTCGCGTCTTCGATGACGTGTCTCCATCAAACTTCACTAGCGAACCAAGAATTCAACCAAAAATGCGAAAAGCGAAGAGAATTACACAGAAAATCGAACTTCTCTCAACCAAATCACAATCCACGTAGTTCGGGAATTGAAATCTATCGATCCCCACAGACGGCACCAAATGTTCTATCCAAGAACATAGAGATGAGGTACGGTACCCATAGTGAAAGAATCGTGATGTGAGAATCTAGAGAGAGTTTAGAGCGTAACCGCTTAGAGAGAGAAAGTAACTGAATTTCAAGCTTTTATTTCTCAAATGAGCTAAGAGTCCTTTACAATTGGTAATCGTCCCCTATTTATAGATTTGGGGGTTGGGCTTGGCGCCCCTAATCTCTCTTAATGGGTCAGTTGTGCCTCCCGGGAGAAGGCCCAATTTCCTGGCTTGCACGTCGCCCTGGGCTGGCGCGCCTGGGCTAGGGACCCTAGGGTCTCGCCCAGTCTACTGATGGAAGTTCTTCTTTTCTAATATATATTGATTACCATTAAATACTTATTTAATATATGTTTATTGGGTTTTTCTTCTATAATTTAAGATTTTGTGGGTGTTTGTTTTCGTTTTTCTTTGTTGGTTGTTATGTTTGTTTTAGAAACTCAATTTGAAGATCTTTTACTAGAATTTCATTTCTGAATAAATTTTTATTTTCGAAAAAAATCTATAAAACAATTAAAATTGTCTTGAACTTTACATTCATGACAATGTTAATTTTTTTGGGTCGATTGACAATATTAATTAGTTATAAATATAATTAATATTATTAATTATATTAATTATTAATTATAAAATATCTCAATTCTCATATATAAAAGAAAAATATCAAGTATTTAAATATGCCTTGACTAGTTGACCTTTTAATTAATGAGACTATTAATTAGTGCTTTTTAGAAAACTGAAATATTATATAGATAGATAAAATTTTAAAAATAGAAAAAAATTAATTAGTTATTAAAAATATTTTATACTATTTATTATAATAACTAATATTTAAAAAATTTATCATATAGAAAAGTAAAAAAAAATAAATAGTAGAATTATTTAAATGTTAGTTATTAACCATAAATTGAAAAAGACATTGAAACAGTGTTTTTCTTTTATAGAGTTAGTATATATATAAGAAAAAAATTCATTGAATTTTTTTTTCAAAAATGAAAGATATATATATTAATATAGAAAGTTATGAAACAACCTCTCTCAACATTGATACAGTAACCTGGCCAACAAAAACTGGCAAAAGCTCAGCCACTACAGCATAATCCCTCCAAAGACCTCTAAAAACCCCCATAAGAAACTTAAAGCCAAACCAAAACCCCTATTTCTGCACAACCAGGAAAGGCCCCATTTGAAGTCGAAAAAACAGCGACAAGAACTAATCTTATCAACTGCACGACACCCGCAAAATAGAGACCTAACCCAGCCGAGGAAAACAAAAGACCCAACATCCAAAACCAATCAGAGCGCCATATAGCTAAGACACGAAACCTAAAAGACAAGAAAAACAAACAATAAAACCTAGCAAAGACAATAAACCGAACATAAGACCAGCAACAACAACCACACAAACATCAGACCATCGGTCCTGCAGCAGCATCCGCTAAGGAGAAGATGTTGAGGCCGGAACAGAACCGTAGTCTCAACACCCAATAGACCATCAATCCTGCAGCAGCATCCGCCAAGGGAAAGACATTGAGGCCGGAAGGGAACCGTAGCCTCAACACCCAACATAGAGATGCAAAACAGTGACATGAGACATAATAGAGCAGTCGCACTGCACCCATTGTCGATCATCCAACACCACAACCTCGTCATCGCACCCCAAAACCTCAATCGGTAGCAGCGTTCCCAGTAGAAAATTCAAACCAAAACCACCATAAAAACCCAATAGTCATACCAGCCTCTGATCTGAGCATGCATGACGAAAGAACCCATTATATCAGAGCAACGCCGATAAAAATAGCTTGGGTGAATAGGGACGGGATGCGAGAGAGCAGGAGAAGAGGAAGGAGGAGCACGCCGGCAGTAGGAAGCTGCGAATCCAGGGGAGAGAGGCAGGTAATTAAAGCTGAGACGGTGCGAGAGAAGGTTGCCGCCGCGCAAGGAGAACGGCGCGGTGGCCACCCAAACAGAGCCTAGAAACACCGAAGCAGAAAAAGGAAAAGGGGAAGATAGATGCAGCGACATTCCCATATCTCGAGCGTCGGCACGTTTTCATCCATGTTGCACCACCACCATCGACGTACCTCCTCAAAGGAGGCACGAAGAGCCACTAGAGACGAGGCCTGAAGCGAGGAGCAGAGGAAACGAAAACGACGGGAAGAGAGAGCCAGAAGATCCTCCGTCCTGGAAGGAAGGACGAGCAGCAAGAGGAGACGACTGAGGGGCCCCCACCCCATGGAGAGGAAGGGGTGGCGCTGGCACACCAAAGGAAACCCTAGCAGAGGGTTAGAGAGATAAACGAAGATTTATATTAATATTAATTAGTTATTCATAATTTTTATATTATTAGTTATATTACCTACTAATTGTAAAACATATCAATTTGTGATATATACAATAAAGTATTAAATTTGTAAAAGTTTTTTTATTTTAAAATATAGACTATATTAATTAGTTTTAATCAATTTCTAAATTATAAAGGACTTAGGTTTTTTTGCAGATCCTAAGGTAGCGTTTGGTAGACAGGTGGGAAGGGAACAGAACAGAATACATGGGTTCCGTTCTGTGTTTGTCGTGTTTTTAAGATGGAACGGAACGGGACAAAAGACTCCAGGAACGGGACACTTTGGTTCCCTGGAAAAGGGTGGAACGGAAGGGAACGGAACAGAACACTCTCTTAAAACTTTTGCAAGTTCAAAAATACCCCTAATTTATATTTGAAATTTTATGTATCTAAACAGGTTAAAATCACTTATAAAATTGAAAGCACTTATTATATTTGTAGACAAAGTTAAATAAAATCTACTTTTTCAAAAAATTCACTTAAAATAAAATCAATTATTTTTTTCAAAAGTAAAATCACTTTTTGTAAGCAATGATAAACAAGCCAATTAGAGTGCGTTTGATTCAACTTATTTTGGAAAAATCACTTTTTTAATCAAAAAAACACTTTTAAAATAAAAAAAAATCACTTGTTTAATCAAATATCACTTTTTGTGTTTGTTTCAGCTGAAGCTGAGATTATTTGATTATTTGAAACAGTTACTTTAGCTTATCATGAAAACACCTATGATGATAGATCAGAGGAGATAAAAAAAGTGATTTTAATTAGAGTAATCAAACACGAATCAACTTAATTAAAATAAAATCAATTATTTTTTCAAAAGTAAAATCAGTTTTTGTAAGCAATGATAAACAAGCTAATTAGAATGCGTTTAATTCAACTTATTTGGAAAAATCACTTTTTGTGTTTGTTTCAGCTGAAGCTGAAAACAAATTATTTGAAACAGTTACTTTAGCTTATAATGAAAATCTATGATGATAGATGAGGGGAGATAAAAAAAAAGTGATTTTAATTAGAGTAGTCGAACATGAATCAATTTATGCTTTTCTCAAAGTCTCTTAAAAAAATTATTGTTAAAAATCAATATTTTTAATCTAAATAAACGCACTTAAAATATCTTAAATAGATAATTAGGTTTCTGTTTTTTTAATAGCATACTGAAACAACTTAAACAATATATAAGTGATTATTTTAAAGAAATAAGTGCTTATTTCATGAAGTAAGCAATAACAAACAGTTTCTATGCAAAATGTTCAATTGAGTTCAATTTGTTTTCCTCAATCAAATATTAAACATGCAGGGTTATATATGTAATTAAAATCACGGTTCTGTTCTATTGACTTGGAGTTACCAAACACAACACATAGAACATTATTGTCCTGTTCCATCCTGTTCTGTTCCGTTCCGTTATGTTCTGTCCTGTTCCGTTCCGTCACCAAACGCTACCTAAGTGTGCACACTAAAAGTAAGTTGTTTTTGCATAAACCGCTTCAACGTATTTGAACGATTACTTGTGGTTACTTGATCCTGCCTTGTAGAAGTCATGCACATTTGGAGCAAAGGCACATTCCGACGCGGTAAATTGTACAACTATAATTAGGATTTGAATTTCAGCATGTGTGTAACAAAGTAGTAGGCGACTACACGCCATTGCTTGAGCAGCTTTACGAGATAGTGTAGGTAGTGCTAAGTATTAGGGTTGAATCTTTCAATTTCTGCCATAAATATGAGTTAAGAAGATTGAGCCAAGGTTGGACATATGAACTATCACTATAGTTCCTTTCAAGTAATCAAGGAGAGTTTTGATTTCAAAAAAAAAAGTAATCAAGGAGAGCGGTCGAGTTTCCAATAAACCCCAGCTACTTTATTTCTTTGTAATTTTCAATCTTGCAATTTCAATGTAAGTATTTCCTTTCAATTTTGTTACCTTTCAACACATTTCTTAATCTGATTGATCATTATACAAACACAACTTTGCATGCTTCAACACATTGTTTTTGTTCTTTAAGTTACGCGTGGATTTTTCCATATTCAATGCATCTTTATCGTTTAAATTTAGATGTATATTTTGATATTTTCCATTTTCTGAATTATGTTGTGTTTTAGTCTTGCATTAGTGTTAGGATAACTTGTTTTTTTAATTCCTTTACATTTCAGCTTTTAAGTTTCATTTATAGCTTTTCAACCATTTATCTAATAAGCACTTTATTAATTCACCTTTATACTCTTTACTTTTAGCCGATTTAAGTCTTTTCTTTATTCATTTTCGTCTAGTCTTAGTTAGTAGCCACTCAGTCGATATAAATTCGTCAATAGCAAACTCTAAGAGCTTTTTGGAGTCTCTTAGGAACCTGCATTGAGGAACAAAGTCATTTCCTCAAGGAATCGTTACGTTGGTTTTCTAGCCGACCTAAACGACTATCTAGTCCCCAAAAACTATTTGTAAACCAACAACGACAGAAGTCGTGGAAATTTTATTTTTGTTGTTCAGAGTCATTTAATACTATATAATGTTATTAAGAATATATAATTAATACCAGTTCAATCACGGTATAGTTTATTATTATAATTTGACCATGAGCTTTGAATTGGTACGTTAACTGATTCAATGACGATTCTAATTTACAAAAGATTGCTTGTAACTGCTTTAGTATAAAGGGTGTACAATTTTGGTTCCGAGTTGTGTTGTGCCTATTTTATTTTCGTAGTTGTCTACATTTTAGCTAAGATGTTTTATTTGTCAAGATGTGCGTCTAAATGTTGGAGTATCTGTTGCAATATTTGTCTCTGCGGAGGTGTTGTGTGTTGCATGTTTATTCTAGAAGCTTTGGATTGTGGTATGTGATCAACAAGCTAGAGTTGTTGAAGAAGCTTCCGTGTGTTATCTGGAAATATATCAGGTGTAATCAAATCTGCTGAAGAAGATTTGATTTGGTTTAAATTGTAGAAGATTATATCTTCTTGTGTTCAAATCTTATTTGATAAGATTTGTTATTCGTTTTAAAGATTGGAAACCATATTTTCTCCCTATTAAATACGTGGTGATTGTTTTATTATGTGAAGAAATCTGTGAAGGAAGATTTGCTTCTGGTTTTAGTTTGTGGAGAACATATGTATGAGATTAAATCTTTTACAACAAGATTTGTTCCATATTTAGTTTATGGACTCTTTGTTCGTTCAGCCCATTGAAGATCAAGGCCTTCAGAAGAACGACTATTTAAGGAGGCTTAACCCTAGTTCCTAAGTGTGCGTTGGGCACCGTTTGGTGGTGTTTTTAGGGTTTATGGTTGTGAGTCCTTATTTTTTTATTTGTACATCACTCTACTGCCTCCATTAATCATCATATGACATAAAGTTAGTTTGTTTAGTTGAGTTGTAATCTCTTCAAACCTGTGTTGCTTATTGTAAGTTCAATTATTGTGGCAGTGATTGTGAGAGAAAGTGAGAGAGGTTCTCATACTTAGGGAGAGACCTAAGTAATAAGCCACTAGTAGGAATAGGTAGAAAGGTTGTGAACAGAGGTTATTCAATTAAGACCTTTTTGTATTTGATTCTCTATAATAGTGGATTATCTTTCTCGAGTTGAAGCCCTCCAAATGTAGATGATGTTGCACCGAACTAGGTTACCAATTCTCTGTGTTCTTCTTTATTATTTTGCTGGTTTAATACTGTGTTGCACTTGCGATTCATCTGTTGTACATGATTTCCTAGACATTTGGTATAACATCTGTCCAACGGTTGCCAGAATTTCAAGTTGTACTATTGTGTAATTTACTATTGTCTCAGTCAGTGTTATTAAACTCGGTCGATGATCGACTCGGTCAGGTCAATAGGTCACTGGTCTGACCACTGGATCACTGATTCGATTATTTGACTTGGTGTATTTTAAAAAAATGCTAAAAAATTAATAATATTAACTATCTTTTTTTTTTGAAACTAATATTAACTATCATTGATTAATAACTCCATACTTTAAATTGAAAATCATTACCATCTCACAAATACCTAATTAATCAACTAACAAGAAATGTTTTACTACAATAAAATATCACATATAAGTTAAAATATCATAATAAAACATATGTTATACGCTTTAATCATAATAAAAAGCACACGAATAACTCATTTTAAATTATTGTTATTAAATATGATATATATTAAAGTAAATGCAACATATACTTATAGATTGTTGTTTAATTTATTTTATGGGATAATAATATCGATGTTCCATAATGTGGCTATTTCGTTTTTATGTTTAATATATATATATATAATAGATTGTGAGATCAATACAAAAGATTTGGGCAGCGTAGTGGTAACTGGTAACAGTTAAGTTTTAACTTGTTAGGCCTTTAGGGAAGGAGTTCGAATCCATCCCATGGCCTTCTCTGATTTTTTTTTCATAATAAACGATGCTGGAAAAAGATTGTCGGGGCTCGCCGGTTCGACCAAAACTGGCCGAGTTCTTACCTATTTGAGTGCTTAACCGATTTGTTTAGGGGTTTGGACCGGTCATGTCACCGAGTTATGGGTTCAACCAGTCGGATCGGTCAGTTCGACCCAATTTTAATAACTATCTCGGTTCCTAACAATGCTGGAAAAAGATTGTGAGGGCTCGCCGGTTCGACCAAAACCGGCCGAGTTCTTACCGGTTTGAGTGCTTAACCGATTTGTTTAGGGGCTCGGACTGGTCAGGTCACCGAGTTTCGGGTTCAATCGGTCGGTCCGAGCCGAGTTTAATAACTATCTCGGTTCCTAATTATCTGTCAGGAGAGAGAGAAGAAACACACATATTAAAGAGTGCAATTAATTTTATTAATTTTCATAAAAATATTATTTATTTTCATATTTTACCCTCTAGAACGTATTTTATCTTTCTAAGTTTTTATTTCCACTAGAGCATTTTTACTTTGAAGAATATCATTTAATGCACTCTTGAAGTGCTAAGTGGACATATATATATATAAGAATTTTGTTTTATTCAAAGAACATAGTAAATAAGGAACGAAGGTCGCTCAAGTGATAAGAGTTAAGAGACATGTACATTGGGCGGGGGAGGTCCAGAGATCAATACATTGATGATGCAATTTATATTTCTGATAAAAAAAAAAGGTTGCATTTAGAGGCCAAATTTAGAAGGAATTTGTTATAGACAAGTTACTTTTGTTAAGTTACACAAGCTACTTTTGACTTGCCCCTCTAGGCTTCTGTTTTTTTCAAAAAAAAAAATTACATATTTATTAATCACAACAATTAACTTTTTTTTTTCTGATAGGCCAATGTCCGTTGTTAATTGTTAGTAAATTAGTTCCTTCGTCAAGATTCGAACCCTGGCCCTTCACCCTGCAATTCCCTTCATTCCCTTAGCTTGGTGAGCTACCCTCAATTAACTTGTTTTTTTTTTATAGGCCAATGTCAGTTGTTAATTGTTAGTAAATTAGTTCCTTCGTCAGGATTCGAACCCTGGCCCTTCACCCTGCAAATCCCTTCATTCCCTTAGCTTGGTGAGCTACCCCCACACACACAACAATTAACTTGTGATAATTTTAACTAAGTTAATTTGATCCAGCAATCCGATCTGCTAGTGCCATCAACCACCGAACCCAAAGAGGCACCACACCCAGCCAACGATTACCAAGACCTCCACCGATCCAAGCTCAGAAACACCTTCCACCAACAACATTCGCACTAACCCAGCCATCTCAACCAACACAGAAAAAACAACTCCAAAACTCAACCCAAACGCAAGATGAAGAAGATGAATTGAAAGCCATCCAGATCTAAATCACACTAGCAGTTTTTCAAGAGAAGAAAAGAAAAAAAAATTGTTGAGCAACATGTTTTCCAAAGGTGAAAAAGGCTTGTGACTTGAAAAACAAAACTAAAAACAGAAAACATATTTGAGATTTTTGGGATTTCAAATTTGAAAAATAAGAAAAATGTTAATACAAAAGGAAAAATCGCAAATATGGCCTAAGGAGTGTACTTACCAATTACCATAGATTGGTGTGTAATATTTTGGCCATGAAATTGCAATGTTTGTACTTTGTACTCTACAGCAAAATTTCCCCAGACAGTTTTTTTTTAATAGGAAAAGTCATGAGAACAATCAACAACACAAAGACAACCTTAACTGATTTGGTAGCTAGAGAGCTAATGAAGAGCTCATTAAATCCACCCAAGGAAAAACCCAGTAGGAAAAACCCTTGGGGGGAAAAAGAACAATGCAAGAATAATAGAAACCCAGACAGTTTGTTTTTAATTTCTCATAGAATTTCTTGATCTCTAACCATAAGAAACTGGTGATACTTTTGATCCCTTACCTTCCCAAATCCACCTTTGGGGTAAAATAAAAATAAGGGGACATAAAAGAATCAATTAAGTAGTGACTACAGACTGAAGAATAAAAACCATAGCTGACAGAACTGTCAAAAGCAAACTTCCTATTAGAAACGTTTGCTTGTGTTGTGCCATGATAGTGCTGATTGCTAGAAGTCTGAAGTCTCAGCTATAAACTGGAAAAAATTCTATGAACTTTTGTATTTTCAACATATTGGACCAGTTAATTTGTTGGCAGGGTGGAGAAAAATTGGAGGCTGGGCAAGGGATAGGAGGAATTTTTGGAGTGAAGGGAAATAGGGAATAAAGGTTGGTCACCCTCTCTTTTGTAGGATACTATTTAAAAGAATGGTGTGGACCACAAGACAGCTTCCAAATATCCGAGTGAATTCTGGTCCAGAATTTCTACAGAAAATTGCATAAAACTGAACCCTGAATATCATAACCAATTCTCTGCAGACACAGCATTGATTGTGCTATATGCCAAGCAATCGACTTTTTCTTTATCTCTTTACCCTCCAGCAAAAAATGCAAACCCTGTGTTATGGTCGCCACTCTTCCTTTCCCAAGCTGAGAGCATTCAATGATTTTTCTCTACAGGACTGCGTCATCCATATTTTCAGGAATTTGCCAACATGGATGCAGGCCTCTCTACACTCACCAACAGTGACAATCAACTAGGTGGGTAGGGTCAGACATCATTGTGCTCTATCAATGTCCAATGTTTCAGAAACAGAGCTGTATTGGTTTCACCAGTAGTCCTTGCAAGAACAGACTCCATCTCTAAAATGGTGAAATCGAGTGGCATCTCTGATAATAAACTGACGATTGACAATCTTACTTACCAACTTCATAAATATATGACAATCCACACACACTCTCAGGTTTTTCATGATAGTAATCTCTGTTCCAGGCCTAGTGCTCAAGAGAGCAAAAGCAATTGCCAATCTCTCACTGTGCACCCCATTACCATTTAAGAGTTCTTCACTCCTCACTCGATACTTCTCATCTGGGCGATGAATCTCCATCACAGAATTTTCCAACTCAGCTACCTTTCTGTATATTTCCTTCATTTGGGGATGGTTCCTATCCCCAGAGTAAAAAACATGCACTTTTCCTTTATACTCTACATAGCTGCATCCTGGATCCTTTCTAAGCTTTCTTTCCCTCATCATGACTCGAACTCTCAAAACACCTTCTGAGTTTTTAGCATCAGAGTATATATTTGACAACAAAACATAGTAACCTATATTAGTGGGTTCAAGCTCAATGACATGCTCAAATGCCAGCTCTGCCAGTTCTACATTTTTATGTATCTTACAAGCACCAAGAAGTGCCCCCCAAACAGCACCATCAGGTTTCACTTTCATAGATTTTATGAGATCCATAGCTTCCTTCAACCTACCTGCCCGGCCTAAAAGATCGACCAAGCAAGAGTAGTGCTCAGGGCCAGGCTGCAAACCATACTTCCTTTCCATCTCATCAAAATAATGTAATCCCTTATCAGTCAACCCTGCATGACTACAAGCCGAAAGAACAGTCACAAAAACCGTCCGATCCGGCCTAACGCCGGACCTCACCATCTCATCAAAAAGCTCCACCGCGATTTCCCCTTCCCCGTGTATCCCATAACCACCTATAATAGCTGTCCATGACACAACACTCTTGTCAACCATGCCATCAAAAACAGCCCGAGCACGAGCCAAATTACCACACCTAGCATACATATTAATCAATGCATTAGTTAAAAATGGATTAGACCCGAACCCGCATTGCTCTATCTTCCGTTCCACTTCAACACCAACCACCTGCGCGCCAAGGTTTGCACAAGAAGACAGAACCGCAAGAAGCGTAACCGGGTCAGGACTCATCCTTCTCAGCTTCATCTCATGGTAAAGCTCCAAAACACGCGCAGCGTGCCCGTTTTGCGCGTAACCGGAAACCATAGCGTTCCACGAGATCAAATCCCTCACAAGCATTTCATCGAACAGTTGGCGCGCAAGTTCAACCTCGCCGCATTTCACATACATTGTAAGAAAACTATTCATAACAGCCAAATCAGCGTCCAACCCGAACGTCACCGCGCAACCGTGAAGGCAGGTTCCGGTGGGTAAGTGGTTGGGGAGGTTGCAACCGGAAACTAAACCCAGCATGGTGACGGAGTTGAAGTTGAACTTAACCGTCGACGACCCATCTTCGCGGCGCATACGGCGGAAGAGGCTAACGGCGTCGGCGAACATGGAGTTGAGGGAGTAGCCGGAGATCATGGCGTTGTAGGAGATGGGGAGGTTGTGAGTTTCGTCGAAGACTCTGCGAGCGAGGAAGGGGAGGGAGCATTTGGAGTACATGGAGATGAGGGAGGAGCGGGTGTACGGGTCGGGTTGTGACCCGGTTCGGATGACATGGGCGTGGAGCTGGAAACCGGTGAGGGGGAGGGAGAGGATGGCGCAGGATTTGAGGAGAAAGGGGAAGGTGAAGGTGTTGGGGAGGAAGGAGGAGCGGAGCATGTGGCGGTATAGGGATAGGGCTTCCTTGTACTGCCGCTGCTTTGATAGCTCCATTAGGCGAAGGTTCCATGCCGTCGTTGGGTTCACAGGGTGGCGTTTCGGCTCGCCGGAACCAGGCGGCGCCACCGCCGTCTGGGGACGGTGTTGCACGATGCTCATCAATTCACGTCAACTAGATCATTTTCGGTTTGTTTAAGGAAGAAATGAAATATAGATGAAAAAAACAAATGGGCGAATAAAAATGAATATTTTTATACAGCATGTTAAAAATAAATAAGTTTAGAATATTTTCATTAAACTTAGAAAAAGTAATTATAAATGAATTGAAAGAAGATAGTAATTTTATTATTTATGAGATACATCAATGTTGATTACATTTCCTATTCCAAAAAAAAAAATGTTGATTACATTTCTTTTAGCGATTTTGAAATCGTTGTGATGTCATTATTACCTGTAGTCTCTTATCTTATGTATGAGCATTAGAAATCCTCAATAAGCACGTCGGGGTAGAGCCTTATGTTCGCCTCTTCCAAATTTTCTTTCAAATCAAATGGATAGACGACACACTTGGTTGGGTGAGCTGTCAGGATCATGAAAAAAGGAAAATTCTCCTTCCCTAGTCGACTCTTGTAAGAGGAAGCCAATCTCCTTTAAACATGAATTCTTCATAGTGTAACCGGTGGAAGGTGTGACCCCATTTTAGAAGAACTTTGATAGTATCCTCCATAAATTTCTCTTGTGAGCTCGGTCTCACTATAGTGTTCTCCTTACCTTGGATGAGTCTTCCTAGTCCAAGTTGGAAAAGGGATTTTTATGTGTCTTGCTAAGCTCGGTAAAGGAGAGAGAGGAGTATTTTAGTCATAGGAGTTTTTGGATAATTCAATTGACGTGAACTCAATGATCATAGGTATACATGATTTACTTTGGCCTTATTCAATCTTTGTTGTTAAGTTCTTCACTAACTTGTAGCCACTCTTGGTGTATAGAAAACATGTCAAGAAAATCTCTAGCTGGCCCTCGTTTTCGTGTGAATTAAAGTAAAATAAGCATCGAGTCACCGATGTCAACCAATCATAAGCTTCAAACTTCGGTTGATCAGGATAAGCTAAAAGCCCAAGGTCTTACGACCTTATGTTAGCTCTCAGCTGAGAATCACCGCGGCGCTGAAGCGGAAAAAATGGCAAGGTTGTGTCTAGATATCCTAGAAGTATAGAGCCGATCTTACTGCAAATTCAAGGAATGAGTACTTCAAGCATGCCTACTCTTCAGTTTGGGATGTAGGCTCTTCTATTTCGATAGAGATGCTCATCGACCTCGCCTACACTCCAACTGACACTAAGCATATCAGTTCGAAGGATCTCGAAGATCAGGCCTTCGATTTCCTCAATAGGAGCTTCGTGAATTTGAGTTCCGGATTCACATGGGTTTGCAAGTGGTACCCGAAATAAGGGTTTTTGCTAAGTCTGAATGTCTTGGTATGAAGGTAAAGAACAACAATTTGAGTATTTTGTTTTGCTTTTTGATAAGCCAACAATTGGAGTTGCTAACAACAATGCTTACAATAGAAAGAAATTGGAGTTAAACCTACACCAACAATATCTCATCATTGTATCCTTGTGCGTAAGACATACACCAACAATATCTCACAAGCACCAATTGGTGTTGTTATCAATTAGAGTTGCTAACAATGCTTAAATTTCTTAGGTCATTACACTTCATCAATGACACATGAGATAATTTCTACCAGTTTTAACTTTTAACAATATTTTTACTGGAAAAAAATTCCATGTAATATTTTGGTTCGAGAACAGAACCAACAGTATGGATAGGACAAAAATTAAATTTTCTCCATATTTTTGAAGAGATAAATAGCCACGCACTTGATGTACACACTTGATGTGTTTATAGATATGCAGAGAATAAAATTGTATACGAGTGTTTGATCTTCCAAAAACCAAATCATTTGATGTAGAGCAAAATGAGAATGTTAGAGCAACAGGGCAAGTATCAGCTAAACGAAGGAAGAAGCCTTCACTTTAGAGTAGCAACAACTTGAAAGTGCAACACTACATGTTACTCTCAGCAGCTACATAGTTCACATACACACAGTTTAAACCAAGAAATATACTTCGAATTGTTTACATCAAACAGAACTCAATTCTTGGTCACAGGTTCAAGTGCCTCCACAGTGACCACACTATTTCCTCTGATTACCTGCAGCATTATGTGAGAACAGGATTATGACAATCAAACTCTATTCAGCTAGTTCGTGAATAATAAATACTTAGCTGAGGTAAGGAATGAGAACTCACCACCATCCCTATATCATTTTTCTCATTGCCATTCACTTCCACAGTGTTGTCAATAACTAAATTCATAAACTGATCGAAGCCCCGGAGAGTACCAATAATCATCCGATTTGCATTCAGCTTGACTGCACAGAATCACACAAGTATTTCAGCAGCAATTCTACCTTAGTTAAAAGACATGTTTCAAAGATAAGATGCATATGGATTTATTAAGGCTTAACCCAAATGTGCATAGCAACATACTAAGAAACTGAGACAAGCAGAGCTCATAAACCAAAATGACACCTGCATTTCATGCTCTTAACTCAAAACAATTCCAATTTAAGACAATCATAATCCTCTCGCTTCTAACACCAGATGTGGCACAATTGTATTCTTAGATGGAATATAAAAGTTGAATAAATTAGATAGATAGAATTATAACAGTTCCACCCTCCAAATAACTAATTCAGCCATCATGTTAAAGGGAAAATACAACAGACTCATAACCAGAAACGAAACTAGTAATCTGTGCCCACATAAAACCACACCAAACCACTTTCATGAGATACAAAATAAAAATCATCATGAAAGTAACAAATATTGCTCCTCTAACCCAAAGAAAACACTGCCTCACACTTTAGTTACTAGTGCAAAAATCCCCAATTCAGCCATCAAGTTAAAGAGAAACTACCCAACACTCACTCATAACGAGAAACAAAACTAGTAACCCACATAAAACCATACCAACCCACTTTCATGAGCCACTACGAAATAAAATAAATAAAAAATTCATCATCAAAGTAACAAATATGTATCTCTAACCCACATAAAACACTGTGAAGAAGAGCCTCACAAGCAGAAATCCCCAATTCAGCCATCAAGTTAAATGGAAATTAAACAACACTCACCCTCATAACCAGAAACAAAACTAGTAATCCACTAATCTATGCCCACATAAAACCACACCAAACAACTTTCATGCGCCAGGAAAAAAAATCATCATGAAAGTAACAAATGTTAATTCTCTAACCCACAGAAAACCCTTGCCCCACACCTTAGTCCCAAACTCCGAATTCAGCAAAACCAAAATCAGCACCCAAAACCCTAAAGAGACACAGATTTTACCCCGAAGCAAACCATTAACCGCAGCAAAAAGTAAAGAAAACACAATATGCAAAATAACGGGAGACAATAATGATAAAGAAATCATGGAGAGATGAAAGAATCAAACTCACTCTGAAGATTCTTGTCCATGTATCTATCAGAGGCAAAAAAAAAAAAAAAGTAATTAGGTGAATGAAGATTGAAAAACAGAACGAAAAAGCAAA
Source organism: Lotus japonicus (assembly GCF_012489685.1). Classification (NCBI taxonomy): domain Eukaryota; kingdom Viridiplantae; phylum Streptophyta; class Magnoliopsida; order Fabales; family Fabaceae; genus Lotus; species Lotus japonicus. The sequence continues at coordinate 17,158,794 of NC_080045.1, forward strand.
AAAAACAAAATTCAGACGAGAAAAGAAGAGAGAGAACAATGCTTACTTCTTCAAATCCGGGGGTTGCCCTGACCTGCTCATGGTGAAAGATTGTGAGGTGAAGAACGAACGAAATCGTCGAGTTCTGCGTTTCGTTCTTGTGAAGCAAAATTTTGAGTGAGAAAGAACAAAAGGCTCTAGTTTTGAAACCCTAGTTTTATTTAGAAACAATTATTATTATTATATAAAAAAGTAACAAAAATTGGGGTGTTGCGAGAATCGAACTCACGACCTCTCGCACCCGAAGCGAGAATCATACCACTAGACCAAACACCCGTTTCCATGTTAGTTCAAAACCATTTTCAAATTTAAATAGTGCTAACCTTGTTAAACTTTTTCTTTTAAATTGTATTTTTGATAGGAAACTAAAAGGACGTTAATTTCTATCTTATTACAAATCATACTATGAGTGAGAAAATAAAAAATAATTTTTACAAATAGGATTTAATTTAATACATTAAGCACCTGTGAGACCCAAGTTTTTAAGCTTAGAATAGATTAGTAAAATTTCTTATTCACGAGTAATTTCGATGTAACGAGAAGTAAGGAAACTAGAGAAACGTTTATTATATGGAATAAACGTATGGAGAGGATATTTCACGAGAAGGTTAAGGACAAGATTCGAATCGACGGAACTTATGACGCAAGTATTATTCGTTTACGTCTAGGACAAAACCCTAGGAAAAGATTAATTTATACCCTTGGAACACTATGGGAAAATATTCCAAAAATCTTCAAGAGGAATATAAGAATTTCTCTTATTCCTTTCCATAACAAGCGTTTCGATACGAAACCCTGGAATGTACGAACGTCCGATTCTAATCCTCGGAGGTTTGCCGAAACCAAAACCCTGATAGTTCAAGAAACCTAAAATCAACGGACGATGAAGACTTTTTCTATTCGGAGCTTCAAATAAAGATTTCATCCGCGTATGCCCACTCTAATCGACGTTCCAAATCTTTCTTTAGAAGGAAGTTTCTGCATCCGAGGTCAAAATCATAAAGTGCATAAAGTGCATTTTAAGCCGGTAAACATTAAAAAACAAGCCTCGAAAACCAAAAATCATACTGATATTTCTTTGAAGAATTAGAAGATTCAGCGGGAAGAATATCGTGTCTAAAATACGTTGGAATCAGTAGGAAAAATCGGAATCGCGAAATAATCATTTTCTCACGTTTTCAATTTCCTATATATACTTTGAAAAATAAAAAAAAAAACAAAAAAAAATCACAAACACACACACGGCCGTGGGCATCCAAGGAGGAAGGAGGAGATTTGATTTTTGCCAATTCTTGCCTGATCGTCCCACAGTTCGTTGCTACGCGTAGGCCTCGAGGTACTGATGTTTTTCCTTACCTCTGATCGTAAATTCTGTCGCTTTTCTCTATGTCTTTCTGTGCTCAAAGTTTTGAGCTTTTTGTAAAACTGTCCAAATAACTTGATTTTAGTGTCTAAACTTATTCCCTACGTGCCCCTGAGCATGTTTAGCGGATTTCATTTTGCCGAATCTCGTCGAATCGCCGCAGAACTTCAATTCTGCTCAAAACCCCATTTTTATGCTGAGGTTCTGCTTTTTGGATCAAAAACTCTCGACTGAGCTTAGCTTTAGTAGGATTAGTTGTTATAAATGTTGTTAGGATCGAGCTCATCTAATTTGTTTTTCGAAATTCTGATTTTGAGTTTCCGAGCTAAAAATATTGACCAAAATACCCCTGCGACAGTTTTCGACCCGATAATTTTTCTGAGAGTTTCTCTGGCCTAGATATCGCCTAAGAATACCTAGGAATCAATTTAGATCGAAGAAAAAGTTCGAAAACCCTATTTTCCATAGTGGCCGAAACCTATTTGCTTGGGTACCGTGTCCAAATATAATTTTTGGATCTCTATGACCTGAGCCATTGCGTAGCTATTTTCGTTGTCGAAATTTTGGCTCCGGTTTCGTGTCATTCCGAGTTCTGTAGCTCGAGTTATGCTCGTTTTAGCGAACGGAGTTTCCGTTGTCAATTTGTGCCTAAATAGGAACTCTGAAGCTTTAGAGGCTTTCTTTAAGATTTCGATTAGTATTAGTAGATCGTGTTACTTCTAGTGTAGCTTGTGTTGATGCATGTGTTTTCTTTGTTCTAGGTTCGCAATTTCCATGCCCAACTTCTACTCACGAAGGTAAGGGTAACTCAGTTTTAGCGCGTCTTTGAGTCCTGCCTGCTTTTATCGCACTGCATGCGTTTGAGATGAAGATGTTTATATTGATTGGCATTGGATTATGATTATTATGCTTGCAATGTTGTATGCTTGCTTATGTTGACTGTTTCTGAGGCTTGTGCCAAATGTTTTCTGAAGGCTTCGGCCGTTTACTGGTTTCTGTCATGGAACTGAGTTGTTATATGTTGAAGTTGATAATATGAATAACATGTGGTTATCCTGATTTGATTATTGGATTTGAGATTGTTGTTGAGTGACTACTGAGTTGGATGAGATGTTTTGGTTTGCTTGAAGTGGCGGTGGAGTGGATATTTTCACATGACTGTCCCGTCTTTCGAGACGTTATCAAGTGGTAGTGGAGTGGATATTTTCACATGACTATCCGGTCTTGCGAGACGTTATCAAGTGGCAGTGGAGTGGATGTTTTCACATGACTGTCCCGTCTTTTTAGGCGTTATCAAGTGGTAGTGGAATGGATATTTTCACATGACTATCCCGTCTTGCGAGACGTTATCAAGTGGTAGTGGAGTGGATATTTTCACATGACTATCCCGTCCTTCGAGGCGTTACTCAGTGACAGTGGAGTGGATATTTTCACAGGACTGTCCCGTCTTGCGAGACGTTATTGTTGATTGATATTGTTGAGGATTGTCGATACCTGATTTGTTGTTATATTGTTGAGGATTATTGATATCTGATTTGTCGTTATATTGTTGAGGATTATTGATATCTGATTTGTCGTTATATTATTGAGGATTGTTGATATCTGATTTGAGGTTATATTGTTGAAATTGTTGATATCTGAATTGATGTTGTATTGTTGAGGATTGTTTATATCTGATTTGATTTATATTGTTGAGGTTGTGGATATCTGGTTCGATTTTATGTTGTTGATTTTGCTGATATCTGATTTAAATCTATGTTGTTGATATCTGAATTAAATTTAGGTTGTTGGATATATGTCGTTATCTATCTTGAATTAAGTTGCTAGTTTATGTGCCATGATATGCACTTAAATTTGGATAACATGCTTTTCTCTTTATTATGTGGTAATTGCATGGAGTTAACCCTTTTCTGCTTGCTACTTGTTGTTTGGGCGCTTAACGCTATTAGGCGATGGAGAGTCTTCCGCTGAAGCTTAGCCGTTCGAGTTGGAGATCGTGACCGTGGGCGGTCGAATAATGGTGGATGAAGCAGTTGCTTCTCCCTTTTTGGAGGACTATGTCTGAGTTTCTTTCTCCATCTGAAAACTCTGTTGTTTAAACCTTATTTTCGCCACTTGTCTAAGTGAGCGTACTTATTTTGGAAACCCGTTTATGGTGTTGTGAACTACTCTATGTTATGTATATTATTATGTCGGGAAACAGGTTATTTAAATAAAGTTATGTAACGTTTCCAACCCTATGGTATCTAGTCTTTTCATTTTCAAAAAAAAAATACCCTTGGATTTTAGGGATTGCAGAATAGTCCTTAGACTTTGTTAGGTTACTAATGTGACTCCTCAGTTGAGAAATTGGGGCGTTACAGCACCGTTAAGAGCTTTTTTTTATGTAAGCATCGTAAAGAGTTTTGCACGTACATCGTAATTATTCATCGAAAAAATAACATACATCTTAACCATATCTCTTAATTTTATATTTTAAATTGAAATTTAATTTTGATGTAAAAATAAAAGATGACAAGACTTTTATGATGTGTTGATGATGCATTTAGTTGTAACCTCTAACATATCGGGTGGGAGATTTAATTAAAGACTCATATGGTACTTACCTACTTGGCCTTGTGGATTCTACACCTGCACTGTGGATTCTACATCGGTTCGCAAGGAGGAGATCAAGAAAGCTTATTGTGAAACAGATTGTTAAATCTCTTAGGAATGATAATTTCACATATCATATATTTACCATTACGTTAAGTGACTTGCATGATCTCTTGTGTTGTGATTAGGACCAGGGCCGGTCCCGACATTTTGGAGGCCCTGGGCAAATAATAAAAATGAAGCCCTAATAATTTTAACGTTCGAAATTTCATCAGAACCATTATGTTGGTTTGTTTGGCAATTACCCTCTTGCAACCCACATGTCAAAAGCCAAAATGTGGGATTCAAACCCGGTACATAAAAGTAACATACACAGTTACTAGCCACTAGACCAGCTCAAGCCATTAATAACATCTTGAACATTAATTATTATAACTAAATTTTATATTAGGAGAAAGTTTAATGAGATTTTTTTTGGGGCCCCTGGACTGTGGGCCTGCTTGCATAGGCCCAGGGCCGGCCCTGATTAGAACGTTCTCCTTCATCATATATCGAGGGATGCTACTATGTATGTGGATTGTGAGCTGGTAATAAAGGTAGTATGTAGTGGTAGAGGCACTTGGGGGTTTCTCCCTCTTATCCACCTAAGGTTTTCACTTTTTATTACAAACTTTTCTTTTGAGGTCCATATCTCATATTTTCTCAAAGGTGATAGCACCCATATCTTGACATTCATAAATTAGAATATAATCCATATTTTTTTAAACTTATAATTATATTTGTTCACGCATATTTATTCAAATATAGTTTTATAAATGCGCACTTTCATGTACATTATGTATATTTTCAAATGTTTGGTTAGGTTTTGGAAATCGCATAAGATCCCATCCAATGAAAAAATTCAATTTTTTTTTTCAGTTTTGACTTGTTCGATTGGATTTCAATTTTTTTAATCGGTATTGTTTGGATCGACACTCCTACTATCTCATGCGCACACCAAAAAAAATATTGTTCCCAATTTTCCTATTCTTTCTTACCCTGACCACCAAACGACTCCGAAAACTTCTTTCGCATATTCATCCGAATACTTTTTGAATGAATTCCTTTTAAGGTAAAAAAAAATCCATTCACTTTGTATAGAAATGTGTTTTTCCCTTCTTTTATTAATATAAAGAGTTTAATCCAAGCTTTAGGGCAATTTCAGGGGCATTTTTGGAATTTCGTAGGGAGAAACCTAGTTGAGAAACAGAGGCCTCACTTCCTGGAAACGGCTCTCTTAAGTGTCATTAGCACCACCGCCCCTGTCTCCGACGAAACTCCGGTGACCACCGTGCGCTGAGTCTGGCCTCTCTCCGGAAAGCTTGTCCTGTTTTTCTCCTCTTTGCGTTTTTCTTCTGTTCTTCTATCAAGTAGGCTTCAACCACATGCCTTTTTAGCCTTTCTCTGCCAATCTATTTTCAACCAACCAACGCTCCAGAAGCTGCACACAAAAATCCTGTTCTGTCTGTTTTTGTTCAAAACTTGAATTGTACGTTCTGTATGTTTCTGTAGCCTTTCCTTATTCCTGTTCTGCATGCTATGAATTTTAAGTAATATTTTTCAAATTTTTAGCACTTATATGCATATAGTATAAATTATACTGCTATAGAACTTTCCGGGTGGCCGCTACGCCCCGCTATATGGTTTGTCTTGTCTAACTTGAATGCATAATGTGTTGTAAAATTTGTTACTGGTGTGGTGTTTTATTAGAATTTGTGATATATTTGAATATGAGTTGAATCCATTACATGAGAAGGGTAGATATTAGATACATTAACAGCCTAGAGGAAGTTAGTTAGTTTGTTATACATTAAGTAAGCACAGGATTAGTTGAATTATACTAAACAAGAGGTTGTAGAGTGGACTTGTGTTTCTAATATGTTGGAACTTTTTTTTGTTAGTGATAATTATTTGGAGGTGAAGGATGGAGGTTGTTTTGGCATCTTCCTCTGTTGATGGTGGGATAGGCTGTTGGAACCTTCAGACAGGCGCTGAACAGCTCCGTTACAAGTCCTGTTCCTCCCCTTCTCATGGTCTTGTCTCTGTTGGTGGTCGCTTCATTGCATCTTCTCAGATTAGAGACCCTTCGTCTTCCTCCAGTTCTGTTTTGAAATTATATTTCTGGTCCTGGTCCAAGGTCTTTATTTCTTCCAAATTTTTATTTTTCAAATTATTATTATCAGGCTTGTTAATAGCGCGCTATAGCGTAGCGCCCTCCACTATTCACCGCTATTTGCCGCTATAGTGCCGAATAGCGCTCGAAATAACGTTTTTTGAGCTTGCCGCTACACTACGCTATCCGCCATTAACAACCTTGATTATTATACATGATGATGAGTGGCCATGGATAACATTGTCGCTTGCATGTTGAGTTTGTAGCCTCAAGTTGAAGTTAAGAGCTTTCCTGCTGAACCCATTAAGCCCCTTGCTGCGAATCACCCGGGCACCTATCTAGCTGGTGGGGGTTCGTCAGGTGATGTATACTTTTGGCAGGTGAGTTTTCTTATTTATTAGATCATTATGCATCAAGGAATGGTTTGTGATTGATTGATGGTTTTACTTTTCTTGGAATTTTAGTTCTTGAAATTTAATTGTTCATGGAGACGACAAAATCACATTTTAAAGCTTTTACAGTATTAGGTTATGGTGAATTTTGAATTGAAAATGTGAACTTAGTTTCTCTATTTCTGGATACTTTGAAGTACTGAGTTGCATTGCATGCATTGCTTGTAAGGTTGAAACTGGCAGATTGCTTAAAAAGTGGCATGCTCACTATAGGGCTGTGACATGCCTGGTATTTTCTGAAGATGACTCCCTGCTGATATCTGGTTCTGAAGATGGATCTGTTAGAGTTTGGTCTCTCATCAAGTACATGAAACTCATCTCTCTCTCAAAAAAATTTCTCCTATCAGTGTTTACTCACTTTTATGAGAATATATTCGAGTGCTAACCATTACGGCATTTGTTATGCTGCATGTCATGGTTCAGGATATTTGATGATTTGGGAAGCTTGGAAGCCAAAAATCTTTATCTACACAGTTTTACAGAGCACACTCTGTGTGTGACTGATGTTGTGATTGGTTATGGAGGGTGCAATGCAATTATACTGTCAGCTTCAGAGGACCGGACCTGTAAGGTTTGTTTCACTGTTTTTTGTGGCAGTGTTGTACTAGAAAAATGGATATGTAATGAAGTATGCTTACTGAATCATATATACTATTACTTTTTTTTTATTTTTTATCTTGAGTCTCTACTATTTGTAATTTCTTGAAATCTATGGTTGCTTGTTTTCAGTCAAGGGGGAAAGCCACCTGTGCTTGTTTTTGGGTGATGAGGGTTAAGACTTAAGGGTGCATAATTACTCTATTAAAATGTGAGAGGCATAATTCTGAGTAAATTTTTGCCATGTAATAATAAGCACAGCTAATTTAAAGAATAAATTCCTGATGAATGAAATGTGTGCTGCTGCTATTTGACTATTATTAGAATGCACTTTAATCTACTCAGTTAGATCTCCATGTTTAATTATAAATGATTACTTTTCTATTCCCTCCTTTTGGTTTGATTCTTGCATACTGAAGCTGTGCTTCTCAGTTGTGATTTATTTATTCAGAATGCAATCATGTTTCCCATTGTACTGTAGTTGACCTGATGTTGTGGGATAAGGCTTGGTTGCTGTAGTCTCTATGTTTTTCATTTTTCTGATATGGGTTCAGAATTCTAATTTATTTCCTTTTTTAGGTGTGGAGCTTAGCTACGGGAACTCTACTAAGAAACATAGTATTCCCTTCAATAATTGATGCCATTGTCTTGGATCCTGCTGAACATATCTTTTATGCTGGCAGTAGAGATGGAAAAATATTTATTGCTGCACTTAACACTGAAAGAATCCCTACTAATAATTATGGGATGCATATCATTGGTTCATTTTCTAACCACAGGTTATCTTCTCCTCTTATTGTCCAGTTCTTAAACTTATAGACCTTTTCATGTCCTTTCTTCATGATCTTGTTTTTTCAGATTTACATCTGTTATATCTGCTTTACTCTCTTTGGATTGCTTTCCCTTTTGTATATTTTGAAAAATGGGTAAATGTCGTTAATTCATGTTGACTGCCTTGTGAAAATGATGTGAGCATATATGCTTTCGCTTGTGCTTAGAATTTAGAAGGTAATATATATGGTAGTTTCAACAGTATTGTTGAGAGCAAAATGATGGGAACATTCAGTTTTGTTGTTTAGAATTTGTAGATGATTTCAATGAGTATAGGCTTTTCTCATAATTTAGTTCTTAGCTATGATGAATCAAAGTAAATATTTTATCCTTACAAAGGTCCCGACGGATGATGGATCTGAGAGTTTATATTGAAATTATGTTTTTATCTTGAGGTGATTTTAATTTATTAAGCTTCAACTATGTTAAATACCCCCCCATGTGTATCAGCCTCCTAGTTTGCTAATGCTAAAAAATTGTATTAGAATATCATGTTTATTAGAATTTGTGCTTTAAACAAGTAAAGTGCTTTATATGTCCATAAGCAGATACAGCGTTCTTTGTAATCTTAAGTTTGTTTGTAACACCTTACATGCCTTTTTGGTTGCTACTCTGTTTGTCTGTTGCAAAATTAAGTTGGTTCAAGCTGTAAAATATTGTTTGACTAATTAAATTTCCTCGTTTTAACAGCAAGGCAGTTACTTGCTTAGCATATGGCGCCGCTGGGAATTTATTAATATCTGGGTCAGAGGATGGAATGGTTCGTGTTTGGAATGCAAGAACTCGTAACATCATCCGCACGTTTAAACATGCTAAAGGTATTGTATAAACTTTGTGAAATATGGTCTGCTTGAAGTTTGGTATTGTTTTACAGAATAGGCTTTCTGATTCCATATTTATGTTTAGTGAAGCTTGTATGTTATGCTCTTTATTATAAATGGTTTTTTAGGGAATGAACAATGCTCAAGTTGTTTTTTTCTTTCCAACTTAGAACCTGCTAATGACAACTTAATGTGTGTTTTTCTTTCCCAAAACCCTAATGACGACTTGTAATTTTTCTTATGTGGTATGTTAAAGCAAGAAATATAAGATATGATGCATTCTGTGCGCATACTTGATTAAAACAAACATTGACGGTATTTGTACTACATATACAACTCCAATTTTTATCTGTGTTGTTATCACTTCATCTTTGATTTTCAACTTTTGATTGGTCCTGCACTATGTTATTTATGTGATGAAGATACACAATATATACTCTGGATGATTATGAGTGTGGCACAAGCGCTTATTCTTAAGCTAATTTGAGAAACTTATTGAAATAAGTTCAAAATAAGTGCGTAAGCTTTTATTCATAAGTTAATCTGAACAACTTGTGAATATAAGCTCAAAACAGGTCATAAGCTTTGCACATAAGCTCTTCCAAACACTTGAGTATAAGCGCTTCTGCTATAAGATAAAGCTAAAATATCTTCCAAAAGGTACCTTTATATATAAATGCATGGAATTGTCTTTTATGTGCTTAACCTCCATGCATATAAATGGTATAGTTCTAGTTTGCTCTCATATGCCATTTTTAATGACTAAATCACCGTCATGAGGTATCCTATGTTTGTTTAAAATATTGAGTCTGCTTAAGCATGGATTTTATTTATATTTGATGTTAATGTTCCTGGGTGCTGCAGGGCCAGTAAATAATATTCTTGTTGTTAAACAAGAAATTGACCCAAGTAATCATATGTCTTCTACTGTACAAGCATCCTCAAGAAAGAAAGGGGCTTATTTATCCCCTCCATTAGAAAAATATACAAATTCTACAGATGAAGACTCATATATAAAGGTCAGCCTCAGGGGTGGCGCGACAGATGTTAAATATCTCAGTTCTGAAATGATATCTAAGTATGCTAAGGAACTTCAGGTTTGAGTTTCTTGATGATTATATGACTTAATATCTGTGGTTATCAAGCTTGATTTTTTTTGAAAGATAGCCATGACCTATTCCTGATTGTGACTGAACCTCTCTTAACCTGTTTTTCAGCATCAAGGTTCAGCTGCTGCTTCTGAAATGGAGGTGGAGAAGCTAAAACATGATTGCCAAAGGTCAATGCAAATGGCAAATCATTGGAAGAAAATGTATGAAGATTTGCAACAGTTTTGTGTGAAGGAGCTGTTAGATGGTGGTCAAGCAAGAACCTTGGATGAAAATGGCAAATAAGGTGTTCTTATTTTCCCTATACAAGGGACTGTTCAATTTTGCGGGTAGCATTCATATATTTCTATCATCACAAGATTCTCTTCTGCGAGTTTACTAGTTATTAGGCCCAAAGAGTTTTTGTTTTTTTAAATGCCGTACTTAAAGAATCTTCATCCTTTTATCGGCTAAAAGGATTCATTATTCATATCCTCTGACAATATTGGAGGGTGTTGTCATAGATTTTCGACTTTCGTTTTGCGAATTTTCATGAATCCATATATACTCCTATTCTAAGAATTGGTCCTTGCTTTTACCATGTTTATAAGGTTTTCATTTTGGTACAAACCACCCGGTATTGGTCATCCTTCGAATGTTGACTATTTCAGATTCGGGATACACTCATAAATCATAATTAAGGTTTTTCATCCCTCCTATGAGTTTATTGTGCGAAAATTGAATTTGAGAAGTGTTCTTACACATTAAGCATGTGTTACTAACTGAGCTACCTCTTGGTGTACATGAGGTTTTTAAACTCTTGAGATTTAATTTCATGGAGTGCCCTATTTGTGAATTTTTTTCTGAAATTAATAATTATCAAGCTCCATTAATATGTGGATGGTATGCGTATTATTTTGTAGCAATAACATTTAAAATTATGCAAAATTATTTTTTAAACGTAATTATGCCAAGTCAAATGTTATCGTAAAGAGATGTTTTATTCTAAACAAACATTTTACTTTTTTTTTTTCAATGGTGATTCACCCTTGCACGGGGATCCAAGGTCCACCGTGAGGTTAACTATGTCGCGAAACTTTCCTTCTTTCGTCGACTTTCCCCTTCTTCTCGTGCGACCTCTACGGACTTGCAAGCTCTCCATCGTCGAGCCCGAGGCTACTGGCGTGTCCCTTCTACCTTCATGAAATTGGAACCCAACCTTCAACCTAGATCATCGACTTCCGCAAGATTCTATCACCTAGTTCCCCTCCCTTCATCTCCGTCACCCAATTTAGTAAGTCTTGGTGAGTTGTTTCGTGTGATTATTTTGTTCTTGTCTCGCCTTGAAGAACTTCGTTTGGATGTTCTGGAGTGGTGATTTCAAGCTTGAAATTTGACCCCCAAATGGCAAATGCATTTTCACATCTATATTCAGATTTCTGAAATTGGAATGGAGGTGAGGGAAAAGAGGAGATGTTTGGGGGAGAGGGGTGGGGATGGGGGGAAGGAGATGAGGGAGGTGGAGGAAGAAATGAGAAGATGGCGGCATAGGGTGGTGGTTGTGTTTGTGGGTGTGAGGATGAAGAAGAGGTGGCTGGAAAAAAAAGTAAAATAAAAATAACATGAGAAAGAGGATGAATCTCTCTCTCTCTCTCTCTCTCTCTCTCTCTCTCTCTCTCTCTCTCTCTCTCTCTCTCTCTCTCTCTCTCTCTCTCTCTCTCTCTCCCCTAACTATCACTCTATTTCCTAATTACCATTCTCTTTTCTAATTGGTGCCCAAATCATTTTAAAAAAACCACGTCAGCAAACAATGTTAGTGTTTGGATGAAAAATTAAGGAGACTCTAAAAGTGTTGACTGAAGGTAACGTTGGGAGAAAAAATATATTATTTTAAAAGTTTAAGGACCATGTTTACACATAGCACATTCGTGGGCGGCCAATTGCACGTAAGCAAAAGAAAAAGATACATATTCGTAGACGAAGATATAAGAAATAAAAAAACAAAATTGGAAAATCAGCAACCTAACAAAAAGAATAAAATACACTCACCCCCTTAAAATTTGTGAGAATAACACTTAGCTCAATTCTTTTGTAAAATATACACTCCATCCCAGTAATAATCTCGAAAATATACTCAGCTTCATTTTTTTCTTGAACACACTGCATCTCACTCCCTTTAACACTATCCAAAAGATGTAAAATAAATTTATATAAATATAAATAATAAATAGATAAAATTATCTTTAAAAAATAATAAATATATTATCAAATATAAATATTGTGGTTAAGATAGGATAAGAGCAGGATAAGATAACGAATTAGATAAGAACAAGGTATAATAAGAGCAGGGTAGACCCTTATCCTATCATGTGTTTGAGGTGAACAAAATATTTGATAGGATATGGTACAAAAAATTAAAAGAAATCAAATTTTCCATTTAAATAAAAAATGCATAATATTTTTAAAATTTAATTTTCATAATATTTTTTCCTAAAGTGATTATTTTATTAAATTAAATTTATTTACATTTTTATAAATGAATTTATGTTTTAATATTAACTAAAATTAAATTAATCTTTATTAATTTGAATATTTTAATTTTTTTCAAAGGGAGTCTATTTTAATTACAATTATTATATATGTAACCAATGAGTTTTAACTTAGTAGGGGTATGTGATAGTAAAAATTAATCAAATTTTTAAAAAAATATTAAAATATATTATTCTTTATATTTAAATTATTAATTATAATTATATAAGTAGAGAAATAATTTTAAATAATATCATATGATAACATAAATTAGTCTTTGTTTACTTTTAAAAAATTAATATTTATATATATGTGAGTTGCCTATTTTGTTGTTAGTGAAGAATTATTTTGTGTATTTCTAATATAATATGAATAATGAAAAATAATGTTAACTAAATAGTAATAAGTGATAATGAAAATTTAATTATTTTATATGAGTAAATCCAATATTTTCACCATTATAAATTATGTTAATTTTTAATTAAATTTATTAGCAACTAAATAATTTTAAATTAACAATAATTACTAGTAGTAAGTGACAATTAAGTAATAAAATTAATATTTTATTAAAATAAAAAAATTATATTTTTTTTTGAGTAAATAAAAAAAAATTATATTTACTAATTAATAGTATTATAAATTATATAAAATATAAATATTGAAATTAATTTTTGGTTATGGTAATAAATAAATAAAACACTGATATCCTATCCTATCTGGATAAATTTTATTCTATCTCTCTCATCATGATAACTTATGATAGATATGATAGGATAAGAAACATTATAGTGTTATTCTATCATGCTGATGTAACAAATAACACATTACAACATGATAGAATTACTGCTAATGCTATTCATCTTATCCTATATTATCTACTTATCTTATAAATATATGACATATTCGTGAGAAGTAACAACAAAGCAGAGAACTCTAGAACACACACACACACACACTCTCTCTCTCTCTCTCTCTCTGCTCTACTGAAGCTTTGTAGCAGCATGGAGAAGAAGGAAACAGAGAAGAAGAAGAAGAAACCCAACCTCAACCTCACCGAGTTGATTCCTGAAATGATTGATCTTTCTCATGAGCATGCGAACAAGAGGATGATGATCAACGACAAAGAGAACCAGAACACTGTCTCTCTCCCTGACGATTTGATTCCATTGATTCTGGTGAGGTTACCTGTTCGATCTCTCCTCCGCTTCAAATCGGTGTGTAAGTCGTGGCTGTCTCTGATTTCAAATACCCAATTTGCAAAATCACATTTTGATCTAGCGGCTGCACCCACCCACCGTCTTCTTCTCAAAAGAATCAATGTTGGTTCTGAAATTCAATCATTGGATTTTGAAGCATCGCTTCGCGACGATTCTGCTGTGGTAAACCTCAAATTCCCACCCTACAGTGCCCCCTTTTATCTGGCTTTAGGTTCTTGCAGAGGGCTTATTCTGTTAGCAAAAATGATGGGTCCATCAGCTGGTGATCTCATTGTGTGGAACCCTTCAAATAGTTTCCACAGAGAAATTCAAGTAACCTATGGCTATGATGACTGGGATTCATGGTATGACCCATCATCAACCCGTGTCCGCCAAGGAATTCCTCCTTATGTTGGTTGTTTTTTGACTGGTTTTCTATATGGTTTTGGATATGATCAGTCCAGAGATGACTATTTGCTTGTTTTGTTACGATTTGGTAGACATGAACCTCAACCTCAAGCATTTGAGCATAGCCGTGAAGGCCTTCTTGTTTGTATGACAACTGGTGGACCTGAAGTGACTACATTTTCGCGGCCTCGGGTTGAGGTTTTGTCTGTGAAAACTAATGTGCCCTCCTTCATTTATGGCGAAGAGTTTGAATATGTGGAGCTCGGAAGTGCGTCCGCATCTGGTTTGTTCTTGAATAAGTCCCTACATTGGTTGGTCAAATCCAAGGCTACAGGGCTTCATGTAATCATTGCCTTTGATTTGGTTGAGAGGAGTTTATTCGAGATTCCTTTGACACCTGATTTGACACAGGAATTGGCAACACTTAAAATTTATCATTTGAGGGTACTGGGAGGATGTCTTGGTCTGTGTTGTAATGGTGCTGGTGTTGACCATGGAATGACTGAGATATGGGTCATGAAAGAGTATAGAGTGCAGTCTTCTTGGACTAGATATTTTGTTCTGCCTGAGTATTACTTTTTACCCATATGCTTCATTGAAGGTGGTGGTGTTTTTGGATCAAATAACAGTGGAAGATTTGAGAAATTTGATGATAACGGAGAACTGCTGGAGGATCACACATATGGACAAGAGAACGAAGATGTTTTTGGGTATTTTGACATGTACAAGGAGACCCTACTAACACTCCCTGGTGAACTATCTTGACCTTGAGGAAGCACATGAAGACAACTGTCATTACCTAGAAACATGGAAAAAATAGTAAGCAATGTTCTCCAACCCTTTTTATTTCTTTGTTCTAATTCATCTTGCATTATGAAAAACTAAAAGCTATATGCAGAATACCTAATACATGAAAATGATACCTTAAACCCATTGTTGTACTCTCCCTTTCTAAAGAATAATTCATTTTTGTTAAAAAATGATAATTAAAATTGCAAGGAAAGATGAGATTTGGTGTTGGATTGAATCCAATAAAAAATATTTGATGCCTTGAATACTAGAAACATTAAAGGCTATTTGCCATATGAACTCGTGTTTCTCGCAAGCCACAAAGTAGCTATAGAATATTTTATACATTTTCCTTGATGTCATACTCCTAGTTTTTCTTCAAATGACGATACTGCGTTAGAGAATGTCATATGTATCATCCGATATTAAACAATCTAGTGTGAATGCAGCACTAGTGTATGTTTAAGTGGGGGTTTGGATTTCAGTAAAACTGGAGTTTGAAGCATACTTTCATATTTAGTTATGCTTCGAAGTAGATTTTATCAAACTTTAGTTGTAGTAAGTGCATGTTAGTTAGCATCTTTTTTTTTCATTTTTTTTCTAGGTACTGTTATTGTGTTTACACTCTATTTCTCTTACCCTCTTTTACATGGTTTTCAAGTTATTTACATAGGGTGCTTTTTCTGCAAGCTATTGTTCTCTTGCATCCATTGGTGTTGAAGTTGTGAAGATATTGTTGATCTTAACCATATGGGAGCTAAAAGATGGTGATGGAGTAATGGGGTGAAATTGTTGAAACTAATCAAGTTGTGATCTCCATTGTTCTTGCATGTAATCAATTTAACCGTTTCATCACTCTGATTTAGAGTTGATTAGGTTTTCTATGATAGTTCCTGACATACTTTGTAGTTTCTGTCAGTATCTCGTATTTTCTGTTATTCAATTTCTAAAATAAGGAAAACTTTCATTGTACTAAACCCCTTTAGATAAGTGGTGTAGAATCCTTTGTGTATTTGATAAATTTCTAATTTCTCAAGAGAGTTTGGAGCAAAATGGCCATTGGTGTTTTTCCGTGAGCACATGATGCTTATGGTTGTAGGTTAATGCTTGAACTGAGACTTCTTAATGAAGCATGACTTGAGCAGTGCATCAAGCATGGCTTTCTTGTTTTTATATATATATATATGATAACTATAATTAGTTACCTTTTAATTTTAGCGTGTTACTGCCTGCTTTTCTTTATTATTGCATGGTAATTGATTGTATTACTAGCTGAATCAGCTGGTATTGCAAGCAATAAATTACCTTCTTTATTGTAGCATTCATTTTCTACGTGATTATTGTTGGTATACTTTGTAGGTGTGCTCCATAAGTATACCTTTCTGGGGAAGAAAATTCTTACTTTTATTGCTTTCTAAAGTTTGCGTAGCATCTGCTATTTCCTGGCATGGTTATTGATCCTACCCTCTTAACTCAATGCCCTTTTTTCTTCTGTGGTACATTTAACTGAAAAGAATATGTGAAGACACAATTATTTCAGACAAGAAACAAAACATGGTGGATTTCAATTTAATTCTTATACGACTATTATTGAAGCATTGAGATGATTTGTTTAGAAGGCTACCTGATTATTCTCTTTTTGTCATTCTCATAAAGCTTTTCTTTGAGGTGGGTCATAAGAGGCAGGTCATGAATCACATTTGGCATATTATTGAAGACGAAGATGGATTTGTTAAAGTTAAATCTTACATGCTGCAATTGTACTAATTCTCATTTTGTTTTTGTCTAGTTTATTATGCCACTGATTTCCTAGATAGGCTGTTAGTTTGCAGCTTTTAATGTATGACTATTTTTGGTTGTTGGCTTTTGTGTGAGTACTCTTTTTCTCCCTTGGGGTTTTTCCCACTGGGTTTTTCCTAGCGGGTTTTAATGAGGCTCTCCATAAGCTTTCTTAGACACCAAAATAGTCCAAGGGTCGGGGAAGACTTTTAGCTATTGTGCCTGGGCTTGGGTGTTATTCTTTCTTGGCACTTTTTGTCAACTAATCTACATGAAAAGATTGTTCTCATAGTCTATTTATATTATTAATATTACCATTTTGTTCTCGAAAAAAAAATTCTTCTACGGCTATTTTTGTGATGTGATAATTCAAGCATTCTTGATCCATCACTGTATTGAGACTAGCAAGCAAGTCATGAAGGATTTATTTTATATTTTAATGAATTTTTTAAAGTAAGGGAGTTTATTTTAGATGACCAAATGAGAAAAAAATATTGGATGAAAGTTTCTTATTTCCTTCTATTTATTGATACTACTTTGATTTAGAACTAAATATCATATTTTATTTTCAGCTCAGAGCCTAAAAAAAAATATTTTCATTCAATTTTTGCTTTTTGGATATTTAGAAATTATCTTTTATTTAAAAAAATTCCTATCTTGAATATAATATTTCTAGCATTCAGTTTTTAATAAGAAATCCTCTATATTTTCTTTATATCTTTAGAGAAATGATTCACTCTGTCATGTACTTTTTCAGAACAAGCAATCTAGGATGTTGATTTATTAAGGAACCTCCTCATGGAAAGGTTCATACATTTTCTTTTTGGGACACTGATTCTCCTTTCCAATATGTTGGAATTAGAATTTCTAAAGCATACTTTTATATACACTCTTTAGTTTTTATGTATAGGTTACTATGAGCAAGCACACTTGTTTTTGTATGAGTAGAAATATTGTTTGATTTATTGATAATCCTTGTTTATTTTCCTTTTACCTTAATGTAGATGGGGAACCTTATTCTTGATAATGTCAAAGATCAAATGTATCAAATGCATGGAGGGATTATGGGACTACTACACTAGACTTTTGAGCAATTAGTTTCATACCATTTCTTTGATATTTTTTGTGAAAGTAGTGAACTAGTACATTACTAAACACTTCTTAGATTTCTATTAACATTGAAACTGGCATATGGCAAATGAAGTCTTGGAGTTTCCCCTAAAATATTTTTATCTTATCTTATTTGTGTTTTCATTTGTTCAAAATGATTAATTCTATTAACCCCTAAATAGTTTGAACCGAACTATAAAATATTTTGAAAGTTGTAGAAGAATTAATCTGAAGTACTACTTAAGTTTACATTCGTATATTTTAAATTGATATTTAAATGTTATAAAAACATAACTATTTTTATGGATGAAACTTAGGCGCAGTTTCATAAGTGTTGTTTATACAGTTGTTTAATTAGAAGTTTAAAACATGATACATGGATTTAATAAAAAGTGAAACCGGGGGAATTTCTTATAATAAGGAAATAAATAAAATATTGGAAAAGTGAGTGTTTTAGCTTTTCATTCGGCGATAGCACAAACAATATCCATCATACTTAAGATAGCACAAACAATATCCATCATACTTAAATTAGAGAGACTTGATTAGCTAAAAAAACTAAGAGGGTCAAAATCACACGTGAAAAATATAATCAAGCATTTTTTAACCTTTCAAAATGAACAATTGACTATCTCATTATAGGTTAGGTATTAACTATGCTATTGGTCTTCTGGTGTCGCTGGTTTTTAGTTTAATGTTCATGACCACAGGTGCAGTTGTTTGGCAGCAACTATTCCTGCTCCTTTTGATATGCTTTCACCCTCTATTGTTTTTTTTTTTACAGCAAAACAAGAACTTTATTGAAAGAAGTAACTTCAAGAGAACAATACTCTTAAGAACCCAGAGAACACCAAAACCCACCCTTATGAGAGGTCTCACCTAGAGATGTGCCTCATGATGGGCAGGTTTATCACTATTGATCTCTATTTTGGTATAGTTCAATTTAACTCATACATTGGGTCCATCTTAAAAAATGCTGCTCTTCAGCCCAAGATGTAGTCAAGGTATAAGTTCTATGAATATTTCAATAAAAAATGTATTTTAAATTATTTCCAATCATTTAATACGTTAACCCCTTATGGAATATTACCCTTGATGATCATAAAAAATTGGCTTAAAATAAGATGATATTTTAATGGAGGGATTTAATTGCCACAAAAAAATATAGGTATTAAAATTTATCAATAAAAAGTAAGGAAACTAAAATCATCCAAAATTAAAAGTAAATGAACTAAAAATGCATTTAAGTCTAATTAAAAAATATTTCACGGTAAAACAAATTCAAATAAAATTAAAGAAAAAAACTTGAATTAAATTTCTTCTATTTTATATTAAGTATTTATTACAATCACATGTGTATAATTTTTTGAAATTTAGTGACAAATTTACGAATTTAGTGATAAATTTTAAAACAATGCAACTTATTTTTAAAAATAAACAGTCACTTGTCATTAAATGCAGCACTTAACAAAAATCACGCAAGAAATTTGATTGAAGTTTTTTCTAAAACAAATTCTAGAAAAGTGGTGACATGATTCTTATCCTATATCCATATGGACATATAAAAAACAATGGAAAAGCAGTGAAAGACTGAAGTAAAAAAAAAAACTAACTTAAACATACTACTATATAGTAGATGGTTGGACTCCTTAATCATCTAATCGAGATGTATATATGATTTGGGATGTTGGCCCTTTTTGGTTTTTTATTGGTCCTTATCTGGTTTATTTTGGTTGTTCTGAGCTATTTTGTTTTGGGGGGCTCTTTTGGTTGTTCTGGTGGGTTTTGTGTTGGGGTTTTGCTGATTCTCTAGGCAGCTTTCTTTTAGGTATTGGGGTTTTTTATTCGCTAGCTAGACCGTTTATTGATCCCTTTGAGAAGGGTTGTGTATCCTGCATATTTCCTCATCTTATATTGAATATATTTCCAGTTTTCCACTTTCTAAAAAAAAACTTACTTAAACATACTACTATATAGTAAATAGTTGAACTCCTTAATCATCTAATCGAGTTGTACATATGATTTGTTTGTTCGGAGAGCTCTACCAATTTAATGTAATGCGATCTCATAGTCTCAAAAATTAATCTCATGACTGACGACGATATACATTATCCTCAAAAGATTATATGTTCCATTCCTATTACCGATACGAATCCCGAACAACATTTACAGAACCAGGCTCTCCTTTACAAAATATAAGGAAATCATCAGTGTGATCTGTAAATATATCTGTGACCGGAATTGAAAGTTTTGTAAAAAGCAAAAGAAAGAAGGAATAAGGAGGGAGCCACCCCAAATTGATGAAGAAGTGGAAGTATCTAGAACTACACAACAATCTTTTTCTGCTATACTGAAACTTAGCAATTTCATGAAGAACAAGATGGAGAAGAAGCAGAATATGGAGGAGAAGGAGAATCTGAACATCACTCTGCCTCAAGATTTGATCGCCAAAATCCTTCTAAGGCTACAGGTAAGAACTCTCCTCCGCTTCAAATCGGTGTGCAAATCGTGGATGTCTCTAATTTCCGATCCCCAATTTGCCAAATCCCATTTTGACCTAGCTGCTTCACCCACCCACCGTCTTCTTCTCGAAAAAAACGACGATGAAATCGAATCAATGGATATAGAAGGATAGCTTTATGACGATTCTGCTTTTGAAGGTTCAAATTACCACCCTACAGTGCCCCCTCTTTTCTCACCTTGGGTTTTTGCAGAGGGTTTATTCTCTTAACCAAGATGATGTCTCCAATAAGTGATCTCATTCTGTGGAATCCAGCAACTGGTGCCCACAGAGAAATTCCAGCAACGTATGATAACTGGGATTCATGGTATGACCCTTAACCTTCAACCCATGTTCGCCGCAGAATTCCATCTTATTTTAGTAGCTTGCTGTTTAATTTTCTGTATGGTTTTGGGTATGATCAGTCCAAGGATGACTACTTGCTTGTTGTAATCCCATTTTGTAGATGTGAACCTCAAGTGATTGATAATAGGTATGAAGGCTCTGTTGTTTCTGTGCAATCTGGTGGACCTGGAGTTAACTCTTCGTGGCCTCGAATTGAGGTTTTATCTCTGAAAACCAATGTACCCTCCTTTTATGGAGTTGATATCGAGTATCTGGATGTCGTGTTTGAGTCAAAATATGGTTTGTTCTTGGATAAGTCTCTACATTGGTTGGTTACACCTAAGGATACACAACTTCGTGTAATCATTGCCTTTGATTTGGTGGAAAGGAGTTTATCGGAGATTCCTCTTTCACATGAATTGGCAGCGGAATTGGCGATATATAAAGAATGTTATTTGAGGGTATTGAGAGGATGTCTTAGTCTGTGTTACTCGAGTGAAGGTGATGATGGCCATGAAGTGTCTGTGATATGGGTTATGGAAGATTATAAAGTGCAGTCTTCTTGGACTAAATCTTTTGTTTTGTCAATTCAAGATGATGACATGCCCTTTTTGCCAATATGCTTCACTAAAGGTGGTGATTTTTTCGGGCTAGATGAGAATGGAGAATTCGAGAAATTTAATGATAAGGGTGAACTGCTTGAGAATCACACATATGGACTGTCGGACAAAGGGGCTCTAAAATATTTTGATATGTACAAAGAGAGCCTTCTAACACTCCCTAGCGAACTATCATGACTTTGGGGAAGCAAATGAAGATAATTGTCAATAGCTATAAACAAGAAAAATCAGTAAGCAATGTTCTCGAACCCTCTTTATACTTTTGCTCTAGTTCATGATGCTTATTCTTGCATTATGAAAAATAAAAGCTATATGCAGAATGCCTAATGCATGAAAATGGTACCTCATTGTACTCTCCCTTTCCAATTTAATAATTTTTCCTTTTTTGTCAAAAAATTGTAGTTGAAATTGCAAGGAAATATGAGATTTGGTGTTGGATTGGATTCACTGAAAAATATTTGATACCTTACCTACTAAGAAACATTAAAAGAGATTTGAATTGAAAGTTATATTAGTAGATGTTTTGACTAAAACACTTATTATTCAATTAGATTTTACAATGCAATTTTAATGATCAAATTGTCTTAAATATCAAATGATGTTTCCATATATGAACTGATGTTTCTTGCAAGCCACAAATTAGCAAGAATATTTTATACATTTTTCTTCATGTCCTAGTATTTCTTCAAATACAATGATACTGAATGTGTTAGAGAATGTCATATGCATCATGTGATATTAAACAACCTAGTGTGAATGCAGCCCAAGTATATGATTTATTGGTGATTTCAGTAAAACTGGAGTTTGAAGCAAACTTAAATTGCTTAATAGCTCTTTTGGTCCCTCACATATTACGATTTTTCACTTTTGATCCCTAATAAAAAAATTAGCACTTTTGGTCCTCCACATTGCTTAATTTTTTTCAAAAATGATCCCTATTTGGGACTAGAACGACAAAAGTGTGTAAACATAAGAGACTAATTTTGCTATTTTTTTCCTAGAGGGATCAAAAGTGCAAAATCGTGATAAGTGAGGGACCAAAAGAGCTATTAAGCCAACTTAAATTGCATGTTATTTAGCATCTTTTTATTTGTTGTTTTCCTCTAGGTACTGTTATTGTGTTTGCACACTATTTCTCTGACCCTCTTTTACATGGTTTTCAGGTACTCAGGGTGCCTTTTTGGATGCATTGATTTTGAAGTTGTGGATATATTGTTGATCTTTACCATTCAAAAGCTAAAAGATGGTGATGGAGTTATGTAGTGAAATGGTTGAAACTTATCAAGTTGTGATATGCAGTTCAACTGTTTCATCACACTGGTTTATGCTTAATAAGGTTTTCTATGTAGCTTTTCGTAATACTTAGCAGTTTATGTCACTGCCAATAGGTCCTATTTTCTGTTAAGACACCTATAAATAGGGAAAACTTTCTTTATGCTAAAGACCCTTTTAGATAAGTGGTGTAGAGTCCTTGGTGCACTTAATGAAAATGTTTATACTGTTGTCTTCTCCTGTCCTGTCCTGTTATATTAGCTTATGTTAATGGTACTTTTTTATTAAGTAATAGTACAAATTTGCTGCATATTTAACTAGTTATTGCCTTGATATATCATTTTCTTCTTAGTAGCTTAGCTACTTATATCAAATCGCTTTCTAAAATTTAAGGGGCAACTCTGGGGCCTTATTTTAGAGAATAAGAGGTTGTAGTAGAAAATGGTTAAGGTGTCAATGTAATAGATAACTTGACAGTTATGAAAATCATAATTATATACCTCTTTCATTTGTTGGTTGACCCTTGCTCCTAAAGCATGCTGTCAAAAGTTTATGCCCTTCCCAATCCAACTGTTAGTATTCTTTTTTCTTTATTGGTAAGCATGTTGCAAACTTGTGGGCTGTAAATTTCTTAAAGAAAAAGGTTTACCAGCACAAAATTGATCCAATCTCTTATGTGGTTTCCTTTTTTTTTTTCTTTTTAAAGAGGGATTCATGGTCAGGCCTAATAGAATAATCTTCACATCACTTTACCCAAACAATTTTATGAATGTAGCAGAGAAACCAAGTGTTAAATACAACATTTATACAGAAACATCCGAAGAATAAGAAAACCATACAACATATAAATCAAATATATCTTAGGTATTAAAGTAATTACCGTTCAAATAATTTGCAGCTTAATCATTTTTTAAATTTCTCGTGTTTATAAACCCTATAGGTAATTTTTCCTTTGTCAGTTGTTATGAGTTTCCCTTGCTATACAAGCATGAGACTATGAGAGGGACTGCAATGCCATAATTGCACTGGATCCATCATAGCAAAACCATGAAAAATATTGGTTTTTTTTTCAAAGATGAAAAGTATTGTTAATTGTGTGTTAATTATAATTGGAATTGCTCTGACATCCTTATAAAATGAGATGGTTTTATGCCTTTCATATTATTGTTTGAAACACATATGACTAAATTTTAAGTTATAAAAATATAATATGACATATTGAGGCAAAAATGAATGAAATCCCTCAACTTTTGAACAAGTACATCACAACCACCATTATAATTTGCTAAAATCAAATTAAATCTAAAAATAATGATTCAATTAAGATTGAAAAAAAAGTTAAGATTTATTTGATTTAATATGAAAATTTAGAATATCATCAATAACATGAGAATGATGTGTTTTTTTATTAAAAAAACGAGATGATAACACAAGATTCAAGATTGTGAGCCCATAAAACTACTTATATTATTCCACCCTCAAGATAAATTACATAAATTTAATACATAAAAACGACCATTGTTGAGAGGGAACACAATCAAAATACATCGTATAATGACTTAATTAGGCCTTCCCCCATTAACACGACTGTACTTAGATACGGGAAGGGTTTAAACATACTAGTAGTATTCTTAACACATGTGACACATTAATGTTTTTTATATAATTAAATAAATATGTATTTGGATTTTAAATGAATGAAATTAATGTGTATGTACATGAATTACTTGAGGCACAAAATATATCACACCTGTTTTTTGCGGATGATATAGTATTTTTTTAGAGCAAATGCCCAAGAGATGGATGTTGTGAATCAAGTTCTAGACAAATGTCAGCATGCTTTAGGTCAGTTGATGAACTTAGATAAATATGAGATTTCCGCTAATCGAAATGTTTCAAGGAGATAGAAAAATGTCATTCAGAGTCGGTTGCAGACTAAGGTGATGGAAAGTTATTTTACGTATCATGGACTACTATGTTTGTTGGCAGATAGAAGCAGCATGGATTTAATTTTGTTCAAGAGAAAGTCTGTAAAATGATAAAAGGGTGGAGAGAGATATCTCTATTCTTAGGAAATTCTCATTAAGTCAATAGCCCAAGTCATCCCTAATACGTTATGAGGTGATTCTCTCTACCAGTTGGTTTGTGTAATCATATTCAATGTATGATTAACCATTTTCTGTGGGGAGTAAGTGATGAAAGGATATTTAATGAAGAGGATTTCCTCCACTAACTACTATTAAATCCCTTTCAAGACTCAATCGTAGTATAGTATCGGGTTCTGTCGTCTTCACAGGGATTGCGTTGCTACGTATTAATCTCACTAGCTAGATATTGGATAAGCGGTTTAAAAAGTGAAATATGAGTTTATTTAAATATAGAAAAATAGTAACTAAGCGATAAAAGAAGGAAACGTATTTGGAAAATGAGTTCACTTGATTTTAAACTTATTCTCAACCAATACACTCTTATAAGATGAAATTAACATTTAAGATGCCGATAAGAGCTATTCACCTACTAATTCCTTAGCTAAGTGAATCTACCCATTAAGAACCTAGCCTTAATCCTTTAAGCCCTAGTTATCAAAAAAGGAGCATTATAGCACATACCTACTCGATAAGACATTCCCAAGCTCTGTTCCTAACCCAAGAAGTTCATGTCCTAATGGATAGAATCTCTGACTGTCACTCATGAAATCCTAATAGTTCCTACTAGATAATCCTATCCTAGAGAGGTGAGTATCCCGACTTGTCACTCGGTATAGATCTATTTTCCAACTCATGATATTCATACCTAAGGGTTAATGTCTCCTATTGTACCCTGGAAAACTTCAACCCTACCTAAAACGTGTCTTTCTTAAGATGACTGATGCAAGGGTGATTTCTCTCATTAACTAAATTCACACCAACTTCTCAATTATCATGCAAATCATAAAAAACATCATATTGGCAAAAGATACATGAACGCGCAAAGAGAATTGTTAAACCTAAGACATAAGTGTTTTTTTCCCTTTCAATGAACTAAACTACATTAACTCATATCAATTTCTCAATCTATTTATGAATTAATATAAACTCTTTAAATCACCAATTAACCAATTGAAGCATTAAACATAGAGAGAAACACCAAATAATGAAAATTCATACTTATAATTGCATAAAAAGTATATTGAATAAGAGACAAATCAAGTTCTATCATCCCAAATACTAAAAGAGAGTCAAAAGACGATAAAAAATGGTAAAGAAGAAAGTGGAACCCAAGATAGAACGGAGCCATGAACGTCTGGAGAAGTTGTCACCTTCCTCCATGGCCCTGACACCGGCCCTCAAAGGCCTAGCCTTCCTCTCCACCAAGAGTCTCTCAAGCGTTTATTAGGTTTAGGAGAAAAGAAAGATGAAAAGATCCTCCATGAAATAGGTCAAAAACGGAATTTATAGTGATTTTCGTGTTCTGTGCGTTTTTGTCCTTTATGATGCAGAAGATGATCTGGTGCAGTCACGCCCACTGTAAAACGGTGAACCATCGAGAATCTGGAGCATTGGATGCGAATATGGTGAATCTGGCGTGTCTGGCGTATGGCTAACGATGTACCGCGACGCTCCGTAACGGAGCCCCATGGATCTGGTACGTTTATCGCCTGGGCATAACACGGTGGCGCGATCTCACCGTAGGTGCACGGTAATCTAGTGCACCTGCGCCACACAGGATCTCAGCGTCCATAATTCTGTTTTTTTCATGATTTCTTCATTTTTTCTCCAAATCTTCTCCTAAAATAAAACAAATAAAAATAAATAAGAGATAAAAATAAGATAACACTTTAAAATAAATTTATCTTATCCTAAAATAAATAAATCCTAATAATATCTAAAAAATAATATAAAACGTAGAAAAATATTAAAACTAAATAAAAACATTAAAATGCATGAAATAAGCCTAAAGTGTCCTAAAATGACTAAAATATCGTAAATAATATATTAAAATGCATGCAAATAAACTAGGAAAATAGCCTTAAATCCCAGGTCATCAGTAAGTAAGGGGAATGAAAAGTTCATTGGACAAATGAGAATGCTTTATGTCAACCCAAGATTGTGGGGGAACGAGTTCCGTAGTTTCAAGACGTTTAATGATATAAACTTGTGTGACTTAAAGTAAATATATGTTGTCTAGCAATTATTTTGATGGTGGTCGATACCTTTCCTTAGGGAAGATTAAAACAAGTGAGTCTTATTCTGCGCGAAGAAGACTCGCACTAATAATCAAAACAATAATCACAACAAGTCAACAACCATCATTTGTGTTATCCGTGTTTTTATTGGGATACACTCACAACCAGGAGCGTATCTAGGGAGAGGTTGACATGGGTCATCGCCCCCAAGAATTTTGAAATTTTCACCGACTATAGGTATTTTTACATAGTTTTTTTTAAGTCATAGTCCCGCCCCTGATAGCGAATCTACAAGTGTACAGATTGCTCGAAGTAATAAAAAAGATCGAACCACAAAAATTATGTAGTTTATGCTCTAAGTTAACTAAATTTGGAATGAAAGGAAGCAAAAAATAAAAATAAAGATATGATTAGTTGTTGGTATGAAACTTAACTGCAAGAAAATAAAAGAAAGTGAATAACACAGTTGAAGTGAATTCAGTTTAAAAGTGCGCTAGGGAGCCTGATTTCGTTAACCCTCTCCCTATGTATCTCCCCAAACAGTTATAATTAAGAATTCTATTAATTATCAAGGTGCTAAGCCTAGTTGTCCACTTATCAATTCCTTGCATAAATGTCCCTTCCAATTAATTAGTGATAGCTAATTCCTTAGTACCTAATCTTAATTAATCAAAGATAAAAGTTCAATTCAGGTTAGGCAAACACAAGCAATTTGTTACCCTTATCCCTAAGGTGCAAAGACCCTTGCTCAATCTCTCAACAAATCCCTAAATGCTACCAATTTTCCAATTGCATAGAAAATAGTACGACAAGCTATTGCAATAGAATGTTTTAATTAAATCAGAGGAGAAATTCAAGAACTAAAATAGAAATCATAATTATAACTGAAACTTGGTTCAAAACATAGTTTAAAGGAAAACTAGATCAATCACCCTAGCACAAAGAGGATTTAGCCTAACATAATCAAAGAGAAAATTACAATAGAAAGAGAAAAATCTATACAAATTAGTGGAGAACAGACATTCTTCTTCTCCCAATTATTACGTCGTTTTCCTTCTACTGTAACACCCCCCCCCTTTCTGGTCTGATACCGTCAATATATATATCTTGCAAAACCCTAAATATTTTGCACAGTGGCGGATCCAGGACCCCGGGGTCAGGGGGTTCAAATTTTTCAAATGAACGCATCGATAAAAATATAATTGAAAACAACTTTAATTACATCAACACACATTTCACTCAAATGTAGCACATATTTGGAATTTCAAGTTAGTGCATAAACTGTCAAGTTTTCATAGTACTATAATGTGGTATTTCAAGTCATTAACCAAATGCAATATTTCAACAGCAATTTTTTTTGATAAACCAAAGTGTTATTAATAATAGAAAGTAGAGTACAATGGGTATTCCAACCCTTGGTAAGGATGTAAAATGAAAAGAGAATATAATCTAAGGCCCTACATTAACAGACTATAGGCCTTTAGAAAAATAGAACAAAACAATTTAGATTCTAACCCATTAGCCAGGGCATATAATCACGGGCAACCAGTGAAGGAGACCTCCCACCATGTCCCTCCTTTTAAACCACCAAGCAAGGGACCCAAGGCCAAAAACAGAAGGAAAACACGCACTAATCTACTGAACTCTATCTAATAGAATTTTCCAAGCCAGCGATAGCACATTTGAGGGTGCTTTGAGTGACCATAATTTATGATAAAGTCTATGTGGTGGTTCCCTCACCTCTCCTTGTAAAACCGTGTAAGCTGAGCTCATTGTAAACATTACCACTTCCTCCTTTGTCCAGACCCATGAGTCTCTTATGCCTTATGTGGGACTGAAATTTGACAATTGGGTTCTTAGAGCCTCCACTGCTTTTGTTATAAACTTATAATTCTTTACTTCTTTTTTCCCTATATTTTCATGTTCTTTTATTCATGTAGATCAAGAAGGCAGCCACAAGATAATCACTTAAACTAACTAAAGTTCACTCTAATAAAAAAACCAATAATCACTTCAACTAACTAAAGCTAAGTGATTGTATATTTTATTCATTTTCTATAGAGCGAAATAAACAAAGAACTACTAGTTCAGGGGGTAATTGGGAGAAAAGAATCTAAGCACCCAACTTAGTGAGAAAACTGATCTGCGTACATATGATGGAATTTAATGAATAAGAATGGTCTTCTATTGCATTCAACTTGCATCACATTTATCAATTCACTTGAAACATGTAAAAGCTGGTCCTGGACCTTTGGTTATGGCTATAGGCTGAACTGATGCGTTTTGCTCTTAAAAAAAAACTAAAGCTAAACTAACTCAATCAGATTTTCATCCCCCTCAACTCATGACAGCCCCACTAAAATAGAGAAACCAAAACAAGAATGCAGAGAGCATTTTCTAGCAACCCATCACTAACACATATATTCCCACCCTGCAAATCTGCAATCATCTAATTGACAGCACATCAGAGAGAGTTTGAGACAAAACCAAGCTGAGAGTTTGCATAATTTGAATGATTTGAGGAAATCAATTTAGGGAAATCAAGCTTGAGAAAGGAGAAGAGAAAGGAAATCAATTTTGCCATTTAGGGTTAGGAGAAGAGAAAGAGAAAGGAAATCAATAATACTTGTAGTCTATAGAACCGCAGAGCCAGAGAGAGGGACGGCTGGACTGATCGGTGGTGGAGCAGCGACCGGCGTGGTGGAGCGCGTTGATGAGGTCTGGTGGGAGCGATTGTGGTGTATCGTGTGAGAAATCAGAAAAGAGAGAGAAGGGCGTGACAGATCTGACTGTGTGAGAGAGAGAGGAGTTGGGGTCTGGGTGCAAATCTAAATTTTCAGGGGGTTCAAAAAAACAAAATATGGGGGTAAGTAGAATTTTTTTATTTTCAGGGGTTCAACTGAACCCCTGGGCTGGCTGTGGGTCCGCCCCTGATTTTGCAAAGCGAATTACGTTCCTCCATATTCCTTCATCATTTTCAAAAAAAAAAAATATTCCTTCATCACGTGACAATCTTCCTTGGAATCAAGTGCCACATGTCGAATACTGGTTGGACCAAGGTTTAAGTGGGTGGAATCAAGCGCTTTGCGACCCAGGCCTTATAATAGAACGCCGACGAGATTATGCCACGTGGCTTGGACGAAACAGCAGCCATCCATCTCCTGCGCGTGCTTGGTAGTTCTTATGATCCATCAGCACCAGATCAGCTCCTCTTTACTAATTCGAGAATCTAATAAAATAAAATAAAAATCATAAAAATTATAGAAAAATACTAAAAACACAGGAAAAATAATAAAATGCATGAAATAATCCTAAAGAGTCATAAATTGACTAAAATGCCCTAAATAATTTATTAAAAATAGCTTAAACACTCGGGTCATCACCCCCCGAAAGTTGTTGCTGTTGTAGAATGTTAGTCGAGTCTCTCAGTTATCACAAAGCTTCATTATTTAAAACACTCCATGTTTCAACACCATCTACAGAGCGATTTTTTTATGCAATAAAAGTTGTTAAGACTCGGTTTTGCAGCAAAATTGAAGATGATCTCTTCTTAGAAATTTATTAGTGGTATATATTGAGAGAGAAATTGCTGAAAAAAATCTCTGTTGATACAATAATAGATAAATTTAGTACTATGAAAGAACAAAGAATTGTATTTAAATAATTTTTTATTATTTAAAGTTTATATAATATTCAATGAAGATTTTTTTAATCTTATATCTCGCCCCCCAACAAGAAAATCCTGGATACACCCCTGCTCACAACCATCACTTCATCAGTACCACCTCATATGGATGATTGTTGTGATCATGGCAATATCAACTTCATACCTCTTAGCTCTTTGGGGATATGCATAGAGATAGAGATGAAACTACTCCTCATCCAGAAACGTGGTCTCATCTTGGAATTCACCCCCACCTAAGATTGCTCCTCTCGTGGGGTATGGCCAGTGGCAGATTTAGGGGGTGACTAGTCCATGCCATAGTCACCCCAAAATCTTGATTTTCTTTGCTAATATTTGGTAAAATTTTATATGGTACCACCCTGAAATTATAAAAAGAGAAAATGGGATGTGCACTGACAGTGTAAATTTGTTTTACACATGCACCCAATTGATTTCCGTTAAATTACTAATTAAAATAAAAAATTGTAACCACTTAGTCCTATGTGGCATAATGTGATTGGATGTCAGTGTAAAACTTCTTTACACTGACAATACATATCCAATAATCTCTTATAAAAATATTCAAATTGTTAATATTATCAGTTTTTAAGTTTATTTTCTAATGTTCTTTATCGTCACGGTAATTCATTTTCACTTAGTCACTTACAAGATATTTTATATTATTTTAATTCTTTAGATAAGTTCAAAGGGACATTTTAGATATAGCTTTGTTTAGAAGTTTGACACTTTCACATTTAACTTTGAATCATATATGAGCATACTCTTTTGCTTTTTGCGTCGTGCTCTACCCATTCTGTTGGTAGCTAAGAGTGCTATTTTTTATTTGGAGAGACAAGTTGTTATTCTTCTTTTTATTTGTTACATGTTGTTACTTTTCTACTACTTTTTAAGATAATACTACTGTTTTTTCTAATTTCTTCTAACATTTTGTTGTCGGTCTAATGAGGATGAGGTGTATATGTTAATTCGTTTCCTTTATATTCAATCTACCAAAATTTATATTTATTCTTCTCATGAAATGTTATTAAATTTGTTGCACAAATTATGCATGTTAAAAATTTATTTTTTCTTAGAAGTAACAACACTTTAATTTTAGCCACCCTCAAGTAAATATCCTGCCTCCGCCACTGGTGTGGCTACTGGCTAGTTTTGTTGTGTCTTTTCATTTTTTTTGTTCTATTCACATGTTAAAAAAAAACATTTGATGAAAGTGATGTGGCTTCTAGAACAAGACAGACCAAAATCAATGACAAAACACTCTCTCACTCTCTCTTTGCTACTGAAACGTTGTAGTTGTAGCAGCATGAACATGGAGATGAAGATGAAGGAGCAGGAGAAGAATAAGAACCTTAACCTCACCAAGTTAATTCTTGCAATGACTGATATTTCTTATGTGCATGAGAACAAGATGATGATGATCAGCGACAAGGAGGAGCAGAAGGAGAAAGAGAAGGAGGATCAAAACCTCGGTCTGCCTCACGAGTTGATTGTTGAAATCCTGCTAAGGCTACCGATAAGGTCTCTTCTACGCTTCAAATGTGTCTCTACTTCATGGCGATCTCTCATTTCCAATCCTCATTTCACTAAATCCCATTTTGATCTAGCTGCTTCACCTGCCCACCGTCTTCTTCTCAACAGAATCAGTGATGGTTCTGAGATTCAATCATTTGATTAAGATGCATCGCTTCACGACGATTCTGCTGTTGTAAGCCTCAAATCCCCACCTTACATAGCCACCTCTTTTCTGACCTTGGGTTCCTGTAGAGGGCTTTTTCTCTTAGCTAAGGAAACAGGTCCATCACCTGGTAGTCTCATTGTGTGGAACTTCCAGTAACCTATGGTGACTGGGATTTATCATGGTATGACCCATAAACCCGTGTCCAACAAGGAGTTCCATCTTATGTTGTTGGTATGTTGTATGGTCTTATATATGGTTTTGGGTATGACCTCTCAAAGGATGACTATTTGTTTGGTTTCATACGACTGGCTGGACTTGAACATGAAATAATAGAGAATGGGTGCTATTTTTTTAAGCAACCCGATAGACATAAAAAGATTAAATTTACATGGCCTCAAATTGATGTTTTGTCTGTGAAAACCAATGTGCCCTCCTTCATTTATGTTGAAGACCTTGAATATGTGGACTTCTGCATGGGTTCATATCTGGTTTGTTCTTGAATCAATCTCTGCATTGGGTGGTCAGAGCCAAGGTTACATGGCTTCATTTAGTCATTGCCTTTGATTTGGTTGAAAGGAATTTATTGGATATTTCTCTACGTCCTGATTTGACACTGGAATTAGAAGCATGTCGAAGACTTCACTGTGATGATTGTCATTTGAGGGTATTGGGAGGATGTCTTAGTCTTTGTTACTTGAGTCAACCCGATGGCCATGAAATGACTACGATATGGGTCATGAAAGAGTATAAAGCGCAGTCTTCTTGGACTAAATCTTTTGTTGTTCTCTCTGAATTTTTGCCAATATTCTTCACTCAAGATGGTGTTTTTGGATCTAATCCTAGTGGAAGAAGATTTGAGAAATTTAATGATAAAGGAGAACTTCTTGAGAATCACACATATATGTACAAGAGAACAAATGTGATATGAAATATTTTGATATGTATAGAGAGACCCTACTAACAGTTCCTAGTGAACTATCACTCCTTAGTGACTTTGAGGTAAGCAAATGAAGATAACTGACAGTAGCTAGAAAGAAGAAACATTAGTAAGTTCTCCAATACTTTTTTATATTTTTGTTCTAATTCATCCTCCTTTACGAAAAAATAAAAGCTATATGCAGAATGCCTAATTCATGAAAATGGAACCTTAAACTTATTAATGTACTCTCCATTTCTAACTTGAGAATATTTCATTTTTTTGGCCTAGTTCATGGAAATGGCATCTTTTAGCTCTTGTATTGGTGTTCGATTGAATTCATTGAAAAATATTTGATGTCTTGACTACTCAGAAACATTAAAGACATTTGAATTGAAAATTATAAAAGAAACAATATTTAGACTAAAACACTTAGTATTCATTTAGATTTTAGAATACAGTTTTAAAGATAAAATCTTATTGAATATCAAATGATGACCATATATAAACTCATGTTTCTTGAAAACAAAAAAATTAGCAAGAATATTTTATACACTTTCCTTATATCCTAGTTTTTCTTGGAATCTTGATATTGCGAGCATTAGACATGTGATACTAAACAACCTAGTGTGAATGCAGCACTAGTGTATGTTTTAGTGGTAATTTCAGTAAAACTGGAATTTGAAGCAAACTTAAAATTTAATTGTGCTTTGAAGTAAGATTTATCAAACTTTTGTAGTTAGTGCATGTTATTTAGCATTTGTTTTTGTCTCTAGGTCCATTATTGGGTTCGCACTCTGTTTCTCTTACTCTTCTTTTACATGGTTTTTAGGATACTACTTAGGGTGTCTTTTCAGCAAGCTAATGTGTTGTTGGATGCATTGACTTTCAAGTTATGGAGTTTTTGTCTGTAGGTCGTATTTTCTGTCATTCAATTCCTAAATAGGTAAAACTTTCTTCATGATAAAAACCCCGTTAGATAAGTGTTGTAGACTGTAGAATTCTTGGCGCATTTGATGAATGTTTGATTTGTAAAGCGAGTTTGGAGCACTTTGTCATATGATTTTAGCTGTTTTGGTTGGAGCCAAGTGGGCATTGCTAATTTTCCTTGAGCACAACATGCTTATCTTTTGAGTATTTAGATAGAAAGATAAATGAAGAAACTAGATATATAAGAAAATCAAATGAGATATCCTTGCTAGTCACCGTAAGCATGCCATATGAGGCTCCTAGCATCGCTTTCCCATAAAGGAAACAACATTAAAATAGCTCACATCAGTAACATTGATATACCTTTTTCTTCTTAGTAGCTTCCATCAGCTACTTCTGATATCAAAAACAGGAGAAGCACGAAAGTACTTGCTTTATGTGATAAAAATTAAAATTTTCTTATCAATCATATTCCTTGAGATCTTAGTGTAAGAGTATGGAAATAATTTGGTGAGTATTATATATAGATGAAATGTCACCGTATATATATAATAACATAGTTGACTAATATGTAAATGCTAAACCTAATTACAAAGTAATTACAGCAAACAAGTCTAGAATAATTCATATTCTATCAATTAGCACCCCTTTTTGAAATTTCTGGCTCCACCCCCCCTGATAGCTAGTATGCAGTGTGCTCTTACAGTTTTTGATTCCCCTATCAGAGAATTGTGCCTTTATTTGCAAGATATATTCTACGCTTGTAGTTTGTTTGTTTTGAATAAAAAAAAAAGATAACAAGACTTGAACATCAAATGTAATATTGGCCAAAACAAAAGCCATCAAATATATATGATGAAGCTACGTGATGACTGATGATTCCATTGCCAATTGAGGGTCAATGAAGTTTTTGATTAATGAATAATGATGGACATGGATTGCCGGTGAAGAAAGCAGTTGACTTAGATATTGTACAGGACGATTCCGTACCTAAATCACGACATGACATAAGGGGGAAAACATGTAACAAAGTCAGCATTCTCCACTTTGTACTAAGAAAATTTCTTATTTGTCAACAAGAATAGTATACATGGCCCATTGGAGGGCATAGTATTAAACAATCATGGGCCACAACATCAACGCGTTGTTTGGTGCATTGCGTTCTACCACCATGTCACCAACCATTAGGGATGTACAAGGGACGAGTTGGGACGAGTTTTGGTTAAACCTAACCCGGCCTTAAATATTGATCGGACCAATTCATATTCCCTAACCCGTCCCTAGACCCGAAGCAACCCGACATTATGCGGGTCCAATTTAGGACGAGTCTATGTAGGATGGGACCGGGTTGGCCCGAGGGACAATAAGTTCAAGACTATTTGATACTAATTGTGAAATTTAAAGATACTAACATACTAAAAGAGTTATAAGTTGGAACTATTTTTTAGAAGAAATAACTTGAAATGATCCAATGCTTTCATAATCTATTGCACTTGAGAGGTTTACATTTTGTTTGATTATTTCTTCACTTGTCTCACATATGCATAATACACACACATGATTTTCTCTTGTTAGAGCATGAAAGTGTCCATAGTTGACCAACGTTTATTTAATTCATAAGGTAAATGTTAAACATTTTAATTGCATCTACATGGTAAGATAAATTTGAGCACCATGTATCACATTTTAATCATTATAACAAATTAAAATTTTATAAAATATATATGTGGGACGGGCCGGGTGACCCGAGTGTCAACCCGAACCCGACCCTACCCGAAGTCGGGTAACTCAAAGATCAACCCGAACCCGATCTCTTTTAATGATCGGGCCGGGTTCAACCCGGCCCTAAAGGCTTAGGTCGGAACGGGTTGGCGGGTAGGGCCGGGTCTTGTACAACCCTACCAACCATTTACTTGGCCCGGCCCACCCCAGTTATGTATTCCCCCGCCATTGATGGGTTTATTTTTGGTTTTCAAAGGTATTTTCATGGCCTGTAATACTAATTATATGAGGCTCTATCTGTGATCACATTAAGTTGATAGACATTTTCTAACAAATTATTTTTTATACGCATCGTTCAGAGATTGAATTCTGGACTAAATGCTTAAATAATCCAATTATCTACCAATTGTGCTCAATATTATTGATATCAATGGATTTATTTGACCAAGTTGATCTATGCAATTTTTTTTGTAAAAAAATAAACCTATCCTTGAAAAGCTCTCATAGATATAGTTATGTGACTAAACTTAGGAGTAAATATTTTCAAATTTATAAAATAAGCTAAAATATTATATCTAGTGTTATTTAATTTAAAATATACTGTAACTTTAGCGCATAAAAATTTAGGAGTGAATATATCCTACTTACTTTTTTTTTTTTCTCTTGTAACCAAGAAAATATCCTACTTACTATTTCTGTTTAATCATAAGTATCATCTATTAAGACCTTCTATTTAACCCAAGTGTTGTAAAGACCAAAACTCTTATCAAGGGTGTGTCTCCTAAGAATTAAAATATATATCCTACTTACTTTGCAAAGAACGTATTGTACATCATTTTCTTATTATTGGGAGTGATAATTGAGGAAGTGTTTCTCAAAATGGCATGTTAAGTGTTTTTCTTTTTAATTTTTTTAAAAAATTATGTTTGTACAAAACAAAATTATGATGCTTTTCCAAGTTTAATGAAATGAAATGAACTTTCTCATTTTTATTAAATATTTTATTTGTGTTTAAAAATAAATCTTAGGGTTAATGGTCAAATTGGTCCCTGTGTTTGAAGTGACTTTTGATTTTAGTCCTTCCCTAGAAAAAACTTGCTGATATCTCCCTGTAGTTGCAATCATTTTGGTATTAGTCCTCACCGGAGGGCGGACCTCCGACGAGCATGCCTAGTGGCAGGGAAGAGCTGACGTGGTAAAATACCACGTCATTTTTAAACAAATTTTAATTTTCAAATATATAATTAAATAAAATTTATTAATTAAAAACCAAAAAAAAAAAAAACCTTAATCACTCAACTAAATCACTCAGTCTTTCAAAAAAAAAAAAAAAACACTCAGAAATTGTCCAAAAATTTATGAAACCTCCTCCCCTAATCCCTCACCCCAGGTAATTTGCATCTTTACCATATATCAAACCCAGAATTCTCGAAATCAACCCACACAACCACTTTTCCAGGTAACATCAACACAACCCCAAACCCAGCACCCTCATCTCTGCCCAGACCTCACATCCCTCGCCTTCACAGAATCACAGCCACCGTCAAACCACAAAAACCTCAACGCAGCTCCAACCCCAACCTTCAAATCCAAACCCACAAACTCAGAAATCAAACCACCGTCCAGCCACCTTCAACTCTAAAAACCAATCGACCCCCTCCACAAAACCCCGAACCAACGACCACCCGAAAACCAAATGCCAATGCCCTTCCCTTTTTTCATTCTACTTCGATCTGCTTCGCTTCATAGAAGGAAGAAAAGGGAAGAAGAAAGAAGATGGAAGGTCTGAGAGGAATTCGTGGAGGAGATCGACGCAACCCAAGGGGTTCACGGCGGCGATGAAGATTGGAGGCGTCAGAGATCTTGTTGGTGACAGAGAACAGCGAGTCTCATGTGGTCGATGTGTGCAACGGCGACGGTGAAGACCTGCTGCTAGGACGACATGACGAAGAGGGGTCGACGACGGAGGGGTTTCTGCGTGTTTTGGTGATTGTGGGATTTGCTCTGAAATCAAAGTTTCTGGAGGTGGAGGATGAAGGTGATCTGAAGATGAAGAAATATTTTCTTGGGAAAAAAGCAAATAAAACTTATCAAGAAGAGACGTCGAATTCTGGCACCAAAGTGGAGGCTGGGGCAATATTAACTTGTGAATTTTGAAGAACATGAATACCTAATAGTAATTGTTAGCATGTTGTATATTCCATCTTGATTCTAGACAATGTGATTTTTTGTATGACCTTGGGAACTGACCAATTGGGGAAAAAAGGAGTAAACGATGTTTTGTGGGTTTATTTTTTGGTAGTACAATGTTTTGTGGGTTTTAATTGTGATTAAAGATTTTTTTTTAATTTTTTGTAATTTGTAATTATTTTAATTATTATCCATGTCATTTGATTTTTATTTAAAAATGACGTGGATAATACCACGTCAGCTCTTCCCTGCCACTAGGCATGCTCGCCGGAGGTCCGCCCTCCGGTGAGGACTAATACCAAAATGATTGCAACTGCAGGGAGATTCGGTAAGTTTTTTTTCGGGGAGGGACTAAAATCAAAAGTCACTACAAACACAGGGACCAATTTGACCATTTTCGGGGAGGGACAAAAATCAAAAGTCACTACAAACACAGGGACCTAAATCTTAAGACTAAGTAGGCAGAGTGAAAGGTAAAGCTAGCCTTTGAGTTGTATTTAGTAAAGAAATGAACATAAGATGAGTAAGGACGAACCCCATTATATAGTAGGTGACTAGGTGGATCATTTACCCTAATGTCTATACATCAAACTTCAGTGATTAGATATAATAACTGAGTAACAAGAAAGGATGTGTTAAATCCAGGATTTCAGAACACTCGACCACGATTAGCACATGACCCTTTTGTTTCTTGGTAGGCCTGACGTGTCATCTAGACGAGCCTGCGCCGCTTACAGAGCCTCTTCATGTTAGGTTGCGTTTCCTTTACCGGGTGAGCTGAATTTCCCATGTCAACCTAGTAACCTAACGATTCAATTTGCAAAGTATTTTTAAACAAGTACGTGTAAATAAAAAAGTACTTATTAAAATGTTAATATCTCCACATGAAACAGTCGGGAACACCCACATCACAATCAAGCTAACTCTTCCGGTGAGATTTTTTAAATAAATACTATTTTAAAAAAGAATGTTATCCTTTCTGAATATCTTTTAAAACTTTTTCTCCCTTACCTTCCCTCTCCTTTTCCCTTTGCACGTTGTGGAACCTTATGACGTGTGACCGCGGCAGTTAATGTTTGTAGTATACCCGCTTTATCTTTAGGCAATTAGAGAATTGATGTACTCCATCTATCATTGTGTTATTTCTTATTAATCTAATTAAAAAAAACTTCAAAATAACTCCATTATTAAGCCATATTGAATTATATTTATTTCATTGATGTTGTGTTGAGGGCCTGAAGTATATATCGATCCACAATCATCGACTCAAATATATAATGTAACACCCCACTTTTCGTTATTATGTTATTATTTTATCTTAATTATTATTATGTTATATGGTAATTTGATAATTTATGTGATTTAATTTGATGATTATGTGATTATGTGATTTAACTAGATGATAAGGTCATTAAGTTATTTTATTAAATAATTATGTGATATAGATAAATAAGGGTTTTAGGTTTTAAGTGAGTAGTTGGGAGTGAGGCCCATTGTAAGATTATTTAAGGGTTATGAAAGAATTAAAAAGAGAGAAATCAGAAAATTAGGATTAGAGAAGCAGCAGAACAGAGAAACACGTGAAAGGTGAAGGAGAGGAGAAAAGGTGGAGAAAACCTAGAATTTGATCTTCAAGAAGAAAAGGGTCAAGGAGGCTTTGTACCGGTGTCATAGAAGGTAAGGGTTTGAATTTACCTTGTATAATTGTAGAATAACAGAGGTTGAGTTTAACATGAAGGAACCCCCATCTTCTTTGAAAATTCAGAACTGAGAGACTGTGTTGTGTGTTAACATGTGGTGAGCAAAATTGATTTTGGGCGAAATTGAGGTTCCGGGGAAAATTGGGTTCTGTTCTGTTTTGCCCGCAGATACCCTAACAGTCTGTGTGTCTGTGTTGTAGAGAGCATAACTCTCTCTACATAATTCCAAATTGAGTGAAACCAATTTTGTATGAAAGCTAACTCATAGGGCTATGTTGGGTAATATTTTCATAATTTTTCGATTGCTGGTTCAATACCAGAATCATCTGCAAGTTCATTCTGTTTCTGCCCGCAGACACCCTAGCAGCCTGTGTTGTAGAGAGCATAACTCTCTCTAAAGAATTCCGAATTGAGTGAAACTAATTTTGTATGAAAGCTAACTCATAGGGTTATATTGGATAATATTTTCATAATTTTTGGATTTCTGCTTCAATACCAGAATTATCTGCAAGTTCACACTGTTTTGCTCGCAGACACCCTAACAGCCTGCACTGTAGAGAGCATAATTCTCTCTACTGAATTCCAAATTGGGTGAAACCAATTTTATATGAAAGCTAACGTATAAGTCTATGTTTGGTAAAATTTTCATAATTTTTGGACTTCTCATTTAGTACCAGGATTATATGCAAGTTTGCTATGTTTCTGCTTATTTCTGGGATTGATTCTGAAACTGATTCTAGTAATTGATATGAGACATTTGATGATTTTGTGTTGCTATTTTGTCAGTGGAATAGTGAATGATTTGATAATTGTATTGAAGTGTTATTTTGTGCAATTTTGGTGTGATTTCCGTTATGGAATTTGGTGAGAAAATATGTTATATATTTGGGGCTGGAGTGGTCTCAAATTGCATGTTTTAATTTATGAGTTTTTGCACGAAATACACTTCATTTAGTCAAGAGGCAACGTGTCGGTTTTCATCGGAAAACTGTGGTTTGTCCCAGAACTGGCGTGGTTCTGGAAGTCTGGAGTGGACTTCATTGGTGGTTAACTGTCTGGAGTGGACGCGGTGATACCGCTAAGGTTAACAATTGGTACCACATGCATACATTAGAGTCTCACACACTAAGTTTCACGTTTTCAGTGGTTTTATGTGTTTGGTGATTTGTTGGTGAATTGTTTTGCTGTTGTGGTAAAGTCGAATTATTATTCTTCTTTAAGCTTATAATTTTCCGACACATTAATAAGAATTGTGAAACTGTCTTGAGAGAAAATATTATAATCACTCAGATTTTAAAGACAATGTGAAGAGTTTATAAAGCAGGATCTGAATTGTTTACTTGCTCTTTGTTATGCTATATTTTATACAATGTAAGTTCTTACCCTTTTGTTGGAATGATGTTCTATGCGACATCGCTCAGGTACTGGAGGTAGAGATGTGGCTCATGAGGAGTAGCTTCGGAGAGTCTTAACTTATGTTATTATTATTATTATTATTATTATTATTATTATTATTATTATAAAATAAGTGTCTTGCTCTGTAATGTAACACTGGGTAGATATTTTACGTTACTTTTACACTTTTGTTGAGAGGATTTTATAACCTCTCCTTATGGAAGTTGTTGAATAATTTTCTAAATTATGGCGATGTCGTACTGTTGATGGCCGAAGTGCTTATGAAACTAAGTTCTGAGTATGATCAATTTTATTGGAATATCATGGAAGATAAACCTATTTAAATAAGTGATTTTATGCATCATAGAATTATCTGGCTGGTTTAGAAATTTTATTGGCAGGAATAATTTATTCTTTGAAAACCATATGAACTTATAAATTTTCAAACACAATCAGTGTTAATTATAATGAGTTTTCGTGAAGAAGTGTAATACTCCCTTAGATATGTTTCTAAACTCTGATAAACGTTTTTAAATAAAACAATGGAAAAAAAAGGGGTGTTACATATAACACCACACCATTTTTTTTAGATAACTGACTTTGAAACAAAATATGACTGAAAATCGTTTTCCTTCTTAATTTGGACTACTCTATTCCGAATTCTATTCTGAAATCCTTCTACATGAGAAA
The DNA here is from genome assembly GCF_012489685.1 of Lotus japonicus. NCBI lineage: Eukaryota > Viridiplantae > Streptophyta > Magnoliopsida > Fabales > Fabaceae > Lotus > Lotus japonicus. Next base: position 17,200,351 of record NC_080045.1, read on the forward strand.
CAAGAATGGTGCAGAAGTAAGTAATAAGTAATGAGTTCTAAAAGGGTTCAAGAAAACAGTGATTCAACAGTAGAATCATGCATTCTACTATAGTTCGTGGGTCACCATTGATCAATGGCTTTTATTAACTTGACATTGGAGGTTAGAGTTTTTATATATTTAGGTAGAAGATAACAAGAAGCCAACTCAAACCCTTGAAAAAATATGCAAATTAATCATTTGAAGTTTCAAACAAGAATGATTAATTCCTAATCAGTGGACCACTAATATCATCAATGCCCATGGGATTAGTGTGGACGTGTGGTCTTGCCATTTTTAATGAATGATATAAGAAGTTTTAATTAGATGCCATCATTATTAAAAAAATTCAAGTCTTGGACAAGCCCTTAGTTTGCGCCACTTCTTCATTGACACAAGTGCTTTACAACCAACAAATTTGGAGTACTTTAGACCCACCACACCAACTGTATTATTTATCATGCTGCTGATCTACTCCTTTCAAGTGTATGTTAGTGTGCCGCACATTGCTGGGTATCTTTTTTTCTTAACTCTTAAACAATATGAAGTTATCTACTTTTATCCCTTCAACAATTAGGACCACGATTAGTGTATACCGTTTCTTGATTGACAATCATCACACTTGTAGTTTGCGATAGTTTTTAACAGACACTTATCATTTGTGGTGATTTTTGTGGACAATTAATTTTTAACTATGTAGTCTTCGCAGTTTATTTTGTTTATAGCAAGCATCTATAGACACCTGCATTTTGTGGGGGCTTTGACCGATACTTTTTTAACCATCTCCAGAGTTCATTTCATTTATAGTAGACACCTATCGACATCTGCATTTTTTGTGGTTTTTACCGACAATTTTTAACCATTTGCAGAGTTTATTTCGTCTCTAGCAGATACCTACATTTGAAGTGGGTATGAGTGGCAATTTTGAATGCTAAACTATAAGTGTCCGCAAAAATGGCGTTCATGTGTCATTTTCGTAACTATTATTGGGTAAGGCAAGCCAATAACCAATGGTTGACTAATTAAAGTTTCAATAAAAGAATGAGAGTATTTTTCCATGCTAGAAACATTCCCCACCTTTGATGAAATTCCAATAATTCAAACGTGGAAAGTGGACTTTTTTTTCTTCTCAAAAGGACACAGTCTCCATGTACTATATCATTTGTCCATATATAACCGTCTAGCTCTAACAAATACATTCCTAAGTCCCCCCTTTCAACTTGCACAATTGCAATTCCCTCTCCAGAACTTCCCTCCCACCTTCTCAAATTCCCTTTGGTTCTGAATTTGATCAGAAAAAAACAAAATGTTGGGGAAGAAAATGGTATCATTGAAGAAACTAGCCAAGAAGGTGAAAGCTGTTGGTGGAGCTGACTCTAACACTAACCCTCCCTATCATGAATGTCTTCTCAAGAGATATGAGGAAGAATCCCCCTCCAGCACAACCCCAACTGGTTTTTTCGCGCTTTATGTCGGCGAAGACCGCCAAAGATACGTGGTTCCAACCAGCTACCTTTCCCATCCTTTATTCAAGATCCTGCTGGAGAAGGCGTACAACGAATTTGGGTTCGCGCAGCGGAACGGCCTCGTAGTTCCGTGCAGTGTTTCCACATTTCATGAGGTGGTTAATGCTATCGAATGCAACAATGGGAAATTTGACTTAGGCAAGATTTTTGAAGATTTTGATTGAAGTACTGCAGAAAACAACAGACTGTTCCATCTTTCTTTTGTTTTTTCAGTTAGTTTTAAAATGCATCGGAACTACATCTAATGGATGTTCTAGCCAGATTAGAGAACATGCAAGTGTTTAGAGCATGGATATTCAAGATTACTGAACTAGCTTTCAATCAGAATTGATATGACCATGTAAACTAGTTCCTGGATGCTAGATTGATAGTGAAATTTAAATATTGGTTAATTGGTATATATAATATTCTTCCTAATGCTTTCAGCAAACATGCTACCAACTTTTACAACTGTCATCCAGTGTTGCAAAAGTGACATCAGTAATCAATGGCAACGATTGTGCACGTTCAATTAGTCAAATGAGTGTATGACTAGAAATATTGTAATGCATAGATTTGGCAAAGAAGGTCTACCTGCATAAATTTTCACCTGGATTAGGTGCTATTCCCTCAAGAGTAAATATGAAGTATCTCTTGGTTGAGCAGTTGCATACATGGGATATCTGCAAGTTTGGAAACTCGTTCGAAAACCTCGGTGAAGTTAAAATCATGGTGGACAAAAGCAGATTAAAGCTAAGGAAAGTTGTTATTGTCCACCATAATTTTAATTTTACCATAATTTTTGAATGAGTTTTCAAACATGCACTAGAATTACATTTACCTATAGGGGTTCAGATAGAATGTTTTGGTACCATTACAGGAAGGTGATTTGGGCATGGGAAGAACAATGCCAAGGAAATATTGCTGCCATGTAACTTTTTGTTAATCTTAAATGTGTTTGTTTTCCCATAAATCAAAAGCATGAATTAGTCACAAGATAAAAAAAAAAGTTGGCTTCAGGGTAATGATCATAATGTTTACTATACGCGCGGGTAACTGAAAAATCTGCTGGTATGCAAGTAAGAAAAACGACTTGTTCATTTTTCATGATAACTAAATTGAAGTATTAATATTGACAAACAACCGACCAGATTGAGCTGTTTGTGATTTAGATCAATATAAATTAGCAAAAAACAAAGTTTTTCACACTCCTCCTGAGTGCTTTGCTGCCCTCTCCATTGACCAATAAATAATGACTTAGTGTAATGGGATGTCATGATAAATAGTAATAAGTTTTAAATTTTGTACTTTAGTGGTCAACAAGGAGATGGTAGTACAACCATATCTTAGTAAAAGTTGGATTACTGGCATATAATTGAAGAAAACATGATTTATTTATCAAGACCATCAACCATTTATTTATTTTTCACTTTCGTTCAACTTCTGCATTTCGTCTGCAATTGGATTATCTAAAAATGATAGTAACTTATCAAACAATGCTAAGATGCTCAGTGCATATCAAACACCAATCACATCCTCACATCTGTGTAAGGGGACAAAAATCAAATATAGATGTACAAAAAACAGAGTGAAATCAACTGTAATAAAATGATGAACGTATATAATTGTGAAGTGATGTGTTGTGTGTGTGTGTGTGTAGCATTATAATAGCTTACTTCAGTCTTCAGTCATACTTGTTGAGTTTGAGACTGAAATAAATCAGTAAACCATTCATTTCTTGAGGCCATCTGAGAGGAGATGAAAGAATCTGAGTTTTTGGAAAGGGTACAACAAACTGAGATTGAAGAGGCAACAAGTTTATGAATTGATCAGTAAAATTATCACCACATGCTCTTAAATACACTATCAATCGACTTATTGATTTTCACTGTTACAACCCTCCACTAGTATTCTCTTCATATCATCCACTAGTCCTTGAATCTGCTCCCTTGAATGAAGGGGTGATGGATATATACAAGCACAATCCAACTTCCCATTCCGTACAGTGTCGAATATGGCTACGGATGGGCCAACACCGTGTGTGGAAGCACAACCCACATAGTCTTCCAGTCCAAGCTCTTCATGCACTTTGGAGGAATCATCGATGACAGCGTCTTCAAATACAGAGATCAAGGCAGTTCTGAGGGATGACGACGGTGTCAAACCAGGATTCTCAATGGCCTTGCACATGAGGAAGTTCAGGTCATTCATGTCTGAGAAGTGCTTGTTGCTGTTCATAGCATCTACATAGGCTGTATAGCTTCTCTTCGCCAAATCCCATAAGGGTTCTCCACAAACATCATGAGTGTTCAATATGGCGGAATGGTAAAATCCTGAATCAAACAACAACATGCAAGGGAAGAATGTTGAAATTTACATAGCATCATTAAAAGGTAACATATTCCATCATATGCTTGATCAGATCATGAATAATCGGAATATGGAAAACTTTTACATGTCCCCCTCCTTAGTGGCGTCCTCTCATAATTGATCAATAAGTGATTGCAGAGTGTGATAAATGTCATGACTGATAAATGAGTTTTACGATTCGCATTTTAGTAAATTGTCAAAGAGAGGACAGCATAACCCTCTAAATTAGCAGGCATGAGAGAGCTCCCCTAGGAAAATTCTAATGAACCATGCATTGGAGGTATCCATCCAAGTTCAATTATTTCACTTATTTGTATGAAAATTGCATTCTAAACCAGTGATGCATTAGAAAGAACAAAGTGGAGTAAAGACTGATAGAAACTAAGCTTACCAGATTGGTTGCTGCGAAGAACGGGATCAAGAATTGAGCGGCAATCAATGAGTGTTACCACAGCGTACTTTTCCCTTTGATATTCAGGAAGGTCTTTAGAGGTCCATGCAGCAATCATTCCAGCTGCTGCAAGTGCCGCACAAAGTTTAATCCCTCTTGATTTGCATCCCTACATGATTATGTGCATAATTAATTTAATAACATTAGATTATAAGACGCCAGATCACAGACATAGGAAAAAGGTGGGGAAAGAATAGGAGGCCATATCGAGCAAACTTCATAAGTCGTAACAGTTAGATTACAAGATATCTGATTCATAACAAACAGATCAAGGATTTTGAAGAAACTTTTATTAGGCAAACTTTCTTGTGTTGATTTTTTATAACTTACTATTTTATTCATGCATGAACTTTCATTACAAATACCTAAAGAGTAAAAGGTTTATAGCATTGCAGCTGCTTTCTACCAAAAGAAAAAAATTGTAGCTGAAATGTTATAGAGAGAAGAGAATGACCAAAGAGTCATACAAGACCCAAATATCATCTTCCCTACCACAGCCTTAATTAGCTAGATAATCTGCAATAACATTTCCCTCCCTTAAGAAAAAATAGATGCGAAAATGTTCTGGTTTAGAAAAAAATATCTATTCTGAAGATGTTATAAGTTCTGCATGCAAGGTTCAGAAATACCAAAAATTACTGATAGGATCAAGCCTCCTATCACTAAGGTCTATCATAGAAGGCCTAAGGAATAAGTAGTAGATAACTTTCTTAGAGTAATAGTTGTGCCAGCTAAGCTTTAGTATATTTCTGCAATATTTGCTATTTCTATTTTGTAACTAATTGATGAGGTCAGCTAGTGAATTGGCCTTAGTATTAATACATAGGAAACATGGGTAAAGGGGGTATCGGGACAGTAGTGGAAATTGGGAGAGTTTTCTGGTGCTCTCGAATTCACCAGAACTGTATCATCCTCTTCCCCAAATTTCTGATTCTGTATTCACTGGATTTCACCTCAATTTCAGAGGGAGATCCTTTTAATCAATTCAAATACAATTCATATATTTCTTGATCTTAAGCGTGGTGGGAGTCTTGTAATCAAACAGTGAGTTGGGAGGAATTTAAGGTAGCAATTATAGAGCGATTTCAATCAACTGAGGCTCATAGCCCATTCGCAGCGTTGCTGGCGTTGAAACAAGAGGGTACAGCGGAAGAGTTTGTGACTCAATTTGAGAAATTTGCAGGTATGTTGAAAGGTGTGGGAGAGGATCATTTGATGGATGTGTTTCTGAATGGTTTGAAGGAAGAGGTCAGGGCTGAGGTGAAGTTGTATGAACCGGGCAACCTGTCTACATTGATGAAGAAAACCTTGATGATTGATCAAAAAAATCAAGCGGTAATGAAGGTTGGTAGTAACACATGGAACAAGGGCAGTAGTTCTTTTAAGAGCTCCTCATTTTCCAGAACAGTTTCAGTGGATACAGGACAAAAGAGTGGATCGAAAGGAGGACAAACTACTACACCTTCAGTGGGTTCGAGCAGTAGCAGCAATCAGGAGAAAACAGTTAGCAAGGGAAGGCCAGGGGGATTTAGGAGGCTATCTGAAACTGAAATGCAGGAGAAACTCAGGAAGGGTGAATGTTTTAGGTGCGATGAAAAGTATGGACCAAATCATATTTGCAAAAATAAACAACTTAGAGTAATGTTGTTGGAAGAGGAGGCTGGGGAAAAAGAAGAGAATGAGGAGGAACTTGTACAGGAGATAGAGGCAGACATTATGGACTTCAAACAGTTATCTCTGAAGAGTATTGCTGGGTTTACTTCCAAGAGGTCTCTTAAGGTGTGGGGCACTATCAATGGGCAGCAAGTAGTGGTATTAATAGATTGTGGAGCTACTCATAATTTTATAGCTCATGAGTTGGTGGAAAAGTTACACTTGGCAGTGCAAAACACTCCTAGTTATCTTGTGGAAGTGGGAGATGGACATAAGGTGAGAAGTCAAGGGATGAGTAAAGGAGTTTCAGTACTGATACAAGGGGTGACAATCCAACAAGATTTTTATTTGTTTGGACTGGGTGGTGTAGAAGTTGTGTTGGGGTTGGAATGGCTGGCTAGTTTGGGCGAAATCCGGGCTAATTTTGAGAAATTAACTCTGAAGTTTAATATGGGAGACCAACAAGTGATGATTAAGGGGGAACCAGAGTTGATCAGGGCACACAGCTAGCTCAAGGAGAAGGCTTTGTTGTAGACTGTAGAATGCTACAAGGAGAAGTGGACACACAGCTAGCTCAACCTGTGGAACTTACACAGGTGTTGGAAGAATTTCAGGAGTTGTTTGAACCCCCAACTGCCATACCTCCGAACAGGAGACACGATCATGCTATACACTTGAAGGAAGGTGCAGATATTCCCCATTTGAGACCTTATAGATACCCACATTATCAAAAGACTGAGATTGAGAAGATGGTGGCAGAAATGATGGCTGCAGGGATCATAAGACCTAGTGTCAGTCCATTCTCTAGTCCAGTGATTCTTGTCAAGAAAAAAGATGGGAGTTGGAGGTTTTGCGTCGATTACCGAGCCTTAAATAAGGTCACTGTCCCCAATAAATTTCCTATACCGGTTATAGATGAACTCTTAGATGAGTTAGGGGCTGCGACTATATTTTCTAAGCTGGATTTGCGGTCAGGTTATCATCAAATTCGGATGAGGGAAGAAGATGTGGAAAAGACAGCTTTTAGGACGCACGAAGGGCATTACGAATTTGTTGTTATGCCATTTGGCCTTACCAATGCCCCTTCCACATTTCAGGCATTAATGAATGAGGTTTTGAAGCCTTGTTTAAGAAAGTTTGCATTAGTCTTCTTTGATGATATTCTGGTGTTTAGTTTGACTATGCACGATCATCAACAACATTTATCCGCTGTCTTGAGATTATTGGAACAACATAATTTGAAAATAAATGGGAAGAAGTGTACCTTTGGGCAAACCAAGCTTGAGTACTTGGGACATTTAATATCAGCCGGAGAAGTGGCAGCTGACCCAAGGAAATTGGAAGCCATGTGGTTGTGGCCTCAACCAAAAGACATTAAGAGTTTAAGGGGGTTTCTTGGCTTAACGGGCTATTACAGGAGGTTCGTGCAGGGTTATGGATTAATTGCTAGACCTCTTAATCAGCTTCTGAAGAAGGATTCCTTTTTATGGGGAGATGAGGCACAATCGGCTTTTGAAAAGTTGAAGCATGCCATGACTATTCTGCCTACACTTGCTGTTCCAGATTTTGCTAAAACTTTTATTCTAGAGACTGATGCTTCAGGGACTGGTCTAGGTGCTGTCCTATTACAGGAGGGGAGACCATTGGCGTATTGGAGTGCTTCTTTGTCAGACAGAAATCAGAGGAAATCTGTGTACGAGCGAGAACTTATGGCAGTGGTCAAGGCTGTTAAAAAATGGAGACATTACCTCCTTGGTAACCATTTTATCATTAGAACAGACCAGAAAAGTCTTAAGTTTTTAACTGATCAAAGACTTTGGGCAGAGGAACAGTTCAAGTGGATATCTAAGTTGTTTGGATATGACTTTGAGGTACAATACAAACCTGGAAAGGATAATACAGCTGCCGACGCTATGTCCCGAAGGAGCTCATATGCTTCTATCTCTATGGTTCAACTACCTGATTTGGAGGATTGGTTAGAGGAAGCTCAACAAGATGGTTTTGTCAGATAGATCATGCAAGATTTGATAGCTGATCCTTCTTCCCATGCTGGGTATGAATTGAAGGCACAACGACTATATTACAAGGACAGGTTGGTGCTACCACAAAATTCAGCTCGAATTCCTATCATTTTAAAGGAATTTCACTCTTCTGCATTAGGTGGGCATGCTGGATATTTTAGGACCTTCAAACGCATATCTAATATAGTCTATTGGGTTGGAATGAGGGCTGCTATCAAAGATTTCGTGGCTGCTTGTGAAATCTGTCAAAGAAACAAGCATTCCACCTTATCTGCTGCGGGGTTATTGCAACCCCTGCCTGTTCCTTCAACTATTTGGTCTGATATCTCTTTGGATTTTATTGGGGGACTCCCTAAATCTAAGGGCAAGGATACTATCCTAGTAGTGGTGGACAGGTTCACAAAATACGCCCACTTCTTAGCCCTCAGTCACCCTTATACAGCAAGTGAGGTGGCTGCCTTGTTTATACAAGAAATTGTGCGTTTACATGGGTTTCCCCGGACCATTGTTTCTGACAGAGATCCTTTATTCCTCAGTAATTTGTGGAAGGCTCTTTTCAAAGCTGCTGGCACACAATTGAATTATAGTAGTGCTTACCACCCACAGTCCGATGGACAAACGGAAGTTGTTAATAGATGTCTGGAGGCGTATTTGAGATGTTTGAGTGGCACAAGACCAAAACAGTGGCTTTCGTGTCTGGCATGGGCAGAGTTCTGGTTCAACACTAATTACAATGCTTCTAGTCATATGACTCCGTTCAAAGCTTTGTATGGGTTGGACCCTCCTACTTTACTAGGGGATGCTGTGATTCCTTCTCGCATGGAGGAGGTCAGTCAATTGGTGGCACAAAGGGATGAATTGCTGACTGATCTACGGGAAAATCTACTAAAGTCTCAGGATTTCATGAGGAAACATGCTAACAAGCATCGTAGAGAAGTGGTTTTTGCAGAAAATGACTGGGTATTCCTCAAATTACAACCTTATCGTCTCAAATCATTGGCTAAGAAGGTGAATGAAAAGCTTAGCCCACGATTTTATGGACCTTTCAAGGTGTTAGCCAGGGTGGGGGAAGTAGCTTATAGGTTGGATTTACCCCCTACCAGCAAGGTTCATCCTGTTTTTCATGTGTCTCTACTTAAAAAAGTTGTGGGACCTCAATGTCAGCCACAACCATTACCTGAGATGTTATCTGCAGAACAGGAGCTACTGGTTTGGCCTGACAAATTACTAGAACTCAGGGACTCTAGTGCTGGAGGAATCGAAGTGTTGGTCCAATGGAAGAATTTACCTACTTGTGAGAACAGTTGGGAATCAGTTCAGCGCATGCAGAAAGCTTTTCCTTCTTACCACCTTGAGGACAAGGTGAAGCTTTTGGCGCCGGGTATTGATAGGATCAAGCCTCCTATCACTAAGGTCTATCATAGAAGGCCTAAGGAATAAGTAGTAGATAACTTTCTTAGAGTAATAGTTGTGCCAGCTAAGCTTTAGTATATTTCTGCAATATTTGCTATTTCTATTTTGTAACTAATTGATGAGGTCAGCTAGTGAATTGGCCTTAGTATTAATACATAGGAAACATGGGTAAAGGGGGTATCGGGACAGTAGTGGAAATTGGGAGAGTTTTCTGGTGCTCTCGAATTCACCAGAACTGTATCATCCTCTTCCCCAAATTTCTGATTCTGTATTCACTGGATTTCACCTCAATTTCAGAGGGAGATCCTGTTAATCAATTCAAATACAATTCATATATTTCTTGATCTTATCAATTACATTCAGCATTTCAAAAAAAAAATTACATTAGGGTAATTGTATATTCCATGTTCCTTCAGGAATATATATTTGGTATAAAATCTAGAAACTAAATTCTAGAACAAATTGTTCGGAATGTAATTTTTCATCCGAAAATTCTAGAAGAATAATATGAAATTAAATTAAAGCATTTCAGAAATTAATTTTCGAAAAGCATGGCTTCAAAATTCCAGTAGATCAACATGGTGTGGATAGTAACGGGGTGAAAGGGTCATTTGTTTAATAAGCAATGCAAACATGTAAGAATTATTTCATGTTAATCAAACCTTTCACTAATAATAATCATAATTTAAGAACTAATAAATAAGAGAATTTACAAGTTCATTATATGAATAATTCAATTCCCAGAAGAATAACGATAAGGATATACTTAGTTTAGGAAAAGGAAGAAGCAGAAGTAAATTTGGACCGATCCCATGTGTGTCCCCATCCCCCATCCTCGATCATTCTCCGGACAATGACTACCAAGAGTCCAAACAAAGTTACCCATATATTATATAAACAGGGGCGTATCTAGGTAGGGGCTGGCAGGGGTCATCGCCCCCCCCCCCCAAGAATTTTGAAATGTTCACCGACTATAGGTATTTTTATATAGAAGATGTTATAACATTTTGTGATCCTCATCAAGTTAAAGTTCTTGACATGAAAACTCCTTATTTTATGAGTAATGGTCGTAATAAGAAACAAGATAGAGATATGGAACATCACTATAGAATATATGTATTTTATTCTGCAATTGATTTGCAACTATATAAATTAAATGAAAGATTTAATGTAGAGACAGTGAAACTTCTCATACTTAGTTCAGCTTTAGATCCTAAGGAAAATATTAAATCATTTGGTAATGAGAAAATTTGTAAGCTTGTTGAGAAGTTTTATGCAGATGATTTTTCTGAGCTAGAAAAGAGAAATTTGTCGTTCCAACTAAGACATTATCATTTAGATGTTTCCCGAGATCCTAATTTAGGCAATTTTTCCGAGTATTAGCAGAAGTTAGTTGAAACTGGAAAAACAACAATATTTTCACTTCTTGATAAATTGCTACGTCTTGTTTTGACATTCCCTATTTCCACAACATCTACAAAGAGAAATATCGAAAGAGAATTTGCAACAAAATTGCAGATTATCTTCTTATAAATTTATTAGTTGTATATATCGAAAGAGAATTTGCTGAAATATTTTATGTTGATACAATAATAGGTAAATTTAGTACTATGAAAGAAGAAATAGTTGTATTTAAATAATCTTTTATAATTTAAAGTTTATATAATATTCAACGAAGATTTTTTTAGTCTTATATTTCGCCCCGCAACAAGGAAATCCTGGATACGCCCTGACATAACATGATCCGTCACTCCTATCGTCTCAGTTCTATTAAATATAATTATTGAATAACAGACCCACCAAGGGTAGTTGTGGAAACAACTTTTTGTTATTATTGGTTTAAATAATGGCACAGGTCAATAATACACTATCCAAAAATGTACTACGAGTAATATTAATTACTAGTACTATGTTGTAGGTAGAGGACCATACTCTATGAGTAGGAAGCACGTGAAGATCACCAACGCACTGATCAATCAATTTACAAGTTATTAAAATACGGTAAGGTAGCTACTCTCTCAATCTCTACTTATAAGACATTACTTATAAGACATTCTTAAGGCAATTACAGAGATTACAAAGATTAGAAAAATATGTAATGACGTTAATTAATTATATTGGTTTTAGAAAAATATATGCAATCTTTCATATTTACCCATAATTAGGTATTGGATAATATTAAAGAGAATTGATTATTAATGGTAATCAAAATATTAGAATTATAAAAGTTCAATAAATGAAGGGGTGTATATATAAAATGATAAGAAAATACTTCTAAAATTTACTCGGGAGTCTTATAAAAAGTGACAACAATTATGTCTTTAAAGAATCTTATAATCAGTCCATAAAAAAAAAGAATCTTATCTTATAATATCATAAATAGAAAGAGTATTCATATCAGACTCTTTTTTTATACATCGGAAATGAGTTCATATCAGACTCTAGACAGTAGATTTTTTTTAGTTGTTAATAAAGTAATATTTTAATTAAAATATCTTAATTTTAATTAAAATATTCATATCATCCAATTGAATTTCGCCAAATCAGAAAATATCTTATTCTTTTAATTAAAATTAAAGTCAAATGTAATTATCTCTCCTATGTGGCATGCTTTGATTGGATGACTGTGTAAAACTATTTTACACTGTCAGTGCATATCCATTAAACTCATATAAAAATAAAAATCCAATGTCACAAAATAGCATTATTTTTATAAATATTATATTATTTATTAAAATATAATCAACATAAAACTAAAAATTGAAAATGTAAGCCAATATGATTTAAATTGTCCAATATGTTTGAAACATGATAATAGAGTAGCAAGTTCTTTTTTAAAATATAAAATATAGTTAAAAATAAATAAACATTTAAAAACATTTGAAACTTCTGGTTTGTAATTTAATGAGAAAAAAAATGATGCATCGAAAGTGTAAAGTTTTTTACACCGTCAATCAATCAGATTTTAAGGATGTACCACGTCTATTAATGAAATTAAATAAAAACAGATTTTCTCATATCCTTAAAATCTGATTGGTTGACTGTGTAAAAGAACTTTATACCATCAGTGCATAAAAATTACACTCTTTATTTATAGAGAATTAAATTAGAACTTAATTAGTATAGATAGACAATGTAAACAATTTTACATAAATGTTCAATCATAACTTTTTTTAACTTACATTTTTATCTTTTATAAGAATAAATTTAATTATAATCGACAAATGACAAGATAGTGAAGTCTAACTTAATATTTATATTTATATACAATTTATTTAAACATTTAGTGTCGAATTAGTAAAAGAAAGAAACATGCTAGTCGTGTTCTAAGCACTATGATAATACAAATACAATAAATATTAAATGAACACAGTGCATAATAGAAAATAGTCAATCAAAAAACTGCACATAATCCATCATGAAAGTGAAACTCAAGAAGTATTAAAATAATAATAAAAATATCAAAATTTGTGTTTTAGCTGTTTTAATATTATTATGATTTTATGATAGTAACATTACTTATTTATTTATTCATTAAGATTATTCTTTATTAGTATTAGTATTATCCAATAATAATCATTCTATATCAGGTGCCAGAAAAGAGTGTTGTGTTAAGTGAGTACTCACAGCTAGTAGGCTCTTAGTTTCCTCCGCATTCAATTGCATCCTCACCATCCTCGAACACCGAGCCGAATCAGCATCCACGAAGCTCAAATTCGCGAACCTCAGCGCGTTCAGCGAGTACCCAAGCATGTCAATCCCACGCGCCCAGAACGGCTTGTTCCTCTTCCCCTCCGGAATCAGATCCTCAATCGGCAAATTCACCCCCTCTTCCTCCCTCATTTCTCCGCCACCGTCACCGCCGCCACCCACCAGCCGTAGCAGCTCCTTCAGCACCGCCACCGCCGCCGCACGATCACACGCCGACGTGTGTAATCTCAGAAACACCGCGAACCGGTTACTACTGATCGCGTACGAGGTGGCGTACATGACGTCGGTGTCGCCGGCGCTGGGATCGCGCCACGTGTCATCGTTCATCTCGTGCTCGAGCAGCGCGTGGAAGGGGTCGTGACCGTCGGATTTGCGCCGGAGAATCTCGGCCGTTGATTGGTGATCGAACGGTTGGATTTGGACGCGGGGGGTGGAGGGGGTAACGAAGTGGAAAGTGTTGGTGGAGGTGTCGAGGTGGATCTTGGAGCGGAGGATAGGGTGGGAATTTTGGAGTTTGTGGAGGGCATTTTGGAGAAGAGGGATTTGTGGGGGTTTTGAGAGGAGGAGGCTCAGGACGGTGATACCGGTGCCGCTGGGAATGGCCTTGCACCAGCTGAACTCGGTGCCGCCGACGGGTCGGGTCACGGTGGTTTCGGGTGGTGGTGGTGGCGGGTCGAGACCGTCTTGGGCCATGTTTGGCTGAGTGAGGAGATAGAGAGTGTGTGTGAGTGTGATGATGAAATTGAAGAGTTGCAAGTAAGGACGAAAGACATTATAACGATAAGGGACAAACAAACGTGGAAAATTTGCTTTCTGCTGGATAGGGCCGAAATTGTATTTACGTTTCTGATATTGGTTTTTTTCTTTTTGAAGAAGGTTTATATGTTTACACTAACATTCATGATAATACAAATTTTTTAATCACGATATACATTTTAAGTGGAAATAAGGGAAGAGAAGATGAGAAGATAATGATGGCAATAAAAAAAAAATGAGAAGGTAAAAGATAGGTAGGTGTTCGCAGTCTGAATTGATTTAATTTTGAAAGAAAAATTCATGCTATCTATCATTTTGGTTTTTCCATTTTATCATTCAGTTGTTCTTTTCTTTTCTTAAATTTGAATCAATTTAATCTAAAATTTATCAATTTGGATTGGGGATTGGATTAGACTTTCAAAGATGTTGTAATTATGAAAATCAATGAAGAAATATAAATTAATTTGAATTAGATAACTTCATATTACAAGTCAAAATGATGAGAGTTTAAAATAAAAAAGTAAAAGACAATCATCAAAAGTCTTAAACAAATTACTACATTCACCATTATTGACTAAGTACCACTAAAATAAGAAGAAAAATAGGTAGTTATTTTCTTACCCGAGTGACTGAACTTGATTTAATCTTGCTGAGTAAATGACATATTTTTCAAATATATGTTTATTTTAATGCATATTTTTCGGTTTTCAATTCTTGACTTTCAATTTTTAGTTTTTTTTTATCGTTTTTATTGAGTTGGATTGATTATGAAAACAGTGCCAAAAATAGCATGGATCTAAAACTCAGTGCAAGTGGAAGTCTAAGGAAATGTGCATCAATAAACTCAAAAAAAAAAAATCCAAAACCAATAATATGACTAATCAAGTCACTTAAGAAACCAGCGGAGCATAGGAAATGTGCCTTCCCAAAAGTTTAATCGTAGTTTATTGTTCCATGTGACCATGTTTGGACCATGAATATTGGACTTACTAGTATGTTTTGAATCAGATTCCCTAATTGTCTCATTTTAAAAACAGAGGAGGTCTAACACGTATATAAATTGAGACTCTCTAGCCTACAAGTTCAAGCACAAGACAATTCATTTTCTCATGGTCACATAGGCTAATAAGACACACACACACACACACTTGACAATACTATAAAGACTGCTCAAAGTACTATGGTTGAAATCAGGATGGTTTAGAAGAGCCTCTTCTGATGTCATCAGTATTTTCTGACCAACAAGCCAATGCTTTAAGAAGATCTACAAAAACTGATCCATCTAATGTCAACTGCACTTTGTCTTTCTTCAGTAGAAGGTTCATTATTGTATCACATGCCAAGAAGATGGAACTGCTATCCTCAACCGTATAACCATTGGACCCAATTAAATTACTGAGGCAATCTAAAACAGCCTTAAGTTCTCCACAAGAAGCCAGAGCATTACACCCTTCAACCTTCATAGTAATTTGACACAACATAGGTAGCAGAAAGCACACAGAGTAGAAAGGCCTTTGTTCATCTTCGCCTTCAACAGAAAGCATATACCGTAAAAGATCTTGAACCTTCTCCTTGCATGCAAGTGGCGCTTCTGCAAGATAGCTCCCAATAATTCTTACCGAAGCAAGTAAATCACTGCCTTTCTTTCGCCCATGTTCTTTTGCATCTTCTAAATACTCTAGTATAACATAAACCGTCTCATTAAGTTGTTGAATCAGCTTTGTGAATGTGCCTTCATCAAGGAGGTTCGCATCATTTTCACCAACATTTGATATTAGTTTTATTATCTTCTCAACCAAAGAGTAGGCAACCACCACGTTTTTACGCTTTAAAGAATATGCCTCAGCAGTAGATGAAGTATCTTGAGGTGCTTCATATTTTAAATATGCCAGCTCATTCAGAAGAACAGCGATTTCAACCCTTGACTGCTCCAAGACAAGCAACAGGCACATGTCTGCCGAAGTTGGATCTTGGGCGTCATTTGTGCTAACTTGGCGAATCAACCAATCTTCTCCATACATGGAAATCATAGACCGGCTAAAATGAGAACCTGAAGCCTTTCAGCAGGGGCAACACGATTCTGCAAAATTGCCATGACACCAACACGGATATTATGTGACCAGCTATCTTGAGGAAGTAATTGGAGTGCATCACGAAGTTGTGAAGAATATTTTGAAGAAAGAATGGCATTAAGTAGGTGGAGAGCTTCGAATTTCAAGGAATTGTGCAAGACAGCAAACTGCCTTGCAATTACTGCCACAATAACTGAGAGCTCAGCTAAGTAATTATTCTGGATTGTGTCCAAGGATATCCTTCTTAGAATCAATTGCAAAAGCTTAACAGATATTTCCACCAGATGTGAACCATCTTGCAGAGAAGGCATCTGAGAAGCTAGTATCTTGATGCCTTTAGATTCATAAAATCTCATGAGTCCATTTTCTGAAGCAGTTGAAACCAAGTATAAAAACTCAAAGCATTCTTCAAGAACAGACGAGCCAGAATGCGTGGACATTACTTCCAATATTAGTGGGATCTTGACAACCATGTCTTCTGAGGAAGCAATCTCCGGAACACGACAAAAGGTAGAAAGAACTGTAACCGCTAGGCTCAAATATGCATCACGATTATTGCCTCCACCACTTGATATGGTTCCTCTTCCCATGCCAGTTCTGAGAAGCCGATCAAGAAAGATAGGGCCAACAGCATCGGAAACCCTGCAGAGTGAGGAGTGATCATCAGCTTTGCAGAACTTGGTGACCAGAAGAAGCCCAGCAAGACGTTGTTCGTCTCGCTCTCCTTTCAGCAATTTCAAGCACTCCTCAAGATTCGGACTCTGTTCTCGATTTGGTTCCATTGAAAGTCTTACGCCAGCACTGCAGAGAATTAAACAGAACATTCAGCTTCAGCACAAGGCTTTAGGTTTTCAAAACTTCCTTGAATATCAAAAATTCATTAGGCATTTTCACAAACAACTTATGAGCACAACTATTAAACAAGTAAAACAACATGGGGAACACCTTCCTACACCCTATCAACCTCTCCAAATATAATCAGACTGTTTAAACTATCAAATGCCCACTTTTTATACAACTTGCCTTGTAAAAAAAACGCGGAAGGTCTATATGCACCATTGTAAAATGAATTCCTAACCATGAAAAAAGAAACCCCTCTTCAGTAACATGATAATCTTCATCCTCACTATCACTATAGTTTTCATTAATCTCAGCATCATACTCTTCATCCTCACTAAAATTCCTAACACCGTGCATGGCAAAATAAACCCCTCTTCAGTAACATCATAATTCAACTGAGTTCTCTTATTTTCTATATTGTTTTGGACTAAGACAGGAATATTTTTCCAAAGACTTGCCAAAAGAATAAAAAAGTGTTAATTGTTATAACAAGGAACATTAAAAAACCAATGTAAACAAGTAGAGCTTAATAATAGGCTATATGGCACATTTTGACAAGCTGTTAACAGATATGTTGTTGAAACTCTTGGAGTTGTAGATTAAACACTAATAAGAGAAACAAGATTTAAGAGAATTTTAAAACTCATCACTGTATCCTTGAAAGGATTAGGGTAGTCACCGGAAGCTTCAATCTCAGAAATTAACTGGAAGCTTCACTGTAGCAGCAATCTTCATCGCGACCTTCATAGCAATACTGAAAAAATCGCGTCTAAGTTGCCAATGCTAAATCGCTTCTTTTGTAGGTAGTGAAGTCACATATTATTAATAAAATATGAACCAGAAAAACTAGCAATACTAAAAAAACCCAACAAATTAAATTACTCTTTTTTTTTTTTGACAAAAAATTACTCTTAAGCGATTGAGGACGATTTGAAAACATCATAATTTAACAATAAGATAAGATCTAATGGTGATTACACAATATCAAATTCTCAACGGGGTAAAATCAAGCTTCCAATGTAATTCTTGGAATCAAAACTAATGGTATCGCAATCAATGTTGGTACGTTCTAATCTATTATCTCTCAGATTATAGAGAACTGTTTGGGATTCATCAGCATCTAAGGACACCAACAAGAGATCGTCATTCTCAGACATGCACAATGGAATACATGGTCTTTCAAGAATATCTTCGCAACCAATAATGTTCCACAATTGTGTCCAAGATTTATGTACTCCAAACTCCTTCATTTACCAAACTGGAAATTGCCCATCCCTGTAATTTTGAGAAAGACAAAGGCAACCCCTTAAAACCCTAAGAATCGGCACAATATGAAGACGGTGAAGACAAGAAGGCGGCAATGATAACTCTGTATTCTTTTCACTTGCCAAATCAAGCGAAACAATTGTGAGTCGATGTTGGTTGGTGTTTAGATTACTGCAATTTTTCGCATAGACGTGGCGTCGTAGAATTGCTATCCAATTAAGAGTACCGTTCACATAAACTCCATCTCCTTGTAGTAAGAAATGAGGAGAAAAATCTTGAACTCTTCTCCAACATGTATCACCCATGTTGTAAACTTGCACTGCGTTCACGGCTAGTGACATCTGCACTGCCATTACCTTGTAGGTATCACTCGAACAATCATAGCCAAACCCAAATTTTTCATAGTGTCGGTTGGGAAAATATAAAGGTGGTGAGTTTTGAGACAACCTCGTCGCTGGGTTCCATATATGAACCCCGTAGCAGTATCTTTTATTTACATAGTAATATTCAAAATCAAATCTACTAAAAAAGATCAAGCCGTTGCAGGTTCCGATGCATTGGTACCGGCTCACACCGTTGTCATAAATATAACTTTGGCGTTCTGAACTGGACGAAGGACCTTCCAATAATGAACTTAGAGAGCATGATGTGGCGCGTATTAAACCAGAACTTTCATCAATGGAAAAACTTAACAGGAAGCGAATGTGGGCGAAATCTGCGCTTTTAGCCGAGGATCGGTGAAGGTGCAGGTTCACGAATTAGGGATCGGAGAAGAGTGACTTCCATGATTTTGACCCGCACTTGAATCGTATAAGAGATTTTACCGAAAGTCGTGACAAGATGTCCACAATGAGTTCCTCAGGGAGATGCTGCATGTTGGGGTTACGCTTACTGATTCAGAGATAGGTTACGTTGGAGATACAATAAACACTGCGAAGTCTATGATGTATAGTTTTTTGCTATGTGAAATGCCTTAAATTCTAATGATTTTATCAATTGTGAGCAAATCTTATTTGTTATTATTTACTGATTTTATCAATTGTATGCAATTTTTTTTTGTCTTAACCAAAGTATCCCAAAGCCGATAGCTGTGAGACTAATATCTCGCCCCACGGTCAGCACACTAAGCGGTAGGGGATTAACCAATGAGTTTTTTCTATTCGCAAGAGTTGGGATTCGAACCCCCAACCACTTGCTTAGAGCATCTTCAATGGTAATATCTAATGTTAAATACATACTCATATGAGTATCTATTACCATTGGAGTACATATTCAATTCCAACATAGCAAAGATGAGTATGTGAGAATAGATACTCCACACTAGACTTGAAAGGTGAGCTTGTATTTATTACAAGCACTTACAATTAATTAAAATGTAGATAAATAATAAAATATACAAATGTGATGTTGATGGTGGGATCCACTATAGAAACTTTTAAGAGTTGTTGGGTTGGAGTAAAAAGTTAGTAAAATAGGGTAGATGATGTGGCATTATGGAAAATTGAAAAAATGATGTGTAGATATTTTAGTGAGTATGATGGATGTAGATGCTCTTAAAGGATGAAGTGCTGAACCACTACACCAACGCACTTGGTTATACAAATTTTATTTGTTATTTAATGATTTTTTTTAAATTGTTATTTAATGATTTGAAATCACGAATTTCTCTTTCATCTCCTTAAGATAAATATAATCTTGATTAGTTAATTTTCAAATATGTCAAAAAAGTTAATTTTTTCAAAAAAAATCTTGATTAATTATAATTTTTTTAAAATTTATATTTCAATAAAATAAGGATGAATCTTTTTTCAATCAGCTAAAGAATATCCAGATAATTCTAAAATAAATGAGAGCCTGACAAGATTTATCTTTTCTTGAGAAGTGAATGATAAACCTATTTTTAAGGAGATAAGATAATTACTGAAAAAAGATAAGGTTCAGAGGAATTAAAGAGTTTAGCGGTCATCTGCAACACAATTTTCGGTATTAATGAACAAAAGAAAACTAACTAATGTTTTCAATGACTTGTCTAAATAACCCATAATAAAGTTTGGGTTAAATAATTCTCCAATCACATTAGAGATAAATGAGTTGAAAACAAATTAATAAATAAAATATAGAAATTCAACTCACTTATATCCAATGTGATTGAATGATGAGTTATTTAACCCAAACTTTATCATAGGTAATTTAGACAACCCGTTTTCAATACACTACAAAAGAATCGCTACTCAGTGGAGCAGAGGTTTTAAAAGCCCCCTCAATTTGTCTAAATAGCAGCGTTTTTAGTAACCGCCTTCAATATTCAATGTTCTCTCAACTTCAATTTTCATTTGAAACCCATAACAAAAAAAATACACCCGCTTAATAATGCAGGTAGGGTTACTAAAAAATGTTGCACAATGCTTGTTGCGAGTGTAATTGCAAGGGTTTTAAAACCCCCTCTATTGGACTCGCGGAGGTTAGAGGCCCCCTGCTATACATAGAAATACACCGCCACTGAAAAACATGTTTTGTTTAGTGATAGGCAAGAGCCAAGGAAGATCTTCAGTATAGACTGTTAAAGTGTGATGCTAAATTTCTAGAATCCTCTTGATTGTTGTAGAATATCCAAACACTAGATAACACTACACATAGTTTACATGCTTCTAGAAAGCAACTAGATAAATCTAATAATTAGAAAATGTAAACGGACAATGAAAGGTCAGTGAAGGTAAGCCTATAAATAGGCATGTAATACTACATTTGGAGAGTGTGGAGAATCACTAATCCATCTCCACCACCATGTGTACTTGCTCTATATAATGGATGAAAGTCACACGACTAAGTTCACAACCCAATCTATTTTCTATTTTCTAACAGTGGTATCAGAGATACGTTCGGTCATACACTACTCACCTACTA
The DNA here is from genome assembly GCF_012489685.1 of Lotus japonicus. Classification (NCBI taxonomy): domain Eukaryota; kingdom Viridiplantae; phylum Streptophyta; class Magnoliopsida; order Fabales; family Fabaceae; genus Lotus; species Lotus japonicus. Next base: position 17,221,331 of record NC_080045.1, read on the forward strand.
TTTTAAAAATTACCCTTGTACTCTTAACCCACCTCTATACTTTTTTTAAGCTATGACTATATAGTATCACTCGACCTTCATCTATCACCATCTCTATTGTTGGTGAAATCTATTATTTAAAAAACTAGCTACGGGCCTCTGAGACTCAAGTTCATCTAGAAGGAGCACACGCCTGACTATGACGACGGCCTCTGAGGTTCCGCTTGAGTACATTCCCAGGCAATCCAAGTCCAACAAAATGACTCTAGTTGGATTTGATGAAAGTGATAAAATAGCCAACAACAAGTCTCATGCCGATTGGTTGGTGGCAAGAAGAATGGTTCAAAAGTGAAGCAAGCTAAAATTTCACAATCAACAATGGAAGCAAAGACAACTAAAGAGATCTCGTCAAACTTCCGCAAGATTGAAGAGCAAGTAACAAATATATTCATAAAGGCTTTGACAAGATTAAGATTCGAAAAGTCATGATTAAGATTCGAAGAGCCATGAACTATGCTTGGAGTTTGGAGAAATTTGCGTCAAGGAGGAGTGTTAAAGTGTGATGCTAAATTTCTAGAATCCTCTTGATTGTTGTAGAATATCCAAACACTAGATAACACTACACATAGTCTACATGCTTCTAGAAAGCAACTAGATAAATCTAATAATTAGAAAATGTAAACCGACAATGAAAGGTCGGTGAAGGTAAGCCTATAAATAGGCATGTAATACTACATTTGGAGAGTGTGGAGAATCACTAATCCATCTCCACCACCATGTGTACTTGCTCTATATAATGGATGAAAGCCACACGATTAAGTTCACAACCCAATCTATTTTCTATTTTCTAACATAAACATATAAAGAAAAGAATTTGTGATTAGAATACTATAACAACAATATATAATTAAGATCATTCCATCATTTATAACAAAAATAGCTGCAAGTGGAAATTGTATTATTATCAAAGCTGCTAAATATGACTTTTTATCAAGTCAAATTTGTTCAAGGCATCACCTGGGTAGATATAAACATGCAAAGTGAATAAGAATTTGAAATTTGTGAAATAAAATTTGGTTCCATGTCTGCATAAGATGACAAATCTGAAGATAAAGAGAACATAAACACCATGGCAAATGTGACATGCCAAACCATATATGCACCATTGTAAAATGAATTCCTAACCATGAAAAAAGAAACCCCTCCTAAGTAGCATGATAATCTTCATTCAGCATCATACTCTTCATCCTCACTAAAATTCCTAACACCATGACAAAATAAACCCCTCTTCAGTAACATCATAATTCAACTGAGTTCTCTTATTTTCTATTTTGTTTTGGACTAAGACGGGCATGAATGAACTAAATCAAATCACGGATCTAACTCTAAGGCATCTCATATTTCAAGAGACTTTTCAAAAGAAAAAAAAAAGGCAAAATTCACTTAGTCTTCCCTAATTGATATAGCAAGGAACATTCAAAAAACCAATATAAACCAGTTTAGCTTTATAATAGAGCACATGGCACATTTTGACAAGTTGTTAACAGCAATGTTGTTGAACTTGAAACTCATGGACTTGGAGATTAAACAGCAATAAGAGAAACAAGAATTAAGAGAATTTTAAAACTCATCAGTGTAACCTTGAAAGGAATATTAGGGTAATCACCGGAAGCTTCAATCTCAGAAACTGAAAGCTTCCGTAGCAATCTTCCTAGCAACCTTCACGTCTCAAACACGGTCGCAACCTTCATAGCAATACTGAAAAAATCGCGTCTAAGTTGCCAATGCTAAATCGCATCTTTTGTAGTAGTGAAGTCACATATTATTAATAAAATATGAAAGCAGAAAACTAAAAATACTACAAAAGTCCAACAAATTAAATCACTCTAATGCACAATAAGGTCTAATGGTGTGATTACACAATATCAAATTCTCAACAAGGTGAAATCAAGCTTTCAATGTAATTCTTGGAATAGGAACTAATAGTGTTGCAATCAATGTTGGTACGTTCTAATCTATTATCTCTCAGGTTATAGAGAACGGTTCGGGATCCAGCATCATTGAACACCAACAGGACATCGTCATTCTCAGACATGCACAACGGAATACATGGTCTTTTAAGTATATCTTCATTACCAATAATGTTCCACAACTGAGTCCAAGACTCATGTACTCCAAACTCCTTCATTTGCCAAACCGTAAATTGTCCATTCCTATCATTTTGAGAAAGATAAAGACATCCCTTCAAAACCCCGAGCCCAATACAAAGAGGATGAAGACAAGAAGACGGCAATGATAACTCTGTATTCTTTTCTCTCGCCAAATCAAGCGAATGCTGAAATTAATTGACCTAAATAGATCGTATAGATATAGATACAGATTACAACATGTTCTAATTGAATAGAGAGAAGAATATATTGAGTTTCATGAGCTTATTAAATTATGAATTTTATTGGCTCTACTCACAAAGATAAACGGAACACTCTCTAAATTTGATTATAAAATCTTTATACACTGATTGATTATATAATTTCATGTTTGGAGAATTTCGTTAATAAAATTAATTCTCCGATTGTTGTTTATGTTTCTTTTAGCTATGTAATTATATTAGTGCGGCAATTAAGACATGATGTCATATATATTTTTTTTTTGGAACTCTATAATAAATTTATTATTTAACCATTGTAATATTTGGTTATTACTTAGTTTGTTAAAGTGGCAGTTAAATATAAATTGTGATCAGACTACCATATTTTATGGCTAAATTTTGCTATATGAGTTTCATGTTGAAAATTTAAAATTCTTTTGTGCGCTCCTATTTATATAAACCAAATATTGAATAGTAATTTTTTATTACTATGCTATAGGCTCATGAAGCTTAAAATTATGGAGACAGTTCTTTAGTTTGCTAGCAATATTTTTAGTATAATATGTTTGCTATTTTCTTTGTATATGGAACTAATATTTTAGGTCTTTATATAATTAAAGCCTATAATCTTTGTATATAAAATACATCTTATGGTTTATACAAACTTTGGTGTGATTACACACGTTTTATTATATCTTGTGTGGCTGTGATCTCACCTATCATGAGCGCAGTTATTCAGAATACTTTGGTGTGATTACATGCGCTTTATTATATTTTGTGTAACTGCGATCTCACCTATCGTGGGCTAGTTATTCAGAATTTGAACAAATTATATTACCTAAATTCTTTAAAGAATCTACTTGTAATTTGTGTATATTTACATTACTGATAATGTACCCTATCGGTATATTATTGTTAGTGTAATTTGTTGTTTTGTTTGTAATGTATTATGCGTTGTTAACTTATGTCAATTCATTCTACTATCATATCGATATTAGAATTTTTATGGGACATATGATTAGATACATTATATTAATTGAGCAATTTGTTACAATACATTATCTTAAAGATTTGCATTTGCCTATCGCAAAGCAAATTTATATTGAATAAAATATCTATTGATATAATTTTCCTTATTATTGCATTGTGTAAGGAATGGATATACCCTATCGGTATGACATTGCTTGACATGATCATTGTGTGATAGAGAAAATAGTTTTGGCTATTCTTTTAATTTAAAAATACTTAAAGTATCCTGTTGTTTTATTCTAGTATGATTAACCCAACTATTTTTCTCTATCAAGTGGGAGAGACTTATATTTATGAGTTGAAGTTATGCAATGTCTCTCACTCTACTAATTGCTCAATTAGTTGAATTTGAAAATGAATACACTTATGTGTGATATACTACTAGATATCACTTTTTAATGGAACATATATTGAGGATATTATTAAATCTCTTTGAGAATATTAGAATACAATGAACCCCTGTGATTTTTAAGTTAATTTGTCAAACTATCAAATTAGCGTATTGACTTTGAGCTATTGTTTCTTATCCACAATATATAGTGAAAGTGGGAGTTAGAGACTACTTGTTACCATATCCTCTACAGTGATTAATCATATAGGTCATATATGCTTCCGCTGATATTATTGGTAAACCCAACTTTATATTTAAGTGTGTTTAGTTATTATCTTATATTTTAGCACTTGAACTTTGAGTGAGTTATTGAAAGTGATCCCAAATTTTATTAAAATACTAGAAATTTTAACTCACTCATTTTGTGATAAATTATGGGTTGCCTAAAGATTTTATGTATGTAACAATATAAGGAGATTTTATGTTGAGAAATGTCGAATGGGCATTTATAATCTCCTTAATCTTATATGCTGAGTTTGTGGTTAGTTTCATCACAAATTTCATAAGAATTTGGGGTATATATATTAGGCTCCATTTTGTGATTCTTTAGTAACAACTTCTCATAATAACTCACATTATTTTATTTCTCTCTAATTAATTATCCTTGGAGAGAGAATGATTGTGAGATCCAGACTCACATTGACTTTACCGCAAAGTCATTATCCCACTATTAAAGGTTGTACCATTTAGAGTATTTTGGTTCTAGTTGGCTCCAATGGATTCCTAATGTTACCAACGGTATATTAGATTAGTGGGAGTGTACACACTCTTTTGGAGACTTTGGTACTCAGTCTCGTTCCAGTTACTGAGAGATATATATCTATATATATTTTCTTGAATCTCAGTAAGCACTTTTAATGAGTGCTTAGGGCTATTTTGTTGGTACAGCACATTTGACATGTAATTTTATGGTGCTGGCATGTAATTTTATGGTGCTTTTGTTTCGGCCAACATTATGTCTGGTACAGCACATTTGACATGCAATTTTATGGTGCTTTTGTTTCGGCCAACATTATGTCTGGTACAGCACATTTGACATGCAATTTTATGGTGCTTTTGATCTTGGCCAACATTATTCGGTTGGTACAGCACATTTGACATGTAATTTTATGGTGCTTTTGATCTTGGCCAACATTATTCGGTTGGTACAGCACATTTGGCATGTAATTTTATGGTGCTTTTGATCTTGGCCAACATTATTTGGTTGGTACAGCACATTTGACATGTAATTTTATGGTGCTTTTGTTTCGGCCAACATTATGTCTGGTATAGCACATTTGACATGCATTTTGTGGTGCTTTCGATTAAGGGCCAACATTATTTTGTTGGTACAACACATTGGCATGTAATCTTATTGTGCTTGTGATCATAGCCAACATTCCACGTTATGTATGGTCAAATGTATAAGTGACTTGGATGTATAGTATCACTACTCCTATCGAGTATGATTTTTTTTTGCATTCTTAAGGTACTTATACTCTTGTTTTAGACCAATGGTCATAAGTGCTTGCTCATTATTGACATTTTGTGTTTTATTAATTCAAGATATCCTTTTGTCAAAACAAGTATCGTCCATGCTATTATAAAGCTCTAGCTTCTCATGGATTTATAGTTACTTGTTTAGGAAATCTTGAATTGATTTTATGTCAACTTCTGCAGAGCATTTTGTTGTTTAGCCAACATATAATGTTTACTTTTGTTGGGCTAAAATGCACTTAAACCTTTGTGGAATTTTGTTTGTGGCTTTGATGGTACCTAAAGAACTTCTATACCCCTTGTGATAAAATTTCAGACTCTAGTATTGGAGTACATTATTAATAATTGTATCTTCATTGATCTAAGACTTTATTGTTGGAATCACATAACTCATGTGGTTAAAGTCTTTTGATGTTCAAGATCAGTGGGAGTCTGAATTGTAATTTATGAGATATGTTGTTGGCTTGTTATCATATCTCTTATAGCATTTTAGATGCTTGGGTCATTTTATAGAATAGCACTTCTTGTTACTATTGTGCTTTTTATGTCCATCTTTGTTTTATATGAAATATAAGCCTTTGTTACATATGATTATTATCCAATTACGGGAGGTCTCCACACAACAAATGGATCTAGGATAGGCTCTGATACCATATTAGAAATTAGGGAGGTCTAACTCAACCCAAATGCTAGCTCAAGAGTTGAGGTTTGCTCTACCCTGTATAAACACTTAGTTGGCCACATCTCTAGCCAATGTGAGACTTCTAACACTGGTATCAGAATTGTGAAACTGACTAGCAATTAACAGAACTGTAGTATATACTTACTGAAATAGATGAATAACACTGAGAAATTCTAATTACAAAGATAACATAGTTCTGATCACAAAGATAACAGAAATCCCTAAAAGAAAGGAAGAGAATTAGAGAACACTGGTTCCACAACCAGTTCTGGTTTCAAACACCAGATCCTAACTCCTATTTTCCCAATAACTGCTTCCTAACTCTTAGGAACTGCTACTTATAACTTCCTAACCAGAGTTATTCTTTACTAACTAGAGTCTAATTAGTTAAACTCTTATTAAAAAATATTTTAAACTTAGCCAGCATTCCTAAACTTCTTCCTTACGTAAACTTTCTGCACAACTGGTTTAGGCAAAGGTCTATCACAGTTCACAGTTATTGAATTAGCTTGTTGGGAAATATGCCGATGATGGAGTTGGCAGGATGTTATGGGATGTGTAACATCTTTATATTGGGCCGTATATTTGCTATTTTTCCTCTTTTTTTTTTGAAATGTGGTACTTAATTTATTATAGGGGAAGGGAAGAAGTGAACTTCTGGATGATGAAATTTAAGTTGTCTCAAGTCACATGATGTAATATTAGATTACATTTCTTTTGTTCCTAAAATGTTTTTTGAATTACTCCCTCTTTAATTTTTCTTTCGTTTTTAGTGCCCACTTTTAATAAAATAATGTTTTTAGTCCCTCACTACTCACTCGGGTGCCTTTAGAGACTAAAAGCACATAGCTGTCTTATTTTTATGGACTAAAAATGGAATTTTTTTTATGTGGGACTAATTCTGAAAAATTTCATATTTTTAGGGACCAAAAACCTGTTTAAGCCATTATTCTGGAGATTGATTATTTTGCTGAACATTCTCATCAATTACTGAACTTCTGTATTGAAAAATTGTTATAAGACCTTTATTTGATTGGACATATGGCCACTTATCAATTCTTTCATGATTTCATCTTTTATTTGGACTATAAAGGCAGCCTATAAAAGCTGCAGTGGCAGCTACTGCAGAGCATCTTGCGGGTTTGCTCCCCCTTCATCTTGTTTATGGACGAGCCCATGAGACTGCAATTGAGGTACACTTTTATATCCAGTCTGTTTCTATCAGTGTTTTTAGATGTAATTTATTCCAGATGTCTTTCATTTCTTGAGGAATTTCAATTCTTGTGTATTGACTGTAGCTGGGCCTACAAAACTCTGGTCTGGGCTTCACTTAAGCCGTTAAAATGCCAACATTCTGTTTTTTTCCCTTTCTGTTTTGGCTGTTAATTGGGTGATGCTCCTCCCTCACTCTGTAAAACCCTGAGGAAAAAAAATATAAGCATAGCAAATGGAACTGTAGAGAGCTGAAGCACTTTAAAATTCATTCTGGAAGAACTGAAGAAGATGCTTGATGCCTTTATCAACTACATACGGATTCATTTATATAATATATATGAGTCTAATAACTATATACTGAGAGTGTGAATATGTCTTACACGGCCACATCATAATTGTATTATAATTAGTAAAGACCAAAAAGGCAATATTGTAAAATATGATTCGACCTATATGTAAAATCTGTTACACTGGCACTGTATAGTTATTAAATTATTTTTTATACTAGCATGTACGGTGTCCCAGGTTCCTAGAATAGTCAATATGTGAAGTGCAACCTCATTATCATGTATATTTGAAGCACTGTGTTGAGATTTACTTCTGAACATGACAGGACTGGATATGGTCAGTGGGTTGCAACCCTTTCTCCATTACATCACAAGGTTGGCACATTTCACAGTTCCAGTCTGATTTGATTGCTCGGAGTTATGTCATCACTACTCTTGAAGAATCAATTCAGCTGGTTAATTCTGCCATTCATCTTCTACTAATGGAACGTACTAGTATCCTTGTGTAGTATTGCAGCTATTTAATGATAGGGAAGTTACCATTTTCTGAACACATCAATGGGATCATTCTTGGAATATTTCTTGACCACTATTTTTTAATCTGTTGTCTTTCCTCTCTCAAGAGTTCTTCCTTCATACTTTTACAAACAAAGTTAAGATCAAAATGAGATCTCAGACATAAGCTTATGAAAAGTGGTTCTGTTTTAAGGGGAAATATTAGGTTATTCCCTGAATTATGTTTTTCATGCATTAGGGCACAGATTGAAGTTACAATCAGTCTTGAACTTTCACCCAAAAGCTTAAGTTTGTAGATGGTTGATTAATTTTCAAATATTATATGAAAGCCTTCTTGTGATTTGTGATTTGTGATTTGTGATTTGTGATTTGTGATTTGTGACCTAGTGGTTATGGGCTCAACCCTTGCTACTCTCTCGACTCTTACATAAATATCAGACATATTGAGACGGAAAAACTATGATGTATCTTTAAGAATTCATGTTTCGTATTCCGCGATTTCATCTATTGCAGTTGACCTGAGTGATAGAAAAATATTAAAGCAGATGCTGCTATTTTGTTAATGATGGGAACTCAAAGCTGCCATTTGTTTCTCAGGAATATTATACTGCCTTTGTTTTTGTTGTGATGCAAGATTAATTATCTGTTCATGAATTCTTAACAAAACAAAGCTGAAAAAACTTTCAAGATCTTCTAGTCCCAGGAGCATGAACTTGTAAACAAATACAATTATGTCGTTGGCCTTTGGAGAAGGGTGAGTACCTGTTATTAATAGCTTCTATCAAATTTATTATCTTATTCTTAAACAGTCGATACCATGAATGTTGTAATTTCAGGTATCAACTGTCACTGGAGAATTGCGTTACGTTGATGCATTGAGGCTGCTAAACACCTTGGAGGATGCATCCCAAAGGTTAGAAACTAGACAGTGTTCTACTACACACATTTCAATAGACAAAACATAAGGAGAAGATATGATACTGTTAAAGTCCCACATTGACTAAAGATATGACCAAAGAAAATGTATTGCAAATCCCGCCCCAAAGCTAGACTTTGGGGTAGTTAGGCCTAGCCAAAATTCTTAAGATGATATTAAAGTCAATCCAAGATTCATTATTGAGCCACCCATGATGGGTCATCTGCAAAAGTTTAAAGTTTGAGAATCTACCCAACCCACAGTTGTTCCATGAAAAATTAATGAAGTCAATCTGGCCCGCGATTATTTTAGGAGAATTTGGTAAGTTGATCTGTCCCGTAAATATCCCATGATGAGCATGAGGGCATTTGTGTAAAATATCCAGTAAGTCATTGCTCCAGATATCCGGTCCTGAGCATGAGGGTGGTTTTAATGTCCTAAATTGACTAAAGATATGTCCAAAATAGTTTTAATAAAAGGGAAAAATTTAACCAACACAAGTAAAAACTTGTGCAAGGTTACACAACAGGCATTTGACCCATTATAACAAGTTTTTTTTAAAAAAAATCAAAAAACATATTTTCTTAATTAAATATTTATCTTTAATTAATTTCAAAAAAAAAAACATATATCCTTAATATGTTCCTCTTCTCTCTACCTTCTTCACCTCTTCTCTCTTCAACACCAGATTCAAATTTCTATCAATCTCAGACATGTCTCTCTTCAACACCTCCGTGCCGGAAAACTCCACCACCAGCTGTACTTCAACCCCAAAACTCATCCCCACCACCTCATCACAAAATAACCCTTTTCCCTTATCTCTGTACCTTTTCCCTTCTCTCTCTGCATCTCCATTCTGCCAGTGTCATTGGGGTTCCCGGCGGCGGAGCAGTTGCCGGTGACAGGATGTGCGACCATGGAAGCTTCTGATCAACCCATTTTCTTGCCGGCTTCCCAGATCTCGTCCACCCAAGCGCTTTTCCCAGATCTGGTTCGTTCGGAGAAGCCAGATCTCCTTTCCCGACTCCATCTTCCTCACCCTTTGATGGCGGCGCAAACCACCAACGCACTCCCATTGTTGCGGCTGAATGGAATCAGACGCTCGGCGTTGAAGGTGGATGAAGTAACGACAACAATGGCTTTGAGAAGCATGTTGTGTGTGTTCGTTTGTTCATTCAGGATTGTAAGAGGAAGGGAAGCTTCAACATGAATTCATCCAAGGCTACAGTTCTTCTTTTTCTCTGTTTACAAATTTTATGATATGTCCAAATGGTTTGAAGGTCTGGAAATGTTATTACTGAGGGTGTGGATCTGGGTAAAAATAAAAACTTTGATGTTGGTGGAAGGAGATGGAAGCAAAACACAGAAATTTTGAATTTTGATTAACAGAGGAGAAGTTGGTTTTCTGGGTAAGAAGAGAAAGAAGTGAAGAAGAAGAAACAGATCTGATTTTGGTTGTGGAAATCTTCCCCTGAGATCTCTCCAGAATAAGAGATTAGGTTGTAATTTTAACCCTAAATTTATTTTGAAGGAAAAAGGAAAGGTTTGATGATGAGTGAATTAGGAGAGATTTCAGGGAAGAAGAAGATCCTCAACGGATTTTTAACCCTAAATTCTTTTTTTTTTTGAAATATTGAATAATAATTAACCTAATCCTCATTAACTAATTTACTAATTTTTAAGTTCTTTGATTTTTTTTTAAAAAAACCTGCTGAACCTGCTACCATAGGTCAAAAGGCACTTGTGTAACCTTACACAAGCTTCTATTTGTGTATGCTAAATTCCTCCTAATAAAAGGTAGGTTCTATCTTCATCCTTAAGCTCATATTCTTAAGAGATGCCTCTTACTAAAACTAGAAAAATATGTTAAAAATACAATACAAAACCATTCACTTTGAAGCTTGACCAACGTATTCAACTTGAGTGCTTGGCAAACAATTGATAAGTATGGGTTTATACTATCATGCCTAATACGGCATACCAAACGGGCCCTATAAAACAAACCTAACAATTTTGTTTCCTTGTGGGTTAACTAAATGTGATTGCATAAAGCTCATCCAGTGTGATTATACCCTTGTAAATGTCATGGGAGTAAAAAGAGGAAAGGAAAATGCGAAATGTTTTGGAGTATAATCCAGCGAAGTTTGTTGGTCCCTCTATGTTTCTTACTCGAGATTGTTTCAAGAGGGTGTATTTGACAGTTGAAGATTAGTGGTCCTTATTACATTAGAGAATTTTCTTTTGTTCTTTTGATCTCTCTCTCTCTCTCTCTCTCTCTCTCTCTCTCTCTCTCTCTCTCTCTCTCTCTCTCTCTCTCTCTCTCTCTCTCTCTCTCTCTCTCTCTCTCTCTCTCTCATGTATTATGGGATAGAAGTTTGTCCTGAGTGTGGAGAGAGGATGAAAAGCACAACTACTTTCTCTATTGCTTTTCATTGGTTCGAAGGTAGCCTTTGTGTTTCTGTGTAGGGTCTGTTCAGTGAAGAGCCTGTTCTTTATTGGTTCGTTTTGTAACAGTCTAACACAACTTGACTTTTCACTGTTGCAGGTTTACTGAACAAGTTAATACCACTGTTTCCCTTCTCCATCCAATTAACTGCACAAGAGATAGAAAAATACACGTAGTGTTTGATATGACAACTATACCTGCATTTTTTGTTGTTCTTGGGTGCCTTTATATGGTATTGAGGCCAAGGCGACCAAAACCAAAGATCAACTGAGGTTTCAACATACTGTAGTGAATTCTAATTGAAGAATGTTGCAAGGAGTTTCTCTGTTGGCAAGTACAAGCCTTTGTGGAAAGGATTTACTATTTCATGATATATGTACATAGTTTTGTAGTAGAGTTAGAAGGTTTCGCTGGTAATGGATAGCGCCTCAGCAAATTGTAAGCATATTTTTGCCTACTTTTATGCAACAATTTTGCCAATCTGCAAATTAAGCTATCTTAAAGCTAGTAATTTATGAGTTTCTCATGCCATTTCGCCTCGGCAAATGGTAATGTCCTTCCCCACCCATGCACCCCTCTTAAGTGAATTGATAATGTTAATTAAAACATTGTGTCTATATCTTTCTTCTTATATATTTAAAGAGTCAATCTATTTAATACATATGAAGAGAGAGATAGACACAAGATTTCAACTTGACAAAGTTGAGAGTTTACAAATGAGAGGATCATGAACCCTACCAAAAGGGACTATCCATGTTTATGGAGAAGTGTATGATAGTTTAAGTGTCCAATCAATTTTCTCATTTTCAAGGCCTAGCGTTAATGAAGCTCAACCTCTCCGTAGCCCTAGACCAAGAAAGTTTATAGTATTTGTTTTCTCGGTTTTGTTATATATATATATATATATATATGTATATATGTATATATATATTAAAAGAACTGTCCAAAAGAAATTCGTTTTACAAATGGATAACATTTCCAAGATGTTTTGATATTTTAGTTCTAAAAATTTAAAAAAGGAACTTTTTATGAGAATAGTTTTGAAACAGTCAACACAATGTGAGCAAATTGCTTCTAAAGATTTCCAAGGATTTCAAGAAGAAAATACAAATGAGAAAAAGTGCAAAGAGAAAGAGAGATTAAGGCTATGTTTAGTATGACCAAGTTATTAGAAATTAGGCTGAATATACATTTCTTGTTGGATTATATATATATATATATATATATATATATAAGGGATGTATCTTGTGAGAAAAAATTTCTTATGGGAGAACATGAGAATAAATCGTGACTGTTAGATCTAATTTTGGATGGTCAAGATTAAAACATGAAGTCATGTGACTTTTTAAAAAGTCACATGACATTTTTAAGTGAACATGTGATCATTAATTAGTTTTAATCTTTATCATCCATGATTAGATCCAACAATCACGATTTATTCTCATGTTCTCACATAAGAACTCCTTTCTCACAAGATATATTATATATATATATATATATATATATATCTGTGTGTGTGTGAGAAATGTGATATTACGTGAGAAAATGAGAATAAATCACGACCGTTGGATTTAATCAAGAATGATCTAGATTAAAATATGAAGTCATGTGACTTTTTTAAAATGTCACGCGACTCTTTAAAATGATCACATGGTCATTAATTTGATTTAATCTGAACCATTCATGATTAGATCTTACGGTCGTGATTTATTCTCATTTTCTCACGTAAGATCACCTTTCTCATAAGATATATCCCATATATATATATATATATATATATATATATATATATATATATATTAGTCATTTATATATCAAGTGAGTATCCATAGGTATGAATACATCAATATTCGTATCCGCTCCATTAATAAATGGATAGTGAAAATATCCATTAAATATATCCATGAATACCCACTAATACGAATAATTTTACCTATTAGGTTTTTATCTGCCAGTGTGGATAATTTTGACACATCATACACAGGGTAAGATATACATGCGGCAACAACAAGACCACAAATATATCTTTATCTTTCTAAAAAAAACTACGAACATGTGGCCCAAGCATCTTCTGGCCTAGCAGCTCGCTATGATAATTATTGTGAAGGGTATATGTCGGTAAACAACCGAAGTCAAATATGATTTGAGCCTATGTTCCCCCAAATTGGGGATGAGTTTAGAAGAATTTTAAAGGGAAAGCCTTCCCTTTCATTTTCCTCTACGTCTATCACTCCGCCTCCGCTCACTCAAAACCTAAGTCAGGGTAAACCAAAGAAAAAAATCAAAGTTAAACTACTTTCATTCCCGTTGAAGGATTCAAAGAGCTAACTTCTAGCAAAAGAAATTGAGATAGTGAGTTAGTGTACCGTAAGTAGCAGAAAATAGGGATGTCCTCAAATTGAGCTCCAAAGAAGGAGGTAGAGTGGTTATCTTGTTTAAGACATGAGGTGAAACCAAAGTAGAGTGCAACAACTTATGATTCCAGACCCCACTCAAAATAATTTGGTCATTAGTAAGGAGAGCACAAGCTAGATTCCCACAAATGACATTTTGGAGTGAGCGAACGAGGATATGTGTCGAGGCAAAGGTCATGACGAGACGTAAATGTACTCTTAGCCTTCATGCTTCAGACATGGTTATGGAGAAGTGTCCAAAATAACATTAGCAAACACCACAGATATGGGCACAATATGCTGTGTAATAGTGTTCATTGAACTTCGTAGTCATTCATGGTGACAAGTACCCCATGAATTTGGGGTAGTTTGATTATAGCTTCACGTAGATCCCTTACAACAGTTTTCAAGGGCTGAATGACTGCAGTAAAAATTGAGAAATTATTGTTTGTTCATCATTTGATTCCACATGAGAGTCTAACATATAGTACGAAGCAAAAACTAACTGGAATGGAGTTAATATTTTTTACCTATTCTTCCACGTTTCCACAACTTGATCAGGTTCATTGTTGGTTATTTTTCCAAGTACTAGAAAAAAGCTAAATTACTTCGATTCAAAATTATCCTTACCCCTGGCTGCATTTCCTTCTTCATTGAACATGACCTCTCTAACTCGGTCCCGAACACTCCTAGCACCCACAAACTCATCATTTGCTATGAGCCCAGTCAGAAAAACATTGGCAAATACCCCATATATGGGCATCAATGTGTCATGTAATAGCTTATGACACTTTGTAGTCATAGTACCCCGTGAATTTGTTACAGTTTGATTATACCTTCACGTAGATTCTTCAGAGCAGTTTTGAAGGGTTGAATGATATGTTCAACATGCTCGCAAGACCTCAATATCCACTTGTAGTAAAAATTGAGATTTTTTTTTGTAAGAACAAAATCTTTTCATCCAAATGTGTGGTTGAGAAAGTCTTTCGGGCATATCAAATGCTTGTTGTATACACATTCTAGTAACAAACAATGCAATTTATAGTCTTAAACAAGTAAAAAAAAGTTTCCTCTGAACATAAAATCAGTTTTGTGTGTCGTGTCCTGCCTTCTCTTGTGTTGTGTCCTGTCCTGCTTGCTTTGTAGGCGCTTGCCCTGTCTTCTCTCCTCTTCTTTCTTCTCAGGCTTCTCCTCAGAGCCTCCTCCCAGGTTCTCAGTTTTCTCCTCCCCTGAGTTTGCTTTTGGAGGGCTCTGCCATGGTCTTATTTTATGCTTGTATGGCTTTCCTGAATTATCATCAGCTAACCTTTTTCTCATGAATGAAGTCAACTTTGGGAGTTTTTGTAGCTTTGAAAATTCTTGCACTGTTGTCTTTTCTGATTCGGCTCCCTCTTTTGCTAGAGCATCCGCTAATTCATTAGCCTCTAAATGCAGTTTTTTAAATTAAATATTCTCAAAGGATTCCCCATCCATGAAAGCTCTAAGGCGTGCTATCTCTTCATTGTTCGGCGACCCCTCTCCATCCACCATGTTTAGGGGCGGTCTTACTGTCGCTATATACCACCACCTTCTTAACTCTCTTTTGTTGACACCTCAATGCTCATATATAAATGACATGTTCTTTGGCTGGAAGGGAGTTTTGAGGCACCCCTTCTACCTCAAGCTGCTTGTAAAATCCTTCAATAAATTTGCCCCTGTGATCCTTTATATACCCTCCCATCCCCAGTTTTTTTTTTCCTTTTCCCCTCTTAATGCGTCATCAACATACGCCCCATGAAATCCTTCGGGTGGCATTGGACACGACACGTATATAGTAGTGGCTTTCTCCTTAGTTGGAAGGGTTTCCAAAAACCTCCTAATGTCAAATCCGACTCCAATGCCAACTCCAAAGCTCATGCATAATTCCTAATCCTTCTTTTTCCATTTAGTTTCATCATTTTCACAGTTACAGTTCGTTCACCATATAATTCCAAATGAGAGTCTAACATATAGTATGAAGCAAAAACTAACTAAATGGAAATGATATTTTTACCTGTTCTTCTACGTTTAACACAGCTTGATCAGATTGTTGGTCATTTTTAAGTAAGAGTAATACTGAACATTCCCGAAAACACTAAACATTTTAAAACTTCCAAAGCTCACAAGATAATAACTAGCAAAAATTTGAAGTAAAGAGTACACAAAATACTCCAAACCTTCGAGACTTCACAAGACAAAGAGTATCATTAACAAAAAAGTGCATTTCAGACCTCACAAAAAACTAAAACTTCATCTTCCACTAAAGTACTTATAAGTCTCCAAAATGTGGCAACAAACGTTGGTTTATCTGCCTTTAGTTTTTCTAGCAACATACTAAGATTACAATCATTAAGGTCAAACTCGTTAGACAATTCTTGTTGACACTCCACCCGAGCATTGACAACCTCGTCAGCAGATTCATTTGCACCTTGACTAATCAGTAAAAAGTGGCAAGAATCCAATTGGTCAGCATCTTCCCTAATTGCAATAAATAATTTTGTCTTTTGATGGTCACGCTTTTGATGCGGGCTATTTAATGTCCTAATAGAATTATCAGTGTTCGAACTGGAACCAGAAAATAGCTTAATTACTTCAAACTAAAAAGCATCCACACCTCCAGTTGAATTCCATTCTTCATGGAACATGACCTTTCTAGCTTGGTCCCGACCACTCCTATCACCCACGAGCTCATCATTTGTTAGGAGCTCAACTATAAAAATATAGGCAAATACCCCGATATGGGCATTAATGTGTCGTGTAATGGTGTTTATGTCACTTCATAGTCATTCACCGCGGCAAGTACCTCGTAAATTTGCTCCAGTTTAATTATAGTTTCACGTAGATCCTTCACAGCAGTTTCCAAAGGCTGAATGACATGTTCCACATGCTCGCAAGCACGCAAGACTTTAATATCCACGTGTTGTAAAAACTGTGGAATTGTTGTTCCTTCACCATTTAATTCCACATGAAAGTCTAACATATAGTATAACAAAAACTAACTGAAATGAAAATGATATTTTCACATGTTCTTCTACGTTTCACACAATTTGATCAGGTTCATTGTTGGCCATTTTTAAGAAAAAGTAATGCTGAACATTCCAGAAAACACTAAACAGTCCAGAACTTTCAGACCTCAAATGATAAATATAACTAGCAAAAAGTTGAAGTAAAGATGTACATAAAATATTGCATACCTCACAAAACAAAGAATACCATCAACAAAAAAAGTGCATTCCAAACCTCACAAAAAACTAAAACTTTATCTTCCACTAAAATACTTATAAGTCTCTAAGGGCCGACAAAATGTGGCAGCAAACTTCGGTTTACCTACCTCAGTTTTTCTAGCAACATAACTAGATCACAATCATTAAGGTCAAATTCCTCAAACAATTCTTATTGACACACCACACATGCATATGCAACTTCGTCAGCAGGCTCATTTTCATTTTGACTAATCAGTAAAAAGTGGCAAGAATCTAATTGGTCAGCATCTTCCCTAATCGCAAGAACTAATTTCGTCTTTTGATAGGCACGCTTTCGATGCAAGTTATTTAGTTTGATTATAGCTTTACGTAGATCTTTCACAGCAGTTTCCAAGGGTTGAATGACATGATAGGTCATCTGCAAGTGTACAGACTTAACCCGGTTTTAATAATTATCGAACCACAGAGACCTGAGGATTGAATCTTTAGTTTCTATTGCCAAAGTTTGAAGTGAGAAAACAATAAATAACATATGCAATTGAGTTGATTGTGCAGCAAGGTAAACAGTGATATGATAAGTAAAATATATAAGAGAAGAATGCTTTGGGTTTATAATCCACTAATTTAGGGTAAGTAGCCAAGTTCTAATTCATGTTATTCTCTAAGTGAAATCTAGATGATTTAATCTCATTAATTACTTGTCGATTTTGCCGTACGAGTAATCCTTTTAAGCTAAAACCAGTCACAATGTCTTGTTATTTCGTGAGTTAACTTAAAGCATTAAGAAAGATAAGTCGGATCAACAAACTTGAAGTCCATCCCTATGTCTAGTGTAATGAAACAAATCAAGTAACTTCAAAACAGGTTCCCTAATTCCAAGTCTCCGGTCGGTTTCAAAGAAATTAGTAAGAGGCTAACATGCATACAAGCTTGAATCAACGGAAGGAAGCTAATCCTAGGCTTGTTTAATTCGGTGAGAAGCAAGCATACATGAAAGCAATAAGTTCAGAAGTTGAAGTTCTAGCATAAAGATAACATGAGTTAGAACAAGGATTTATAACCTACTCATTTATTAGCTTCATAAAAACCCAAAACATAAAGAAGTTTAGCCAAGCATGGCTATGGAGAACAAGATCATACCTTTGGAGAAGGCAATGGCCTGCTCACAAATGGAAGAAGAAACTAGAGCTATTTTATGCTAGAATGATGGTGTCCAGGGATGATTACAATGGAAGCCAAGGGGTCTATTTATAGGATGTTTGGGAGCCCTTTTTATGTCCTTCTTCTGAGTTGTTCAAATCCATGTGATTTCTCTCTTTTAATTAAACAAAGCTGGCCAAGAAAACAGCCCATGCTCCCACGGTTTCAGCTGGAGTTTTTTAGCATTTTAAGAGCTTTTCCAACCTTGCAACCAGCTCATTCATGGATCCTTGTCTTCCTTTTCATCAAAGGAGTGAGTCATCATCAATCATAGTGTGATAAACTACTCAAGGACAGCAAGAACATCCCAAAAACTCAAGCTGAATCATTGAACTTTCCAGCTTTGAAGTCCTAGCCGTGGGCTTCCTCTATGTCCTTTTGTTTGCCCATGCTTCTCTTGCATTGTTTAGTCATACTTTCAAGGAACACTCCATGAGAAAATTGCAAGCTGAATCAATGTATATTCATAAAGCAAAGTTTGATTTTTTTTTAATCATTCTTTATGAATCATTCTTTATTCCATGCTCTTGCTTTTCTTTCTTTATCTTGTCCAAGCTACTTTTGAGATATTCTTCATTCTTTTTGCCTCCTATTCAGCCCTTGAAATCATCTTGTCCCCCTTGACTTGATTTTTAATTGATTTCCTCAATTCTTTACACCATCTTTAAGCCACCAACAAAGTAAACAATGATAAAACAATTTGTGCTTCATGACTAGGCTGCCATAAGAGCTTCTTTTCCTTATTTTTCTCCAAGCTTTTTCGGCCATCTCCTATCCTTTTTTCTTTTGGAAACTTTTCAATTAACAAAGCTATTAAGCACATGAGTGAGGCAAGGTTAGGAAAATCAGAATATATCACAATAATTTCTAGGTAGAAAAACTTAAGTGAATGCCCAAGATGCCCTTAAATGTTCTAACATGACCAAAGATGCAAAGGTTGCAACTCTAAGGGCCAAAACCTCATTAAAACACACTAAAAGGATTTAAAAGCAAATAAAGTGTAAAATTATTTAAAATGATAATGCAAGACTCAATTTACTAAGTTAAAAACAAAGAAAATGACAATTAAAACACTTAAAATTAACAACAATCTCAGGGTCATCAGTTACTAGTGTTTGAATTTCTACATAAATAAAGTTTCGTATCATCATATGGAGCAAAATTGAAATTCTGGAAATTTTCTTGGGTAACTACGAACATGCGGCAACAACAAGACCACAAAAATATATCTTTATCTTTCTAAAAAAAACTACGAACATGTGGCCCAAGCATCTTCTGGCCTAGCAGCTCGCTATGATAATTATTGTGAAGGGTATATGTCGGTAAACAACCGAAGTCAAATATGATTTTAGCCTATGTTCCCCCAAATTGAGGATGAGTTTAGAAGAATTTTAAAGGGAAAGCCTTCCCTTTCATTTTCCTCTACGTCTATCCCTCCGCTCACTCAAAACCTAAGTCAGTGTAAACCAAAGAAAAAAATCAAAGTTAAACTACTTTCATTCCCGTTGAAGGATTCAAATAGCTAACTTCTAGCAAGAGAAATTGAGATAGTGAGTTAGTGTACCGTAAGTAGCAGAAAATAGGGATGTCCTCAAATTGAGCTCCAAAGAAGGAGGTAGAGTGGTGATCTTGTTTAAGACATGAGGTGAAACCAAAGTAGAGTGCAACAACTTATGATTCCAGACCCCACACAAAATAATTTGGTCATTAGTACGGAGAACACAAGCTAGATTCCCACAAATGACATTTTGGAGTGGGCGAACGAGGATATGTGTCGAGGCAAAGGTCATGACGAGACGTAAATGTACTCTTAGCCTTCATGCTTCAGACATGGTTATGGAGAAGTGTCCAAAATAACATTAGCAAACACCACAGATATGGGCACAATATGCAGCATAATAGTGTTCATTGAACTTCGTAGTCATTCATGGTGACAAGTACCCCATGAATTTGGGGTAGTTTGATTGTAGGTTCACGTAGATCCCTTACAACAGTTTTCAGGGGCTGAATGACTGCAGTAAAAATTGAGAAATTATTGTTTGTTCAGCATTTGATTCCACATGAGAGTCTAACATAAAGTACGAAGCAAAAACTAACTGGAATGGAGTTAATATTTTTTACCTATTCTTCCATGTTTCCACAACTTGATCAGGTTCATTGTTGGTTATTTTTTCAAGTACTAGAAAAAAAAGCTAAATTACTTCGATTCAAAATTATCCTTACACCTGGCTGCATTTCCTTCTTCATTGAACATGACCTCTCTAACTCGGTCCCGAACACTCCTAGCACCCACAAACTCATCATTTGCTATGAGCCCAGTCAGAAAAACATTGGCAAATACCCCATACATGGGCATCAATGTGTCATGTAATAGCTTATGACACTTTGTAGTCATATCACCCCGTGAATTTGTTACAGTTTGATTATAGCTTCACGTAGATTCTTCAGAGCAGTTTTGAAGGGTTGAATGATATGTTCAACATGCTCGCAAGACCTTAATATCCACTTCTAGTAAAAATTGGGGTTTTTTTTTTTGTAAGAACAAAATCTTTTCATCCAAATGGGTGTTTGAAAAAGTCTTTTGGGCCTATCAAATGCTTGTATACACATTCTAGTAACAAACAATGCAATTTATAGTCTTAAACAAGTAAAAAAAAAGTTTCCTCTGAAAATAAAATCAGTTTTGTGTGTCGTGTCCTGCCTTCTCTTGTGTTGTGTCCTGTCCTGCTTGCTTTGTAGGCGCTTGCCCTGTCTTCTCCTCTTCTTTCTTCTCAGGCTTCTCCTCAGAGCCTCCTCCCAGGTTCTCAGTTTTCTCCTCCCCTGAGTTTGCTTTTGGAGGGCTCTGCCATGGTTTTATTTTATGCTTGTATGGCTTTCCTGAATTATCATCAGCCAACCTTTTTCTCATGAATGAAGTCAACTTTGGGAGTTTTTGCAGCTTTGAAAATTCTTGCAGTGTTGTCTTTTCTGATTCGGCTCCCTCTTTTGCTTGAGCATCCGCTAATTCATTAGCCTCTAAATGCAGTTTTTTAAATTAAATATTCTCAAAGGATTCCCCATCCATGAAAGCTCTAATGCGTGCTATCTCTTCATTGTTCGGCGACCCCTCTCCATTCACCCTGTTTAGGGCGGTCTTACTGTCGCTATATACCACCACCTTCTTAAATCTCTTTTGTTGACACCTCAATGCTCCTATATAAATGACATGTTCTTTGGCTGGAAGGGAGTTTTGAGGCACCCCATCTACCTCAAGCTGCTTGTAAAATCCTTCAATAAATTTGCCCCTATGATCCTTTATATACCCTCCCATCCCCAGTTTTTTTTTTTCCTTTTCCCCTCTCAGTGCGTCATCAACATACGCCCCATGAAATCCTTCGGGTGGCATTGGACACGACACGTATATAGTAGTGGCTTTCTCCTTAGTTGGGAGGGTTTCCAAAAACCTCCTAATGTCAAATCCGACTCCAATGCCAACTCCAAAGCTCATGCATAATTCCTAATCCTCCTTTTTTCCATTTAGTTTCATCATTTTCACAGTTACAGTTCGTTCACCATATAATTCCACATGAGAGTCTAACATATAATATGAAGCAAAAACTAACTGAATGGAAATGCTATTTTTACCTGTTCTTCTACGTTTCACACAACTTGATCAGATTGTTGGTCATTTTTAAGTAAGAGTAATACTGAACATTCCCGAAAACACTAAACATTCTAGAACTTCCAAAGCTCACAAGATAATAACTAGCAAAAATTTGAAGTAAAGAGTACACAAAATACTTCAAACCTTCGAGACCTCACAAGACCAAGAGTATCATTATCAAAAAAGTGCATTTTAGACCTCACAAAAAACCAAAACTTCATCTTCCACTAAAGTACTTATAAGTCTCCAAAATGTGGAACAAACTTTGGTTTATCTGCCTTTAGTTTTTCTAGCAACATACTAAGATTACAATCATTAAGGTCAAACTCATTAGACAATTCTTGTTGACAGATTACAATCATTAAGGTCAAACTCATTAGACAATTCTTGTTGACACTCCACCCGAGCATTGACAACCTCGTCAACAGATTCATTTGCACCTTGACTAATCAGTAAAAAGTGGCAAGAATCCAATTGGTCAGCATCTTCCCTAATTGCAATAAATAATTTAGTCTTTTGATGGTCACGCTTTTTATGCGGCCTATTTAATGTCCCTATAGAATTATCAGTGTTCGAACAGGAACCAGAAAATAGCTTAATTACTTCAAACTAAAAAGCATCCACACCTCCAGTTGCATTCCATTCCTCATAAAACATGACCTTTCTAGCATGGTCCCGACCACTCCTATCACCCACGAGCTCATCATTTGTTAGGAGCTCAACTATAAAAATATAGGCAAATACCCCGATATGGACATTAATGTGTCGTGTAATGGTGTTTATGTCACTTCATAGTCATTCACCGCGACAAGTACCTCGTAAATTTGCTCCAGTTTGATTATAGTTTCACGTAGATCCTTCACAGCAGTTTCCAAAGGCTGAATGGCATGTTCCACATGCTCGCAAGCACGCAAGACTTTAATATCTATGTGTTGTAAAAACTGTGGAATTGTTGTTCCTTCACCATTTAATTCCACATGAAAGTCTAACATATAGTATAACAAAAACTAACTGAAATGAAAATGATATTATCACATGTTCTTCTACGTTTCACACAAATTGATCAGGTTCATTGTTGGCCATTTTTAAGAAAATGTAATGCGGAACATTCCAGAAAACACTAAACAGTCCAGAACTTTCAGACCTCAAAAGATAAAAATAAGTAGCAAAAAGTTGAAGTAAAGATGTACATAAAATATTACATACCTCACAAAACAAAGAATACCATCAACAAAAAAAGTGCATTCCAAACCTCACAAAAAACTAAAACTTCATCTTCCCCTAAAATACTTATAAGTCTCTAAGGGCCGACAAAATGTGGCAGCAAACTTCGGTTTACCTACCTCAGTTTTTCTAGCAACATAACTAGATCACAATCATTAAGGTCAAATTCCTCCAACAATTCTTATTGACACACCACACATGCATATGCAACCTCGTCAGCAGGCTCATTTTCATTTTGACTAATCAGTAAAAAGTGGCAAGAATCTAATTGGGCAGCATCTTCCCTAATCGCAAGAACTAATTTAGTCTTTTGATAGGCACGCTTTCGATGCGAGTTATTTAGTTTGATTATAGCTTTACGTAGATCTTTCACAGCAGTTTCCAAGGGTTGAATGACATGTTCTATATGCTCGCAAGCATGCAAGACCTCGATATCCACCTATAGTAAAAATTGAGGAATTATTGTTTGTTCACCATTTAATTCCACATGAAAGTCTAACATATTTTTTGAAGCAAAAACTAGCTGAAATGAAAATGATATTTTTACATGTTTTTCTATGTTTCCCATAGCTTGATCAGATTCATTATTGTTCATTTTTCCTAGAACCAGAAAAAATCCGTAATTACTTTGAATTGCAAAGTATTCACACCTCCAGCTCATTCCCTTCTTCATGCTAACAACACTCACACCAATACTTTTTTCAACTCTTGCTAGCAGTTTTTGTTTAAGGAGAAATAAATAAAATAAAAATCATAAAGTAGTGTTTTTATACAAATCATAAAGTAATTTGGCAATAAAAATTTTGTTAAAAAAGATTAAATAGATAAAGAAATGCTACCAACAACCTCTCGTTTCAACTCTTCCTAGCATTTATCATTATTATTAACAATAACACACACTAATGTTGCACCACCCTCATTGGCCGGGGTTATCATCAGCATCCTCATCGAGATTAGTCTTAACATCTACATCGGGGTTATCATTAGAATCCATACCGGGGTTAGCCTCAGCATCCACACCGGGGCTATCTTCAGCAAACCCGGCTCCAGTTGCATTAGCTTCGGGCGGCTGCTGGAACATGACCCCTCCAACGGTCTCCTTAGTTTTTTGAGCAAGCAATAGATTCCCTGCAGGTAGGTCTAGTGTCACCAGTGCTTGAGGCAGCTCCCAAACAATCAGCTTGGTGATCTGACCTTGTGGTGGTACCCCATCTAGGTAATTAGCACATGAAATTGCCGCAACAGTACAACTACCTCATGAACATGTTGCAAGACACTCTACATATGTTGCTGCCTCTTCAATTTTTTGGCCCAATTCGAGAACATCTCGCTGCAGTAAAAAATATGATAAGATGAAAACAAATTTTTGTTTAAACTAAAGGATTTGATTGAGAGACTAAGAAGAGAGTAAATCGAAATTACCAAAGCTTCCAAGCTTTTCATTCCTGGAATATTGGGTGGTGCATTGTGATCCATTGTTCTTGGAACCAATCAAATTGCAAGGTATCAAAAACCAAACAACACATAGATAGAAAGGGTGGCTTTCATTCTTGTGATAAAATCATTGTAGTTTTTGTTCTCAATTTGACGGGTTACTAGTGTTTGAATTTCTACATAAATAAAGTTTCGTATCATCATATGGAGCAAAATTGAAATTCTGGAAATTTTCTTGGGTACCTACGAACATGCGGCAACAACAAGACCACAAAAATATATCTTTATCTTTCTAAAAAAAACTACGAACAAGTGGCCCAAGCATCTTCTGGCCTAGCAGCTCGCTATGATAATTATTGTGAAGGGTATATGTCGGTAAACAACCGAAGTCAAATATGATTCTAGCCTATGTTCCCCCAAATTCGGGATGATTTTAGAAGAATTTTAAAGGGAAAGCCTTCCCTTTCCTTTTCCTCTACGTCTATCCCTCCGCTCACTCAAAACCTAAGTCAGTGTAAACCAAAGAAAAAAATCAAAGTTAAACTACTTTCATTCCCGTTGAAGGATTCAAAGAGCTAACTTCTAGCAAAAGAAATTGAGATAGTGAGTTAGTGTACCGTAAGTAGCAGAAAATAGGGATGTCCTCAAATTGAGCTCCAAAGAAGGAGGTAGAGTGGTGATCTTGTTTAAGACATGAGGTGAAACCAAAGTAGAGTGCAACAACTTATGATTCCAGACCCCACTCAAAATAATTTGGTCATTAGTAAGGAGAGCACAAGCTAGATTCCCACAAATGACATTTTGGTGTGAGCGAACGAGGATATGTGTCGAGGCAAAGGTCATGACGAGAAGTAAATGTACTCTTAGCCTTCATGCTTCAGACATGGTTATGGAGAAGTGTCCAAAATAACATTAGAAAACACCACAGATATGGGCACAATATGCTGCGTAATAGTGTTCATTGAACTTCGTAGTCATTCATGGTGACAAGTACCCCATGAATTTGGGGTAGTTTGATTATCGCTTCACGTAGATCCCTTACAACAGTTTTCAAGGGCTGAATGACTGCAGTTAAAATTGAGAAATTATTGTTTGTTCATCATTTGATTCCACATGAGAGTCTAACATATAGTACGAAGCAAAAACTAACTGGAATGGAGTTAATATTTTTTACCTATTCTTCCATGTTTCCACAACTTGATCAGGTTCATTGTTGGTTATTTTTTCAAGTACTAGAAAAAAAGCTAAATTACTTCGATTCAAAATTATCCTTACCCCTGGCTGCATTTCCTTCTTCATTGAACATGACCTCTCTAACTCGGTCCCGAACACTCCTAGCACCCACAAACTCATCATTTGCTATGAGCCCAGTCAGAAAAACATTGGCAAATACCTCATACATGGGCATCAATGTGTCATGTAATAGCTTATGACACTTTGTAGTCATAGTACCCCGTGAATTTGTTACAGTTTGATTATAGCTTCACGTAGATTCTTCAGAGCAGTTTTGAAGGGTTGAATGATATGTTCAACATGCTCGCAAGACCTTAATATCCACTTGTAGTAAAAATTGAGAATTTTTTTTGTAAGAACAAAATCTTTTCATCCAAATGGGTGGTTGTGAAAGTCTTTTGGGCCTATCAAATGCTTGTTGTATACACATTCTTGTAACAAACAATGCAATTTATAGTCTTAAACAAGTAAAAAAAAGTTTCCTCTGAAAATAAAATCAGTTTTGTGTGTCGTGTCCTGCCTTCTCTTGTGTTGTGTCCTGTCCTGCTTGCTTTGTAGGCGCTTGCCCTGTCTTCTCCTCTTCTTTCTTCTCAGGCTTCTCCTCAGAGCCTCCTCCCAGGTTCTCAGTTTTCTCCTCCCCTGAGTTTGCTTTTGGAGGGCTCTGCCATGGTTTTATTTTATGCTTGTATGGCTTTCCTGAATTATCATCAGCCAACCTTTTTCTCATGAATAAAGTCAACTTTGGGAGTTTTTGTAGCTTTGAAAATTCTTGCAGTGTTGTCTTTTCTGATTCGACTCCCTCTTTTGCTAGAGCATCCGCTAATTCATTAGCCTCTAAATGCAGTTTTTTAAATTAAATATTCTCAAAGGATTCCCCATCCAAGAAAGCTCTAATGCGTGCTATCTCTACATTGTTCGGCGGCCCCTCTCCATTCACCCTGTTTAGGGCGGTCTTACTGTCGCTATATACCACCACCTTCTTAAATCTCTTTTGTTGACACCTCAATGCTCCTATATAAATGACATGTTCTTTGGCTGGAAGGGAGTTTTGAGGCACCCTATCTACCTCAAGCTGCTTGTAAAATCCTTCAATAAATTTGCCCCTATGATCCTTTATATACCCTCCCATCCCCAGTTTTTTTTTTCCTTTTCCCCTCCCAATGCGTCATCAACATACGCCCCATGAAATCCTTCGGGTGGCATTGGACACGACACATATATAGTAGTGGCTTTCTCCTTAGTTAGGAGGGTTTCCAAAAACCTCCTAATGTCAAATCCGACTCCAATGCCAACTCCAAAGCTCATGCATAATTCCTAATCCTCCTTTTTCCATTTAGTTTCATCATTTTCACAGTTACAGTTCGCTCACCATATAATTCCACATGAGAGTCTAACATATAGTATGAAGCAAAAACTAACTGAATGGAAATGATATTTTTACCTGTTCTTCTACGTTTCACACAACTTGATCAGATTGTTGGTTATTTTTAAGTAAGAGTAATACTGAACATTCCCGAAAACACTAAACATTCTAGAACTTCCAAAGCTCACAAGATAATAACTAGCAAAAATTTGAAGTAAAGAGTACACAAAATACTTCAAACCTTCGAGACCTCACAAGACCAAGAGTATCATTAACAAAAAAGTGCATTTCAGACCTCACAAAAAACTAAAACTTCATCTTCCACTAAAGTACTTATAAGTCTCCAAAATGTGGCAACAAACTTTGGTTTATCTGCCTTTAGTTTTTCTAGCAACATACTAAGATTACAATCATTAAGGTCAAACTCGTTAGACAATTCTTGTTGACACTCCACCCGAGCATTGACAACCTCGTCAGCAGATTCATTTGCACCTTGACTAATCAGTAAAAAGTAGCAAGAATCCAATTGGTCAGCATCTTCCCTAATTGCAATAAATAATTTTGTCTTTTGATGGTCACGCTTTTGATGCGGGCTATTTAATGTCCCAATAGAATTATCAGTGTTCGAACTGGAACCAGAAAATAGCTTAATTACTTCAAACTAAAAAGCATCCACACCTCCAGTTGAATTCCATTCTTCATGGAACATGACCTTTCTAGCTTGGTCCCGACCACTCCTATCACCCACGAGCTCATCATTTGTTAGGAGCTCAACTATAAAAATATAGGCAAATACCCCGATATGGGCATTAATGTGTCGTGTAATGGTGTTTATGTCACTTCATAGTCATTCACCGCGGCAAGTACCTCGTAAATTTGCTCCAGTTTG
Organism: Lotus japonicus; assembly: GCF_012489685.1. NCBI lineage: Eukaryota > Viridiplantae > Streptophyta > Magnoliopsida > Fabales > Fabaceae > Lotus > Lotus japonicus. The sequence continues at coordinate 17,249,236 of NC_080045.1, forward strand.
ATTATAGTTTCACGTAGATCCTACACAACAGTTTCCAAAGGCTGAATGACATGTTCCACATGCTCGCAAGCACGCAAGACTTTAATATCCACGTGTTGTAAAAACTGTGGAATTGTTGTTCCTTCACCATTTAATTCCACATGAAAGTCTAACATATAGTATAACAAAAACTAACTGAAAAGAAAATGATATTATCACATGTTCTTCTACGTTTCACACAAATTGATCAGGTACATTGTTGGCCATTTTTAAGAAAATGTAATGCGGAACATTCCAGAAAACACTAAACAGTCCAGAACTTTCAGACCTCAAAAGATAAAAATAAGTAGCAAAAAGTTGAAGTAAAGATGTACATAAAATATTGCATACCTCACAAAACAAAGAATACCATCAACAAAAAAAGTGCATTCCAAACCTCACAAAAAACTAAAACTTCATCTTCCCCTAAAATACTTATAAGTCTCTAAGGGCCGACAAAATGTGGCAGCAAACTTCGGTTTACCTACCTCAGTTTTTCTAGCAACATAACTAGATCACAATCATTAAGGTCAAATTCCTCCAACAGTTCTTATTGACACACCACACATGCATATGCAACCTCGTCAGCAGGCTCATTTTCATTTTGACTAATCAGTAAAAAGTGGCAAGAATCTAATTGGGCAGCATCTTCCCTAATCGCAAGAACTAATTTAGTCTTTTGATAGGCACGCTTTCGATGCGAGTTATTTAGTTTGATTATAGCTTTACGTAGATCTTTCACAGCAGTTTCCAAGGGTTGAATGACATGTTCTACATGCTCGCAAGCATGCAAGACCTCGATATCCACCTATAGTAAAAATTGAGGAATTATTGTTTGTTCACCATTTAATTCCACATGAAAGTCTAACATATTTTTTGAAGCAAAAACTAGCTGAAATGAAAATGATATTTTTACATGTTTTTCTATGTTTCCCATAGCTTGATCAGATTCATTATCGTTCATTTTTCCTAGAACCAGAAAAAATCCGTAATTACTTTGAATTGCAAAGTATTCACACCTCCAGCTCATTCCCTTCTTCATGCTAACAACACTCACACCAATACTTTTTTCAACTCTTGCTAGCAGTTTTTGTTTAAGGAGAAATAAATAAAATAAAAATCATAAAAATTTTGTTAAAAAAGATTAAATAGATAAAGAAATGCTACCAACAACCTCTCGTTTCAACTCTTCCTAGCATTTATCAATATTATTAACAATAACACACACTAATGTTGCACCACCCTCATTGGCCGGGGTTATCATCAGCATCCTCATCGAGATTAGTCTTAGCATCTACATCGGGGTTATCATTAGCATCCATACCGGGGTTAGCCTCAGCATCCACACCGGGGTTATCTTCAGCAAACCCGGCTCCAGTTGCATTAGCTTCGGGCGGCTGCTGGAACATGACCCCTCCAACGGTCTCCTTAGTTTTTTGAGCAAGCAATAGATTCCCTGCAGGTAGGTCTAGTGTCACCAGTGCTTGAGGCAGCTCCCAAACAATCAGCTTGGTGATCTGACCTTGTGGTGGTACCCCATCTAGGTAATTAGCACATGAAATTGCCGCAACAGTACAACTACCTCATGAACATGTTGCAAGACACTCTACATATGTTGCTGCCTCTTCAATTTTTTGGCCCAATTCGAGAACATCTCGCTGCAGTAAAAAATATGATAAGATGAAAACAAATTTTTGTTTAAACTAAAGGATTTGATTGAGAGACTAAACAACACATAGATAGAAAGGGTGGCTTTCATTCTTGTGATAAAATCATTGTAGTTTTTGTTCTCAATTTGACGGGTTACTAGAGTTTGAATTTCTACATAAATAAAGTTTCGTATCATCATATGGAGCAAAATTGAAATTCTAGAAATTTTCTTGGGTAACTACGAACATGCGGCAACAACAAGACCACAAAAATATATCTTTATCTTTCTAAAAAAAACTACGAACAAGTGGCCCAAGCATCTTCTGGCCTAGCAGCTCGCTATGATAATTATTGTGAAGGGTATATGTCGGTAAACAACCGAAGTCAAATATGATTCTAGCCTATGTTCCCCCAAATTCGGGATGATTTTAGAAGAATTTTAAAGGGAAAGCCTTCCCTTTCCTTTTCCTCTACGTCTATCCCTCCGCTCACTCAAAACCTAAGTCAGTGTAAACCAAAGAAAAAAATCAAAGTTAAACTACTTTCATTCCCGTTGAAGGATTCAAAGAGCTAACTTCTAGCAAAAGAAATTGAGATAGTGAGTTAGTGTACGGTAAGTAGCAGAAAATAGGGATGTCCTCAAATTGAGCTCCAAAGAAGGAGGTAGAGTGGTGATCTTGTTTAAGACATGAGGTGAAACCAAAGTAGAGTGCAACAACTTATGATTCCAGACCCCACTCAAAATAATTTGGTCATTAGTAAGGAGAGCACAAGCTAGATTCCCACAAATGACATTTTGGTGTGAGCGAACGAGGATATGTGTCGAGGCAAAGGTCATGACGAGAAGTAAATGTACTCTTAGCCTTCACGCTTCAGACATGGTTATGGAGAAGTGTCCAAAATAACATTAGAAAACACCACAGATATGGGCACAATATGCTGCGTAATAGTGTTCATTGAACTTCGTAGTCATTCATGGTGACAAGTACCCCATGAATTTGGGGTAGTTTGATTATCGCTTCACGTAGATCCCTTACAACAGTTTTCAAGGGCTGAATGACTGCAGTTAAAATTGAGAAATTATTGTTTGTTCATCATTTGATTCCACATGAGAGTCTAACATATAGTACGAAGCAAAAACTAACTGGAATGGAGTTAATATTTTTTACCTATTCTTCCATGTTTCTACAACTTGATCAGGTTCATTGTTGGTTATTTTTTCAAGTACTAGAAAAAAAGCTAAATTACTTCGATTCAAAATTATCCTTACCCCTGGCAGCATTTCCTTCTTCATTGAACATGACCTCTCTAACTCGGTCCCGAACACTCCTAGCACCCACAAACTCATCATTTGCAATGAGCCCATTCAGAAAAACATTGGCAAATACCTCATACATGGGCATCAATGTGTCATGTAATAGCTTATGACACTTTGTAGTCATAGTACCCCGTGAATTTGTTACAGTTTGATTATAGCTTCACGTAGATTCTTCAGAGCAGTTTTGAAGGGTTGAATGATATGTTCAACATGCTCGCAAGACCTTAATATCCACTTGTAGTAAAAATTGAGATTTTTTTTTGTAAGAACAAAATCTTTTCATCCAAATGGGTGGTTGTGAAAGTCTTTTGGGCCTATCAAATGCTTGTTGTATACACATTCTAGTAACAAACAATGCAATTTATAGTCTTAAACAAAACAACACATAGATAGAAAGGGTGGCTTTCATTCTTGTGATAAAATCATTGTAGTTTTTGTTCTCAATTTGACGGGTTACTAGAGTTTGAATTTCTACATAAATAAAGTTTCGTATCATCATATGGAGCAAAATTGAAATTCTAGAAATTTTCTTGGGTAACTACGAACATGCGGCAACAACAAGACCACAAAAATATATCTTTATCTTTCTAAAAAAAACTACGAACAAGTGGCCCAAGCATCTTCTGGCCTAGCAGCTCGCTATGATAATTATTGTGAAGGGTATATGTCGGTAAACAACCGAAGTCAAATATGATTCTAGCCTATGTTCCCCCAAATTCGGGATGATTTTAGAAGAATTTTAAAGGGAAAGCCTTCCCTTTCCTTTTCCTCTACGTCTATCCCTCCGCTCACTCAAAACCTAAGTCAGTGTAAACCAAAGAAAAAAATCAAAGTTAAACTACTTTCATTCCCGTTGAAGGATTCAAAGAGCTAACTTCTAGCAAAAGAAATTGAGATAGTGAGTTAGTGTACGGTAAGTAGCAGAAAATAGGGATGTCCTCAAATTGAGCTCCAAAGAAGGTCTAGTGACACCAGTGCTTGAGGCAGCTCCCAAACAATCAGCTTGGTGATCTGACCTTGTGGTGGTACCCCATTTGGGTAATTAGCACATGAAATTGCCGCAGCAGTACAACTACCTCGTGAACATGTTGCAAGGCACTCTACATATGTTGCTGCCTCTTCAATTTTTTGGCCCAATTCGAGAACATCTCGCTGCAGTAAAAAATATGATAAGATGAAAACAAATTTTTGTTTAAACTAAAGGATTTGATTGAGAGACTAAGAAGAGAGTAAATCGAAATTACCAAAGCTTCCAAGCTTTTCATTCCTGGAATATTGGGTGGTGCATTGTGATCCATTGTTCTTGGAACCAATCAAATTGCAAGGTATCAAAAACCAAACAACACATAGATAGAAAGGGTGGCTTTCATTCTTGTGATAAAATCATTGTAGTTTTTGTTCTCAATTTGACGGGTTACTAGTGTTTGAATTTCTACATAAATAAAGTTTCGTATCATCATATGGAGCAAAATTGAAATTCTGGAAATTTTCTTGGGTAACTACGAACATGCGGCAACAACAAGACCACAAAAATATATCTTTATCTTTCTAAAAAAAACTACGAACAAGTGGCCCAAGCATCTTCTGGCCTAGCAGCTCGCTATGATAATTATTGTGAAGGGTATATGTCGGTAAACAACCGAAGTCAAATATGATTCTAGCCTATGTTCCCCCAAATTCGGGATGATTTTAGAAGAATTTTAAAGGGAAAGCCTTCCCTTTCCTTTTCCTCTACGTCTATCCCTCCGCTCACTCAAAACCTAAGTCAGTGTAAACCAAAGAAAAAAATCAAAGTTAAACTACTTTCATTCCCGTTGAAGGATTCAAAGAGCTAACTTCTAGCAAAAGAAATTGAGATAGTGAGTTAGTGTACCGTAAGTAGCAGAAAATAGGGATGTCCTCAAATTGAGCTCCAAAGAAGGAGGTAGAGTGGTGATCTTGTTTAAGACATGAGGTGAAACCAAAGTAGAGTGCAACAACTTATGATTCCAGACCCCACTCAAAATAATTTGGTCATTAGTAAGGAGAGAACAAGCTAGATTCCCACAAATGACATTTTGGTGTGAGCGAACGAGGATATGTGTCGAGGCAAAGGTCATGACGAGACGTAAATGTACTCTTAGCCTTCATGCTTCAGACATGGTTATGGAGAAGTGTCCAAAATAACATTAGAAAACACCACAGATATGGGCACAATATGCTGCGTAATAGTGTTCATTGAACTTCGTAGTCATTCATGGTGACAAGTACCCCATGAATTTGGGGTAGTTTGATTATCGCTTCACGTAGATCCCTTACAACAGTTTTCAAGGGCAAAATGACTGCAGTTAAAATTGAGAAATTATTGTTTGTTCATCATTTGATTCCACATGAGAGTCTAACATATAGTACGAAGCAAAAACTAACTGGAAAAAAAGCTAAATTACTTCGATTCAAAATTATCCTTACCCCTGGCTGCATTTCCTTCTTCATTGAACATGACCTCTCTAACTCGGTCCCGAACACTCCTAGCACCCACAAACTCATCATTTGCTATGAGCCCAGTCAGAAAAACATTGGCAAATACCCCATATATGAGGGGGGACAAGCTAGATTCTAAATGATTTTGTGAATTCCACGACAGCCCGGGCCACAACACGAAGAGTGTCTGAATCTCAAGGACAAGGTGGAGGAACTGATCAGAGCAGGCAGGTTGTCTAGATATGTGGCTATGTCATCAGGTGACCTCCCACGGCCTCGCTCACCGCCCCCCCGACGGTCACCGACCCCACCAAGACACCGTGCCCGAACCCTTCCAAGGCACCGAACTCCTCCCAGGCGCCGATCGGACGATCGACAAGACAGGACACCACCACGCCGCCAAAGCCCATAGCGCCGCGGACGAAGCCGAGAACGTAGAAGAAGCCCCGTCCGACACGGCCGGGATGAAGTTAGAAGACATCATGGAAACAACCTAGTCAGCGTTGGTTCGATAGGCGGAGGCTAGGCCGCAGGAGGACCCACTAACAACAGCCGGAAAAGGAGTGCCAGCGTCATCATGTCCGCGGCAGGAAGGCCCCGTCCGGGTTCCCTCCACCCCCAAGGCAGAAGGTGGCCATCACCTTCACGGAAGACGACTACAGCGAGGACACCGGCGAGGAGGATGACCCCATCGTCGTTGAGGCCCTCATCGGCAATGGTAAGATCCGAAGGACGCTCATTGATACAGGTAGTTCAGCTGACATTATGTTTTATGACGCTTATAAGAGCCTAGGACTATCGGTGAAAGACCTGCTCCCCTACGACCATGATTTGATCGGGTTCACAGGGGACAGAGTCCTACCCTTAGGATATTTTGATACTTGCCTTTCCTTGGGAGATCATAGAATTTGCAGGACAATTAAAGCTCGCTTCCTGGTGGTGGAATGTCCGACGGCGTACAACGCCATCCTCGGCAGGCCAAGCCTCAACATCTTCAGGGCAATCATATCCACCCACCACCTGATGCTTAAGTATCCCTGGGCAGGAAGGGCTTTGTCAGTACGGGGCAATCTCGAGATGGCAAGGAGCTGCTACAACTCCAGTTGCCGACTGCCCAGAGAAGAAAAGAAGAGAAAGAAGTCCAAAACTCAGGACCTGCACGACAACTGCCATGTTCAGCACACCGGCTTCATGACCGACCTCGACCCACGAGTGGACCAGTCAAGGGACGACCAGCGCCTCAAGCCAGACGGGGAGTCTCGCCCTATCCAGGTTGGCCCCCTTCCGGAGCATACCACCAACATAGCTCGTGGCCTCCCCCGGGACCTCTCCATACGCATGGAAAAGCTGCTGCTGTCCAATGGGAAGCTATTTGCTTGGTCGTCGGCGGATATGCCAGGCATCGACCCTGCGTTCAGCAGCCACAAGCTATCCGTCGACCGGAAATTCAAACCAGTCGCTCATAAGAAAAGGCAAATGAGCGCCAAGAAACAACAAGTCATCAAGCAGCAGACCACAGAGTTGCTTCAGGCCGGGATCATTCGAGAAGTCAAGTACACTACTTGGCTCTCCAACGTGGTCCTGGTCAAGAAAGCAAACGGGAAGTGGCGCATGTGCGTCGACTACACCAACCTCAACAAGGCATGCCCTAAGGACCCTTTCCCTTTACAGAGCATTGATGCACTTGTGGACAATTCCTCCGGGTACGAATACCTCTCTCTCATGGATGCTTACTCAGGCTACAACCAAATCCCTATGCATAGGGATGACGAGGAGAAAACTGCTTTCATAACCGATCGGGGCACTTACTGCTACACTATGCTGCCCTTCGGCCTCAAGAACGCAGTGGCAACCTACCAAAGGATGATGACCCGGATCTTCGGAGACTTGATGGGAAAATCGGTCGAAGTTTATATAGATGACATCATAGTCAAGACCCCGAAGGGAGGAGATCACGCAGCAGACCTTGCGGTCGTCTTCGAGCAGTTAAAGAGACACAACATGCGCCTCAACCCCGACAAATGTACTTTTGGTGTTCGGAGCGGGAAGTTTCTTGGATACATGCTGACCAACCGTGGAATCGAGCTGAACCCTGACAAATGTCAAGCGATCATGAATATGAAGATCCCACGCACCGTCAAAGAAGTCCAACAGCTTGCGGGTCGCATGGCCGCGATCGGCCGCTTTTTGCCAAAGACTGCCCTTCGCGCACTTCCTCTCTACACACTCCTAAAGAAGGGAGCCACCTTTGAGTGGTCGGAAGAAGCCGATGCCGCGTTCACCCAGCTGAAGGAAATCCTTTCATCCCCTCCTATTCTGACCAGCCCTAAACTAGGGGAGACTCTGTACCTCTACTTGGCAGTACGGGAAAAGGCAGTAAGTTCCGTTCTGATCAGGGAAGAGGGGGGAGTACAACTACCTGTCTATTTTGTCAGCCGTTCTTTGAAGGGGGCGGAGCTCAGGTATAAGATGCTAGAAAAAGTGGCGCTGACCTTACTGACCACTGCTCGGCAGCTGTGGAGATATTTTCAGGCTCATCGCATCGTTGTGCGTACCGACCAGCCGGTCCGGCAGGTCCTCCACAAGCCCGACCTGGCCGGCCGGATGGTTAGCTGGTCAATCGAGCTCTCCGAGCACGACATCCGCTACGAACCCAGGAGAGCCATTAAAGCACAGGTCCTAGCCGACTTCTTGGTCGAGCTCACAAATGAAGAGGAGCCCCCTGCCGAGACTACATGGGTGGTCAACGTAGACGGCTCGAGTAACAAAGAAGGAGGCGGGGCTGGAATCGTCCTGCAAAGCAGCATCGGGATGGTGGTCGAGCAATCCCTCCGCTTTAACTTCCCAACCACAAATAACCAGGCAGAGTATGAGGCCTGCATTGCGGGACTGGTCACAGCTCAAGACCTGGGAGCAAAGGAGATCCTTGTCTGCTGCGACTCACTTCTGGTCGTCTCTCAAGCAAATGGAGAAGCTCAAGCTAAAGATCACATCCTAGAGCAGTACTTGGCCCATTTGAAGCGACTGGCTTCGACCTTCACCAAAGTAGAATTCCGCCATGTCCCCAGAGCCCAGAATGATAGGGCAGACACTCTGGCCAAATTAGCCAGCACTGGGAAGTCTGGCCTGAATGGAACGGTTATTCAAGGAACCCTAGCTCTCCCTTATGTCGCTGACCCCAATCGTCCGATGGGACAAACCACGATGCCAGTCAGCATGGAGGAAGACTGGAGGTCCCCGATCCTCAAGTACCTCAGATCTGGATGGTTGCCAGAGGACAAGGCCGAAGCCAAGAAGTTGGTACGGTGCGCCTCCTGGTACACCATAGTTAACGACGTCCTCTTCAAGCAGGGATTCTCCACCCCCCTTCTCAAGTGTTTGCCCAAGGACCGAGCAGCTTATGTCCTAGCGGAAATCCATGAAGGCAGCTGCGGTCACCATCCGGGTGGACGCTCCCTTGCCCGGAAAGTACTCCGAGCCGGCTACTACTGGCCCACCCTGGAGAAAGATGCCGCAGGTCATGTTAAGCAGTGCGACCAGTGCCAGAGACACGCTGACCTGCACAACGCTCCTCCTGCCCGTCTTTCCTCCCTGGTCAGTCCGTGGCCTTTCCACCAGTGGAGCAGGGATCTGTTGGGCCCGTTCGACACAGCCCCTGGCCAGCTCAAGTACTTGGTAGTTGCAGTGGATTACTTCACCAAGTGGATTGAGGCTGAGCCACTCGCAACGATCACCCCAGCTCGAGTACAACGCTTCTTCTACAAGAACGTCATTAGTAGGTTTGGAGTCCCCGGGGTCCTGGTCACTGACAATGGGACCCAGTTTACCTCTAAAGGGTTTAAGGATCTCTTGGACGGGCTACGCATCAAGCAGCGGTTTACCTCTATCGAACACCCCCAGACAAACGGGCAGGCAGAGTCGGCCAACCGCGTCATCCTCCGAGGCCTCCGGAAGAGGTTAGGCAAGGCCAAAGGTGATTGGGCCGAGCAACTCGACCACGTCTTGTGGGCATACCGCACCACTCCGCACTCGACTACGGGGGAGAGCCCGTACCGCCTCACCTTTGGCACAGAAGCGGTGATTCCGGCCGAGATAGGGGAACCAAGCGCCCGAACGGCTGGATTTGACCCCGACCAGAACGACCTGCTCATAGAGGAGGACCTTGATCTCCTGGCCGAAAAGAGGGCAGTGGCCAACTGCAGAGAGCTGATCGCAAAACAACATGCGGCCGTTCGCTACAACAAGAAGGTAGTTCTCCGCTCCTTTGCCGCGGGGGACTTGGTTCTCCGGAACGCCAGCATCGGAGCTCGATCAACCGAACTTGGAAAGCTAGCAGCCAACTGGGAAGGCCCTTATAGGGTGACTGAAGCAACCGGCACAGGAGCATACAAGCTGGAAACTCTAGCAGGAAAAGAGATCCCCCGCACCTGGAACGCAACCAATCTGAGAAGATACTACAGCTAAGGCACTACCGACCCGGCGCCCGCTACCTGTCTTTGCGTCTTCCTTTAACTTAGTTTTTTTTTTAATCAAGGGTACACACTCATCTGTCCAAGTTTGTACACGGCTAGAACCGCAAACTCCAAGCGCAGAAATGAAGTAGTTTTTTGTGTTGAACTCGAATTATGTGAACCGACAAGACCTGCCGGGCACGAAATTATTAAAGACCCTCCGGGCACAAAGACCCATAGGGCACCAAGTCCCGCCGGGCACGAAATTATTAAAGACCCTCCGGGCACAAAGACCCAGAGGGCACCAAGACCCGCTGGGCACGAAATTATTAAAGACCCTCCGGGCGCAAAGACCCATAGGGCACCAAGACCCGTCGGGCACGAAAATATTAAAGGCCCTTCGGGCACAAAGACCCATAGGGCACTAAGACCCGCCGGGCACAAAATAACTCAAAGACGAGTAACGAAGAAGGAACGCGACACAAAAAAAAAATAATAATAAGTTCTTACAAACACAGGATGAAAAATAGGGACAATAAGTCTTTACAGACGCGAAGCAATAATTAGAAACGACAAGTTCATACAAGCACTAAAAGACGACCAAATAAGTCCAAACTACGATTAGAAACAAAATCTCAAGGAGCTGGCTCGGCCGGGAAAGTTGGAGTAAACTTCTTCTGATCATCCAGCGTGCCAATCTTTCCCCCCAGTACTACCTTCCTATAATGGAGAGGGCCCACGTCCAACCCCGGGTGAACCACCTCAAGCTGGGCCAAAGCGTTGTCGAAAGAGGCCTTGTGTATCTCCTTAAGATTGGCCCTCATCTTTTCCTCTCAGCCCCCAGATCGGCAACCTTCTTCCTGAGCTCAGCGTTCTTCGCTTTCAGGTCCTCGATCTCCTTGAGTTCTCCCTCGCGAGCAGCCTTCACGTCTTTCATTTCCTGCTCAGCTTTCCCTGCCCGGTCACGCAGATAGTCATTGTCCTTCTCGCTCATCTCCAACTTGGTTGCAAACTGCCTGGCCTTGGCCGTCACCTCATGCACTTCCCCTTGCAGTTTCACCTTGGCAGCTGTTAGCTCTTCAACCGCCTTCTTGGAATCGACCAGCTCTTTCTCCGCCTCAGCAAACTTACGCTCGGCTTCACTCGCCTGCTCCTTGACTTCTTCCACGTCGAGCACCGCCCCCTGCTGCACATGACGAATGACGGAGGCAGTCTGAAGTATTGCCTTCAGAGCATAATTCAAGAGGTTATAGGGCTCCTTCCCTCCCAGGAACGACTGGTCGAGCTCATTGTACACCAAAGCATCGATCTGGTCGTTATGCTCCTCCGTGTCCACCGCCTCGCGACTCCATATGGAAATTGCACCCGGTGGACGCACTTTGGCGATCGGGGTCACTCGTTCCGGAGAGTGGCTCCCCCCACCTGAGGAGCGACGCTTTCTCTTAACCTGGCGCTCTGTGCGACCCTTATCCCCCTCAAGGGAACCCTCCGGCTGACGTTCGGAACTCACCCGACCACCCTGGGGCCCAGACCCTGGATCAGCTGTTTCTTCTTCATTGGTCGGGACACCCTGACCGCTACCGACGGAGTTGGTCCCGGTTACCGGTTGCCCCTGGTCGCCAAGTCCATCTCCCTCGTCTCGAGTTACCTCGTTCTATTCCTCGTCACTGTCGGTCTCGACCTCGTCGACTGGTACTTGTAGTGCGGCGACCAAAGTAGCGTTGATCTCCATCTTAGCACCTGCATCAGAGTGACAAGAAGAACAGTTAGTCAAACAAAAATGGCGGGATGGACACGGTCTATCTTGGACATAATAATAACAACAACTTACCTCTTGCACGCAATAAGCATGCGTTCTTCCGAACGCTATAGGTACAAAGCTCGTAACAACGCAAGGGCCGGATACAGAACTCTTTGGGTGGGTTTCCCCTCACTTCCTTCCGTATCGCGGCCACCAGGGGATTCTTGAATGCCAAGTCAACCTCCGACAAAGCCCCGACCTCGAAACCGAAGGCACTAAGCTTTACATCATAGTGCTTGGCATTCCAAGCCAGCGGGAACCGGGCACGGCTGGCTCCGCTCGGAGCCCTCTCAAACCACCTATAAGGAGGCTGAGTGGTAGGCGCCACCCGGAAGAATTGGTCTTTGAAGTCCCGGTACGACTCAGCGAACGGGTGGAAAATCTGAAGATCCTTACCCGACCTCAGGGTCACGATCCCATACCCACCATGTCCTTGCCTATGGGCCACTTCGAATAAATGAAAGAACAGGGGGATCGACGGTTTCTGGCCGAACAGGACGCATGCGACCTCGTAAGAGCGCACAAAACCCCAGGCGCCGGGATGAAGCTGCGATGGCGCGACCGCATATGACGGAGCACATCGCACTGGAAATCCGTGAACGGCATCCTCACCTTCACTTTCTTCATGGTGTAAATGTGCATATACACCCCGAACGGCGGAGTATGGGGCAACCGCTCCAACTTGCTCGACGAGTACGCCATGTGACCAGGGCCGACTTGAGTCTGCGACATAAAGCGCTGACTCCAGAAGTAACCCTCATCCTCGTTGGCGTACTCCGACGGGAGACCAAGGATGGTGCGGCACCATTTATCATACACGGCCGCATCCCCCTCCAGATGAGGAAATTTTTCCCGATCGATCTTCTTGCTTTTGGGCGCCTCTGCCCGGGGCCTTGAGACAAAAGCCTCCCTCGGGGCCCCACCCGTAGCCTTGCTCTTCTTCTCCTTGGTAGGCCTCACCATGACGACACCTGCACAAGGGAGAACGCCGTATCAACACCTAGTTTGTTTGAATCGGCTCAAAGAAGGACCCACCCGGGGTCCATCTTTTCCCTAGGCAGGATAGCGCAACCGTGTGGCGGCGAAGACCCTCTGAAAGAATCTCCCCCGCCGCAAGAGGGGGCCACAAGGGGAGTGGAAACTCCCCCAGGGGCAAGCCACCCTTTTTACTGGAAAAAGGAAAAATAAAAGGAAAACTTAAGAAGGAAAAGCAAGAGAAGCAAGGACTTACGAGAAAAAACTGAAAAAGCTGTCGAACGACCACCGCGCGAAAGGAAGCACCACCGTGAAAACACCGGCAACTGGCGGAAAGAAAAGGGGAGAGCTTTGGGGAGATTCAGGGATGCAAAAGTGCAAATGAATCCCCCCTCCCTCTTTTATACAAAACTAAGGGGAAGACATGACGTTTCGTTAACCCGGGTTTTCCCAATCATGACGCTTGGGGAAACCCAGCGAAATTGTCCAATCAGGCCCTGCCACGTCAGAAGAAAGGCAGCGGCGGCGAAGCGACGCACGCTTTCAAAAGCACGTGGGAGAGAGGTCACGAAGCGACACGGCTCGCCCGGAAACGACACGTACGCTCTCAAGTGTCAGGAGCATTAAATGTGGTGGACCCCCAAGTCTCACGCCGTTCCCTATTCCCGCGTCTTTTCAACTATTCAAATTCAAACCGCGGAACCTTTACCCCCCTGAGCGACCTGCTCGGTAGGAAACCTGGTCGCCCTAACACCAGGCCCCCCACGGTCGGGATCTCTCCTGTCGGTAGTGTCCGAAGACACACCCAGAGAAGGCAGGCGTTGACCATCGGCCACTACATTTAATGCCCTCGTCATTTCCCTAGAGAAACTCCTGGGAAAAGGCCAATGAGCGTTACCTTCCAGGAATGTTTCGGATATAAATAGTAACCACTCCCCCTTCGCTTACTCCACACCCCCCTCAAACCGAAATGACCCCCACGGAAGCTTTCCTGAAGGCACTCAGGGCTGAGGCTCTAGACTGCAACTTGTACTACTCTTACCAGACGCAGGCCACCACCGCCGATAGGGTCAGATCCCTGGTCAGCAGGCTTCTGGCAGAGGACCCCGACCCCCAACTGAAGGCGGGACTGCTAACCTTCTTGGAGCTAGCGGAAGAAATGTGGGAGTTGCACCGGCGCCGCTCGGAGATTAGCATGCTAATTTGGGGGTTGGAAGTCTCCACCGCGGAACTCGGAGGGGAAGAAAAGGGAGCTGTGGACGAAATCAAAGCCGAGCTGGCCCCCCTCCTAGCCGCGAGAAGAAGCCTCGACAAAGATCTAGGAGCCGCTCACCTCCGCTACAACGCCATGCGAGTAACGCCCCCTTTCTAAGGATACTAAATGTAACGGCCGAACGACCCCCACATTTAATGAATAAAGGTTTAAATTTTTACCCTTAAGTTACTATCCGGGGAATCTCCATAACGCCACGAGCATAGGACATATTAACCCTCGCTCCGCTGGAACAGCGGACCAGGGCTAGGGGGCTACTGTTCCGGGAACCCTGGTCAGGGACGGACAGGGCACCAGGGACGGGCCTGGACCCCACAGAATGTCCCCACCGAGGGACGGTTTAGGGAGCCTGGGAACACCCTGCTTATGGGCCCTACCACCAAGGGTAAGGACGAAAACCCGGGGCCCACCACATAGGGTCTGGCCTAGGCCAACCACCCTAGGGGTAGGTTGGCTGGCACAAATCCGTAGGGCCCCCCAAGCCGTTGGATCAGTGTTCCTCGGCAGGTACCGCAGGCAATCCAACGGAGGGCTCTACCACTCGTACGAGCCATGCATGACATTGCATGGCTCCAACCCTAATTCCACCTCCACTATATAAAGGGAACACCTCTTCCATTACAAGGTAACGTATTCTCTCCAAACTCACCATTCTCACAACTTCCCTTACTGACTTTAGCATCGGAGTGTCATGCAGGAGCCCCTCCCGGGACCTCACCAGCTTTGAAGCCCTTCAGCACGTCCAGATCCCTTCTCCTACCCCTTGCCAACGGGTAGCTTGGTCTCTCCCAGATCAGACGACATTCATATTCTTTCTTTAGTTCAGCAGGCCAGGAAAACGACCTAAAATAACATTTCCAAATAGTTAAAAGCTTGACATAAATATCATTTGAACAACTACCATGCATTGCTCAGAACAATATGATACATAGACGTTCTGGAATAAAAACTCTAAGGCAAGAAAGGATGAACAAAAAACTTAGAGTCTTATTCTGGTGAGAAGTTGAACATGCATTATACATTACTGGCTCCCCATTATATAGTTGGTGAACCCAAACGCTAGTCAAAGATACATTATTTAGTTGACCAGGCTACATTAATAGGGGAGGAAATCAGGGAAATAATAATTAACTCCTTTGACTAGTCTTGGGGATAAATGGAGGATGAATCTAAACTACACCACATGCTTGGTTGTCTTCCTTTCGGGCCTCCTTACTTCATTCTTAGGCCGTTCATCCTACTTGGAGGCACACTCGGTCCAATCCGAATCCATAACGATACACAACCCCCCAAGGCTTGTGGCTAGGAACTAGGCACAAAAGCCTTTAAGCCGATTGTTGGTTTCGAGACCTTGACTTCTTTAATTCCTTAGACTGTGTGGTCGGTTTTCTGTAATGAAATTTGCATTGCTGCTTTTGTACGATTTTTCTTATCTTTCTCCGGCCATAAATGTGTAGCATTTGTCAAGCGATTCGTTTTGGCTCTTTTACGTGTTGTCCGCTCCTCTAACGATGATCATTCGTTTATTGGAGGTCTCGTAACTCTGGTATCGTAAGCCCTTTGTCCATGTACTAGGACTCGATGTGCGACTGATAGAGTTTGCACGCACCAGAGTTGGCGAAGATCGACTCGCCTAGCTCAAGGCCAGGTGGTGAGACTCGAGCGCGACCGAGGTCGGTGGAGATTTAACACATTTGATGGGGAGACCAAATGGTGAGGGTCGACACACGACCTGAGTCGGCGGAGATTGAACACACTTGAGGCGGAGATTATTAACGCACCGGGCACGGGGCTAAGTGGTGAGGCTCGGCGCGCGACACGGGGTTGGCGAGGCTATAAATGCACCGGGCATGGCGCGAAGTGGTGAGGCTCGACGCCCGACACGGGGTCGGCGGAGGTTGTAAATGCACCTGGCACGGGGCCAAGTGGTGAGGGTCGACGCGCAACACGGGGTCGGCGGAGGTTGTAAACGCACCGGGCACAGGGCCAAGTGGTGAGGCTCGACGCGCGACACGGGGTCGGCGGAGGTTGTAAACGCACCTGGCACGGGGCCAAGTGGTGAGGCTCGACGCGCGACACGGGGTCGGCGGAGGTTGTAAACGCACCTGGCACGGGGCCAAGTGGTGAGGGTCGACGCGCAACATGGGATCGGCGGAGGTTATAAAGGCATCGGGCACAAGGCCAAGTGGTGAGGCTCGACACGAGACACGGGGTCGACGGAGGTTATAAACGCACCGGGCACAAGGCCAAGTGGTGAGGCTCGACGCACGACACGGGGTCGGCGGAGGTTGTAAACGCATCGGGCACGGGGCCAAGTGGTGAGGCTCGACGCGCGACACGGGGTCGGCGGAGATCCAAAACGCACAGCACGAGGGTAAATGAATTTTGCTTGACTGACTAGTTTTTATAGATGGGGCAAGCTAGCCAGGCGCTCTTTGTTTAACTCAGCAACTTACGAAGAAGGCCAACCTTGTTGGTGATAGTTTGAGTGTTCGACCGAGCACAACATTTTTCCGTCAATTCTTGCAGCCTCTGCAAATTGTTTTTCACAGTCTCGTGTATCCAATACACATTGACTTGCTTATTCATTAGTCATAATAATTAAATTCAATGAGATCAAATAAAAGCGTATAATACCATATTTAAAAAGTTGATATCATGTTGTTATAAGAAGGAAGTGAGTAGAGTCCACGAAAGACCAGTTGCAAAATGAATTAATCCTCTAATTATATGCCTTAAAAGTAGGGTAGTGAATATCATTAATGAGCAATTAGTAATAATAAATAAAATAAATATCATTCAATATATAATTAATCACTAAAAATTGTATACCATAAAAAAGTAGTCATAAATATAATTCACTCAGCCACCGCCGGTAATTGATAACTGAAGCATTTAGAGAAATGGTCAACCACCATTACGTTAACAATCATAATTTATGGATTTCAATTTAGGAAAATCCCAATGATCAATGATATACCATAACTGTAATTTAGGAAATTATGAGACAATAACTGATTAATGATAATTTTTAAAGTGTTAGAGATGATAATAAGAATAAGTTTTGCAATCAGGTAAATGTCCTAACAAATATAGAAAAAATAATTTCTAAAACTGATGAATGAGTAAATTTGCCCGTTGATTCGTTACGCTAGCTGCAAGTACGCTGCGTGGGTGGAGGTTCATCTTGCAGCGCGTCTCATGGCATGCCCTTGGTGAAACAATATGGATTGAGTACGTTCGCCCTCCCAGGTGACGCAAATCGCCATGGTAGTGAAGTGGTGCTATGAGGGATCTTGATACATCAACCTGCAGAGATTAGTAGCCTATTGAATAAATGAATTCTGGTGTTAAAATGTCCCAGATCCAAGAAACAGGTTGATGGCGTACGTGAACTTGTCACCCAACCTAGCTATTGGAATTCTCCCATGGTAATAATTTACAAAGATTTTATTAATAAAAACGGGTTTACTGATCATAGAGTATATGAAACAAGGAATAAGTTTCACACAAATTAAAAGTTGATGCCAATATAAATTTCATGATGAGAGTTATTACGGTTTGGGAGACAAACTACCATTCTTTAATTTCTAAGGTCTTTATGGTGATGGAAATTTGGAGGAGCATATTATCAATATATGAACAATACTTATCTCATTTAGAAGGTAGAACGTAGAGCTTTGAAGAGTCACCATCCATGACTTTCGTTCACATTTCTTGTGAGTTCTTGGTTGTGGAGGCGGGGATCATTTTACCGTGCCCCACGGTGGGCGCCAGTGTTCTGGAATAAAAACTCTAAGGCAAGAAAGGATGAACAAAAAATTTAGAGTCTTATTATGGTGAGAAGTTGAACATGCATTATACATTACTGGCTCCCCATTATAAAGTTGGTGAACCCAAACGCTAGTCAAAGATACATTACTAAGTTGATCAGGCTACATTAATAGGGGAAGAAATCAGGGAAATAATAATTAACTCCTTTGACTAGTCTTGGGGATAAATGGAGGATGAATCTAAACTACACCACATGCTTGGTTGTCTTCCTTTCGGGCCTCCTTACTTCATTCTTAGACCGTTCATCTTACTTGGAGGCACACTCGGTCCAATCCGAATCCATAACGGTACAATAGACTTGCACAGTCGAAGGAAGACTCCTAGAGAATTCATGCAGCATGTTCACTATGGCACTTTAGACATATGATGGCTGCATCATATTCACCTGATGCAAGAAGCATGTTAAGTGATGGACCTGAAATAAAGAGTGCATATTGTCATACTTGTAAATCTTTCTATTACTGAAATCTAAAAAGAGTGGACAGGTTTTGTTCATATCAATTTTGTTATCATTTAAGCTCTTCAGTTACTTTTAATTCATGAAATTCCCACCCATTTCATCAAGACTCTTGGTTCCACAGCACCTAAAGTGGTGCTCTGATACCAATTGATAGAACCCTGATATTATTGAGTAGAGAAATGTACAAGATTGCTAAGATATTCGAGAGTCTCAGGTACTCTTCTGATCCTAAAGATGACTAATCTTCTCTAACGGTCTAACCCACTCTTATTTATTATTAGAATTTTGGAGGCCTAATTCAACCCAAAAGCTAGCTCAATAGTTGAGGGTTGCTCTACCCTTTATAAAGGCTATCTGTGTCATATCTCTAGCAAATGTAGGACTTCTGACACACCCCCTCACGCCCAAGGAGGGACATCAGGAGCGTGGAACTTGTAAGACTCGACATCTGCAGGGTAACTCAAATATGGGAATATGGGATGTCTCCACCAAAAAACAGATTTAGAATAGGCTCTGATACCAACTTGAATGAAATATTCTAATTGATTATACCATGCAGGTACAATATATATATATATATATAAAAGAGTAATCCCATAAGTTAAGGATATACCAATCACCTAAATAAGAAAAAGATATAATCTATCTATCATATACCAATATATTTACTCCCTATCTCAACAAGGCTAACCCTCTAACTAATCTAACAATCGTGTAACTAACCTCAAAAGATGCGGTTACCTACCAAAACACCACCTCAACCATAACAAAGAATTATATACAGAAAACCACAAATAAAACTATATAATAGAAAGTGATGCACAATAAAAATTTGATACAGATTTGAGTTCCAGAATTCCACAATTTTTTTAGCCTCACTTGAAAAGATTAAGAACGAAAGTCAATAACACCTATTAGTTGAACAATAACCTCTCATCTAAATAACAAAAGATTGTTTATTTTATTTTGTTTTTGTAATGATGGAAGAAAACTTATGATGGAAATTCTCACTAAAACTAAAATTGAACCTAGAAAATGGAGAAGGTGCAAGTGTACATCATGGGATGGAGAAGAAGCCACAACAGCAAAGTTTGCTTGCTTACAACAAGATAGCCACTGTAATGGGGAAGAAATAGTAACTATTGTGTTTTTCATATCATGTCTGGAAACTATGCTGTGTAGTGTGTTATCAGTTACCATCACGTTGGAAAACTACTAAGGTCATGTAACTTTTTATCTCAACCATTAGATTAAATTAGAATTAAAGGATAAAAGTTGGTGTCAAAATCACTTGTTTTCAGCACAAGACCTAACAAATAAAATATAAAACAAGAACAAATTGATCCAATCCTTAAAGTTGATGAGATCACAAGCAATATTTAAAAAATCCCTATTCAGCAGTATTTATTTATCCCAACGAAGACTTGAAAACGAGACTAATTTAGGAATTAAGTCTAGTGGTGATAATTAAAATGTACCGGACTTATTTACTTTTAAGAAGGTGAAATCAAACTTTCAATGTAATTCCTGACATAGGAACCAACGATGTTGTTAGCGATTTTCGTGTCTTCTAATTTATTATCTCTCTGGTTATAGAGAACTGCTTGGGACACACCAGACTCTGCAAACAACAGGACATCACCATTCTCAGACATGCACATAGCAAAACAGGGCGAGTGAAGAATTCTTTCATGGACAATAATGTTAAACAATTGAGTCCATGACTCGTTCACTCCATACTCCTTCATTTGCGATACCACAAAACTATGTGTTTCCTTGTTATTTTGAGAAATACATAGGCATCCTCTCAAAACCCCAAGAATTGACCCAAAATGGTCGAATTCTTTTCGGCGCCAAGGACAATAAGGCAATGACAGTTGTTGTGCACACTCTTCTTTCTCCAAATCAAACGAAACAATGAAGTACGGATTAGTGCCTGCTAACCAATTAAGAGTGTTACTCACATAAACTGCAGATCCTTGGAGATGCATAGGGGCATGAGGGGAAATTTGAATTGTTCTCCAACAATTATCACCCATGTTGTAAACATTCACCATTGTCAAGCCAGGGATCATTCCGACCACCTTGTAGGTGTCACTTGAACAATCATAACCAAACCCAAGATGGAGATTGCGGGGGGACCATGAAGGTGGCGAATCTTGAGACATTGTCCTTGTAGCTGGATTCCAAAAACGGACCTGGGAGAAGTTGTTTGTATTTGATTCGTCATAATTTAGTTTCCTCAAAGAAACCAACCCATTGCAGGTTCCAATGAAATCATACCCGGAGATACAACTTCGGCTTGCTACAATGGCGGATGGGCTTTCCAGTAATGAACTTACAGTGCGAGATGAGATGTATGGTCGACCGAAATCATCGGTGTGGCATTTTATCAGTAAGCTGGTGTGCTCAAAATCTGCATTTCGAAAAGACAACCGGTGAAGAAGGTGCAGTTTTACGAACTGAGGATCAGAGATGAAAGATTTCCATGTTTTGGACACCACCCTGAATTGCAGGAGAGATTTTACAGGAAGCCAAGATAAGATTTCAATGATGAGTTCGTCAGGGAGACAGAGAAGATGTAGGGGTTCCATGTTAACGTGATCGTAGATTAAGCTTCGTAGTATTGATTCAAATAGTAAATTAGAAAGAACAGTACGTTAAGATTGTTTTATTAAAAAAATGTAAATATGTCTTTTTAGAGTTCCACGAGACAGAGAGTTGCTTTCTCTTAGCCTGAATGTGTGTCTTTGATCCTTGAGTTATAAATTTAAAATTGAATTTATTTTTCATATTTTTAAATATCTTAATTGGGCTTGATAGCCTTTCAAAAACTCATTGGAAGAAATATCATCAAAAAAGACAAGAAACTTTGTAGTTTTTGCCTCTTACTCCTTCTCAAAGAGGTTTGATTCTTTTGCCTCTTATTCCTTCTCAAATCCTCATTTCCATTTATTATTATTGTCATAATCATCTGCTTATCAAATTTTTTGTCATAATCATCTTAAGATTTATGATAGCAGTCATTAGACTTCTTTCATTGAAAATGAGTAATATGATTAGTCCATAACGTAAATATGCTCAAAGTTCATCAACTAATAACTTTGTAGTTTTTTTGATAGAATTGCAATCATGCATGTCATTCTTCTAAAGTAAAATATGTAAACACAACACCGATGAACATGCAATCAAAAATTTGAATCCTATTTTTTTTTTCTAAGATTTAGAAACATTATCGTAGCAAGACACCCCACATTTTTAAATATTTTAGTTAGGCTTGATAGTCTTTCGAAGATTCATAGGGCGCTTTTTCAATTTTTTTAATTTTTTTTATAAAGAATCCCAATTAAAGTAGTAATGCATATGAAATAGCTTCTTCCCGTTAATAATGAGGCGCAAAAGCACTCAGGACTCGTTTGGTGGTAAGGATAGGATAAGAGCAGGATATGATAAATGATTGGATAAGGACATGATGTAATAAAAGCAAGATAGACTCTTATCATATCATGTGTTTGATGTGGACAGAATATTGATAGGATATGATACAAACAATAAAAATTGTATCAAATTTTCCTTTGAAATAAAAAATACATAATATTTTTTAAAATTTAATTTTCTAAATAGTTTTTTTTAAGTGATTATTTTTGAAATTTAATTTTTTACATTTTTATAAATTAGCTTATGTTTTAATATTAACTAAAATTAAATTAATTTTTATTAATTTGGTTATTTTAATTTTTTCAAAGGGTGTCTATTTTAATTAAAATTATTAGGTAATTATTAATGTTACTCCCCTCTCATCTAATTCCACCTCCCTTTTTTACACGCACTTGAAAGTGCAAAGTTCACGCACATGAAAGTGCATAATTCACGCAACTAAAAGGGGGAGGTGGAATTAGATGAGAGAGGGATTTTAATAACTACCAAATTATTTTATATATGTAACCAACGGGTTTTAACTTAGTAGGGGTAAGTGATCAATGATTAAAATTAATCAAATTTTAAAAAAAATTATTAAAAGATATTAATCTTTCAAAAATAATTTATATTTAAATTATTAATTATATAATTATATAAGTAGAGGAATAATTTTAAATAATACCATATGATAATGTAAATTAGTCTATATTTACTATTACAAAATTAATTTTTATATGTATGTGAGTAGCCTATTTTATTGCTAGTGAAGAATTATTTTCTGTATTTTTATTATAATATAAATAATGAAAAATAATGGTAACTAAGTAGTAGTTAGTGATAAAATTTAATTATTTTATGAGTAAATTCAATATTTTCACCATTTATAAATCAGTTTATTTTTTAAGTATATTAGTAAATAAATAATTTTAACTTAACAATAACAACTAGTACTCCCTCCGTTCCTATTTAATTGTCCAGAAAGAGAAGAAACACACATATTAAGGAGTGCAATTAATTTTGTTACTTTTCATAAAAATATTATTTGATTTCCTATTTCACCCTTTAAAATGTATATTATCTTTCCTCATTTATTGTTCCTGCAAGGACATTTCTTGGAAAAACATCATTTAATTTTCTCTTGAAACTCTAAGTGGACAGATATATAGGAACAAATTTTTTTCTTCAAAGTGGACAGTTAATAAGGAACAGAGGGAGTAATTGATAAGCAATAAAATTAGGCATTATTACACTTTTGGTCCCCCATGAAAGCGATATGTGTCATTGGAGTCCCTAAACTTTAAAATTTTCATTTTTCCTCCCCGCCGTTAACCTCCGTTAGCACTTTTGGTCCCTCCTCACTTTTCCATCAAAAAACTAACGTTTTGTAGAAAAATTCATCCACTTCTTCATACATCCTTCAATCATCTTCATCATACTCTTCATCTTCTTCAATTTTTTTCCAGAAAATCTAAGTTCTTCAAAACCAAAAACTCCACAACCTTCCTTCTTTCTTCATCTTCCCAAATTCATCATCTCCAAGCTTCACTAAGAACACCATAAACCCCCAAAGGTATTCTCCATAAAATCCAAGTTCTTCAAACTCAAAAATATCAAACCTCAATTTTTTTCCAAATTTTTTCATCTTCTTGCTCTATCTTCAAAATCTTCATCATACACTTAGCAAACAACCACCCCAAAAATCCCCAAACCATCAATAAATGACACATTGAATCTGTTATACCTTAAAAAAATAATATATGTGCTCGTTAATTAGGAAACTTTGGACCAAGTTAATTGATTATTTGCAACTTTGCAACCACAAATCAATGACCCCACGACCCATGATTAATTTCTCTCATTCTCTGTCAATCTTGTAGCACAATTTTTGAATGGCAAGCCAAGGCCTAGACACTTAGAATTGGTTACCTTTGCTCAAAAACCCTTCTCTGCCAGTTTCCAGAGCATGTCCTGTATCTACACCACAATTTCCAGAACCTTCTCCCTCCCATGCTCAGATCTGTGACTTCTCCACCATCCTCAGATCTGCGAGACCCATAACCCACTATTATGATCTGCGACTTCTCCACCATCCTTCTCCTTTTCTTCGATCTGTGAACAACCGTGGATATGGGTTTGGGGATGGTGGGTATTTTCTGAACGGGGTTTTCAACGGTGGTTATGGGTTTGGGGGTTATGGTGTTCTTGCTGAAGCTTGGAGATGATGAATTTGGGAAGATGAAGAAAGATGGAAGGTAATGGATCCTTAGGTTTTTAATTTTTCTGGGTTGAGGTTTAATGGTAGAGAAAATGAAAAAGATGAACATGATGAATTTTCTGGGTTCTTATGTGTTTTTTTTAATTAATTTTTATGGTTAAATTACATATTTATCCTTAGAAACGTTAGATTTTTACGGAAAACTGTCCGGAGACCAAAATTGTTAACCGAGGTTAACGTCAGCCGTCAGGGAGGCAAAATGGGATTTTAAAGCTTAGGGATCCCAATGACACATATCACTTTCATGGGGGATCAAAAGTGCTAATAAGCCATAAAATTAATATTCTATTAAAATCAAAATTTTGGGTTATGATAATAAACAAATAAAACACTGGTATTATATCCTGTCAGGATAATTTCTATCCTAACTCCCCCCTCAAGATAACTTTTACACATGATAGACAAGATATGATAAGAGACAAGATAGGGTTTATCCTATCCTGCTGACGCAACAAACAATATATTACAGCAGTATAGGATTACAACAGTAATCTTATTTGTCTGTTTATTTTGTCTATCAAACGGGCTCTTAACACTATTGCATTCATTATATTTTCCTATTTTCTGTTTTCTTTTCATCTACCGAAGAAGAGTATGTGAAGGACACTTCATGTTATATACCCTCC
Organism: Lotus japonicus; assembly: GCF_012489685.1. Taxonomy (NCBI): domain Eukaryota; kingdom Viridiplantae; phylum Streptophyta; class Magnoliopsida; order Fabales; family Fabaceae; genus Lotus; species Lotus japonicus. The sequence goes on from NC_080045.1 coordinate 17,273,797, forward strand.
TCCTCTTGAAGATCTCTTAAATGTTTATAGGAAAAAAAATATAGGAAAAAAAACATGTCTGACACGGTTATTAGCCAATAACCAGTTTACAAACATTCTTATAAACAAGAAAACGATAATTTCTCCGACCCTCATATAAAGATAATTAAATCCACTTAAGATTGTTTGCAGCATATATCACCATCCACGAATGCTTATAAATCTCATGAGCATGGATTTGAGTTATAGCAATTATCATCATTTATGAGCAAGCCAAATGAACCAAAAAATTTACAAACACTTATTCAAATGTTTTGGAGAAATCTCAGATTCACATAAACTACACAATTAATTGCTTATCAAAAAAAAAAACTACACAATTAATTTAATGGACTATATAATTGCCCAAATCAAATGTCCAGCATGTTGAGAATTCAAGTGCGGAGTTGGAGTCCCACATTGGTTAAGTTTGGGTGAGGAGAAGACTTTATAAGAGATGTGACCCATAAACCTAATGTCTTAAGGTTTTGGGTTAAGATGTGGTGTCCAAGATCTCTTGGTGTCTTGCTCCTCGACTCATAGGTTTCCCCGTCTCCCCCAACAAGTGGTATCAGAGCCGATGGTTGGTGTAGCGATGGTTACAGCTCCTTGTGTCGAAAGTCTTCCTAGCGGTATGGCTAGGCGGCGGGTTCCGTTGACGCGGTGAAGCGAAAGGCGGTGCAAGGGTGGATATGCTTCCGCGGAGGGGGGCCATGATAATGTGGAGGTGACTCGCACTTGAGGATGAGATCGTTGAGAATTCAAGTGCGGAGTTGGAGTCCCACATTGGTTAAGTTTGGATGAGGAGAAGACTTTATAAGAGATGTGACCCATAAACCTAATGCCTTAAGGTTTTGGGTTAAGATGTGGTGTCCAAGATCTCTTGGTGTCTTGCTCCTCGGCCCATGGGCTCCCCTGTCTCCCCCAACACAGCAACCACATTAATCAGCAAACCATAGGCTCTGTTCGGGGTGATTTTTGATTTTATGTTTTAAAAAATTTAAAAATCAAAACTAGCTTTCAGTTTTACAAATTTAGGTTTTATTTTTTGTTATTTTGAGTTTTAAAAAACTTATTGTCCACTTTGTAACTTCACGACAGTCACAATAATTATCAACTTTGTGAATTCACAACAATTAGTGATAGAGGCCAGATAACAACGGTGGTAGAGTTTCGATGTTACCTAATGACGATGACAGTGGTGGTGGTGGCAGCGACAATGGTGGAGGTGAAGGTGGTGGCAGTAGCCGTGTTCAGAGTGGTGACACCGATGGAGGTGGTAGTTCAAGTGGTGGTGCCAACGCGAGTGGTGGAGCCAATGCCGGTGGCGGTGGTTGTGACGGTGGAGTGATTGTGGTGGCGATGAAGTTGCGGTGGTGGAGGGGGTGTTACCTGGTGGTCGTGATGATGATGGTGGTGGCAGATAGTTGTGGTGGTGGAGGTGGTGGTTGAAGTGGATTCACCAATGGTGATGGAGGTGGAAGTGGTGGTGTTGGAGGGTATTGGCAGAAGTGCAAGCATAGTAGTGGTGGCGACGGTGGAGGTGATGGTGGCAGCGATGGCACAAATGGAGGATGCATGCGGAGGTGATGGCGGTGGAGGTGGCGACAATAGTGGTGGCAGTGGAGGTGGCAACAATAGTGGTGGCGGTGAAGGTGGTTGTGGTGGCAATGAAGCTGGTTGTTGTGGCAATGAAGGTGGTTTTGGTAGCGGTGGTGGCAGCGATGTGGTGGTGTTAATGTCGGGGTGGTGATAGTGATGAAGTTAGATATTATTGAAACTAAAAACCATAAGCACAAAATCATATTTTGTGGTTTTAAAAAACATGCTAAAACAGTTTTGAAATTCAATAAAAATTCACTCAAGCTCATTTTTGCCGAACACGTTTTATTTTCAAATTTGCATTTGAAAACCAAAAATTTAAAACTGGCAACCACCCCGAACAAATCTTAAGGATCCATAAAATGACTAAAATTCAAAGGTGTTGTCAATCACACATCAAGCCAAAATTATTCCTTAGTACTAGCATAGGAAATGACTATGATTCCTGATAATTAAAAGAATTTAAGAAAAGTTGAGCAACAAGAATTACATAAATTTGCTAGACGCGCAAATTAAGACTGCCTCAGTCAAGAGGGGACATAAGCAAAACTCCTCCAAGTGAGATGTTGCATACCAAAGATCTGTTGCATTGGATCTAATGATCAAGCCAAAACTTGTAGCAGACTACCTCGATCAACCCGCATCAACGTTAAGTTTGAGGAAGCCTTTTGAAGGTACCTGCCATCTCTTCTTGCTATTGTCCTACACCCGATGTGCATTGTTGTCACCTTGAACGCGAACACGAACAATATCGAATAGAGCAGCGAATGTGAAAGATTGTGGACTGAGTCGTGAATTAGATTTACTGTCCTCAAGAGTTTTATCTGAGTGTTATCTCAAACTCTCCCCCAAAATTAAATAACCTCTTCCAGTGATAAACCGGGTCACAAAACTAGCGAGATCGATTTCTCAATATGCCAAAAAAGTAGAGGAGAGGAAATGTTCCTCATATGTGTGTCTCCGCCTGATGCTAAATTAGCTTGGTATTTATAGGCAATGATTTTGTGAAAAAAAAAATAGTGAGAGATAAATGTTGGGCGACAAACATTTAATTAGAGGGCAACATTACCCTAAACACCAGTGATACAATCTAGTTGGACGGTGACTTTTATTATGAATAATGAGCACATGTAAAATATGCTTGAACTTTTGAAATACCTAGTCAACAAAAGAATTGCTTCCACCCATTGCAAGTGCGCCGTTATGGCCACGCCACGTTCATCGCGGCTGCAGGGTCCACAACCTTATTATTGAAACAAGCCTCCGTGACTCTTATAATTTAAAATTAAATAAATAAATATAGATTATATATATATTAATATTTTTTATTCCCTACACAACGTATGATCGCTATTAAATTTTCATACTGTAAAGATGATCCATGGCGAGAAAAGAAACCTCATGTTTAGATTTAAGTACAATATAGTAAATGAAATCAAAAGCATGCAGTAGCAATAACCTTCTCCCCTGTCCCCTCAAGCTCTTTGATTTCTCGAAGGAATTGTTTTTTCCTCAGTCAATGGGATGTATTCATGCTGTATGCTGTATTGCAAATGGTAAATAATAAATTGTTAAGCTGCATGAAATTATTTTAAAAAATAACATAAGAGTTCTTTTTTATTAGAAAGCTTAATTTATTTCCCCAAAATAACATAAAAGTTCTAAAATTAAAATTCTCATTATAACCTCATATATCACATGCATTACTTCACCTTTAGCTGCAGTCAATGATTGCGTTGGACCAGAATTGTCAAATCATTCTGTTGCTGAGTCGGTAGTGGGGCCAGAAGCTAGTGGGGCATCTAATTTGAACCTGCTGCAATTAACGATAATGGAGAGAATTTTTCCCCACTTAATGAGAACATTGGTGTTTTGGGCCGCACTATGATCCAACACTCCATCCCTTTGGGCCCAGTAGGAGCAGGAGACCTTGACCAAAACCTGACCCAAATTCTTGCACCAGAACTTCATTCCCTTCCGTATCAAGGAAAGGTGAATCCTACAGATATGGGGAATCCATATCCCCAAGTCGAGAACAGAGATGTTAGCATAGAGGCCATTAATGGAAACCAAAATGTTGTCTCCATGCCCGCTAACGAGACCCAGGGCGGAGGACGCCAGCAGTTTTGTGAGGGATCGATTGATCTGAATTCAAGAACCAAGGAAGTTGTGGCTAATGTTGAGCTGAGAAATCAATTTGATGCGCTGACAAGGAGGGTGAGGCCGCGATCTTCAGTGGAGCCACTGCAAACAACTTCAGTTTCTCAGAGTGCTAGTTCTATGCAGAGGAGGGTTTTGAGGATGCAAAGATCACATGAGCTTCGTGGTTCTAGTTTTGGGCCTGAGTTCAACGATTTCAGAAAGACTTTATGGCTGGAGGGTCGCACAGATCAGGCTGAATTGATTTGGGAACTGGGGAAAAAATGTGGAGCCTCATTCCCAGGAAGAGATGATGAAGTCATTAGCAAGTTGAGGGAACTTCAGAGTAGAGATGAAGCAAATGTTGAGGCTGCGGCACGGCGTGATTATGGTGGGGATGTTACCCATAATCAATGAAGATCCTTTCATTCAATATTAGAGGGCTGGGGGATTGAGTAAAAACGCAGGTAATTAGGGAAATTATTTGTAGTCATCAGGTGGAAATGGTGTGTATCCAAAAAACTAAATCCCATTTGGTGGATAGACATGTTTGTGCTCAATTATGGGGAGATTCGGAGTTCGAACGGTGTGCTGTTCCAGCAGTTAATGCCGCCGGCGGATTGTTATGTATCTGGACATTAAATACATTTGTCTTAGATGATTTGTGCAGGGTTCAGGCTTCCTAGGCCTTGTTGGGTCTTGGGGGAATACCAATCAGAAGTGTGTGGTGGTGAATATATACTCTGCCTGCAGTTTGGACCAGAAATTGATAATGTGGGAACCATTGAAGAACTGGAAGGGAAGCTGTCCGATTTTAGCTTGGTGTTTGGCTGGGGACTTTAATTCAGTTAGGAGCGAGGAAGAGCGAAGAGGTGTTGCTGGAATCTCCAGTTCGCAAAGGCGAGATATGTATGAATTTAATTCCTTTATTTCTGACATGGAGTTGACTAATATCCCACTTGCAGGTAAACACTTCACCTGCCATAGGCCCAATAATTTATCCTCTAGCAAGATTGACAGGTTTCTGGTCTCCAGTCATTGGTGTGAGTTCTGGCCTAACTGCTCTCATCTTGTTCTGGACCGTGACATTTCCGACCATTGTCCGTTACTATTGTGACATTCGACTGAGGATTGGGGTCCGAAACCATTCCGAGTGTTGAATTGTTGGTTGTCTAACTCTTCACTGCCTGCAGTAGTTGAAAAATCGTGGTCTGATTTGCGTATCAGAGGTTGGGGAGCTTTCGTCCTGAAAGAAAAATTGAAGGGGCTCCGGATGAATATGAAACAGTGGAACAAAGATGTTTTTGGGCACTTAAAGAGTAGGAGAGAATTGCTGGTCCATCAAATTAACGCCCTTGACGCCATGGCAGATAATGGGATTGTAACACCCCGATTTCGGTGGCGTCACTTTAGTAACCAAAAGTAAACTTAATGCGGAAAAACGTGAAATATTTTTTTTTCGATAATAACTAAGACAAGACTGAATTAAATAAAACCCAAAAGCGAAAAGTAATAGAGCTAATATACAATATATAAACAGCCCCCGCTGTAAGTAACAACCTCGTCACGAGTAACCTCCAGTGACGGAAAGAAAAGTGTAGCGCCCGAAGGCAAAATGTACAAACCAAATCTAAAGGTAAGTGTCCGCAACACTATCCCTCAAAACTGAGAATAAGCTGGCCCATCGGCCTGAAACAAGACCTCCTAAGTCCAACCAACTCTCTGTGATTCCCGTAAAGAAACCACACAAAAAGCTATAGGTGGGAAACTACCCTGTCCCGAATGAAACAAATAATGTTCAGAGCTAAGACTCTACTCCTACACTAATCCCATCTCGAGGAGCTCACACTAACACTCAATCCTACATGCTGGCATGATCGTCGTCCGAATTCGAAATCCAGAACGACCTAGTCTATGTACACCATCCGTCCTCCGCTCGCTATCGCGATGCGCTCCTGTTCCAGCATCCCAACTCTAGTTTCCCCCGAAGGGTGAACCGTCGTGAACCAGTCCGCCAAAGACATCTGACAAATGGCGTTTGTCCGCCAAAGCACACACAGAAGACGCGAGGGTCAACTCCAAAGAATTACATAAATAATAGCACCAATAGATATAGATAAGAGAATAGCCACTTAGGCTTATAGCTAGGGATAACATCCTAGGGTTGCATTTTCCATAATGAACTTAACAGCAATAATAACAATTAACATGTTCCAAATAGGATTAACAAATAACAATCACACTCGACAACTAAATCAGTATGCATGAATGCAGGATGATTAGTCAAACAACGTCTCCGACTCTCACTCGACACGTCGCCACGTGTTCTAGATAAATTAAAGTCTCTAAAAGCTTACCCTAAGGTAAAGTCGATTCTGCGACAAAAGACACTTCTTCACATCAACATAGTAACTCATGATGATCTCCGGATCATCCGACTCATCTCAATCCGATGGTCACAACTGCTCAACAAGCAAAGAGTATCACATACTCGGAAACTACCGGTTTCCCGGACTTATCCCCAGGATAGCCCAACAATTAGGCATGTCAAGTCGATCCAACCCCTTGGGTTGAACATACGGACTCGCACACGCAACTCCCACAATTAGGCATGTCGAGTCGATCCAACCCATCGGGATGAACATACGGACTCGCACACGCAACAAATGACAACGCCAAGTCGATTCACTCAAAGGAGTCGAACATACGGACGTTGCGCGTGTCCAATGACTATCGCCGAATCGATCCAATCCATCGGATTGAACATACGGATCCGTGCGTGTCGAAAAGTTGTCGCTGAATCGATCCAATCCCTCGGATTGAACATACAGATTCACGCGAGGTAAAATGGCAATCGCTGAATCGATCCAATCCCTCTGATTGAACATACGGACTCACGCGTGCCTGAGTGACTACCGCCGAATCGATCCAATCCATCGGATTGAATATACGGATTCGCGCGTGTCGAAAAGTTGTCGCTGAATCGATCCAATCCCTCGGATTGAACATACGGATTCACGCGAGGTAAAATGGCAATCGCTGAATCGATCCAATCCCTCTGATTGAACATACGGACTCACGCGTGCCTGAGTGACTACCGCCGAATCTATCCAATCCATCGGATTGAATATACGGATTCGCGCGTGTCAACAATTATTGCCGAATCGGCCCAACCCGTCGGGTTTGGACATACGGATTCGCGCCGCAAAGTCGAAGATACACCCAACAACATAGCTGCTCCAACAGCACAACCACAATAGCTGCTCCAACAGCACAACAACAAACGCTGCTCCAACAGCACCACAACATCTACATACTCGAAGCCCCTCAACTTTCTCAATGCTGGGATCCGACGACACTTCTCGTTTTCCAAAACTATGATTTGCATCCAAAGCTTCCTTCCGAGATTATTACCATTACTTAAAGATTTAGAGGTTGTTTAATGTCTTATGAGTTTTCTTTACAAAATAATTATCCTTTTAGTCTTATCGCGAATCCTATAAGTTCTCGGGATCTCCTAATCCCCAAATGACTCCAGAGAATGTCTCGATCCATACAACACCACAACAAGGCCCGAATCTCATTCGTCCTTTCAAGCTTTCTCAAAACTCTCAAAATAAAATCGGCATGACCTGCCCGCTTTTCTCACCGTTCAGAAACTCAGATTATAGTGCAAAAGCAGAATTAACTCATCATAATCAATCAACATGTCATATGTCAATATCTTAAGCAATAACCACATAGCACCTAGCATATAAGGCATGCACCACACATCCTAAATTACCCAATTAGCACTTAGCATGTCATTCACTCATCAAAAACATTCAGTAGATGCATCATCTACATTGTCAGCCGAAGCCTCAGAAAACATTTTCCAATCACACACAATTCCAGTGCATAAACAGTAAACAATGTCGAAACATCGACCCTAAGCATTAACTAGAGATTCAGTGAGAAGCCCTCACCTGTAGATTCTCCAGGACGATCTCCTAACACTTGTTCACAATCAAAGGCTTGCTCCTCTGGGAATTCCTCAAAATCACCTTTAGAGCAAAACCACAGAAATACTATCAGAATCTATCGAAAACTAAGTTATCGATACTTACTAAGGTTACTCGAAGTAATCTATACTCTAAGGTACGATAATCTAGCGCGAAAGACAAGTTTTCGGAAAAGGAAATTTTCCTCCTCCTCCCCTATAGGGCTCGGCCACTTTTGGTAATTGTGGGGCTCGATTTTTCTTCGATCAAACTTGGTTCCTATGCTTTCATAAGCCGTAACTAAGGGTATTCTGAACTCGGAAAAATTATCGGATCAAAAACTGTCGCAGGGGTATTTTGGTCATGATTTTTAACTTAGAAATTTCAAAACTGAAATCCCAAAAACCAAATTTTGCAGGGACGTCACCAACGACGTTTATGACAACTAATCCTACTAGCACTAAGCTAAGGCGATAGTTTTCAGCCTAAAGGTTGAAGCTTTACTTCAAAAACTCCAAAAATGGGTATTTTAGGCTAAAATTGATTCCGGCGGAATTCCGGCGACATAACGGAAAATCTAACCCGGCAGAAGTGATCTTGGGCACACAAGGAAGATGTTTAGAATCAAAAATGAAATATTCAGGATAGTTTTGCAAAAACCTCAAAACTATGAGCACAGAAAGACATAGAGAAAAGCTATGGAAAAGACGATCAGAAGTAAGAAATAGCATCAGTACCTCGAGGTCTACGCGTAGCAACTATCAGTGCGACGATCGGTCAAGAAACGACGGAACGGTGCCGAAATCTCCACTTCCTACTTGTTCACGACCCCTCTTCTTCAATTGTGAAAAAGATGATATCTGATTCTTCTTGATTTAATTAAATAGACAAGGCTCTTGCACTAGTGGTAGGAGAAAGTAATATGGAATAGAAATTTGATGGAGAAATTTGTAGGTGCTGCCACAGAGACACGTTAAAGAGAGTGAGAATGGAATTTGATTTTGTGACAAGAGTTTGAAAGAAAAGTTTGATTGTTTTCTTCAGTACTTAAAGCAAGAAGAAATAGTGGAGATAATTTAGTATATTCATTTTGTGTGTGTATAGTCGGTGATGAGGGAAAGAAACAGAGAGTGAACGTGAGGATTAGAATTGTGAGGGAGGGTGTGCGTGAGTTATATATATATATATATATATACATTATAATACAATATTTAACGGTACAAATTGGTTTAAATACCGTAGAATTTAGCTCATAAAGTTAAGAGAAAAATATAAGAATGATATATCATTATCTTAAAAATTATGAGGAACTTTATGAAATAATAAAATATAAATTTGGATCACTTTGAGCAAATTAAAATGATCCATGGACAAAGAAATGAGTAAAAATTGAGCTAAAGAATAATTTTGAGACATTTAGAATAAATATAACGTTGTCATATTGTGCATCTAAGCTAAGTGTCGATCCAAGAAAGGATGATACTTGCATCGGGTTCATTTAAGTGAGAAAATGGCTTGAACGCAGTCTGCTTCAAAATATACCGCAAAACTACTTTTTGCAATTGATGTCGGATGAGAAAACTTCCTTCTGAAGAAAGATTAGAAACATCGAGAGAAATGGGTGTACGCGAGTAGAATCTTCATTTGAAGCTCTGAATAGAAAAAGTCTTCATTGTCGGGTGATTCTAGGGTTTTGAAATACCAGGGTTTCGTTTTCGGCAAACTTCCGATGATTGGAATCGGACGTTCGTAGATCCTAGAGTTTCGCCTCGAAACGATTGTGATATATGGAAAAAGAGAAGTTCTAACATTTCTCTGAAGATTTTTGGAATTAACTTCCATCATGCCTATAAGTGAAAACTAGCTATTTACTAGGGTTTCTGACCTAGGTTTAAGCGTATAACGATCGTGCTATAACTTTTATCGACTTCGGTACGATCCTCAGACTTTTCCTGAACTTTCTCCTTCATATATTTATTTCATTTGGTAAACTCTAGTTCAGGTTTCCCTTCACAACACATCAACCCTAATCGTGAATAAGATTTTATTCACTTAGCATAAGCTTAAAAACTTGGGTCTTACATTACTACCCTCCAAAAAGAAAGTTTCGTCCTCGAAACTTAAGGATCAGTAAAAAGTTCTGGATCGTGTTCCTTGATCTTTTCCTCTAACTCCCATATGGCACCGTCTGTGTCTTTGTTTCCAAATGACTTTCTCTAAAGCACTCTGCTTTCCCTTCGATTGTTTCACTCTTCTAGTCCCAATGTTGACCGCCGGCGTCTCAACAGACATATCATCTTTCAATTCTATGTTGTCCGGTTCGACCACTTGCATCGGGTCTCCGTTGGAAATAATATTTGTTGGCATTCGTGCAATCGCACAGCCTTTACCACTTATTTCTTTGCTTTTGTTCGTCCAAAATGTTGTTTAGAAACTCGGTACATCTCTATGCTCCGGAGTGAATGCTCAACTTGAGTCTTAATACCTTGTGCATCACAAGACTCATCCCCTTTAACATTAACTTATCAACAACTTATAAGCTAACCTTCATCTTAATATCTAACAATTCATTATTATCGTCTTCGTCCTCAAAACCTTCCTCACTCAAACCAACTCAGACTTACTGAAATCCCTAACACTTCGCATAAATCGAGATTTATCCTCTAGAAGATCAAATCATAACTATACCTCAAGGGACTTAACTAGTCATTTCGTCATCCGATCCTCCAACCTTCTGAGGTTTAACTACTATCGTAACTGCTATCACCACTACATCCCTTACTCATACATGAATTTCAACTCCCCAAGTCAATCTTAATCATAGGATTCTTATTCAACTGAGCAAAATTCACTTGCTAACTCTAGCATGCATCACCGAAATCCATAACAAAGTTCCATTCACTATTAGACTCTGAGTAGCTTGTCCAAATATGACAACTTCAAGTATTCATCTTAATACTAACACTTTCCTTCTTGTAACTTGTTTACCATCTCGTCGATAAACTTCTTAATCTCCCAATCAAATTATGACAAACTTCAAGTCCTACACACTTATGACAAGAATTAATAGACTTAAAACCTAAACCTTTCCAAGTTTGGATCTCTGATGCTCTGTAACTCTTCAACATTTCCTGATAGAATATTCATCTCTTAAAACTACAACTCCTTCGCAAGGAAAACAAATACTTAATGAGAACTTTTTCCTCCCAAACTCAACTAATCTTCGATCAACTCAAGTTAATCTTACCAATCCTTCTATCAAAGTCCATAGCCAGCTGTGATTCCGAATATCACCCCCTCAATATTAAGTTGATCAGGCCTAATACATCGAAGGTGGAAATCTAGAAAAACCTACTGGATCAGTCAATGAGTTCCTATCATCCAATAGTCACAAATATCTTGATATTAAATCCTCAATAATGTCGCTACGGAACTACACACTCTCGACATCATACGTATACTATCCATACGAAATCTCTCTAAGATTCATTCTTTAGCTTCAAGCTTCTGGTTAAACGCATCGGTACAAGACTACTTTCTAGGCTTAACGTGTTATCTTAAACCTCGTGTACTTCTATAGCTAAAATACGAGCTACGGTCAAATAAGGTATTCATAGGCGTAATAACTATAAGGTCAAAGCTCAAACAGTATAAGTAAGATAGGTGTGCTTGCACACGCTACGCGATTAATGGAACATATTATACTGAAATGAGAAAGAATGGTTAGAAGGTTATCATCGTTCGGTTTAGTTAAACCAACAGTTAGTACTAATCATAAGATAGCTTTTCCATAACTATACAATAAGATTAAGCAATAACTTCAATCAATTCTAAGCGAAAAATCGCTTGGCAGACAATCAATTTTTACTCTTTGCAGAGTCACACAACCTAGCACAGAAGACCTATTCCCCAAAGACTCCCGAAAGACTCGACAAGCTCTGATACCACAATGTAATACCCCGATTTCGGTGGCGTCACTTTAGTAACCAAAAGTAAACTTAATGCGGAAAAACGTGAAATATTTTTTTTTCGATAATAACTAAGACAAGACTGAATTAAATAAAACCCAAAAGCGAAAAGTAATAGAGTTAATATACAATATATAAACAGCCCCCGCTGTAAGTAACAACCTCGTCACGAGTAACCTCCAGTGACGGAAAGAAAAGTGTAGCGCCCGAAGGCAAAATGTACAAACCAAATCTAAAGGTAAGTGTCCGCAACACTATCCCTCAAAACTGAGAATAAGCTGGCCCATCGGCCTGAAACAAGACCTCCTAAGTCCAACCAACTCTCTGTGATTCCCGTAAAGAAACCACACAAAAAGCTATAGGTGGGAAACTACCCTGTCCCGAATGAAACAAATAATGTTCAGAGCTAAGACTCTACTCCTACACTAATCCCATCTCGAGGAGCTCACACTAACACTCAATCCTACATGCTGGCATGATCGTCGTCCGAATTCGAAATCCAGAACGACCTAGTCTATGTACACCATCCGTCCTCCGCTCGCTATCGCGATGCGCTCCTGTTCCAGCATCCCAACTCTAGTTTCCCCCGAAGGGTGAACCGTCGTGAACCAGTCCGCCAAAGACATCTGACAAAGGGCGTTTGTCCGCCAAAGCACACACAGAAGACGCGAGGGTCAACTCCAAAGAATTACATAAATAATAGCACCAATAGATATAGATAAGAGAATAGCCACTTAGGCTTATAGCTAGGGATAACATCCTAGGGTTGCATTTTCCATAATGAACTTAACAGCAATAATAACAATTAACATGTTCCAAATAGGATTAACAAATAACAATCACACTCGACAACTAAATCAGTATGCATGAATGCAGGATGATTAGTCAAACAACGTCTCCGACTCTCACTCGACACATCGCCACGTGTTCTAGGTAAATTAAAGTCTCTAAAAGCTTACCCTAAGGTAAAGTCGATTCTGCGACAAAAGACACTTCTTCACATCAACATAGTAACTCATGATGATCTTCGGATCATCCGACTCATCTCAATCCGATGGTCACAACTGCTCAACAAGCAAAGAGTATCACATACTCGGAAACTACCGGTTTCCCGGACTTATCCCCAGGATAGCCCAACAATTAGGCATGTCAAGTCGATCCAACCCCTTGGGTTGAACATACGGACTCGCACACGCAACTCCCACAATTAGGCATGTCGAGTCGATCCAACCCATCGGGATGAACATACGGACTCGCACACGCAACAAATGACAACGCCAAGTCGATTCACTCAAAGGAGTCGAACATACGGACGTTGCGCGTGTCCAATGACTATCGCCGAATCGATCCAATCCATCGGATTGAACATACGGATCCGCGCGTGTCGAAAATTTGTCGCTGAATCGATCCAATCCCTCGGATTGAACATACAGATTCACGCGAGGTAAAATGGCAATCGCTGAATCGATCCAATCCCTCTGATTGAACATACGGACTCACGCGTGCCTGAGTGACTACCGCCGAATCGATCCAATCCATCGGATTGAATATACGGATTCGCGCGTGTCGAAAAGTTGTCGCTGAATCGATCCAATCCCTCGGATTGAACATACGGATTCACGCGAGGTAAAATGACAATCGCTGAATCGATCCAATCCCTCTGATTGAACATACGGACTCACGCGTGCCTGAGTGACTACCGCCGAATCGATCCAATCCATCGGATTGAATATACGGATTCGCGCGTGTCAACAATTATTGCCGAATCGGCCCAACCCGTCGGGTTTGGACATACGGATTCGCGCCGCAAAGTCGAAGATACACCCAACAACATAGCTGCTCCAACAGCACAACCACAATAGCTGCTCCAACAGCACAACAACAAACGCTGCTCCAACAACACCACAACATCTACATACTCGAAGCCCCTCAACTTTCTCAATGCTGGGATCCGACGACACTTCTCGTTTTCCAAAACTATGATTTGCATCCAAAGCTTCCTTCCGAGATTATTACCATTACTTAAAGATTTAGAGGTTGTTTAATGTCTTATGAGTTTTCTTTACAAAATAATTATCCTTTTAGTCTTATCGCGAATCCTATAAGTTCTCGGGATCTCCTAATCCCCAAATGACTCCAGAGAATGTCTCGATCCATACAACACCACAACAAGGCCCGAATCTCATTCGTCCTTTCAAGCTTTCTCAAAACTCTCAAAATAAAATCGGCATGACCTGCCCGCTTTTCTCACCGTTCAGAAACTCAGATTATAGTGCAAAAGCAGAATTAACTCATCATAATCAATCAACATGTCATATGTCAATATCTTAAGCAATAACCACATAGCACCTAGCATATAAGGCATGCACCACACATCCTAAATTACCCAATTAGCACTTAGCATGTCATTCACTCATCAAAAACATTCAGTAGATGCATCATCTACATTGTCAGCCGAAGCCTCAGAAAACATTTTCCAATCACACACAATTCCAGTGCATAAACAGTAAACAATGTCGAAACATCGACCCTAAGCATTAACTAGAGATTCAGTGAGAAGCCCTCACCTGTAGATTCTCCAGGACGATCTCCTAACACTTGTTCACAATCAAAGGCTTGCTCCTCTGGGAATTCCTCAAAATCACCTTTAGAGCAAAACCACAGAAATACTATCAGAATCTATCGAAAACTAAGTTATCGATACTTACTAAGGTTACTCGAAGTAATCTATACTCTAAGGTACGATAATCTAGCGCGAAAGACAAGTTTTCGGAAAAGGAAATTTTCCTCCTCCTCCCCTATAGGGCTCGGCCACTTTTGGTAATTGTGGGACTCGATTTTTCTTCGATCAAACTTGGTTCCTATGCTTTCATAAGCCGTAACTAAGGGTATTCTGAACTCGGAAAAATTATCGGATCAAAAACTGTCGCAGGGGTATTTTGGTCATGATTTTTAACTTAGAAATTTCAAAACTGAAATCCCAAAAACCAAATTTTGCAGGGACGTCACCAACGACGTTTATGACAACTAATCCTACTAGCACTAAGCTAAGGCGATAGTTTTCAGCCTAAAGGTTGAAGCTTTACTTCAAAAACTCCAAAAATGGGTATTTTAGGCTAAAATTGATTCCGGCGGAATTCCGGCGACATAACGGAAAATCTAACCCGGCAGAAGTGATCTTGGGCACACAAGGAAGATGTTTAGAATCAAAAATGAAATATTCAGGATAGTTTTGCAAAAACCTCAAAACTATGAGCACAGAAAGACATAGAGAAAAGCTATGGAAAAGACGATCAGAAGTAAGAAATAGCATCAGTACCTCGAGGTCTACGCGTAGCAACTATCAGTGCGACGATCGGTCAAGAAACGACGGAACGGTGCCGAAATCTCCAATTCCTACTTGTTCACGACCCCTCTTCTTCAATTGTGAAAAAGATGATATCTGATTCTTCTTGATTTAATTAAATAGACAAGGCTCTTGCACTAGTGGTAGGAGAAAGTAATATGGAATAGAAATTTGATGGAGAAATTTGTAGGTGCTGCCACAGAGACACGTTAAAGAGAGTGAGAATGGAATTTGATTTTGTGACAAGAGTTTGAAAGAAAAGTTTGATTGTTTTCTTCAGTACTTAAAGCAAGAAGAAATAGTGGAGATAATTTAGTATATTCATTTTGTGTGTGTATAGTCGGTGATGAGGGAAAGAAACAGAGAGTGAACGTGAGGATTAGAATTGTGAGGGAGGGTGTGCGTGAGTTATATATATATATATATATATATATATATATACATTATAATACAATATTTAACGGTACAAATTGGTTTAAATACCGTAGAATTTAGCTCATAAAGTTAAGAGAAAAATATAAGAATGATATATCATTATCCTAAAAATTATGAGGAACTTTATGAAATAATAAAATATAAATTTGGATCACTTTGAGCAAATTAAAATGATCCATGGACAAAGAAATGAGTAAAAATTGAGCTAAAGAATAATTTTGAGACATTTAGAATAAATATAACGTTGTCATATTGTGCATCTAAGCTAAGTGTCGATCCAAGAAAGGATGATACTTGCATCGGGTTCATTTAAGTGAGAAAATGGCTTGAACGCAGTCTGCTTCAAAATATACCGCAAAACTACTTTTTGCAATTGATGTCGGATGAGAAAACTTCCTTCTAAAGAAAGATTAGAAACATTGAGAGAAATGGGTGTACGCGAGTAGAATCTTCATTTGAAGCTCTGAATAGAAAAAGTCTTCATTGTCGGGTGATTCTAGGGTTTTGAAATACCAGGGTTTCGTTTTCGGCAAACTTCCGATGATTGGAATCGGACGTTCGTAGATCCTAGAGTTTCGCCTCGAAACGATTGTGATATATGGAAAAAGAGAAGTTCTAACATTTCTCTGAAGATTTTTGGAATTAACTTCCATCATGCCTATAAGTGAAAACTAGCTATTTACTAGGGTTTCTGACCAAGGTTTAAGCGTATAACGATCGTGCTATAACTTTTATCGACTTCGGTACGATCCTCAGACTTTTCCTGAACTTTCTCCTTCATATATTTATTTCATTTGGTAAACTCTAGTTCAGGTTTCCCTTCACAACACATCAACCCTAATCGTGAATAAGATTTTATTCACTTAGCATAAGCTTAAAAACTTGGGTCTTACAGGGATGTTGTCTGCGGTGGATCAGGATCGTTATCGGGAGCTTTCACTTGAATTCTGGCAGGTACTCCGTCTTAATGAGTCCTTGCTGTGTCAAAAAGCCCGCTCAAAATGGATTTCTGAGGGCGATCAGAAAACAAGTTTTTTTCACTCTACTATCTGGAAGAGACGTACCAATGCTATTGTGGGTTTGGTTGTTGATGGCACTTGGGAAGAGAATCCTTTGCGGGTCAAGGAGGCTGTTCAAAGCTTTTTTGAAGTAAAATTTAAATCAGTAGTTGGACCAAGACCTCGATTGGATGGGTTGAGTTCAAGACCCTCACTGAGTTAGACAACTCTTACCTGACTGCTCCTTTTTCTGATGATGAGATTCGGGCTGCTGTGTGGGATTGCGGTGGTGATAAGAGCTCGGGTCCGGACGAGTTCAATTTCAAGTTCATCCAAAAATTCTGGCCAATACTAAAGGGTGATTTTTCTAGGGTGGTGAAGGATTTTCATCGGAGGGGATCTTGGCCAAAGGGATGTAATGCATCCTTTATTGCACTCATCCCAAAGGTAAGTTCTCCCCAAAATTTAAATGAATTCAGACCTATTTCATTAGTTGGTTGTATTTACAAGGTAATCTCAAAGTTGCTTGCTTTAAGGCTGAAAACTGTTATGGGGAAATTGATTGATGAACGACAATTTGACTTCATTGGAGGGCGCTATATGCTTGACAGTGTTGCAATTGTGAATGAGGTTGTACATGAGGCCAAGACCAAGAAGCGTCCAACGCTAATTTTTAAGGTGGACTACGAAAAAGCGTATGACTCAGTGGAATGGGCTTTCTTATTATATATGTTGACTCGCATGGGGTTTAATGAAAAGTGGATTTCCTGGATTAAATGCTATTTGGAATCTGCATCAGTTTCAGTTTTGGTTAATGGTAGCCCCACTGGGGAATTCAGAATGGAACGTGGTCTCAGGCAAGGAGAACCTTTGGCCCCCTTCTTGTTTCTCATTGTGGCTGAAGGATTAAATGGGCTATTCATGAATGCTGTTAATTTGGGTGAATTCAATGGCTACAAGGTGGGGATAAGTGAATCTTGTGTGGTTTCCCTACTTCAATTTGCTGATGACACTATCTTTACGGGCGAAGCGACATTCCAGAATGTGGTGATAATGAAGGGAATTCTCCGGTGCTTTGAATTGGTATCCGGTCTCAAAATGAATTTTCACAAGACTAAACTTGCCACTTTAGCTCTTGACACGGATTCTGCTCAATGTTTTTCTTCTTTTCTTCACTGTAAATTAATGAGCATTCCATTTGTGTATCTTGGGATGCCTATTAGGGCTAGAGCGGATCGTCTTCAAACATGGGAACCGGTTATTGCTAAATTTAGAAGTAGATTATCGGCTTGGAGGCGCAAATCTATATCTTTTGGTGGTCGCATTTGCACCATTCAGAGTGTACTCTCTGCTCTTCCACTATTTTACCTGTCATTTTTTAAAGTGCCTACTTGTGTGGTCAAAATCTGCAACAGGTTGATGAGAGAATTTCTATGGGGTGGAAGTGTAGAAGAACGGAAAATCGCTTGGGTAGTTGGGCTGTTATTTGCAAACCCAAAGATATGGGGGGATTGGGAACAAGGATTTAGCGCTGTTTAATAAAGCACTTCTCGGAAAATGGATGTGGAAATGGCGATCAGATCCTAGTTGTTTATGGGGCCAGGTATTTCAAGCAAAATACTCTGGGAGTTCTTTCCCCCAAGAATCAGCATGGTGGCGGGATGTACAGGGGGCTTGCCTTGCTGATGATGTGAGCTGGTTTGATACAGTTTCAAAGAAATCAGTACGTATGGGTAATAGTACAAATTTTTGGCATGAGGACTGGTCAGGATGTGGTAGCTTTCGTTCCAAATTTTTCTGTTTGTATCACTTGTCAAAGTTAAAATGGGCTACTATCAATTATTGTGGGAAATGGGTGAATGGTACTTGGCAGTGGGAGTTTTTGTGGAAAAGACCATTGTTGGGTCGTGAACATATTTGGGCAGCAAGTTTATTAGCTGACCTCTCAGGGACTCGCCTGATAGAAAGGTCTCCTGACCATTGGACTTAGCTGGCCAGTGATGATGGCATTTTTTCAGTTAATTCTGCCTATCTTTTTTTGCAGGGAACGTTACATTTGGAAGCGGATCAGGCGTTTTCAGATGTGTTCCGTCTTTGGCTCCTTCGAAGGCTAAGGCCTTCGCTTGGCGGGTTTTATTGAATCGCATTGCTAGTCGGGAGAACTTATTCAAGAGGAAGGTCCTGGTTGATCATGAGCAAGAAGCGTGTAGCTTCTGCAATGTTCAGTTGGAATATAGTTGGCACTTGTTATTTCATGTCATGTTTCGATGTCTCTTTGGAAACTTGGTGCTAGCTGGCTTGGGGTGGATTTAGGCTCCACAACCAATCCTAAGGAACATCTCATTCAATTTAAACTTGGCTGGAATAATATTCAGAAGCGCGTTTCATTGACTGTGTGGTTAGCAATAATCTGGACACTTTGGTTAGGAAGGAATTCACTTGTGTTTAGAGGAAGTCAATTTAATCATGAAGAGGCTCTGGACCAAGTTAAACAACATTCATGGACTTGGATGAAAGCAAATGTCAAGGACTTTTGCTACTCTTTTTATGAATGGCACTCTACCCTCTTTTTTGTATTCAAGGACTATGATGTGAGCTGGTTGCAGGTCTGTCTTTGTGGGAATGTCGTATTTATCTTGTGGTGTGGCAGCCTATACTATCTCATTTTACATACTTGAGTTTCGTTGGAAAAGATCCATCTTGACAGCGTGATTTTTGCCTTTGTCTGGTGTGTGCCTTGGCTTTTGGAGAGTGTGAAGATGTTGTCATATGGTGGTGACTTTGGCTTCAGTTTTGTTGGGTTTTTGTATTTCTCTTGGGAGTGCCGTTTAGTGTTTATAATTTGTGTACTCTTTTTCCTTCCTAGGTTTTTTCTAAGGGGGTTTTCCTAGAAAGGTTTTAATGAGACATTCTTATAAAGACTTGCTCCCAGCGAGAGGGGGGGTTTTAGTTTAGAGATCTTTACTCGTTTTATCTTGCTTTTCTTCCTTATTTCTACTGTATTTTGTATTGGGTGGAAGTACCCCTTGTACTTCATTCAATAAAAGTTGGCTTATCCAAAAAAAAAAAAAAAAAAGCAGCACCTAAAAGTATCATCATCACACATCTCAATAATAACCACATAACTCTTTTTTCGGTACTTTGGAAAGAGAACCAAACAAAACAAGATTGGTTATAAAGATTTACCACCAAATTAAAAATAAGATACAGGAAACAAATTGTTTATAAAGAAAGATTCTGAGAAATTTTTAATTTGCAAGAATTTTTAATATAAGTTTAATATTAAGGCAGTCGAAAGGACTCGCCAGCCGCTAAGGCAAACTAGCTGTTGGAAAATACTAGCCGAGGGTCCAGGATCAGTCGTCGACTCGCTAAGATAGAAAGACTAGATGAAGAAATTATGTACATGAACAAGATTTGAGGAAAGGTAAGGGGCTCAAATATAGATCACTGAAGAGATTTTTATAGGCTTATAGTAGATCCTCATGCACAAAAGCATCAATAGGTTCAATCCCTTCAACTTAGGGAAAGAAGTTATTCCCAATGAACCCGCATATACTAAGAAGATTGGCTCAAACCAGACTTGCAAACTGACTGTGAGAAGCAAGACACCAACAGATCTTGGAAACGTGGATTTGGGGTCGCCCAATGCTTGTGCCTAATTATAAGTGCTCGCCCTTATTTCGGGGAGGCTTTAGTGGGTAAGAAGCTTACCCCACATTACCCCACACATCGTCAACGGGTCCGACGTTTGCATCAGCTTTTCCGAGGCGGTTTTTAGACGTCACGGGTCATTATAGAACCGCCACCTTCAGAGGACTTTCCCCACTTAGCAAACATCGTAATTCAGCTTTCAACTTTGCAAATTTAACCATCCGAATAAACTTTGTACAATTCAACATATAACCTTTGTAGAAGAATTTAGATTTTCACTGGCGCCTCGTAAAAAAACTCCCTATGTAAGGAGAAAAATAGTACGCTTTTATTTACATTGTTACCTTGAGCCTTCAACTGTAATAATAGCGAAGTCTAGCTGAGTTCCACAATCTCGGGACTCGCCGTCCATCCAACTCTTCCGAGTGATAGGCTCCCTGACCCAAAACTTTCAAAACACGGTAGGGGCCTTCCCAATTTGGACTCAACTTATTTCCAAGCACCCTAGTTCGCCTTTTAAGCACCAGGTCGCCTTCTTACATCTTCCTAGGACGAACCTTTGTGTCATATCTTTTAGCAGCACGCTGCTTCATCGCCACTTCCTGTACTCGCGCCTCTTCCCTTGTCTCCGCCAGTAAATCTAATTCCGCCGCCATACTAGACTCGCTTCCATCTTCCAGCATCGGGCTAGTTCGCCACGAAGAGTTATCAAATTTCCACCGGGAGCATTGCATCCGCCCAATAAGTCATGTGAAATGGTGATTCCCTTTTACTAGAATGCGGCGTCGTGTTATAAGACCACAACACCACAAGCAACTCATCCAGCTATCCGCCCCCCACCTCCTTCAATCGGCGCTTCAACCCTCTCAATATCACCTTATTGGCGGACTCTACTTGCTCATTGGTCTTTAGATGCTCAACTGACGAAAATCGCATCTGAATGCCCATTTCTTCACAAACTCTATGGTTCGATTACTAGTAAATTGAGTTTCATTATCTGACACTATCGCCCTAGGGACTCCAAACCTACAGACAATCATTCGCCAATAGAAGTTAACAATCTTTGATGATGTGATTGTGGCAAGAGGCTCAGCTTCGATCTAATTCGTAAAATAGTCTACCACCACAAGTATAAACTTCATTTGCGACCTTGCAGTTTGAAAATTCCCAACCAAATCAACTCCCCACATGGCGAATGGCCATGGGGCGATGATAGTTACCAACTGCTCAGGCGAGGCTTTCGGAAAATCAGCAAAAACTTGGCATTTATCGCATTTCTTCATATACTCTAGGCAATCCTTCCTCGTGGTTGGCCAATAAAACCCAACCCTTAACACTTTGCACACCAAAGACCTTCCCCCAATATGGCTGGCACAAACTCCTTCGTGAACTTCCGCCATTACCGCTTCGTACTTATCCGGCGTCAAACATCTCAACAAAGGTGAGGTAAACCATCAGTGAAACAATGCCCCATCCAAAAGTGTATAATGACTCGCTTCTCGCCGCAGCGCCTTTGAATGCTGCTCCACCTCTTCTGGCAAACCAGCCATGTATCCAAAATCGGGCCCATCCATGTGGCCCCTTGTCTACACAACCTATCAATTCACCTTCAATGCTTGGGTGCATCAAAGTTTCCTGAATAGCACTTCGATTATTTCCCGGCTTCCTGGTGCTCGCCAACTTTGCAAACACATCAACCCTTTGATTCTGTGTCCTAGGCACAAACTCCACAGTCACCTCTTGAAGGCAACTGATCAAATAACGCACGCGTTCTAAATACTTAACTAGATGGGGCTCCTTTACTTGGTAAACACCTTGCACTTGGTTCGCCACCAACTATGAATATATCTTGATGAGCTAACTTTCAATTTTTACCTCGATTGCCAACCTCAAACCGACGATCAACGCTTCATACTCAGCTTAGTTATTACTAGTCAGAAACTCGAACCTTAAAGATTTCTCCAACGTCAAATCCCCAAGACCCTCTAACTTCACGCCAGTGCCACTCCCCTTCCCGTTAGAGGATCCGTCTACAAATAGAGTCCACTGTATACTAAACCTCTCGCCAGGTTCTGGCGTCAGTACCACCACAAAATCGGCTAAAGATTGAGCACCCATCTTCCCACGCTTATCATACTGTAAAACATATACCAACAATTCCACAGACAATGCCACCAATTGTCCCAACAAGTCAGGCTTCTGCAATACTTGCCTCATGGGGAAAATCCGTCCACACATTCACTTGGTAACCATGAAAAATATGGGCACAACCGCTTGGCGGTTACCAACACTGCTAGCGTCGCTTTCTCAATCTTCTGATATCTTACTTCAACCCCCTAAAGGGTGTGACTCACAAAGTATACAATCCCTTGCTCGCCATCTAACTCTTGTAAGAGAACAGAGCTAATCTCTCTATCACTAATTGCAAATTACATATGCAAAGGGAAACCAAAGCGCCGAACGAAATTACGAATAAAGTTCAAATAAATTTCACGATTCCTTGAAACTAAAACAGAGCGAGCGACGAACATAGTTCAAAGCCAAACATGGAAAAAGAGAAGTTACAAGATTAAAATGAGTCAAGGTTGTTGGCTCTTGTCTTCTTCTTCTTCTTCTTCTTCTTCTCTTCCTCATCCTCCTCCTTCTTCCCCATTTGCCTCGAAGTTCACCCCGACACGGGGGGATCATCGGGGCCAACCAAGTTAGTGGCGGTGATTTCTTTGAAAATCCCCATGGAGCTCAAGTCGAGATTGGGGGCAAGATAATGGACTTGGTTTTGGGCCCAGGTAGAAGCCTTCCTCGCGCTGCTGGGCGGCCGCCATAGCCAGTTCCTTCCTCATAGCAGTAACATCTTCGACCCGTTTTTCCAAGTCAGCGATGGTTTTTGCCTTCGCCTCGATCTCAGCCTGTTGGGAGGATAGTGTTGCTGCTTGGGTGGCGAGCTCCTTTTGTTGGGCCGCCACTTTCTCTGCAAGCTCAACGATTTTACTCGTTGCGGTTGGCCAGGTCGATTTTGATTTGGCCCACCTCTCTTCCCATTAATTTCAACTTTTCCTCGCAAGGGACTTTTTTCTCTGGCTTCGGAGTTGGCCAGTCTCGACCTCGAGTTTTTCAGCTTGGGCGATGGCACTTTGCTCCTTGGAGATGGCGGTTCTATACCATTGGAAGGAGTGAAAGAAGATGCTCCCAGCATGAAGAAGGGGTCCCAGCGCTTCTTTGGCCATGTAGGAGTCTTGTATCAATGGTTTCGCATCGGCCTCATCAAGCTGAAGGCTTGAAAACAGGAACTTGAAAGGATCTTGTGTCTCACGCCAATGAAAATGCGTGACGTTGGCATCTTCATTTACGCCTTCAGCTTGCGGGGGGATAGGTGCATTTGATAATTGTTTGGGCCCTGTTCTTGTTGGGAGTTGGGGGTTTGGTTGGTTGTTGGGGTTGGTTTTTTTTTTTTTGCCTGTGGGCGGTGTGTTGATTTGAGGGGTGCTCTCGTTGGTGGGAGTTGCTCTCTTTGGAATCCTGGATAGTCGATCAGAAGCCCCTGGTTTAGCTGGAGAGGGGGACTTTCTCGCCTTCTTGGGGGTGGGCTCGGCGTCGGCGTGAGTCTTACGGAGGCGACGCTTTGGAATCTTTTTCCTCGAATCATTGTTGAAGTTCGGGGGAAACTAGGCGGCTCTCCTTGCGGTGAACGCAGCTTGAAGTTCGACGGGAGTGAAATTCACGTCGGTTAAAAAGGAAAGAATGATAAACATTAGGAAAAAAAATAATAAGTAAAGCGGAGTAAGCATGAGGGGTTTGGCGAGTGATTTTACGCCTAAGAATTTTGGCATGGACGCGTGCTTGGCGAGTGAATTTTTGGGTTGCTTTTGAAGGGTTTGAAGCGCCGGCGGCCAGGGCGGGCCTTCATGGAAACCCATCCATGGGACTGAAGGGATTTGCGATCCACATCATAAAAATAGAAGAAGTGAGTTTGCAAGGGGGGAAGTTGACGAAATTGCGCAGGATTTCGAAACAGCGCATGAACGCCAATGCATTGGGGTGAAGTTGGATTGGGGCGGCATTGATGTAGTGCATGATGTCAAAGTAAAAGAGGGAAAGGGGGACTTGATGCCAAGTTCGGTAAAAATGAAGTCATAGACAAAGAAGAAGTGGGTAGCAAGGTTGCCACGTTCGCGGTGGTCCCAAGGGTGCTCGTTGTCGGAACAACCGTTGGTGCGCAACTGCTAGTTATATACAAGTTCATGACACAATCCGTCGACTTTGTCAAAAAGAACTTTTACGTCGTCGGACTCAACGGAATAAACAGAGGGCTGGTCAACGACTGTTTGAGTAGGTGGGATCTTGAATGGATGTAGGAAGTGTTTCGTGGGTCCGGAATCGACTCCGGCGTTCGCGACGCTATGCCGGAAGTTTTGCGTTGGGAGAGGGAGTTTAGTGATGGAGTGTAGGATGATGAGTGGATGGGTTTGCATTTCGGAGTCATGGGGAAAGGACTAGAGTGAAAACATAAGGGAAAAGAAAATGCAGAAGTCTTTGGAAAGAGGACTCACTAGGGAAAGACGGTGGCCGGAGAGAGGAGGAAGGTTTCAGGAGTGGAGGCGTCGGTACGGTGGCAAGTCAGAAGTAGGACGCATGGGAAGATTGTGAGAGAAAGGCAAGGGAATCGAAAGTGGAAAATGAAGGAGGAAGGGGGTATTTAAAGGTTTAAATGGACTGTTGGTATAGGTTACGTGTGTGGAAGCGCGCGTGGGAGTGAAATAGGTGGGTCTCATGATGACATTTCGTAATGATTGCCTGGGAAAAAGAGTGACGCATTGAAAGCCTGATTGGATGAGATTTGACGTTTGAGTTCAAGAAGTGACGTTTTAGGAAAGGTGTCAGATTTTTTGAGATACGCTGACTTTTCAAGTTATCAAGCGTGGGTTTGAACGACGGTTAGGGACAGAGGTTTTGCACAGCTAATGGCGGGGATGTAGAATGACTTGTGGACTCGGCGACCGCCCAGCAGGCTTCGTATAATATTTTCACACGCCGTGTTGGCATTTTAAAATTGTTAATGACTTAATTACGCCATGTTGGCGACTTATGCGTTGTAGGTAGATTTTGTAGAACTTGCCGAGTGGCGAAGTTAGGTGACCTTCGAGGCGGGGAAGCTATTGCAACTAGAAACTTGGAAATAGTTCTTATATGTATTGGTCGCAATCGCAAGTCAAGGAACGTCGTACCAAGTGGAAAGTAGCAACGAGCGACCCGCTGGAGTGGGTCACAAGGGAGTGGAAATTGGCGACCACATTTCTAAGACACACTTCGCTCTCATGCTTCAAGCTTTTGGTGTCTTGTGGACTCGTGGACTGGGCGAGCCCCCTTTTTGGCTGGGTAGCCTCGTCGAGGGGCGAGGCGCGCGTACTAGGGTGTTGGGCCTCGTTGGGTGAGGCACAATAGGCCCATTAGGGGAACACTTAGGAAAGCGCACGGAGCCTCTATAAATAGGGACCGGGGGCTCATTGTAAAGGAATTTTGGGCTCATGTTCATCAATACACAGATTATTCAGTTAGCTTTTTGTGTGCAATCTCTCTACTACTTTAGGGGTTACCCCTTTCTTGAGTGTTCAGAACAAGAACAAATCTAAAAAAAGATTCACATTTATCTTTTGTCTTAATGTCCTGCCTTTACTTTTTAGCATTTTAATTTATTTATAGTATTTCAGCCGTTTACTTCAGCCATTTATTTTTATCGCTTTAAGCCTTTTTGTCATTTTAGTCGTTCACTTAGTTTATAGCTTTACCTTAGTCACAAGTCACAACTTCTCAATAACGATCACTAAGATCTTTTTGGACTGTCTTAGGAACCTGCGTTAAGGATTAGAGTCTCTTCCTCGAGTAATCACTTGATTAGGGTAATCATTATGTTAACTTCTCAGTCGACTAACATGGTTACCTAGTTTAACTCTATTTGTAAACCAACATAACCTCATATATCGCATTTATTAATTCACTTTCATCTCTTTATTTCTCATTCTAAGTGTCTACACCTGCTCAGTATTGACCACCAACCAATTTTCCTTACGATAAAGTAATTGTGGTTGTCAAGATTGTTTCCAAGTTCATGTTAGTTTGTAAGAGCATCTCCAATGCAAGGTTCTTAGTTCTTATTTTTGAGTTAAGAACTAAGAACTGAGTTCTTAACCATTGGAGATGCTGACATAAAGTGCTTAGTTCTTATAAATAAGAACTCAGTTCTTATATAAGAAGTTTACTTTATGAGTTCTTAACATAAAAAAATATTTTTTCTCTTTCATCCAAATTACTTTTTTACTTTATGAGTTTTGTTTTATTACTTTATGAAAATAAAAAGTATAAATAATGTGGTTGGTGGGACCAAATGAATAGTGGTAAGAACTAAGAAGTCATGGTTTGAGCAAAATTGCTTGAGAGTTGCTTAAGCACATGCGGCAATACGGGTCCACATGAATAGTACTAAGAACTACGAATTAAGAACTAGCATTGGAGATGCTCTAAGCTAATACTAATTCCGCAACATTAATAGCGGGAGTAGGACTATATATTTTCACGACTGCCAAATCATTTTAAAGAGAATGATATATGCTACATGGACAGAAACAAAAAAGAAAAACAAAAAAATATTTTGAGACCTAACATTTTTTGTGGGGAAACTGTAGAGGTAAATACTTGTCTTAATAAGGATTGAATCCATAACAGTTATGTGGTCTATTCTGTAATATGAATTGTGCTCCATTCAGCAGTGAGAATATGGCTGCAGCCGGTAAAAAATACCATGTCCCTCTCACATCAAATTATAAGCAAAAAAGAAAAGAAAGAAAGAAAAAATTCATAGCTTAATGATACTTAAATCAAGCAGAGAAAATTGAGGTTTACAGGGTGATTCATACCTTAAGTGAAGGGCAATATTTGGTTCATTATTGTTTCTCAGCCTATCTAGTATCTACCAAAGTTCTGCCAATTACAGAGCTGGAGAGTGTTGTTGTAACTTCTTTTAATAAAACAAAAACCTAAACAAAATGAAATATGCCATGGATCTAATCATCAGGTAAAAGACATCTACTACAAACATGAAGACATCTACTACAAACATGAAATTACTTTTAAAACAACATGAAATCCCTTCATATAGTCTGCAATAGAATGCTTTCGAAAGGCAATTTCATATGAAAAGGAATTATTTAGTACCAGAATAGATTTACTAAAAAACAATTGTTACAATCAAAGCAATAATATAGTATAACATCTCCAAGTCTTATTTGATATTGAATCAAAGATCTCTATTCTTTATCTTTTCGATATGGAGGGCATTCATATTCTTTCTTTAGTTCAGCAGGAAAACGACCTAAATTCCTAAAATAACATCTCCAAATTTGATACAATATGATACATAGACTTCCACAGTCAAAGGAAGCCTCCTAGAGAATTCATGCAGTATGTTCACTGTGGCACTTTAGACATATGATAACTGCATCATATCCACCTCATGCAAGAAGCATATTAAGTGATGGTCCTGAAATAAAGAGTGCATATTGCCATACTTGTACATCTTTCTATTACTGAAATCTAAAAAGAGTGGACAGGTTTTGTTCATATCAATTTTGTTATCATTTAAGCTCTTCAGTTACTTTTAATTCATGAAATTCCCACCCATTTCATCAAAGACTCTTGGTTCCACAGCACCTGGAGTGGGGCTCTGAACCCATTGATAGAACCCTGATATTATTGGGTAGAGAAATGTACAAGATTGCTGAGAAATTCGAGAGTCTCAGGTACTCTCCTAATTCCCAAATGATCCTAAAGATGACTAATCCTCTCTAACCCACTCTTATTTATTAGTAGAATTTTGGTGGCCTAATTCAACCCGATAGCTAGCTCAATAGTTGAGAGTTGCTCTACCCTTTATAAAGGCTATCTGTGTCAAAACTCTAGTAAATGTAGGACTTTAAACACACCCCCTCACGCCCAGGGAGGGACACATGGAGCGTGGAACTTGCAAGACTCGACATCTGCAGTGAAACTCAAATATGGGAATATGGGAGGTCTCCACCAACGAATGAATTTAGGAAAGGCTCTGATATCAACTTGAATGAAATATTCTAATTGATTAAAGTCATTATACCATGGAGGAGAGTACAAGAGTAATCCCATAAGTTAAGGGATATCAATCACCTAAATAATAAAAAGATATAATCTATCTATCATAATGAAAGTAATAAAGATAATATATGCCAAATATATTTACTCCCTATACACTTGATTTACTCCCTATCTCAACAAGGCTAACCCTCTAACTAATCTAACAAGCGTTTAACCAACCTCAGGAGATGCAGTTACCTACCAAAACACCACCTCAACTAGCATAACAATAAATTATATACAGAAAACAGCAAATAAAAAGTATATAATAGAAAGTGATGCACAATAGAAAATTTGCATCCAGATTTGAGTTTGAGAACTCCAATAATTTTTTTAGCTTCACTTGAAAAGAATAAGAACGAAGTCAATAACAACTATTAGTTGAAAAATAACCTCATCTAAATCACAAAAGTATTTTTTTTAATTATGGAAGAAAACTTGTGATAGAAATTCTCACAAAAACTAAAATTGAACCAAGAAAATGGAGAAAGTGCAAGTGTACATCATGGGATGCAGAAGAAGTCACAACAGCAAAGTTTGTTTGTTCACAACAAGATAGCCACTGGAATGGGGAAGAAATAGTAACTATTGTGTTTCTCATATCATGTCAGAAACTATTCTATACTGTGTAGTGTGTTATCAGCTACCATCACGTTGGAAAACTACCTAGGTCAAGTGACTTTTTATCTCAACAAATCATCTAAACCATTAGATTAAATTAGAATGAAAGGATAAATGTTGGTGTCAAAATCATTTGTTTTCAGTACAAGACCTAACAAATAAAATATAAAACAAGAACAAATTGATCCAATCCTTAAAGCTTGATGAGATAACTCGTAATATTAAAAAATCCAACAAATTAATCCTAATATACTACTAAAGCATTCACATAGTCCACTTAGCAGTATTTATCTATCCCAACGAAAACTTGAATATGATACATGATTTAAGAATAAAGTCTAATGGTGATAACTAAAACATACCAAATTTCCTTACTTTTAAAAAGGTGAAACCAAGCTTTCAATGTAATTCCTGACATAGGAACCAACGATGTTGTTACCAATTTTTGTGTCTTCGAATTTCTTTTCTCTCTGGTTATAGAGAACTGCTTGGGACACACCAGATTTTGCAAACAACAGGGCATCACCATTCTCAGACATGCACATAGCAAAACAGGGCGTGTGAAGAATTCTTTCATGGACAATAATGTTAAACAATTGAGTCCAAGACTCGTGCACTCCAAACTCCTTCATTTGCCATACCACAAAACTATGCGTTTCCTTGTTATTTTGAGAAATACATAGGCATCCTCCCAAAACCCCAAGAATTGGCACAAAATCTTCGAATTCTTTGCTGCGCCGAGGACAATAAGGCAATGACAGTTGTTGTGCCCACTCTTCTTTCCCCAAATCAAACGAAACAATGAAGTACGGATCACTGCTCATCACCGTTAATCCAGTACCATCATCTACCGAATAGATTATACGGTATGGTAGAGTTGCTAACCAATTAAGAGTGTTACTCACATAAACTGCAAATCCTTGGAGATGCATAGGGGTATGAGGAAAAATTTGAATTGTACTCCAACATTTATCACCCATGTTGTAAACATTCACCATTGTCACGTCAGGGTTCACTCCAACCACCTTGTAGGTGTCACTTAAACAATCATAACCAATCCCGAGATGGAGAAAGCCCGGGGAACACGAAGGCGGCGAATCTTGAGACATTGTCCTTGTAGCTGGATTCCAAAACGGACTTGGGAGAATTTTTTTGTATTTGATTTGTCATAATTTAGTTTACTCAAACAAACCAACCCGTTGCAGGTTCCAATGAAATCATACCCAGAGATACAACTTCGGCTTCCTACAGTGGCTGATGGGCTTTCCAGTAATGAACTTACAGGGCGAGATGAGATGTATGGTTCACCCAAATCGTCGGTGAGGCATTTTATCAGTAACCTGGTGTGCGTAAAATCTGTGCTTCTAGAAATTGATCTGTGAAGGTGCAGGTTCACGAATTGAGGATCAGAGATGAGAGAGTTCCATGACTTGGATACACACCTGAATCGCACCAGAGATTTTACAGGAACCCATGATAAGATTTCGATGATGAGTTCGTCAGGGAGACAGGGAAGATGTAGGGGTTCCATGTTAAGCTTCGATGATCGTGGGTTAAGCTTCGTATTATTGATTCTATTGGAACAGTATGTTAAGATTGTTTTATTAAAAAAAAAGTAAATATGTCTTTGATCTTTGTGTTATAAATCCTAATTTAAAATCGTCCATTTAAATTTATTCATACTTTTTAAGTATTTTAATTGGGCTTGATAGCCTTTCAAACACTCATAGGGTGTCTCAGTAGAATAACTTAAGTGGAGCTGGGGACATATGAGTTGGGTAGGGGAGATCCAAAGATCGATTCCTGGAGAGTGCAATTTATATTTCCGATGTATAAAAAAAAACTCATAAAGTGCATTTTCAATTTTCTTTATTTTTTTAGAGAATCTCAATTAAAATAGACCTGCACATGAAATAGCTTCTTCCCATTAATAATCAGGTGCAAAAGCACTTGACACTATTGTATTCATCATATTTTCCTATGCTCTGTTTTCTTTTCATCTATGTGAAGGATACTTCATGTTATACACCCTCCTCCTCTTGAGATCTATATCTCTTAAATTTTCATTATCTACTTAGATCTTACAGGAGGAAAACATGTCTGAGACCGTTAGACCATTTACAATGGTTGATGAAAATGGGTGTTGAAAATTGTTGAAGATTGTTTAATGGTTGTAATGGTTGTTGAAAATTGTTGAAAGTGATGAGAGAGAGGAAAAATGTTGAAATGGTTCAACAATGTTGAGATGCCTGCGGTGTGCCACGTGGCGCGAGGCTAGTGGCCACCGTCAGGTGCGTGCAGGACACGCGCAGACAAGGCGCATGACGCGCCTTGTTGTCTGCAGGAGAGAGAAACCTTTTTTTTGCTCTGACACGTGTCAATTTCTGACTGGTTCGCTGGATTTCTTTTACCCTTATCTTTTTAACTCAATTATTTCATCAAAAAAAATATTTTCTGAAAAAAAAAATTATACCAAAATTCATGATTTTTTTCTCTATAAATAGAGACTTGGTTCGTTTGATTTGGACACAGAAAAAAAAACCAAGTTTTTCACCATCTTATTATCTCTCTCACCATCTTATTATCTTTCTATTAAAAAAATATATTATTGTCTAAATTATTATCTTCCTAAACCCCAAAATAAATTATTGTCTAAATTTAAAAAAAAATTAATTTTTTAAGTGTTTATTGTTTTAATTTAATTTAAGATAATAATTGTAATTTTATGTAAATAATAAAACAAAAATATAAAATTAAATAAAAATATGAAATAAAAAAGTGGTGGGGTAGGGTGAGTGCACTACAGCATTTTTCACATACAACAACGCCTGAAAAGTGTAGCCTAAACCAAAATAACTGTTGCTGAAGGTTCTAAGAACGGTTTTCCGTATGTCGCATAAAAAGTCGTTGCCTATACCTTCCAGCAACGGTTTTTCATCTTACGGCAACAGTCCACCTAAACGGTAGCCTTTGGTACAGACTCCAACAACGGTTTTGCTTCTCCTTAACGGCAACGGTTTTTACTTGCAGCTACGCATTAAACATGTTGTCTAAATATTAGGCAACGCTTCTTGTGCTCCATTACAGCAACGGATTCTTCTTTCAGCTACGCATTAAACATGTAGTCGATATATATTAGGCAACGGTTTTAAATTCAAACAACGCAAAGTTTTCAGTTTTGGCAACGGTTTTGTAGTTATAGGGGACTTTTTCTAACGGCTGGTATTTATTTTTGCAACTGGTTTTTTGTTTTTTGTTTTGAAAAGATTTTTGCAACTGGTTGATAAAGCAGAATTGATGTTATACATTACCAATATTTTTTAAACCATTTAGGTCATGCACATCTACTATGTTATTCTAGAAAACAATAAATTATTTAGACATAATGATATATGATGATTATATAAATATTTATATTAATAAGATAAACTTATTTGTAATCATTATCATCAAAATTAAACAATTGTACGATAAAAGTCTCAACTAATAATATAAAATTGCATGAATTTGTTCAAAGTATGTCAATTAAAAAATAGTACCAACACCATATTAATCCCTAAATAAAAAATTGCAAAAGTTTGCATATGCTATTTCAAAATAATGCATCCACGTGCGCGTAAACAACATCATTCTTCTCCAATATCTTGCGGTTCATCTTCTTCATCAACCAAATTTTGCTGCACACATGAAAAATGTGTATTAGAATATTTTTTTATTTTTTTAAAGCAAAAGAAACATATAAGATATAACACACCCTCACAAGTGTGGATAGCTGAATTTAAAACATCAACATCATATAATATAATTTTTTTTTGAAAAATAAGACACTAACCTTATGATTTACACTAGTAACGTACCAAAATATTTTACAGCCAGAAAACTAAACCAATAAGAAGTTAACAACCGAACAATATTGGAGTGACTAGAATACCAAAGTGCGCCTTGAAATGAACAAACTTTCAAGCTCAAGAGTGCAAGTGAAAGATTAACATATTCCAAAGCCAAAACAGTGATCAGCACTTTAAACTCTCCACATAATGCAGATAAACCAACTTTTGCAGCTTGGTGATTTCATAGGATGTTAAACAAGCATTAAGACCAGTCTAATTTCATAATGAAAACACTTAATTTCATAATGAAAGAATTAAATCAATATTCAAGACATCAGGAAATCAAAGACAAACTAAAAGGCAGATTAACAATAGGAATTATACCTTTTCGTAATTAGGATTATGGGTTGATGTAGATGAACGAGGCGCTGCACTACTTTCATTGCTTAAAGCATTTTCCATTATATTATTCAAAGCTTCATCATCCAAATTTGGATTGACTTGCTTCATCAAGCATCTTACAAGCCCTTCAAGCCCTTGCATCTTCTTGGTCATTTGGTTCATCTCATGAGAATGTTGTTTATTTATAGCAGCAATTTCTTCATTTCTCTTTAACATAGTTGGTGTGACTGTTCTTCCTAAGCAGCGAACTCTACCTGGTTTTTCTTCACCAAAGCGTGATTGGAAAGTTTTCCCAGCAGATTCACTTGAATCTTGAACTGATTCCTGAAGTTTAGTCTAATAAAAAGAGCATCAACTTCAAAGTTAATATCAAAACTAGTTTATATATATATATATATATATATATATATATCATATAACTAGACTTACTAGAGCAACTTGTGTATCTTGATCCACTTTCTTTCCTTTTCGACTTTGGCGAGTTTCGATAAACATTTCAGCTTGAGAGATATCCTCTCCATTCTCCTTCTTTGCACGCTACATCAATTATAGTTTGAGAAATAAGAAACAAATATTGAAAGTGAGAATTACTTGTTTTAGTTAAACAAACATAGATACATTACCAATTTGGCACGGATTCTGGCAAAATTTGTGGGTCCCATGCGGTGCCTATATTTCTGTTTAGCCCTATTCAAAGCATTTTTTTTGCTGATATTCTGCATTACGAAAGAAATCATGTAAGTCTAATAACAAAACGCAAGTTTAAAAACAGTTTCAGGTATGGACTCGTCATACTTGGACAACATCACTTCTCCAATAACTCATCAACTTTCTAAAATGAGTTTCAGGAATAGACTTGGGACGATTTTTAAGCCTTTCCGCCAAATTTGAGTACTTCAAGTAATGATTCCTCTTGATAAAGTTCTTATAGCGTCTCCAAACATCATTTATTCGAGCCAGTACTGCTTTCCTTCCAGCATCAGGAATAATAAATTTTTCCTGTGAAAAAGAAATAACATCATCAATTTTTTTATAAACAATTCAGTATTCAATAAAATCTAAAATTGGTTTACACATACATTAACAAACTTCCATATCCGCTCCCTTTCATCTATAGTCAAGGCTTTGAAGCTTGTGTAAATTAGAGGGCAAAAGTTTCCATTCCTTGCCAAAGTGCCTAAAAAATAACTCAGATCAGATACGACTTGATCAGTAGGCCCAATCGGTTCTCCATTTTCATCTAATGTGACTTCTTGACGCTCTTCAACTGGTCTTGCATGTATTTGTAAGCATCGTGTTGGACCTCGTGTTCTTTTCTTAGATGTACCTATTTTGTTGAAGTAGTAAGAGTTCAAGATAATTAAAGAAAAACAAGTAACACATGATAAAATACCAAATATGGTGAACATATAAAAGAAGGACAAGGTAAAAAGAACAAATAACCAGATTACGCTTTATCTTACCAGCACCTTCCTTCTCCAGTACATTTTCTCCTTCTTCTTCTCCTGCTACTTCCTCTTCATCATCCATTTCATTTTCTTCCTCCTCTCCTTCACTTCCCACTCCATTTTCTTCAAGGAATTCATCAATTAACATGGCTGGACACATTGGTATTCTTTTTATCTTCTTTCTTGGGCTGCGCTGCTTTTCATGTGAGTCATTATGTCCAATCATTCCCTTTTTCAAGGGCTGCCTAGAGCTTTGATAATTTTCCATTAACTCATTAGCTTCAGCAACAATCCTCTTTGTCGGATTCCTCTTGGGTTCTTGGATTTGTAAACATCCTTTGCTTTGTGTCTTACCTTCCTCCATTCTCATTTGATTTCCATCCATGCATTGGCTATTTGATTCTAGAACTTGTCTAGATCCTTTGCTTTGATTTGGGGGAATCAGCCTATTTGAAGGTTGTT
Organism: Lotus japonicus; assembly: GCF_012489685.1. Classification (NCBI taxonomy): domain Eukaryota; kingdom Viridiplantae; phylum Streptophyta; class Magnoliopsida; order Fabales; family Fabaceae; genus Lotus; species Lotus japonicus. The sequence continues at coordinate 17,308,857 of NC_080045.1, forward strand.
GGTTGCTTCCCTTAATTTGTCTTTCATACCCTTTTGTTTTGGATGTAGCTGGGGTGGGATGAATTTGTATTTTTGAGGGTTGTTGGCTACTTCCTTCAATTTTTTTGTCAAACCCTCTAGGTTTGGAGGTAGCTGTTGTGGAGGGAAGAATCTGCCTAGTTGAAGGTTGCTGGTTGGTTACTTTAGTTGCCTTCTCAAACCCTCTAGCCATGGCTTCCTTGGTTCCACCCACATTTCTCATCATTACTTTCTCCTGCTTAATTTGAAACTTCCTAACTAACTCAGCACTTGATCTTACCTGTCCTCCAATATTGAAACTCCTTGCTTGAGTGTTAACAATATGATCATGTTCACTACAAAGACACAAATGCTACTAATTAGTCTAAATTTAAAATAAGTTTTTGGAGAAGAGTAGGGAGACAAGGATATGATTGCAAACCTGATGTAAACTTGAACACTATCACAATTGAATAAGAGATATCGATGCGCTTGGGCCATAGACTCTATATCCAAGGCAAACGGTTTCCCATTTTCCCCCCCTAATGGACGACCAATAATTGAAAAGTAATCAGCTTCATCTACTTCACATGAACCATGGTTATCGTCGTTTCGACTCTTTCTATTCAACCTTGTCTGTACACTTTTATGCAAGTATCTTGAGCAAAGAGTCAATGCTTCTTCAGCCAAATACCCCTCAGCAATTGAACCTTCTGGATAATTTCTATTACGAACATAACCCTTAAGCTTACATAGATATCTTTCAATGGGATACATCCATCTGAACTGAACCGGACCACCCAATCTAACCTCATTTGAGAGATGGATAGGCAAGTGAACCATTATGTCAAAGAAACTAGGAGGAAAAATCATCTCCAATTGACAAAGTATTTCCACAATCTCTGCTTGTAAGTAATTCAGATCTTGCACTTGGATAACTTTTTGGCACAGAGAACGGAAAAAAGAACCAAGACGAATGAGAGGTGACTGCACTCCATTAGGCATTGTGCTTCTTATTGCTATCTGTAATAAGTAATGCAACATGAAATGTGCATCGTGACTCTTATAACCAGATATTTTCTTCTCAACGACATTCACACATCTTGAAATATTGGATGCAGTGCCATCTGGTAATTTGGCAGCCTTCAAAACACCACAAAAAGTAGACTTCTCTTCTGAAGTCATTGAAAAACATGCTTTTACAAACTCTGCACGACCTCCACCAACATCCCTAGGATGAAGATTTTTTCTAATGCCCATGTCTTGCAAATCATAACGAGCATTAATATGGTCTTTTGTCTTCCCTGGGATATCTAACAAAGTCCCAATAATGTTATCACAAATGTTCTTTTCGATGTGCATTACATCAAGGTTATGACGTAATGTATTATGGGCCCAATAAGGAAATTCAAAAAAAATTGACCTCTTCCTCCATGGACCATCAAATTTTTGCTTTTTTGTCTTTCCAAATACATTGTTGAAATTCTTTAAGATTTCTAGTATCTCTGTCCCTTTCAACAAAGGAGATGCTGTTCTGAATTCCATCTTGCCATTAAATAAATTTTCAGTAGTTCTCCAAGTATGGTCTGCTGGCAAAAAAACACGATGATCCATGTAACACATCTTATGACTATGTTTCAAATAGGTTGAAGATGTGTTATAGTTGCAACAAGCACACGCCAACTTTCCTTTCGTGCTCCAACCTGACAACATGGCATATGCAGGGTAATCATTAATTGTCCATAATAGTGCAGCATGCATTTGGAATGTTTCTTTTCTCGAGGCATCATATGTCTCTACTCCTACTTCCCATAATTCCTTCAACTCCTCAATCAACGGTTGAAGATACACATCAATATTTTTTCCAGGTGATTGTTGACCAGGAATAAGTAATGACATCATCATGTACTCAGACTTCATGCACAACCACGGCGGATAATTGTATACCACCAACAAGACAGGCCAGGTACTATGTGATATGCTCATCGTCCTGAACGGATTGAATCCATCACTAGCCAAACCAAGTCTTACATTTCGAGGATCGGATGCAAAATCAAGATGTAGCCCATCAAAGTCCTGCCATGCTTGGCCATCAGCAGGATGTCTCAACTTCCCATCCTTTGAACGCTCTTCTTCATGCCACCTCATTGAATCAGAAGTCCTTGAACACATAAACAACCTTTGAAGCCTAGGAATCAAGGGAAAGTGTCTCAGGACTTTTGTAGGAACTTTATACTCACTTTCAGATTTCTCAAATTCACCGGCAACTTGAGGAAATTCTTTCCATCGTGAAGCTTTACAAGTTCTGCAGGAATTGTCATTTTCGTACTCTTTCCAATAGAGCATGCAATCATTTGGGCATGCATGAATCCTTTTATAATCAAGGCCAAGATCCCTAATCATGCCCTTTGTTTTGTTAAAGGATTCAGGAATATTTAGATCAGGCATAGCTTCTTTCAGTAACTCTAACAGGGCGGTGAATGACACATTGCTCCACCCATGAGTACACTTCAACAAGTACATTCGAATTATAAATGATAAGGTAGAGAAATTTTTGCATCCTGGGTACAATTCTTTTTGTGACTCATCAATCAAATTGTAGAATTTTCTAGCATCCTCATTAGGACCCTCTGGCTCTGCTCCTGCCACATATTTAAATGTTTCGTACAACAATCCATCAATGTCATCATGATAGTCCTCTTCCATTTCTTCATCAATTTCCATCATTTGCTCCCCATGATGTATCCAAACATTGTAGCCTTCTAGAAATCCCGTGCAGATTAAATGATTGTAAATCACATTTCTTTTTTCCCAACAACAATTCCCGCACTTAGCACATGGGCATAAAATCTCATCTCCTTGAGGTCTTCCTTTTGTATAGGCAAAATCTAAGAATGATTCAACACCATTGATATACTCGCTACTAAACCTTGGTTGTTTAGTCCACTCTTTGTCCATCTTTTTAAATCTAAGTAAAAATGAGAGTTCATACATATGCTATAAGTCACCATGAGAATACAATTTTTAATCTAAGAAAAGTTATTACTTGGTATAAGCATAGTTAGTCCTATTAAAAGACATCATAGGCAAATCAATATTTTCAAACTGATAAGAAAACTATAATATGTCAAACCAGTAGGTACCATTATGGATATAAAAAATCAGGATTTTAGAGGATTCCTATGAATTCAGCTACAATTGAACAAAGTGAGACAATAATATGATTGTCAACCTTTAGGGATCTTTATCTAGTGTCACTTATGATATCAGTAGACCATAGCAATATGGATCAGTTACCATGAAGAATCACTCAAGAATCTACCTAGTTTATGTAATTCACTGATTTGAGGGACCCCATAACAAGTCTAAACTTTACCCCACCACCTTCCAAAATACTAAGCTGAATAGCCCCACCATTCCAATTGAATTCACGCAGGACCAGAAACAATGCTTGAAATCAAACCTCCATGGTAATATCAAAAACAACACACGGTTCATCTACATAAATACAATAAGCATTCAAGAATTGATACAAGCAATAAACATCCACATGTGGTGTTCTACAATTTGCCAAAATATGGGTTCCTAGTTACAATATATCATAATCAGATTAAATTAGATAACACAATAAAATTGGATTTTTGTTAAATCGATAAATTCACATGAATAATGAACTTCAAGCATGAATTGCAGACAAGCAAATACAAATACAACAGTCAATTAAAAATTCAATGAAGAGAAAAGAGAATACAACTAAAAGGGGTTTAGATATCTAACATATTGAGAAGAGCTTGAGTCAACTGGGTGAGGTTCTCTTAAACCAAAGAGGTGAACTGCAAATAACAGAAAAGAGATGGAAATCAGAATCAAAACGGAAAGAGGCGGAAATCAGAATCACATGAGAAGAGAGAACGAAAAAATCACTTGTGGAGGAGAGCGTTGTGTGAATTACGAGTTGCTTGTTGCGATCAGAAGGCGTGAAGAGAGGGCGATAACTGGTAGACAATACGGGAAGAGAAAAGGTGAAGACGTAAAAAACATGAAGACCTGAAAACGTGACGGCGTGAAGAGAAGTACCTGATGGTAGACGTGAAGAGATGAGCGCTGATGGAATCCCTAGAGAGGAAGATGAACGGCGTGCCATGCCATGGAGAGAAGAGGCTAGGGTGTGCGTGAGTACTGTTAGGGTTGGGTTTGGGGTTTTCAGAGACTGGCAAATGTGGGAGGGAAGGAATTAGCGTTTTAGGGAAGAAAAAAAATAGAAAAAAGAACCGGGAAAGATTAGCGGTTTTTTTTCTCTTAAACCAGATTTAATTTACTTCTTAAAATTAATAAATGTTGCCTAATTTTTACTATGAGAACGGTTCATCAATTGTCGTTGAATATTAATTAGGCAACACTTTACAAGTGTAGCACTTGTCCAGTTTTAAGGACAAGATTACAATTGTAGCCTTTGATCTAGAACACTGTTGCCTAAAATTGCTTGTAGAAACAGTTACCAAATTGTTTTTAAAAAAATATCAAGTTTTATAAAACCGTACTCGTTTTATGTTCTAAGAACATTTAAGCAATTGTTGACAAGTCAAATGGCTACACTTCATTAAACTGTTGCCTCATCTATAATACAAGAACAATTATAAAAATGTAGGTACGAAAATTATGTACAATTAAAAAACCGTTGTCGGATCAACTTTTCAAGAACATTTTTTTGTTTGTTGCTGAGGCATATGTTGCCTAAAGTCCAAAATGTTGTAGTGGTGGTGGGGTAGGGTGTTGAATGAAAACCATTGGAGTGGGTAATTGTTGAGAGTTTGTTGAATTGGAAAGAGAAGATGATGTGGAGTGTTGGAAAGAGAAAAAGTGGTGTTAAGTTGTTGAAGATTGTTGAGACCATTGTACATAGCCTTATTAGCCAATAAGAGAAAATAATTGTCCTAGTTTACAAACATTCTTCTCCGACCCTCTCACCCTCATATATATAAAGATAATTAAAACCACTTAAAATCGTTTGCTGCATATATCATAAAGGCAATAAGGGAGAAGATTAGGACCGTCCTAATCATCCAAAGCCATATCATCCACAAATTCTTATAAATCTCATGAGCATGGATTTGAGTTATAGCAATTTTCATCATTCATGAGCAAGCCAAATGAACCAAAATTTTTAGAAAGACTTATTCAAATGTTTTACCACCAAACCAGTGGCTTGGAGAAATCAAATATTCACATAAACTAAACAATTAGTTTAAAGGACTAAAGAATAGCCCAAATAAGATGTCCAGCAACCACATTAATCAGCAAACCCTAAGGATCCATAAAATGACCAAAATCCAAAGGTGTTGCAGATCACACATCAAGCCAAAAATGTTCCTTAGTACTAGCATAGGAAATGACCAGACTATGATTCCTCATAATTAAAAGAATTTAAGAAAAGTTGAGCTACAAGGATAAGGATTACATACATATGCCATACCTGGAAATTAAGACAGCCTCAGCCAAGAGGGGACATAAGCGAAACTCCTCCAAGTGAGATGTTGCATGCCAAAGATATGTTGCATTGGATCTAATGATCAAACCAAAACCCGTAGCAGACTCCCCCGATCAACCTGCATCAACGTTAAGTTTGAGGAAGCCTTTAGAAGGCACCTGCCATCTCTTGCTGCTATCATCCTGCACCTGATGTCCATTGTCGTCACTTTGAACGCGAACACGAACAATATCGAATAGAGCAGTGAATGTAGAAGATTGTGGACTGAGTCGTGAATTAGATTTATTGTCCTCAAGAGTTTTATCCGAGTATTATTTCGAACACTCCCCCAGGATTAAACAGCCCCTTCCAATAATAAACCGGGTCACAGAACTAGCGAGATCAATTTCTGAATATGCCAAAAAAGCAAAGAGGAGAGGAAAGATGAGGAAATATTCCTCATATGTGTGTCTCCTCATGCTAAATTAGCTTGATATTTATAAGCAATGATTTTGTGAATAACAAAATAGTGAGAGATAAATGTTGGGTGGCAAACGTTTAATTAGAGGGCGGCAGCACACTAAACAAGGGTGATACAATCTAGGTTGGTCAATGGCTTTTATTATGGAAAGTGAGCACATGCAAAATCGGCTTGAACTTTTAAAATACACAATCAACAGAAGATTTGCTTCCACCCATTCGTGTGCGCCGTCATGGCCACGTTCATCGCGGCTACAGGGTCCACGACCTTATTGTCGCTATTAAACTAGTTGAATGACCCGTGCAATGCACGGGTGACTGTTATTATATAATATCTAAAATTTATTATTGAAATTTTTTATAATTTTTTTTGTTCATAAAAAGCTTTTCATAATTTTTCATTGCACGAATATATAAATGTTTGTTAGAAAAAACATTGTTGTTAAATTAATCTCTCGCAATTCTGACATGGGTGTGATGAAGGTCAAAATTCTACCTAAGACATTGACTCCTAGAAATTGAACTCTCAACCTAAAGATTCAAACAATCACTGGTTAGAAATATATATTTAAATTTGATTTTTTATGGATTCTTTATATTAATATTTCATAAAAAATAAAATACTAATGTTAATTGCGAAAAATATTTTGGATCATTATTTTACATAAGATATTTATGTTTAGAATCTTGTTAATAAGAACTCATTTGGTATGTTGTATTAAGTATGATAGTATAAACTTATACAATACAATACATTATGAATTTATCCAATATTTGGTGTTAATATTCTATTGTATAAATTTATTCATCAATCTACTTGTCTACATAAAATGATGGGTTATTTAATCCACCATATATTAACTCTTAGAATTGCTTCCACCACCCCCACTATTGCCACTACCACAACCATCACCCTACCTCCACCATTCTATTACAACCACCACCCTATGTCAACACCATCGCCATTATCGTCATCACTTCCCTTCACCACTGCTACGCCATAGTTACCACTACCGCCCTTTATATCACATTGTCAATACCATCACTAGAAACAACTCCCGAACCCCCTAATAATCGCTTCCACCACCCTTCACCGTAGAATATACCATCCAAATTATAAGGTACATAATTTTGAATTTTAAACATAATAATAATAATAATAATAATTATAATAATAATAATAATTAATAATAATAATTGTAATTGAAATTTTAATGAGACAAATAAATCATACACAATGAATTTAATAATTTCATTAATATCATCAATATGTTTAAAATTGAAATTTTATGATGTATAAAAAAATCTGTAGATGAAGTCATTTTTTAATGGAGAGAAACTTAGTCAACATGGTGGTGACACATGACATGGAATAGAGGAAGAATAATTCTCTTTTTTATGTATAACATTAAATTTTCAAGTAAGTGTTGATCATTTTTTGATTGAAGTTTTCGAACCTTATTTTGATTTAAGTTAATAGTTAATATTAAAAAAAATATATTTTTATTTTATACTTTTCTTTAAAAAAATATAGAATTTTATTGAGTTAGGATTAATATTTTGTTATTAATATTTTTAAGGGTATTAATATTATAAGGTTAAGAATATCAAATATATACATAATAAGACACAAGTAGTTTATTAATATTTTGCTCTTAAAAGAGAATAAAAATCATTATGTTTCCTTGATATTAAATTGCCTAGTAAGTGTTGATACATTATAGCATCACTAATATTTCCTTCAAATTTAAATTTCAATATAGTGAATAAAAATTTAGAGGTTACATTTTTATTCTAGCGGGATCCTGAATTATTTGATGTTTGTACATAATTTTTTGAATCATTTTATTTTCTATTTAATTATTTCTATTATTCAAATTCGTATTTATGTATTGGTTGAAACAAAAACCTAGAATTAAAATTAGTTTTGAATTAGGTGTAATAATTATTTATTTATTTCGTATAAATATAGTTTTTATATTTTTTAATAAATATAGAATTTGTTTTAAATCAGATTTAGATATTAAAATGTGAATAGAATAAAATAAATTAAATAATATGAACCATATGATGACACAAAGAACATGCAAAAGTGATTAAAGATGAAACACTAAAATGTTAAAAAAAGTAAGGGAGAGAAGAAGAATATGGTGAATCAAAAGTAGAAGAAAGTGAAAACTCTTACCTTATAAAGGGAGAATGAACAAAATGATACCTAATTATTTCAGAAAAAAAATGTCAAAGAAAAAAAAAGAAATTTTATGAATATGAAAGAACATGAAAGAAGATGAAAGTACTTATAGAAGCACCATGAAATATAAAGTGTATTTTTTTCTAATTAGCTATATATAATACCATTTAAATTAAATATGTATTCAATTTGAATTTCATATTTTTTTTTTCTGATTTTTGATTATTTTTGTTTCATTTTCGAATTTAAGTTTTTTTTCTTATCATATTTGATATGTTTTCAAATATAATTCCAAGTAAAGGTTATATAAAAAATTGAAATTAAATATTAAAAAATGAAAACATTAGTTATTGTGATAATTAAATTAAAAAGGATTTAAAATATTTTTGGACTTTTAAATAAAGGCTACATAAAAATTGGAATTACATTAAATGATATTAAATAGGGTGAGTCATGATTGTATGTTGTGACAAAAAATTAGAATGAGTTTTTTTTTTGGAGGGAAAATGAATGAATATGGAGGTGCCATGTGTCATAGACCTTCTAGAATAAAACCTTATTTTCATATATATATATATATAGATTTTATACTGTAAAGATGATCCATGGCGAGAAAATAAACCTCATGTTTATATTTAAGTACAATATTAAATGAAATCAAAAGCATGCAGTAGCAATAACCTTCTCCCCTGTCCCCTCAAGCTCTTTGATTTCTCGAAGGAATTGTTCCTCAGTCAATGGAATGTATTCATGCTGTATTGCAAATGGTAAATACTAAATTATTAAGCTGAAATCATTTTAAAAATTAACATAAGAGTTCTAAAATTAAAATTCTCAGTATAACCTTATATATCACATGCATTACTTCACCTTTATCTCTTCATTTCGTATTCTTAGTGTCTACACTTACTTGGTGTCCACCAATTAATCTTTTTCCCTAAGATAAAGTGATTGTGGTTGTCAAGATTGTTTCCATGTTTATGTCAGTTTGTAAGCTGATAATAATTCCACAACATTAATAGAGGGAGTAGGATTATTTTCATGACTGCCAAATCATTTTGAAGAATATAAGCAGCACCTAAAAGTATCATCATCACACATCTCAATAATAACCACATAACTCTTTTTCCGGTGCTTCGGAAAGATAAACAAACAAAACAAGAAAACTAAGACACTACTAGAGAATCTTTCAAGTTTCAACAACAAAGTCTCTAGATTAAGGGAGGAGTATCTAGCAAATATGCACCAGACAAAGACATCCTAGCACCCATTTTGGCATGGAAGTCTGCAGGGGCGTTGCACTCACGGTGAATTAGCTTCATGCTAATCTCCCAATTTCTGCAAAGTAGGTTCTTTATATTACTGCAACAAGTCTCAGGCTCTCAGGGTCTTCTAGGGAAGTAATCAATTCAGCACAATCTATTTCACGTAACCCTGTCTATAGCCTCTATTCTACGCACCGTAAAGCCCACACTATACCCCTACTTTAATTATAAAGCTTCACATGCAGTCAAACAAATTTGACTGGGCGAGACTCCAGGGTCCCTCTCCCCAAGGCCCAACCGGCCCATTTAGACAGATTAAAGGCACGAAGGCCCAACCCTAAATCTATAAATAGGGGACGGTCATCAATTGTAAGGGACTCTTAGCTCATTTGGTAATAACAGTATTGAAATTCAATTATATTTTCTCTCTCTAAGCAGTTAAGAGTTCATCTCTCTAAAATCTCCGATCACATTCCACACACTCTTGGCACTATGCCTTGATTCTATGTTCTTGGCGAGAACATTGGCGCCATCTGTGGGGATCGGTAGATTTCAATTCCGGGACAACGTGGATCACGATTTGAAGGAAGGTGTAAAATCTCTTGTAGAATTTTCTTGAGTTGATAGGAACCATTATTGGAATCGGTACGATGGAAGGATATCATCGATTGCGAGGAGGACAATTAAGGCGTGTGCGCGATCAGCCAACGCAAGGCGTAAGCACGCAGGAACAAGACGAGCAAGTGCCAGCAGGCGTAAGCATGCAATTTCCGGAGTTGGAGGCTAGCGGAAGTTGGCAAAAGTTGATCTGTGAAGTCGTTGGCCGTTTGGAACAACAGGATGAGGCAGTTACCGTAATGGACGCGGCGTTAGGACCTAGCGGATTATACAGGGAAAGCTACCGAGGTTCCGGGATAAAGTTAGAGTCTTCATCTGCGAAGAGTAGGGTGACGGGAGAGTGGTGTGCTTATCACCAAATTTCTGGTCATGATAACGGGAAGTGCAGAGCTTTACGACATGTGGTTGAGAAATTGATCACAATAGGAAAGACTGTTAAGGCGCAGCGTAATAAACCTCCTACGATCGGAGAAATAGGCACAATCGCCGGAGGCTTTAGCGGAGGAGGAATCTCTAGTGCAGCGCGCAAGCGGTATCTCAGAACAGTGAATGCGATTGCGGAAGCACCTTTCGGTTTTCAGCATCCGGACATCACATTTTCACCCGCTGATTTTTTCGGGTTAAAACTACACTTAGACGACCCGATCGTGATCTCCCTTCGGGTTAACCACTTCGACGTACAACGAACACTCTTGGACCAGGGGAGTTCAGCAGATATCATCTACGGCGGGGCGTTTGCACAGCTTGGAATAAGGGAAGGTGACCTTACCCCGTATGAAGGGACCTTGGTAGGATTCGCGGGCGAACGAGTGTGGGTGAAAGGGGTCATAGATCTTGATACCATATTCGGCGAGGGCGAGAATGCCAAAAAACTAACAGTAAAATACTTGGTTTTAGAGGTGGAAGGGTCATACAACGCGATCATTGGAAGGAACACTTTAAACCGTATGTGCGCAGTGATATCAACAACTTATCTAGCAATAAAGTACCCGTTGGCGAGCGGGCGAATAGGACGGATTGTGGTGGACCAAAGGGTTGCAAGAGAGTGTTACTGTAACACTGTGGATCGGTATGGTAAGAAGAACGCCTCAACAGGACATCATTGTAATGAAGTAGAGGCACCGGACGAAAGTTTGGATCCAAGGGGTGAGGGGCGAGTCAATAGACCCACCCCGATAGAGGAAACCAAAGAGTTGAGGTTTGGCGAGAAGATACTCAAAATAGGGACCAGGTTAAGTGAAAGCCAGGAGCAGAGGTTGTCAAAGTTGTCGGGAGAGAACCTACACCTTTTCGCTTGGAGTCACAGGGATATGCCTGACATAGACCCAAATTTCATTTGTCATAAATTAGCACTGAATCCAGGGGCGAAGCCAGTGACCCAGACTCGGCGACGAATGAGCGATGAGAAAGAGAAGGCGACCCAGCAAGAGGTGAACAAGCTACTTGCAGCGGATTTTATTCGCGAAATCAAGTACCCTACCTGGTTGGCAAACGTGGTAATGGTCAAGAAAGCAAACGGAAAATGGCGAATGTGTGTGGATTACACAGACCTAAATAAGGCATGTCCGAAAGATTCCTACCCTTTACCTAGCATAGATAAACTGGTGGATGGAGCTCGGGGAATGAACTTCTGAGTTTAATGGATGCCTACTCAGGGTACCATCAAATCAAAATGCATCCATCGGACGAAGATAAAACGGCTTTCATGACTGCAAGGGTAAATTACTGTTACCAGACCATGCCTTTCGGATTGAAAAATGCGGGGGCGACGTATCAGCGACTGATGGATAGGGTGCTTGAGGGGCAAGTAGGAAGGAATATTGAAGTATACGTCGACGACATGATCGTTAAGTCAGTTTTGGGGTCGACTCACCACGAGGACCTATCGGAAGCCTTTGGCAAAATCCGGAAACACAACATGAGGCTCAATCCGGAGAAATGTTCTTTCGGAATACAAGGGGGTAAAATCTTAGGTTTCATGATCACGTCAAGGGGGATTGAGATTAACCCGGACAAGCCCAAGCAATGTGAAAGAGGTGCAGCAGCTAACCGGGCGAATCGCAGCTTTGTCTCGATTTCTTCCTCATTCGGGTAATAAGTCAGCTCCGTTCTTCAGATGCCTTAAGAAGAATGCAGCGTTCGAGTGGAGTTCAGAATGTGAAGAAGCTTTTACTCGCCTCAAGGAAATGTTGTCAGCACCACCTGTTCTCTTGAAGCCCGTCCAGGGTCTTCCCCTACACTTGTACTTCTCTGTGGGAGACCACGCGATCAGCTCGGTAATCCTTCAGGAGGTAGACGGGGAACAGAAAATATTTTACTTTGTGAGCCACACGTTTCAAGGGGTCGAAATGAGGTATCAGAAGATAGAAAAGGCGGCGCTCGCCGTCCTCGTCACTGCCAGACGCTTGCGACCCTACTTTCAAAGTTTTCAGGTAAAGGTGAGAACTGATCTTCCTTTGAGGCAGGTGTTGCAGAAACCAGATTTGTCAGGAAGGCTCGTCGCATGGTTAGTGGAGCTGTCAGAGTATGAATTGCAATATGATAAAAGGGGGAGAGTTGGGGCGCAGACCTTGGCAGATTTTGTGGTAGAGTTGACACCCGAGGAAGGAGAAAGAGTAAACACACAATGGACGTTGTTCGTCGATGGTTCGTCGAATGACAACGGAAGTGGAGCCAGAGTCACATTGCAGGGTCCAAGAGAACTGGTGTTGGAACAATCTCTCAGGTTCCAGTTCAAGGCTAGTAACAACCAGGCGGAGTATGAGGCTCTAATCGCAGGACTAAAGCTGGCGATCGAGGTGCAAATTGACAGTTTGTTGGTAAGAACAGACTCGTTATTAGTGGCAAATCAGGTCAATGGGGAGTTCCAGGTCAAAGAACCGGCTTTGATAAAGTATCTAGAGCGCATACGATCGCTTATGAGTCGAATAAAGGAAATTGTGGTCGAGTACGTGCCGAGGACACAAAATCAAAGGGCTGATGCCCTAGCTAAGTTGGCTAGCACCAGAAAACCCGGGAATAACCGAAGCGTGATTCAGGAAACACTCACCAACCCTAGCATAGAGGGAGAACTGGTGGCCTCAGTTGATCGCCAGGAAACTTGGATGAACCCCATCATTGATATCTTGGCGGGTGAGCCAAGCGATGTAGTGAAGTACTCAAAGGCTCAAAGGAGAGAAGCAGGGCACTACACGTTGCTCGATGGCATCCTTTTTCGGCGAGGATTCACTTCGCCCCTCTTAAGGTGCCTACCACCAGAAAAGTATGAGGATGTTATGACAGAGGTTCACGAAGGGGTTTGCGCAAGTCACATTGGGGGAAGGTCTCTAGCGGGTAAAGTCCTCAGGGCAGGTTTTTATTGACCCACGATAAGAAAGGACTGTGCAGAATTTGTAAGGAAGTGCGAGAAATGTCAACAATTCGCGGATTTACCCAGAGCCCCGTCGGAGCAATTGGCCACGATTAGTTCCCCTTGGCTCTTCGCCATGTGGGGAGTTGATCTCGTCAGTCCTTTTCCCACTGCCAGATCGCAAATGAAGTTCATTCTCGTGGCGGCGGACTACTTTACTAAATGGATAGAGGCTGAACCTTTAGCAAGCATAACAGCAGCCAAGATAATAAGTTTTTATTGGAAAAGGATCGTGTGCCGATTCGGAGTGCCAAGGGCGATCGTCTCGGACAATGGGACGCAATTTGCAAGCAATCAGACTAAGGAATTTTGTGAGGAAATGGGGATCCAGAGGAGATTTCCGTCGGTAGAGCACCCTCAAACCAACGGTCAGGCGGAGTCGGCGAACAAAGTCATCCTGCGAGGATTGAAACGCCGACTCTCGGATGCCAAGGGGGCCTGGTTGGATGAACTTCCGATTGTGATTTGGTCATATAACACGACGCAACATTCGTCTACAGGAGAAACACCGTTCAGGATGACATACGGGGCGGATGCTATGCTCCCCGTAGAGATTGACAACAGCTCATGGCGAACAACGCCGAAGTTTGAGGGCGAGAATGCTTCAAATATGGCGATGGAGTTGGACCTGCTGTCAGAGACACGCGACGAAGCTCGCCTAAGGGAAGCGGCGATGAAACAACGAGCAGCGACTAAGTATGACACGAAGGTGCGACCAAGAGAAATGCAAGCAGTGGATTTGGTGCTTAAGAAACGGACAGGGGTCACGGGAAACAAGTTAAGCCCAATCTGGGAGGGACCCTACAGAATCTTGAAGGTCCTAGGAAAGGGAGCTTATCACCTGGAAAGCGGATGCCAAGATCGTGGAACGCTGCCAGTCTAAAATACTACTACAGCTAACGAGATCAACAAAAACGCTGAATCCGATGCAAAATCGGCAGCAGACTCGGTGAGGGAAAATCCTTTTGTACTTTGTTCGAAGAAATTGTCGGTCAAAAGTGCCTGAATGGTAAAAACAAAGACACGTTCTTGTTCTCCATCTCGGGAGTTTGTTGACTATCACGTCTGATTGAAAATACAAAAATTGTATCCAACAATTTCAATCGCACTGAATTGCGGCTACGGCTCGGTGGGAAAAATTCCCTGAAGGTGGAAATCCCAACACGACCTTGATGTCTGGGGATTGCTCCGGAAAGTCCGACGCAGCTCGCCGTCACTCGTCGGCGATGTGTGCGGATAAGCTTCTTATCCCGATAATCTCCCCGAAATATGGGCGAGCATTGTTCAAACTAGGCTCAAAAGACTCGGGTAAACCCATATGACCATTGGGCCCTGAGCAATTATAAGTCCTCGCCTAATAAGGCTGGCGAGGCCACACTTGATCTTACGTGAAATATGCATGTGAAAGAAAGCCTCAGTTCAGAAACTGAGCCAAGAGCCCTAGTTGAACCCAGCACACCATCAATGTCGTCAGACGTAATTCAGAAATTAATAAACAAGCGGGGGAAACAAGGGAATAAAAATCGGAAAACATTAAACCATGCATAAAACACAAAGATAAGTAAAAACTGAAATGAGTCCACTTAAAGTTAAAATACAGTAATCCAAATAAATAAAGAAGCATTGTTTCTATCTATGTTTTCATTTCTGGTTGAACAGCATCTCCTAGGTCAACACCAGCAACCCCCGGAGGGTCTTCAGCACTTTCCAGCCCAGCGGGTGTAATCTTCTTAAAAACTCCCAAAGAGTCAAGGTTGACATCAGGATGAAGATGCTTGACTTGAGCCTTGGCGATCAGGAAGCCCCGAATGCGTTCAACAGCTGCTGTCTGGGCTGCGTCATTCTTCATTTGCTCCTCCAGAATCTTGGTTTGAGCATCCTTCTCGGCCAGGAGTTTCCACTTGGATTCTAGATTAGAGCGAGCGTCGGCAAGAGCCTTGCGCCTATCCGATAAATCCTTGCGCAGCTGGGCAATCTCTTCTTCCTTGCTTTAAAGATCTTTCTCTTGAGCAGCAAGGGCAGCAGCTTTAGCATCAAGGGCCTGCTTGAGTTCGTTAATCTTGGTTTCCAGATGCTCTTCTTTCTCATCCGCCGCGACCCGCCCCAGCTTCGCCTCAGCAAGTTTCTTTTGCATCTTTGACGTCTTCTCTGCTTCAGAAGCTAGCTGGCGGTGTAGGTTGAAGCAAGTTTCATCGAATCGAAGGTTGACGACGCGCAGAGTCTCCACTTCCTGGCGAAGCTTAGCAGTGCTAGATAGGGACCGAGCCTGCCAGGCTACCTAAGCAAACAGGCAACCCGCGCGGAGAAGATTCGATACAGCTTCCTGAGCCACATCTTGCGGATTCTGGCTGGGAATTTCCCTCAATTTCTCAAGATATGGATGAGAAAGAAGGAAGGAAAATGGATCGGGGTTGGAGTCGCTGGAGAGGCCCTTCGGGCGATCGGGCGAGATTTCCTCCCCCTCGTTGACATTCTTTGGAGAAGGAGGGGTTGGTAAAACATTGGTGGGAGAGTTTGGGCAGTTGCCAGATGGCGAGGTGTGAGTTGTAGCAGAGGCGTTCGCCTCGCCCTGGTGATCAGCTGCAGGAGACTAGCCCGCATCTGAAGAGGTACAAGGGGCGGGAATGATGCCCTCTTCACCAAAAACAGGGGAGATAATGGAGGGGTTCGCCTCGCTCGCCTTATTCTTCTTTAGGGAACCTTCGTCCGCCGGCGAGCTCTGTCTTTTCTCCCCAGCGCGGGCAGAGGGGGAGGCTTTGGAGCTGTTAAGAACAAAGGCATTCAACAACTCAGCGGTAGAGAACTTCATCGTTTTACCTGAAAAAGGAAAAGAAAAGCAGTCATCAAGGGGAAAGGCGAGGAAGAAAGTAAGCGACAGACATACAGGAATCAAGACCTAATCGGGGAAGCAATTTAGATCCTGGGGGGGGGGGATTAAGCAGGTCAATACAATTCAGGAGCGGAAGTTGAAGTAAGGTTTCCAGGGCAATACTGTCTCGGGGAGAAGGAGACATGGTTTGGGGGCCATTTAAAGATTGAGGGGACGAGGTCCAATAAAGAGGGAAAAGGGTTTCTCCTCCCCTCTCCGTGAATAATGAGGGGTAAGCAGGATGGATGACGACTCGGAAGTATCTCCGAGCAAGATAAGATTCTGAGCCCATCCTGTAAGGGACAAATCGTTCTCGACCAGGCCGAGGGACCAAGACGACCCAACCTTGAGATCCTCGAAGATCCACCTCAAAAAGGAGGGAAAAAAGGGCAGGAGAAGGCGCAACATCAACACTGTGACAAAGGATCTTGAAACATCGTAGGTAGGCCCAGGAGCAGGGGTGGAGTTGGCAAGGGGAAACGTTGATGCTGCGCAACATAAAGGTAAGGAAAGGTGAGAAGGGAAGTTTTATGTTCAGGTCAAGGAATAGGTATTCATGGATGAAGAAAAAGTGAGAGTATCTGAGGTCGTTAAACTCTCGGTTCTGCTAAGGGCGGTCTTGTTCTTGACAGCCGGTGGTGCGAAGGAGGTCATTTAGCAAGGAGGAGTAGCAAAACCCACCGACTCGATTAGCGAGGTTATAGACAGATTCGCTGGTTGACAGTTCAGATGATTGGTCAATGATTTCTTGGTTGAGTGCCTCCGTGACAAGGGGGAAGAGTGGCGAAGGTTGCCAAGCGGTGAGCCTTGATTTCCTCGAGAGAGAGGACAGAGCCCCTGTGGAGAACATCAAAAATAAGAAGGAGAAGAGAAAAGAACTAACCAGAGGTGGGGTTGTGGACGAAAGAGCAGGGAGTAGAGCAAGGGATTCGCAGGATTAGTAAGGGAAGCCGGCACAGGAATCAGGAGCGAGTGAGGAGATAGTTAACAAGGAAAGAGGGGAAATGTGGGGAAGAGAATTTAAAAGATGGGAAAGTAGAAAGTAAAGGCAGCGTGTTAGGCGAAAAGTTGTAGCCGTTAATGCTGATTGGTTCAAATTCAAAAATGTCAGGGTTTGACGTGGCGCATTAAATGGAAGGCACCGTAAAAGGAAGCTTATTGGTTGAAATTCGGGTTGGCAGAGTTTGCTGAAGATTCGAAAAGACATTTCAAAAGTAGCAGTTGAGATTCAGTGGATTTGTTGACTTAAAAACTACTTCAAGGCGCAAGGCGCAACGCGTGGCGAACGCACGACACCTGTCAAAGTGTCATGATTTAGGGCACGTGCGCAGTGCTGGCAAGGCGAGCAGGTCAAGTGCCATCGCCCTGAGACTGCTTGTGGACTCAGTTTTCCTAGGAAAGGGGTGGTGCAACGAAAAGTTGGGAATACGAAGATTTTTTGACTTTATTCTCCCGGCCATGTTGGCAATTGTCTTTTCATTTTGTTAAAAACTTTAGGTTTTGTCATTGTTTAGTCTTTCATAGTCCTCGCCTTGGTTTCTTCTGTTTAAAGACACACTTAGCTCTCATGCTTCGAGCTCGGTGTCTTGTGGACTTGTGGACTGGGCGAGACCCCAGGGTCCCTCACCCAGGGGACTCAGCCTTAGGCGCGGAACATGCCTGGATCTTGGGCCGCTCTCCCCAAGGCCCAACCGGCCCATTTAGGCAGATTAAAGGCACGAAGGCCCAACCCCAAATCTATAAATAGGGGACGGTCACCAATTGTAAGGGACTCTTAGCTCATTTGGTAATAACAATATTGAAATTCAGTTATATTTTCTCTCTCTAAGTAGTTAAAAGCTCATCTCTCTAAAATCTCCGATCACATTCCACACACTCTTGGCACTATGCCTTGATTATATGTTCTTGGCGAGAACACAAATAAATCCCTAAAGGATATAAGCATCACCACACTTCACCTTGCTGATAAAAGCTCGAGAAGGATCCATGTTTCCTGCATACATGATTTCCATGTTGAGAAAGATTAACAAGGAAATAGTGTCTTTACTCCCATACCAAAGCATTCAGGGGTTTACCAGAAATTGAGAAGGATCCATGTTTCGAATGTGAATATGGTTACAATGGCCATCCCCAGCTACCCACCATGGGTTAAGTTCCTTAGAACTTGGGAACTGTTAATCATGGCCACAGCATGATGGGTTCGACAATCCCTTTGGGATACGGACCTTCAAATACAATTTCAAACACTACTCTCCATACTGATCTCTCTTTTCTTTTCCTATCACATCACTTATCATATTTTTATTTCTCTCTTATATTCCTATAACTCTCAAAGTGTGAGTCGAAATGGGGTGTGAAGCAAACTTTTTTGGTGTATAATGTATAATAGAAAGTGATACACAATAGAAACTTTGCATCCAGATATGAGTTCGAGAACTGGAACGAAATTTTTAGCTCCAACCAAAAACAAACGAAAAAGTAAATGGCGCCTATTAGATGAACAATAACCTAAACAAAACATTTTATTCTATTCAATTATGGAACACAGCTAGTGATGGAAGTTCTCACTAAAACTAAAATAGAAACAATAAAAGGGAGAAGGGGCAAGTGTACATCATGGGATGGAGAAAAAATCACAACTGCAAAGTTCGTCTGTTTACTACACTATAACCATTGGAATGGGGAAAAAATAATAACTGTTGTGCTTTGCATATCATGTCTGAATCTATACCAGTGTGTACTCACCATCACAGGTCAGGAGACTTTTTATCTGAACAAATCATCTCAACATTAGATTATATTAGAATGATGGGATAAAATGTGGTGTCAAAATCATTTGTTTTTAACACGAGACATAACAAATATATTATAAAACAAGAAGAAATTGATCCAATCCTTAAAGTTTGATATGATCACTAGCAATATTAGAAAATCCAACGTATTAGTCCTAAATCCTAATGCAGCAGTAAAAGCATTCAAAATTCTACTCAGAAGTGTTTGTCTATCTCAACAAAGATTTGATTTTTTTTAATAAGCCAAGAATGCATTTAAGCAAGCAGCACAAAGGTTGCTTGAACCCAAATACAAGAGAAAAAAACAGGAACAATAAAGACCAAAGCGTACAAAGTGGGCAAGATAGAGGAGAAGCATGAAAAATAGAAACCAGATTGCCTACCCAACAGAAAAATCCCCCACCCAATTAAACCAAAAAAGTGGCTAACAAAACTGATATAAACAGCATCATACTAAGATAACCACCAGCCCCAACTTTTAATCATAAGGTAACACTTCTCTGCCATCGATTCCAAAGAACAAGAAGGAGCAGAATTGCTAGAATCCAGGACAATATTAAAATAGAACAGCCATCACCAGTTCCAGATACGAGACAAAACTTCCAGCAAGGCCTAAATATAGCATTACGAACTGATCTAATATGCAATGAGCCAACCACACCTTCCACCTGCTGAATTTCAAAAAGCTTATGTACCATCTAAACAGAGATTTTTTGAAAAATGATATATGATCTAAGAATAAAGTCTTAAGGTGATAACTAAAACGTACCAAAAAAACGTACTTACTTTCAAGAAGGTAAAACCAAGCTTTCAATGTAATTCTTGACATCGGAACAACCAAAGATGTTGTTAGGAATTTTCGTGTCTTCTAGTTTATTATCTCTCTGGTTATAGAGAACTGCTTGGGACCAACCAAGTTTTGGAAACAACAGGGTATCGCCATTCTCAGACATGCACATTGCAAAACAGGGCAAGAGAAATTTTTTTTCATCAACAATAATGTTGAACAATTGAGTCCAAGACTTATGCACTCCAAACTCCTTCATTTGCCATAATACAAAATTATGTGTTTCCTCGCTATTTTGAGAAATACATAAGCAATCTCTCAAAACCCCAAGAATTGGCACAAAATTGCTGATTTCATTTCTGCGCCGAGGACAATAAGGCAATGACAGTTGTGCATACTCTTCTTTCCCCAAATCAAACGAAACAATGAAGTACAGATCAGTGTCTATTAATTCATTAATATATCCAGTATCATCAAGATAGTCCGGATAGATTAGATCAAATGGTAGATTTGCTAACCAATTAAGAGTGTTACTCACATAAACTGCAGGTCTTCGGAGACGCATAGGGGGCAGAGGGGAAACTTGAATTGTTCTCCAAAATTTACCACACATGTTGTAAACATTCACCGTTGTCGCCTCAGGGGTCACTTCCACGACCTTGTAGGTGTCACTTGAACAATCATAACCAAACCCAAAAACCCCATTGGAATAAAAAGCCCGGGAATCATCATAACCAAACCCAAAAACCCCATTGGAATAAAAAGACCGCGAATCTTGAGTCATCCTCGTAGCTGGATTCAGGAAACGGAGCATGAAGTATTTTCTTTTATATATGTCATATGTTACTTTGCTCAAACAAATCAACCCATTGCAGGTACCAATGAAATCGTACTCGGAGAGAAAACTTCGGCGGCTTCCTACTGAATGGCTCTTCAATAAAGAACTTACAGTGCGAGATGAGATGTATGGTTCACCCAAATCATCGTTGCGACATTTTATCAGTAACCTGGTGTGCGCAAAATCTGTGCTTCTAGAAATCGATCTGTGAAGGTGCAGTTTCACGAAGTGAGAATCAGAGATGAGAGAGTTCATGACTTGGACACACACCTGAATCGCACCAGAGATTTTACAGGAAGCCATGACAAGATTTCGATATGGAGTTCATCAGGGAGAAGCTGTGGTCGTTCCATGTTAAGGGTTTAAGGTGTTCCCTGTTGTGGGTTAAGCTTTTAAACCCCTTTATTCCTTAGTTTTCTTAGGGCTCGTTTGGCACGCCGTATTAGGCATGATAGTATAAGCTTATACAATACATTATGAGTTTATCCATTGTTTGGTGATGACATTGTATTGTATAAGCTTATCCATCAAAGTCCCCTTATACGTTAAAATGACGTATTATTTAATCCATCATGTGAGTGATGGATAAGACATGATAAGGTTGCGACGTATAAGTCACCATCACCACCACCCTCTATTGCTGCCAACTTACACCACCATTGGCACCACCACCACCACCACCACCATCCGATCACCGCCGCCGCCGCCACCACCGCCCTACCGTCACCACTGGTGTTGCCACCACCACCACCACCGCCGCCCTACCGCCACCACCACCATAATCGCCGCCACCACAACCCTATCGCCACCACCACCATAATCGCCGCCACCACCGACACCACAACCACCACCCTATCGCCACCACCACCACCACCACCATTGCCTCCACCCTCCACCGTCACCACCACCCTACTAAGCCGCCACCGCCTTACTACCACCACCACACTCTATCGTCGCCAACACCACAACCACCATCGCTGCCACCACCGCCACCACCGATGTTGCCGCCACCGCCACCGCCCTACCGCCACCACAACCACCACCCTATCGCCACCACCACCATAATTGTCGCCACCACTCTATTGCCACCACCGACACCACAACCACCACCCTATCGCCGCCACCACCACCACCATTGCCTCCACCCTCCACTGTAGCCGCCACCGCCTTACCACCACCACCACCACCCTATCATCACCACCACCACAACCACCATCGCTGCCACCACCACCACCAACCTATCTCCACTGTCACCACCACCGCCACCAACACCAACCTACCACCATTGCCACCACCACCACCAACCTACCACTACTTCCATCACCACCGCCACCACCGTTATAATCACCTCCATATTTGATTTTTATTTTATATCATTATTCAATACTTCATTAAACATAAAATTGCATTAATTTAAACGATATGGTAAATTATACAGTGTATGTCCAAACGCTGTATAGTATAAGAAAATTATCAGGGCTTATACTATCAGGCCTAATACTATCAGGCCTTATACTATCAGGCCTTATACTATACGTCACACCAAACGGGCCCTTATTGTACCCAAAAACACCCTATATATATAATATAATATATATATACCCTCAAAATAAATATAGATATATATATATATATGAGAAGGGATTTATTTACTCCACGAGTAAGTCAAAAAACTTACTCCAAATCTTAGCCATCAATTTAATTAAAAACAAACGGTTGAGATTTTAATTTAAAACCAATCACGTGCCTCACTTCACGTTTATTCTTTGTCTGAACCTTCCCTGTTCTCTCATTTTCCCGTTCTTTTCCGTCTTCCTCGTTCTTGTTTCTCCTCCATTTTTTCCTCTTTCTTTGCCACTGATTTAAACACTGAACCGAACACGCATATGGAAATATTTACTTGATTGTCACCTGTATACTGCATATAATCATAAAGTTCCGATGCATAATTTTAAACATAATAACTGGTTTATTTGCAAATTCTGAATCTGATAAAGTTAGTTATCTGCATAATTTGACAAGGACAACAATTGATTTTGAAGGATTCAAGTAAAGAGAAAGTCAAAATATGTAAATTTGAACCATTCATTTCAAAGGATTTGTAATTTGACGGGATACCAATTGATTTTCACTATATATAACTATAAGATTAATTTGTTTCTGTGTTGGGCTCTTTTACAAATATCTCGTTGTTGTGGCAGAAGACGGTGGAGTGGCTGTCACAACGTCAAGGTTCCAAAAAGATCGATAGGGTTTGGGGAGGAGTTTTTCAGTTTTCAGGATTTCCGAAATTGGTCACTGATTGAGGGGAAGGGTCACGTGAGAGATTAATAAAAAATAATCTCAGCTGTTAGTTTTTAATAAAATTGATGGCTAAGATTTGGAGTAAATTTTTTGACTTACTCCTGGAGTAAATTGAGATATATATATATATATATATATATATATATATATATATATATATATATATATATATTTATTGTTTTGCAACGTGTGAGATAATAATATTAAAAAGAAAGATTTGAGATGATAATAACTGAAATTGTAAAACTTGATATTTTTGTTAGTCTATTACACCCTATAAAAATGAAAGCACAAGTTCAAATTTGGGAAAAAATATTTTATTTGGAATAATATGCAACCGTTTTTTAAACGGATATAATAACACAAGACAAAGAAATTACTAAATGTTAAGAAGCAGACCCAAAGGAAAGGCATGAATGTCTCCGTAGGATAACTCAGGTGGTAGGAGTTGGGGGACATATGAGTTGGGTAGCGAGAGGTATAGGGAACGATTTCTGATGGGTGTAATTTATCTTTCCGATATAAAAAAAAGGAAATGCATGAATTGCAAACAGAATTTTAGGAGGGCTTTGAGATCTATTTTCTTACAAAAAATTTCTCTTCAATTTTAGAAAAATTGATTGGTTATTAATAAGAAAATTGGGATAGAGTTGGTGACCAAAAATACCTTTCATACTCAATCAATTGTGCGATGGAAGAGGAATAAAATCTATGAGTTGTCATTTACCGCTAAATGCGAGCACTCGCAGCGAAAAAATTAGTTTCTATTGTCTGCGGTTGATACCCTAGTTAAGCTCACCAAAAAGATAATCTTCTGATGCTTCGGACAAAAGCACATAAATTTAATATAGATTTGTTTTATATTTTGATGTTTAGGTATGTAGTAATTATAACTTGGATAATACACCGCCAACAAGGTCGGCCCAAGGGCCAAGCCACCCAAGCAAGGGCTTTAGGCCTCCAAATTTTATTTTATTTTACCAAGTAAAAAAGGCCTCTAAAATTTTTTTAATTGAGTAAAAAGGCCCCAAAAGTTTAAATAAATAAATATTTCTTTAGATAAAAAGATCTCACTTTAAACTTTGCTTTAGGTCTAGTTTAGTGTTGGGCCGGACCCGCCAATTTTTGGTAGAGGAGAGGGGAGATGTTAATTCAGGCTGTATTTTTGGATCAAGCGAGGAGGGTCATCATGGTAATCCACTCTTTCAAAGCGCACGAGGCAGGTGGGATTTCAGACTTTCTTTTATAAACAAAATTTTGGCTCATTCTAGGCAAGGATCTACATAGCATGGTAGTGTCAACGTTGTGACATAGGCAAGTAAATCTGTTGTTACTGGAGACACTAATTGTCCTCAGTCCTAAGATGGAAAATCCAGTCCGCCTGAAGGATTTGAGACCAGCAAGCTTGTGTAATGTTTCTTATAAGGTGATCACAAAGGAGTTGGTTAATAGATTCTGGTCATTTCAAGTTGTTGTGATGGGTCCTTTACAATGGAGCTTCATTCATGGACGTGGGACGAAGGATAACATTCTTTTGGCTCGGGAAGTTGGGCTCATTATCCACACTCAGAAAAAAGGACGGTGGGTTGGTGGCGTTGAAGGTCAATCAAGAAAAGGCATATGATAGAGTTAATTGGAATTTTCTTCTTGTTACTCTTCATGATTATGAGTTCCGTTCCTCCATCGTTGATCTTATTATGTGGATGTTCATAATGCTCGCATCTTTGTCCTTTGCAATGGGTCTAATTGTCTCATTTGGTTCCCCAACAAGGACTTAAGCAAGGTGATGTTTTGTCTCCCTAGCTATTTATACTAGCATTTAGCTATTCAAATTCAGAAGTTAGTGAATGAGGGACTTTGGAGTGTACAGTACGATGCACAAATGTTCCTACAATTTTAAATTCAAACTAAGATAACTTATCTGCAAAGAATTGCCACTTATCATACCGCAATTAAGGTTCCAAACATTAGAATTTACTGAAATCATACAACTTTTTCAAAGTAAAACCTTGTAAAATTTAAAATAAAATAAACTGAACATTTGTGAAGCACAATAGAAAATTTGCATCCGAATTTGAGTACGAGAACTCGAACGAAATTTTCAGTTTCACTTAAAAAGAAAATGAATGAAAGGCAATGACCCCTATTTGTTGAACAGTAACACTTCTGGGTATGTATTTTCATTTGGCATTGGTATTTTATCTTAAAAGTCAAAGAAGCAGAAGGTTTTAGCACAATCTACAGCCGAGCAAACTGAAGCTCCTACAATCTGGATTGATAACAAATCAGCCATATCAATGGCTAAAAATCCAATTCAGCATGGTAGAACCAAGCACATCAATGTGAAATTTCATGCCATAAGAGAGACGGAAAGATGAAAGAAGCGAAAGCTTATACACTACGGTTCAGAAAATCAGCTTGCTCATATTTTGACGAAGTCTCTTCCAAAGACAAGATTTGAGATGCAAAGCAAACTTAGAGTCTCTAAGGAAAACGTCAAGGTGTAGTGATGGGGCCGAGTCTTTTTTTTAAGTTGTAGGCTAATGGTGCTTGTTTAAGGCGGTGCCCACTAGGGTGGGCAAGTTTCAAACTGGTCCACCGGTGAACCATCATCATATGTCGTTGGATTTCAGAATCTAAGAATATTCCTTAGATGGATGGCTAGGATTGAAAACATGATAGAAGGATACAAATGTAATATTCTTTTTTTCTGGAAAATGCTTCATCTTCTTCCCTTAGTTCTCCAACTCTTCCCCTCACAACGCCACCAACAGATCTTCTCCCCCATAAACCACTTCCTCCGCCACAATCATCACCTCCACCAGCAAATCGTTTTCACCCAGCCATCCCAACCCCCACTACCAGAAACCCAGAAGAATGAAGAGGCACCCAGAAGCTAAATTGGCCAGAACCTGAAGCGGGATCACGATTATCAACACCTTCTCCCTGTCCTGCAAGAATGGCTTGAGAAAAGACCACCCTGTACCGATCAAAACGATGACATTGAAGAGCAAAATGACACGCATGAACTGGAAGATGTAGAACAGCACATCCCAGCCGTGAGGGAGACCGGTGACTTTGATGTAGTGCTTATCCTCCGCGGCACAGATCAGATTCAAAGCCTTGGTGACGGGAAGCATGGCCATGAGGAGATGGATGTGGTGGAACGATTGCTTGTTGGCGTAGCAGAGGTAGACCGTAGACCCAGGCGGCGAAGAAACCGAGGTAGGCGAGGGAGAAGTTTTGAGCTTTTTTGCATTCAAGATCTGGTATTTGGTATTCAAGGTTCTGAAGAGGGAAGAGCAAAGAGGAAAAAATAGCTTTTGAGATGAAAGCTTTAACTCACAGAAGCTCAAAATAGCTGGCTAAACTTGTGATTCTAGGATCAGATGCAAATGTGTTGCTCCAAATTGATTATCCAACAACGGGAATCAGGGGTAAGATTAATGGTGCGAGAGAAAAATAGAAGCTATGCTTTTTGAAAAGAAAAGGGGAAAACGAGAAGAAGGGAGATGGCGGTGGCTGAAGGAGGGAGAGTGGGAGGAGAATGTGGTGAAGATGATGATGAACTGATAAATTTAATTTAAAAAAAAAACATTTCAACTTTTTATTTTTCAGAATTGTTTTTAGTAAATTACTTAAACACCCATGGTCCACTGGTAGACCAGTTTGAAACTTGCCCACCCTAGTGGGCACCCTTGTTTGAGTAGTTTCACTTTTCTAGTTTTCAAAATAGTGTGCTGTCAAAATGTAGTAGAAACTTAGTCTTCACTCTCTTATATTTTGTGTAAATACTAGTGTTTTTTACCCGCGCGTTGCACGGGGAATATGTCTATTGTATTTGATACATCAATTAATCATGAACGTGATTATGCGAGTTCATTTTCCGTTATTTTTTTAAGTTGTTCCCAATATGTGATCTCCTATTTCCCTATTAATTCTCCTTTAATTGTCTATTTTTCTCCCTCAATTTCGTTGCTCTCTCTTTTCTCTCATTTGACATTTTAAATTTTCGGTTTCCCTTTATCTTTTTCCTATTTCCCCATTAATTCTCATTTCCCCCTCCCTCCCCCTCCTCTCCCCTCATCCCTTCTTTCAAATTCCCCTTTCTCCCATTTATTTTTCTATAATAATTTCTTATTTCTAGAATGATTATTAAAACCTTTCATTTTCTTAAACATTTGGAAACCAATCAAATCAAATATTGTAATCTTTCCCGTATCTATCAAATAATAACTGCTTGATTTCCCCATAAAAATTAAACAACCTAAATCAATAAATTTCTCTACGTCTATCATTCAACATATTTTCATTACAAAGAATGCTTCAAAAATCCAGTGAATCATAATTCTCCACAAATCGCAGGCAAGTCAATGTTTGTACATTTACCAAATCTACAGACAATGACAAACTAAAATTGACCAAAATCTATCATCTGAGATGGTAAATTTCACTTCCACTTATATTAATAAAAGAAATATTTCCCCACAACCTTCCCACTTCTTGTCTCATCTCAATCATAGATCCACTTGCTCTCTTTCACCTCAACATGCTTCTTTACCACCAGATGTAACATAGAATGCAACATGGCCAACTCCTCGCTAGCACTGAGGAATGATGTGTTTCTCCTTTGGTTAATGCAAGTTTTCTCTTATACTTCTTCTACTTTGTCCTTTGACCTTCTTCAAAGAAATAAATACTCTTAGTGTTTGCTCTTAAGATGGGCAAGTTCTAAAAGATAGAAAATATGAAGATATTTTAGATATCCGTAGAAGTAAAAAAACTTGAACAAAGCAGATCCCACCAAATCTACAGAAACAAACAACTATTGCATTCGAGTTTCTACCACATCTAGCGGACATCTAGACCAGCTGATAGAGTTCCTGCAACAAAACCAACATTGGAATCATCTCCCAAATAAACTAAGAATATTTCTTCAAGTCTGCAAAGCCAGAGTACTTGGACTAAACAAAAACTAAAATTAAATTCAGTTTTCAATATGCTTTCCTCAAACAAAATGTGAATCAAATCCTTATGGCTTCATCATATCTTTTCTTGTAGAAAAAAAAAAAACAAAACCGAGCAAACCCACTCAGAAAAAACAAAAAAATTCCAACAAAATCTATTTTCGCATACAATTAGAAAAGGGAAGAATTGCATATCTAAAGAACTTCTGCAAATCACAGCGAGTAGAAGAGACATACAAAACCACAGGTAAAGAGGCCCCTTGTTTTAAAGTAAAAGAGACATACCAAAAAAACGTACTTCAGTCACTTAATTGGAGTGATAAAATATTTAACACATACTCAAATCCTTGTATCAAGCTCTTTAAACTACAACAGAAAACAAATAGAAAATTCAGACCTGAGCGCACTTATCAAAGTAGATTACAATAACAAAAAACTCAAAGCAAACTAACTAATACAGAAATAGAAAAACATAGCACTAAAGATTCAAATAATCAATTCACAAAAACCCTTAAATTAAGAAAAATTCACCATTAGACAAAAACCTCAATCTCCAATTCATGAAATGTGTCTAATCTACGTAGTTTCCACCACTCCTCACATCAGCAACTGCATGGGTTGTATGAGAGCAGTTTCTCAAGCATTCCTTCTCACACTGTTCGAAGAAGTGTCTTTCGGAACTCGGAAGAGACTCTAATCCAGAGATTTTTGATATGAACCCAGCATGAAACGCAAAAATAAGAAAATGCTCAAGCTTTTACTTAGCACATGTATAAGAATGATAAGAAATAAGAAGTAAGACTGCATTTGCACCAAATTTTGACGGGGCCTATCAGCATAAAACACTTCTGATATTTGCTATGATGTGTGATAATCAGCACTGGAGTACAATTGTGCTACTAATCAAATCGAGTGAATCGGATTCACATCATAAGTTACAAAAATCAAAGACACACTTCAGTCAAGTGTAACAAAAAAAAAATGATGTAATGCCCCTCATGTGAACACCCCAAAAAATTATCCATATATGTGAGAAAATAACAAAATAATTCTCCCATCCAAACTCATAATTTCCCCATCGAAAATAATTATATCCATAGATCAACTATCAAGTATCAAGACAGGTTAATTCATAAGTTATGTAATGCCAAAAGTAATTGTGGTTACTTCACCAATGAACTTATACTAAAAATCAATTTAAATTGAACTTAAGGAAATATATAGAGCATAGTAAGATATGTCACCCAATTGACGTACTAAAACATGATTGATTATATGTAAAGCTGATGAGTTTTTAGGGAAATATAAACCAACCTTAAGAATGGGCTAGACATGTTCATGAAGATTAAATATGAGCTCTTCATATGTTTTCATCAATTTGAGTGACCTGTGCATCATAAAAAAAAATCATCAACCTTGCTTCTTCGTAAGAATCAAAACTGGAACCGGATCAAGAATATTGGCTACATTTCAGACCCTAAAGAAGTTTTAAAGGGAAAAAAACTGAATAAATTTTTAAAATCAAAGAAACGTAATCACAATATGCACAAAAATCTTCAATGGAGGAAGGCGCAATCTTAGATAATTAGGGAAAATCTTTTAAAATTTTAATATTTTATGAAAAAGTTTCTCAGATTTAAAATTTCTTAGATAATTAGGACAAATCGGTTTCAAGATTTGTTATGAAAATAAATTTAGGTGAAGAAAAAGTTTGTTTTTAGAGTATGAATTAAATTTTATGGTATTTTTATTGAATTTTCAGATTTTTATTTAATTCAGAGCTTTATGAGTTTTTATTGTGATTTCGTAGATTTTGATAGTTTTTATTAATTATTTTTAGAGTATTAATTAAATTTTATGTTATTTTTATTGAATTTTTAGTTTTTTTATTTAATCTAGGTAAATCTTAGATAATTAGGGCAAAGAAGCTTAAATGAGAATTAATCTGGGAGTGACACCTCATCAAATTGGCCTAGATTTTGATAGTTTGTATAATTGTATTAAATATTTTTAGAGTATTAATTAAATTTTATGGTATATTTATTGATTTTTCGGATTTTATTTAATTCAGAATTTTATGAGTTTTTATTGTGATTTGGTAGATTTTGATAGTTTTTATTAATTAATTTTTATGGTATTTTTTTTGTTTTTCAAAGGGAAACTATAATCTTATCTAATTAAAATATATTGAATATCTAATTAAATAAAAAGATCTTATATCTAGTAAGATAAGAAACAATCAAATCCTATCTAATAAAGAAAAATAATCAAATCCTAACTATTTAAATTAAGGTTACTAATCAAATCTGCCTGGAATCAACACCATATCAGAAATCTAGCAAATCACAATAAAAGCTCATAAAATCCTGAATTAATTAAAAATCCAAAAATTCAATAAAAATACCATAAAAATTTATTAATATTCTAAAAATAAATATTAAGATAAATTAAGATAAAATCATGAAATAAACAACCTAAATCCTAATCAAATCTAAAATTTTAAAATGTATTTTTTTTATGAGAATTAACCTGAGAATGACACGTGGATTTTTTTTATGAGAATTAACGTAAGAATGACACGTCACTAAGAATTAGCGTGAGAATGACACGTCACTAAATCAGCCTAATGGAAGTTCTTCTTTTCTAATATATATTGATATTGATTGATTGATGTCTTCTAATGAATGAAAATTAGAGCTGTTGTTATTTTGCTGCTATTCAGCCCAACACATGCTCATCCTTGTACTAAGACCATGAGCAATGGTTGTTTAATTTTGATGTTGAAGATTGTTGAACATTGTTGAAGTGATGCAATGGTTGTTGAGGAGTGATTAGAGGAGAGAGAACCGGCTGAATTGTTGGAGAAATTCAACATTGTTGAGAGGAGAGAGGGACGCCACGTGGCGCCCTCTGAATGGCTCGGTCAGGCGCGTGTAATACACGCGCCGACAGGGCGCGTGAGTGGCAGGTCCGGAGAGAGAAAACGTGATGGTGGATGATGGTCCTGACACGTGTCATTCTCTGATTGGTTCCCCGGATTTTCTTTTACCCTTATCTTTTGAGCTCAATTATTTGATAAAAAAAAATAATCTAGAAAAAAAAAATTATACCAAAATTCGTGATTTTTTTTTTCTCTATAAATAGAGACTTGGTTCGTTTGATTTGGACACAGAAAAAAAAAACCAAGTTTTCACCATCTTATTATCTCTCTCACCTTATTTATCTATCTATTAGCATTTGTTTTGAAATGGATCCCAACAATCACCATTTCAACACCCAGAATTCTTCAAACAACCCATTTTACAACCAAAATCCCAACAACTATGAAGATCCAAATCAAATTTCTTACCAACGTCCTCAAAATCCAAACTATTATCAAGTCCCACATCAAATCTCCAACCAACGTCCTCAAAATCCAAACTATTATCAAGTCCCACATCAAATCTCCAACCAACGTCCTCGAAATCCAAACTATTATCCAGATCCAAATCAATATTCGTACCAACCTCCTCAAAACATACAAAATTTTAACCATTCATCAATTGTTCCAAACTCTCATCCATCTTATGGATCTGTGAGATATTCATCTCAAACACCCCAGTCTAGTGGTTATATGCCAGTGGTTCCTGAAAATTTTCCGAGTGTTGATGTGCTGGAATTTCCGGAATTTTCAACACAAGTCAATCTTGGTGGCGGGTCAGCTGATAATGAAGTCACTCCTAAGAGCAAAAAAACCGTTTCACCCGCATGGAACACTGCACAAAATCTAGTGCTAATTAGTGGGTGGATTAATTGTGGAACAAGCAGTGTTGTCGGAAGAAACCAGAAAGGAGAAACATTTTGGAGAGATATTGCTGAGTATTGTAATGAGCATTGCTCATTCGATCCTCCGCGCGTTTGGGTTGCCTGCCGAAACCGTTGGAATTATATGAACGCAAGATTGGGTAAATGGATTGGCGCTTATGATAGCGCTAAGCGTGAGCAACGAAGCGGTTGGTCGGAGGATGATGTTATCGCAAAAGCGCAGGAATTATTCGCAAGTGGGAAGATTGGTCAATTTACTTTGATGGAAGAATGGCGCGCTCTCCGTGATCAACCACGTTTTTGTAGTCAGGTAGGAGGAAATAGTGGCTCGAGAAGTAGTGGATCTAAGAGATCACACGACAGTGATGCAAGAGGCTCAAACTCTATAGGATCAATTCCTCGTCCAATGGGTAGGGAGGCAGCTAAAAAAAAAGAGTAAAAAGAAAATTAGAGAAGATGCCGACGAGGTGGTGGACAAAGAGTGAGATTCTTATATCCATTTCAAGGAGAAAGAGCTTGAACGATTGGACAAGATAGCATCGGTGCAAGCAGAGACTAACGAATTGATGAAAGAGAAGACTAATGCGATGAAAGAGAAGACTAATGCTAAGAAAGTTAGTATGTATCAAAAGCTAACTTCGGAAGAGCATCTCAGTGACCGTAAGAAAGAGTTGTTAGAGCAGTTGTCCAAAAAGCTATTTGGAAATTAATTTCAAGCGAGTCTTTGTCTGTATTCGGTCAAACTTGTCAGTGGTGTGAAGTTTGTAGTGTTTGCTTTAATGTTTGCTTTAATAATTTTCAAGTGGTGACAACTATGTAATGTTTGCTTTAATGTATGGGAAACTGTGTTTGAATATGTACCACTCAATTCGAATCTTGTCCTTTTCCGATAATTAACTCTGGTTGATAACTTATTTCAAATCCACCAGTGGTGTCAAGTGTGTAGTGTTTGCTTTAATAATTTGCCCGTGGTGTTAGGTCAGTAGTGTTTGGCTTTTATGATTCTCGGGTAACTGTGTTTGAATATGTACCACTCAATTCGAATCTTGTCCTTTTCCGATAATTAACTCTGGTTGATAACTTATTTCAAATCCACCAGTGGTGTCAAGTGTGTAGTGTTTGCTTTAATAATTTGCCCGTGGTGTTAGGTCAGTAGTGTTTGGCTTTTATGATTCTCGGGTAACTGTGTTTGAATATATACCACTCAATTCGAATCTTGTCCTTTTCTGATAATTAACTCTGGTTGATAACTTATTTCAAATCCACCAGTGGTGTCAAGTGTGTAGTGTTTGCTTTAATAATTTGCCCGTGGTGTTAGGTCAGTAGTGTTTGGCTTTTATGATTCTCGGGTAACTGTGTTTGAATATGTACCACTCAATTCGAATCTTGTCCTTTTCTGATAATTAACTCTGGTTGATAACTTATTTCAAATCCACCAGTGGTGTCAAGTGTGTAGTGTTTGCTTTAATAATTTGCCCGTGGTGTTAGGTCAGTAGTGTTTGGCTTTTATGATTCTCGGGTAACTGTGTTTGAATATGTACCACTCAATTCGAATCTTGTCCTTTTCCGATAATTAACTTTAGTTGATAACTTATTTCAAATCCACCAGTGGTGTCAAGTCTGTAGTGTTTGCTTTAATAATTTGCCCGTGGTGTTAGGTCAGTAGTGTTTGGCTTTTATGATTCTCGGGTAACTGTGTTTGAATATGTACCACTCAATTCGAATCTTGTCCTTTTCCGATAATTAACTCTGGTTGATAACTTATTTCAAATCCACCAGTGGTGTCAAGTCTGTAGTGTTTGCTTTAATAATTTGCCCGTGGTGTTAGGTCAGTAGTGTTTGACTTTTATGATTCTCGGGTAACTGTGTTTGAATATGTACCACTCAATTCGAATCTTGTCCTTTTCCGATAATTAACTCTGGTTGATAACTTATTTCAAATCCGGCCCTCAACCACCATTCAATGTACCTACTTATATGGACTCATAGATCCATTGATGTACCAATATCCCAAATCTCTTCCAATCTACTTCAAATTTCACAAAAAATGGATCCATCTGAGTGTCCTTTTGATCTTGCAGCATACATTCAAAATAGTCAAATTGAAGAAGCTTATGTACTCAACCGATTTAGAGAGCGTCGAAGAAAAATTCGAGAAGATACTGCACCTCGTAGTAGAAAATATCTCGGTAGGGATCATACAACGGCAAACCAGAGGCTAATTGGCGACTACTTTGCCAATGAGCCTACATATGACGATGCAATGTTTCGTCGTCGGTACCGGATGCAAAAACATCTTTTCTTTCGAATCGTTGATGACCTTTCAAGTAGTGATAACTACTTCACCCAACGCGTTGATGCAGCCAATAAACAAGGTATATCACCCTTAGCAAAATGTACCACAGCAATGCGAATGTTAGCATATGGTGTGGCAGCAGATGCGGTTGATGAGTACATCAAAATTGGAGGTACTATAGCATTGGAGTGTTTACGTAGATTCTGTAAAGGAATCATACGATTGTATGAGCAACAGTACCTGAGAGCACCAACCCAAGAAGACCTGCAAAGAATACTACATGCTAATGACATGCGGGGGTTCCCAGGCATGATCGGGAGTATTGACTGCATGCACTGGGAGTGGAAAAATTGTTCTAAAGCATGGGAAGGTCAATTTACTAGAGGGGATAAGGGAACCACAACAGTTATTCTTGAAGCAGTTGCAACTTATGACCTATGGATCTGGCATGCCTTTTTTGGATGTCCTGGAACGTTGAACGACATAAACGTTCTAGATCGGTCACCAGTGTTTGATGACGTGGAACAGGGAAAGGCTCCAGCTGTGAATTTCTTTGTGAATCAACGTCCCTATAATATGACATACTATCTAGCCGATGGTATCTATCCTTCTTATCCAACTTTCGTCAAAACGATTAGAGTTCCTCAAAGTGAACCCGATAAGTTATTTGTAAAAGTTCAGGAGGGATGTCGGAAGGACATCGAACGTGCATTTGGAGTTCTTCAAGCTCGTTTTAAAATCATCCGTGAACCAGCTCGCTTGTGGGACATAGATGACTTGAGTATCATTATGAGGTCATGCATCATATTACATAATATGATTGTCGAGGATGAACGAGATTCATATGCTCAACGTTAAACCGATTTTGAGCAATCTGGGGAAGGTGGATCTAGTACACAGCAACCATACTCGACCGAGGTTTTACCCGCTTTTGCAAATCATGTGCTTGCTAGATCCGAGTTGCGTGATTCAAATGTTCATCATGAACTGCAAGCAGATCTAGTGAAGCACATCTGGGCAAAGTTTGGAATGTCTCAGGATTGAAGATGATTTGTATCGTACTATTTACGTTATTTGTGTGTTGTGTGCTTAGTTTTCCCTTGTCTTGCATTTTAAGATATTGTGTGCTTAGTTTGTTATCTTGCATTTTATTTTAAGAAAATAAAATAAATTCTTGTATGCTTAGTTTGTTGTCTTGCATTTTAAGTTAAGAAAAAAAAATTATAGTCTATATTTTAAAAAAAAAGTCTATATTTAAAAAAAAAACAAATTGTAAAGTGTTTATTGTTTTAATTTAATTTAAATCGATAATTGTAATTTTATGTAATTATAAAAACAAAAATATAAAATTAAATAAAAATGTGAAATAAAAAAGTGGTGGGGTAGGGTGAGTGGTGAGTGGTGGGGTAGGGTGTTGAGAGTTAAACAAAACCATTGGAGTGGGTAATTGTTGAAAGTTTGTTGAATTGGAGAGAGAAGATGATGTGGAGTGTTGGGAAGAGAAAAAGTGGGGTAGAAAAGGGTTAAACAAAACATTTTTTGTTTAACCATTGTATATGGTCTAAGGGACTGGGTTAGGATTTGTCTGACTTAGCTTATACCTCAGATTCAGTGCGTGAACAAAAAACAAAAAGAATTAAATCAAGTCGGTACAATCAAACATTAGGTACGCAAAGGAACCCGCATTCTATTTTCTTTCCAAAGATTCTCCAATGGCCAAATAAAAGCAGATATTCACTTAAAGGTTAAATATGTTTTCCGTCCCTGAACTTTCAGCGAGTGCTGGTTTTCGTCCCTTGCCGGAGTAAAAGCCGACTTTAGCCCTTGACATAAGGAAAATAGTTGGTTTTCGTCCCCACCGGAGTGGTGGCGCTGACCACCGTCTCCACATGTACCGGTCTTCCTACGTGGCACGTCTACGTCAATTAATGAGGCTGAATTACAATTTTTTTCTTTTTTCATTTAAAATATATAATTTCCTAAAATATAAACTAAGCAAAATCTAAACTAAGCCCCTAGAAACCCACTTATTACTATAAAAACTGATTATCATCTTCTGTAACAAAAACATATAATCTTCAACAATATCTTCACTTTCAAAAAAACATATTCATTATCTATTTCAAAAATACCACCCAGGGAAGAATACCCACGAAGAGATAATCATGTTCTTCAAGAAAACATCATCTTCATGAAACATCTTCAACGTCTATAACCCACCACAAGACAAGCCCCAACACCAAAACACAGGAAAGAACACCCGGGCTCCAAAATCGAACCAGCACCCACTCCAACATCTTCAACATCGAACAAGAACCCCAAAACCCAGAACCACCACCCACAAAACCCAGAACACAAATCGAAACCGAGACCGCAACGAAAAAACAGATCTGAATCTGAAAATGAATCATCGATAATCAATGTGCGAAAACCAGTTCCCAACCCATGGAAACCCAGAAACCCCATCCACTGAAACTCATAACCAAGAACCCCCACTCACCGCAACCCCCACCCAAAACCGCACCCCCATCGCTCGCAACCCCAACCACCACCACCGCAAACCCCCACCGCTCGAAACCCCCACCCCCACTGTTCGCAAATCTCAACCAATCTCTCACCCCCTAACTCCATCGGATCAAACAAGTAAAAACTCCAAACCCAAGAAGAAGAAGAAGAAGGAGAATGAGGCTTACCGCACAAAAAGCTCTAATTTTGAGCCAGACCCCTTCATCTGCATGTCTCGGATCTTAGGTGTTTCCTCTTCTCTATGGGTTTTGGGTGGTGGAGATTCTAGATCTGGGAGATATAATCTGGGTTCTTAGGGATTTTGGTTCAATCTAAAGATGAATGATGAAGAAGAGGAGATGGATGATGAAAAAGAGGAGAGGATGAAGAAAGATGAACGGTTAGAAGAGATGCAGAACAACCCCAGAAAAAAGATGAAGGATAGAGGATGAAGAATGATAAATTGATAATTAACGTGGTCAGGCCTCAGGGTTTAGTTTTAATTAAAATAGAATTATTTTAAAACAAAAAATAAATTAATTATAATCTAGAATTAAAAAATTAAGAAAAAAAATCCAGCAATGTGTGCTGCCACGTAGGCTTCCCGTGACATGTGGCAACAGTGGTCAGCGCCACCACTCCGGCGAGGACGAAAACTAGCTATTTTCCATATGTTCAGAGGCCTATCTCGGCTTTTACTCCGGCGAGGGGTGAAAACCAGCACTCGCTGAAAGTCCAGGGACGGAAAACATATTTAACCCTTCACTTAATATATCACTTACTCTATAGAGGATACCCTCAGGCATAAGAAAATGTTTGATAGTTAATACAAACGGACACAATTATTAGCTAAAACCCTATACTAGAGAAGTAATTGCAGAACATTTTCCACAACTCCTTTGCTGACAAAAAAAGCCAGGACCAAGAGAGCTATATTGTACAATTCTAATAATACCATATATCCTCACAGCATCAATAAAGCATTAAAAATGCTAAATCACAATATCACATTCATACAAACATGCTACCAATATCAATTGATTCTTTTCATTCCTATTTTTTCGAGCACCTCAGTGTTCAAAACATTTTCTTATCCTGTGAACCTAAAGAAGAGCTCAAACTAACCTGCAGAGAGGAACTACCTCCTTCTCATTGTCACGAATCCAGAGAGACCACTCTATTTGTATAGTTGTGACTTGTGATAGAGTTCAAATTTCCAGAAAAATACCATGAAAAATATTGAACAGAATGCAAGACAGTTTATACAAGAAAGTAATGGAGCTTTCTAAACCATCCATGTAAAGAGCTTTCATTGGTCTAACTATCCTCTTTCATATATCAATTTCATATAGTCCGTTTGAACGGTGCTCTTCAGCCCTCTAACTGATGCTGCCTGTCACAAAATGATTTAATTGAATAGCCATCAAGACTCATCACAAAAAAAAAATCATAAAAGACAACTTGTTATAGAAGATCTGACTAAAACTAAAATTGAAAAGGGAGAAGGTGCAAGGGTACATCACGGGATGGAGAAAAAATCAGAACTGCAAAGTTCATCTGTTTACTACACTATAACCATTGGAATCGGGAAGAAATAATAACTGTAGTGTTTTCCATATCATGTCTGAATATATACTATACTGTATAGTGTGTTCTCACCATCACAAGTCATGAGACTTTTTATCTCAACAAATCAACTCAACCATAGATTAAATTAGAATGAAGGGATAAAATGTGGTGTCAAAATCATTTGTTTTCAACATGAGGCATAACAAACAAATTATAAAACATGAACAAATTGATCCAAACCTAAGTTTGATACGATCGCTAGCAATATTAAAAAATTCAACATATTAGTCCTAATGCAGCAGTAAACATTCACATATTCTATTCAGCAGTGTTTATCTATCCCAACAAAGATTTGAAAAATGATATATGATCTAAGAATAAAGTCTAAAGGTGATAGCTAAAACGTACCAAACATACTTACTTTCAAGAAGGTGAAACCAAGCTTTCAATGTAATTCTTGACATAGAAACCAACGATGTCGTTAGAAATTTTCGTGTCTTCTAATTTATTATCTCTCTGATTATAGATAACTGCTTGGGACACATCAAATCTTGCAAACAACAGGGCATCACCATTCTCAGACATGCACACCGCAAAACAGGGCACGTTAAGAATTTTTTCATCCACAATAATGCTGAACAGCTGAGTCCATGATTGGTGCACTCCAAACTCCTTCATTTGCCATAATACAAAATTACGTGTTTCCTTGCTATTTTGAGAAATACATAGGCAACCTCTTAAAACCCCAAGAATTGGCTCAAATTCCTTTCTACGCCGAGGACTATAAGGCAATGACAGTTGTGCATACTCTTCTTTCCCCAAATCAAACGAAATAATGAAGTACGGATCAGTGTCCATTAATTTATCACTGTCCATCGTTACATCTTTTGGAAAGATTACATCGCATGGTAGAGTTGCTAACCAATTAAGAGTGTTACTCACATAAACCGCAAATCCTTGGAGATGCATAGGGGTATGAGGGAAAATTTGAATTGTTCTCCAACAATTATCACCCATGTTGTAAACATTCACCATTGTATCAGGGACCACTGTCACTCCTACCACCTTGTAGGTGTCACTTGAACAATCATAACCAAACCCAAGATAGTGATAGCCTGGGGAATATGTAGGTGGCGAATATTGAGACATGTCTTTGTAGCTGGATTCCAGAATCGGAGCAGGGAGAAGTATTTTCTTTTTGATTTGTCATATTCTATTTTCCACATAGAAATCAACACGTTGCAGGTACCAATGAAATCATACCCGGAGATACAACTTCGGCTTCCTACAGTGGCTGATGGGCTTTCCAGTAATGAACTTACAGGGCGAGATGAGATGTATGGTTCACCCAGATCGTCGGTGAGGCATTTTATCAGTAACCTGGTGTGCGTAAAATCTGTGCTTCTAGAAATTGATCTGTGAAGATGCAATTTCACGAATTGAGGATCAGAGATGAGAGAGTTCCATGACTTGGATACACACCTGAATTGCACCAGGGATTTCATAGGAAGCCATGATAAGATTTCGATGAGGAGTTCGTGAGGGAGACGGAGAAGATGTAGCCATTCCATTTATTTTCTTACCTTGACCTGAACTAGAGAAATAACAGAGAGACGGTCCTACATCTCCTGCCCACATGCCACAAGAGTGTGCTAGCCTGATAAGGTTATCAGAACCGAACCGGTGACCAAACCGATACCCTCACCGGTTTGAAGTTCATTGGTCCAACCGTAGTTCAACCGTGGTTCAACCGGTTTTACCGCTAAAAATTATATAATATATATAAGGTAGTGTTGAAGCCTAATTTATTATGTGACCTATGCAAATGGAAATAGTACTATGTGATTTGTATATTTACAAAAGGAAATCAAGATCTAAACTTTCTGAATATTGTAACCAAAAACTTTCTGCATGCACTTTAACCGTAATGTAGTTGTATATATATTTTACTGGTAAAAAAAAACAACCATTGAAGCACATGAAGAAAGAATAGACTAAAACACTTCCAGCACCAATTCTACCAATTTTGTCCTCGTGTGATGTATGTTTGATAATTTTGATAGTTGAATGATTGAATCATATAATGTTAAGTTGTTAAAAGAATGAAATTGTTTACTAAAGACAGCAGCATTACAGAAGAAGAATTTTTTTTCGAAAAAAGAGAATAAATTATTATATAAATAAAAAGAGAGTCATTACACAAAGGAACAAGGGAAAGCATAAAAACAAGAGTGGCACAAACTGCCAGCAAAAAGAAACAGAGACTACAACAAAACTAGAACAGAGCAGCCAAACGTAGAGGAGCATCAGGGAGAGAGACATCCATCTACCAACTCTCTGCGCACAGGGCCACGGGCAAGCAACATCACGCTAGCCAACAAGAGAAGTCACGAAGACAAGGCGCAGAACACAAACATAAGAAGAAGAACGCACCAGAAAGAAAGCACGGAAGTGGCAACGACGGGCGGAGCTCGGCGGCGGGAGTAGCACGGCGGCAGGAGGACTACGGCGGCGGGAGGAGCACGGTGGCGGGTGGAGCGCGGCGGAGATGGGTGACTAGGGTTGATGCTGCTGGTTGTTGAGCCTTTAATTTTCAATTTCATTTTTTAGTGTTTTTTTAGTCTTTTATTCAAAACCTTCAGTTTTTCAATCTTTTTTTTTTCCTGAATCCTAATATTGGGCATGGGCCGAGCCCATTGTTTCAAAAAAACGAAAAAAAAAATAAAAACAGAAATCCGCTCAAAACCGCCAACTGGCCGGTTTTCACCGGTTCAACGCCGGTTTGGACGGTTCAACAACGGTTTTTCTCCCATGCGGTTCTGTGAGTGTTTTGGACCGGCCAGGGGTCCGGTTCCAGGTTTATACGGTCGAACCGGCCGGTTCGGTCAGGTTTTTATAACCATGCCTGATATAATGGAAAAGATATACAAATACATTATTTTTCTCGTTTTCTGAATGATAGTTCAAGTGGTAAAAGCTATGGACATAAGGGTTGGGTGAGATGAAGGGTGCAGGGTCTGAACTCTGAGAATGACTAATTTACTAACATTACTAACAGTTAACATTTGCCTATAAAAAACATTATTTTTCTCATTGAATTATTTTAATTTTTTTAAATATTATTTGAAAAATATGAAGAAGAAAAAGAAAGAAAGAATAAATATTCTATCTATTTTGCAGAAATATTTTTTTTATTTTTAAATATTACATTTTGTCACAATAAAAGATAGAGTAAATATAAATCACACTCTCATTTCTTAAAAGAAACTTATACTGAAGGTATGAAAAACGGTAGAAAGGGGGGGTTTGAATAACGTTTTCAGTATAAAACTTCCACCTTAATGATTTTGACAAATCTTTCGAGAACTTAAGTGCTAAAGATAAGAGATAGAAAAGCACACAAGGATTTTATCCTGGTTCACTTGATAAATCACTCAAGCTACTCCAGTCCACCCGTTAAGGTGATTTCTTCCTTCTTAGAATGAAGGCAATCCACTAATCAGGTAAGAGTTACAACTGCACTTGAAACCTACAAGTGACTAACAATTACACTGACTTAGCTCACACTAAGATTCACTCTCTTAGTCTTCTCTAGGATCCGATCAACCTTGATCTCCTAAAGGAACTAAACAAACTGTTTATCAAAGAATAGTTTACAAGAGATTTGCTTCTAAAAAGCTAATAGTAAACTCAATGAATTTTCGGATGAAAGAAAGCTTAGAAGAATTTAAGTTTGTCTTGCGCGTATGTGAATGCTTCTTGCCGCTTCTTTCAGTCTTCAGCCTCTTTATATACTCCAAGGATTAGGGTTGAGCGTTGCATGGGAAATGCTACCGTTGGAGGGCAGTTCTGGAAAATCCAGCTTCTGCTGTGTCTGAGACTGTTAGGTAGGTCGTCAGGAAGGTACAGTTGCTTTTGTACTTGGATAGCGACTTGACCTTTAAACCTAGGAGACTTCTGATCAGGGGAATGCTTCATATTGGAACTTGTGAAGCCGGTTGATCAGAGTCAGAGGGAAAGCCCAGATCCTCTGACCATTGTTTCTTATGATTCTGAACTCAGAGGGAAGAACATGGTCTTCAGAGTATCTTGCTTCTGGACATCAGAGTTTCCACTATTCAGCTTCTGGATCTTCAGAGTCTTCTACACCATCAGAATATCTGAGCCTTCAGTGTTTCTTGGTTATCAGACTTTCTGGATCTTCAGAGCTTCTAGTGACTGAGTCCACATCAGAGTTTGTATAACTTCAGAACTTCTGAAGCTTTTCCACTGTTCATACTGAACATGGTGAATGCGAAAGCGTTGCTTGGGTTGCTCTTTATACACAGTGCTTCTGATTTGTGTGAGATTGAGTTGAGGTCAGAGCCTGTAAATAGCACACTCAGAAAAACACGTTAGAGTACCACAATTGTTCATATCAAAAGGTTAACTTGTAATCATCAAAACATAGAGTTGTACTACTAGATCAAAACTTGATCTTACAATCTCCCCCTTTTTGATGATGACAAAACTAAGATTTTTGATGAACAATTCTTAAACATTAAACTGAATTCACTCAGAGTTTAGAGATATAGAATAAGACTTATCCTGATGTGAATAGTTTATCTTGCTCATTCTGAATTCAAGTCACTGCTTGATTCTGAGCTTAGCTCCCCCTGAATCTAATACTTGATGAAAACGTTAGTAAAGTCTAGATTCTGAGCTAAATGATATAAGAGTTCAGAGTGAAAAACTTATGACATAGATGAAAATCGAGTAATCAGAGCGCATAAGTAATCAGAGTCACGGACAAGGTATCAGAGTCTTGGGTATCAGAGTCAACTAGAATCACTTCAGAAGAAGTGAAATGTATTCCTTGTATTTGCCCAGTGACACATCTATGGTCATGAAGGTGGAACTCTTAAATTCTCCAAAAGAAAAAATAAATCACACTAACACATCTTACACATCAAAAACTGGGTTTACTCCCCCTTTTTGTCATAAGCAAAAAGCTTGGGGTGTGAAAAACTTAGCTTGAAGTACAAGGTACTCCCCCTTAGAGAAGGTCTAAGTTTAAAGAAAATGAAAATTATGCAAGAATCAGAGTTAGGCGAAATAAATAGAAGAGTTAATGCAAGAGAAGAACGTTTATCACCGGTCAAGGGAGTAAAGAGAAGGGCAGTTACCAAGAACTTAACCTCGAGAAACTGTAGGAGCATTAACTTTCAGAGAGAAAGTGAAGCCTATATAAAGCGTTGGAGAGAAAGGTAAGCTTCACACCTCGAACAATTTTCAGGAAGAAAAAAAAAATGGCATCATACATCGTAGCACTAGAAGAGCTGAGGAAGAAGGCCTTCGAGGAGGACTTGATCCTTAACATCAGGCATCCAGAGGGTACAACAACCATCTTGGAGCTAACACGGACACTGCTGGAGGAGGACCTGCGTCCAGAGTTGAAGAGAGACCTGAGGGAATTTCTTGCCTTCGTTGAGGAGGTGCAAGAACTCAGCCGGCTTGAACTCAAGCTGCTGGAAGAAAAAGAGAGTTTGGAAGAGAAACTCAAGACTTCTGAAGAGATTCTGGAGAGGGATGAGCTAAAGAACAGGCTCAGCAACATCCAGCATGCACTGGAGCGTCTGGAGAAGGATAGGTCAGAGCAGCGCCAGGAGTGCAGAAAAATGAGGAGGGATCCTCCATTCTAGACTTTAGGGAAAGAATGTATGATGTAAACATAAAGATATTATGAATAAAAAGATTTTTGCAAACATATGTGACACAAATATATATAGATATGCATAGATAATCACAAACGAACAAAGTAGAATAAATAAATAAAAAGAAATAGAGGTTAACAAAAATAAAACAACGTTAAAGAAAAAATGAAGAGATCCTAAAACTAAGGTTTATCAGTTCGACGCAGAAGTTCCATCATCATGTGCTTCATTTCAATTAGCATGGATTCATGAATGTCAAGACGCTGTTCCATGATGTCGAGTCTGGATGAGCTTGACTGAGTAGAACCGGAAGGAACATTCTGAGCAGCTTGAGGATCTGGAATGGAAGCAGAAGCAGCAGGAGTAAACACTACTGGTGCAAGTGCTTGGCATCTAAGGGCTTCAGCCTCAGCTTCAAGTCGTTCTGCCTCTAGTCTGGCTTGTTCAGCTTGAGCTGCTGCTTGACGTGCAGCTTCTTCTGCTTGAGCTTTCTTTCTCTTGGCTTCTTCAATAGCTTCAAGAAGCTTATTTCTCTGTTCTTGTTCATGAAGAGCCACCCTCCGAGCAAACCTTTGCTTTGCAGCCTCAATCCTCTGACTTCCCTCTGCATGCAGGAGCTGCATCATAATTGGAACTTGAGCCACTAGCCAAGTGCCCAGAGTGTTCCACTCATCAGCCACACGTTCAACATTCTCACTTAGGTCAGTC
Organism: Lotus japonicus; assembly: GCF_012489685.1. Classification (NCBI taxonomy): domain Eukaryota; kingdom Viridiplantae; phylum Streptophyta; class Magnoliopsida; order Fabales; family Fabaceae; genus Lotus; species Lotus japonicus. Next base: position 17,353,416 of record NC_080045.1, read on the forward strand.
TGACCGTGCACATTGCGTAGCCTCAAGGAGGCTTCATGATAGAAAATATTGATGCACTCAGAGAGAGATGTGGGTCGGAGGGGAGTATAAGGAATTATGGAGAGGTTGGTTTCAGGAGAGGCTGGGCGATTGCTGCTGTGAGCTTCAGAGGCATCTTGTGGAGAGCCAATGTTAAACGTTTGAGCATTGGGTTCAGAGGTTCCAAGGTGAGGTTCTGAAGTTTCAACCAGAGGATGAGGTGATCTAACCGAGGATTGGTTAGACACAGATTGTTCCGGTTCAGGTTCTGGTTGAATAGGCTCTTGTTGGTCAGGGGCAGGGTGAGCTTGTTGAGCCAAAGGGTCTGCCTCTTGTAAAGGATTGGCCAAGATAGGTTCATCTGGGTCAACTAGACGTTCAGGTCTAGGGCCAGGATATCTCCTAGGGCTTGGACAAGTGAGATAATACTCTTCTAAGGTAGACACCTTTTCTTTTCTGACCTCCATGAATTTTCTAATGGATTCAGAGTTATTGGAGGGAGAAGAGTCAGCAACATTGGTTGGGAAGGATACAGGTGTATAGGCTGTGGAAGAGTCTGTATCAGTAGTTCTGGGAGCCAGACGTTCTGATGCTCTTGGGACAGAGTGATCAGAGGTTCTGGGTCCAGGTTCTGTTTGGGTAGGCTCTGGTTGGTCATGAATGATGGGTTCAGAAGTTAATGGGTTGTATGGAATGGTAATGGGAGAGGTTGGTTCTTCTGACCTAGAGGGTTGGTTCTGGAGCAAATTCCAGAGAGGTGCTTCAGTAGGGGAAGGTTGAAAGAATGAAGACCTTGGGGAATGTGGTGGAGAGGTGGTTTGTGCAGCTGGTTGGGATTCAGGAATAGGAGTGAGGGGATTTGAAGAGTGTTTGAGCATGGCAGATATGGGGAGTGCATCAAATAAATTCAAATCATCATCAGAAGCAATTGCAGACTTACTTGAAAGTGCTGATGATCTTGTCACTCTGGCAGGAGGTTCAGTCCTTCTGATCACTTCAGCAGCTGGTTCCACCCGAGTAGGCTTCACCACGATTCTGAGTTTAGAGATATAGAATAAGACTTATCCTGATGTGAATAGTTTATCTTGCTCATTCTGAATTCAAGTCACTGCTTGATTCTGAGCTTAGCTCCCCCTGAATCTAATACTTGATGAAAACGTTAGTAAAGTCTAGATTCTGAGCTAAATGATATAAGAGTTCAGAGTGAAAAACTTATGACATAGATGAAAATCGAGTAATCAGAGCGCATAAGTAATCAGAGTCACGGACAAGGTATCAGAGTCTTGGGTATCAGAGTCAACTAGAATCACTTCAGAAGAAGTGAAATGTATTCCTTGTATTTGCCCAGTGACACATCTATGGTCATGAAGGTGGAACTCTTAAATTCTCCAAAAGAAAAAATAAATCACACTAACACATCTTACACATCAAAAACTGGGTTTACTCCCCCTTTTTGTCATAAGCAAAAAGCTTGGGGTGTGAAAAACTTAGCTTGAAGTACAAGGTACTCCCCCTTAGAGAAGGTCTAAGTTTAAAGAAAATGAAAATTATGCAAGAATCAGAGTTAGGCGAAATAAATAGAAGAGTTAATGCAAGAGAAGAACGTTTATCACCGGTTAAGGGAGTAAAGAGAAGGGCAGTTTGAAACTTCAGACCCTCACCTTGGAACCTCTGAACCCAATGCTCAAATGATTAACATTGGTTCTCCACAAGGTGCCTCTGAAGCTCATAGCAGCAATCACCCAGCCTCTCCTGAAACCAACCTCTCCATAATTCCCTATACTCACCTCCAACCCACATCTCTCTCTGAGTGCATCAATATTTTCTATCATGAAGCCTCTTTGAGGCTACGCAATGTGCACGGTCAGACTGACCTCAGTGAGAATGCTGAATGTGTGGCTGATGAGTGGAACAATCTGGGCACTTGGCTAGTGGCTCAAGTTCCAATTATGATGCAGCTCCTGCATGCAGAGGGAAGTCAGAGCATTGAGGCTGCAAAGCAAAGGTTTACTCGAAGGGTGGCTCTTCATGAACAAGAACAGAGACACAAGCTTCTTGAAGCTATTGAAGACGCCAAGAGAAAGAAAGCTCAAGCAGAAGAAGCTGCACGTCAAGCAGCAGCTCAAGCTGAACAAGCCAGACTAGAGGCAGAGCGACTTGAAGCTGAGGCTGAAGCTCTTAGATGCCAAGCACTTGCACCAGTTGTGTTTACTCCTGCTGCTTCTGCTTCCATTCCAGATTCTCAAGCTGCTCAGAATGTTCCTTCCGGTTCTGCTCAGTCAAGCTCATCCAGACTCGACATCATGGAACAGCGTCTTGACATTCATGAATCCATGCTGATTGAGATGAAGCACATGATGATGGAACTTCTGCGACGAACTGATAAACCTTAGTTTTAGGATCTCTTCGTTTTTCTTTTTCTTTAACGTTGTTTTATTTTCGTTAAACTCTGTTTCTTTTTCTTTACTTATTCTACTTTGTTCGTTTGTGATTCCTATGCATATCTATATATATTTGTGTCACATATGTTTGCAAAAATCCTTTTATTCATAATATTTTTCTGTTTACATCATACATTCTTTATGTTTACATCATCCATTCTTTCCCTAAGTCTAGAATGGAGGATCCCTCCTCATTCTTCTGCACTCCTGGCGCTGCTCTGACCTATCCTTCTCCAGACGCTCCAGTGCATGCTGGATGTTGTTGAGCCTGTCCTTTAGCTCATCCCTCTCCAGAATCTCTTCTGCGGTCTTGAGCTTCTCTTCCAAACTTTCTTTTTCTTCCAGCAGCTTGAGTTCAAGCCGGCTGAGTTCTTGCACCTCCTCAACGAAGGCAAGAAATTCCCTCAGGTCTCTCTCCAACTCTGGACGCAGGTCCTCTTCCAGCAGTGTCCGTGTCAGCTCCGCGATGGTCGTTGCACCCTCTGGATGCCTGATGTTCAGGAACAAGTCCTCCTCAAAGGCCTTCTTCCTCAGCTCTTCTAGTGCTACGCTGTATGATGCCATTTTCTTTACTGAAAATTGTTTGAGGTGTGAAGCTTACCTTTCTCTCCAACGCTTTATATAGGCTTCACTTTCTCTCTGAAAGTTAATGCTCCTACGGTTTCTCGAGGTTAAGTTCTTGGTAACTGACCCTTCTCTTTACTCACTTGACCGGTGGTAAACGTTCTTCTCTTGCATTAACTCTTCTATTTATTTCGCCTAACTCTGATTCTTGCATCGTTTTCGTTTTCTTTAAACTTAGACCTTCTCTAAGGGGGAGTACCTTGTACTTCAAGCTAAGTTTTTCACACCCCAAGCTTTTTGCTTATGACAAAAAGGGGGAGTAAACCCAGTTTTTGATGTGTAAGATGTGTTAGTGTGATTTATTTTTCTTTTGGAGAATTTAAGAGTTCCACCTTCATGACCATAGATGTGTCACTGGGCAAATACAAGGAATACATTTCACTTCTTCTGAAGTGATTATAAGTTGACTCTGATACCCAAGACTCTGATACCTTGTCCATGACTCTGATTACTTATGCGCTCTGATTACTCGATTTTCATCTATGTCATAAGTTTTTCACTCTGAACTCTTATATCATTTAGCTCAGAATCTAGACTTTACTAACGTTTTCATCAAGTATTAGATTCAGGGGGAGCTAAGCTCAGAATCAAGCAGTGACTTGAATTCAGAATGAGCAAGATAAACTATTCACATCAGGATAAGTCTTATTCTATATCTCTAAACTCTGAGTGAATTCAGTTTAATGTTTAAGAATTGTTCATCAAAAATCTTAGTTTTGTCATCATCAAAAAGGGGGAGATTGTAAGATCAAGTTTTGATCTAGTAGTACAACTCTATGTTTTGATGATTACAAGTTAATCTTTTAATATGAACAATTGTGGTACTCTAACGTGTTTTTCTGAGTGTGCTATTTACAGGCTCTGACCTCAACTCAATCTCACACAAATCAGAAGCACTGTGTATAAAGAGTGACCCAAGCAACGCTTTCGCATTCACCATGTTCAGTATGAACAGTGGAAAAGCTTCAGAAGTTCTGAAGTTATACAAACTCTGATGTGGACTCAGTCACTAGAAGTTCTGAAGATCCAGAAAGTCTGATAACCAAGAAACACTGAAGGCTCAGATATTCTGATGGTGTAGAAGACTCTGAAGATCCAGAAGCTGAATAGTGGAAACTCTGAAGTCCAGAAGCAAGAAACTCTGAAGGCCATGTTCTTCCCTCTGAGTTCAGAATCAGAAGATACAATGGTCAGAGGATCTGTGCTTTCCCTCTGACTCTGATCAACCGGCTTCACAAGTTCCAATATGAAGCATTCCCCTGATCAGAAGTCTCCTAGGTTTAAAGGTCGCGTCGCTATCCAAGTACAAAAGCTACTGTACCTTCCTGACGACCTACCTAACGTTCTCAGCCACAGCAGAAGCTGGATTTTCCAGAACTGCCCTCCAACGGTAGCATTTCCCATGCATCGCTCAACCCTAATCCTTGGAGTATATAAAGAGGCTGAAGACTGAAAGAAACTGCGAGAGAAGAAGCATTCACATACGCAAGACATATTCAAAATCTTCTAAGTTTTCTTTCATCTGAAATTCATTGAGTTTACTATTAGCTTTTTAGAAGCAAATCTCTTGTAAACAATTCTTTGATAAACAGTTTGTTTAGTTCCTTTAGGAGATCAAGGTTGATCGGATCCTAGAGAAGACTAAGAGAGTGAATCTTAGTGTGAGCTAAGTCAGTGTAATTGTTAGTCACTTGTAGGTTTCAAGTGCAGTTGTAACTCTTACCTGATTAGTGGATTGCCTTCATTCTAAGAAGGAAGAAATCACCTTAACGGGTAGCTTGAGTGATTTATCAAGTGAACCAGGATAAAATCCTTGTGTGCTTTTCTATCTCTTATCTTTAGCACTTAAGTTCTCGAAAGATTTGTCAAAATCTTTAAGGTGGAAGTTTTATACTGAAAACGTTATTCAAACCCCCCCCTTTCTACCGTTTTTCATACCTTCAACAGCCCGGCAGGACTTTTGATTGAATATAACATCATAACCCTTGTCAGCTAATTGACTTATAGACAATAAGTTATGTGTTACGCCGTCTACCAATAACACATTATCAATGCATGGACTACTATCTACACAAATAGTACCAGTACCAACAATTTTACCCTTTTCATTTCCTCCAAAGCCAACTTCGCCTCCAGGCTTAAGTTTCAGCTCTCGGAACATACGCCTTTCTCCCGTCATGTGACGCGAGCATCCACTGTCCAGATACCATGATTGGTGTTTCAGTGGAGCTATCAAGGATATCTGCAACATAGATAATCTTGTCCTTAGGTACCCACTTTCTGGGTCCTCTCTTGTTAGTTACCCCAGAGGTTCTGATCACCTTGGGTGTCTCAACATGATATTTTAAAGGAATATTTGCATGATATTTAGTCATAGAGAAGGATCCCTTTTTAAGAGGGTTTTTATCAACTTTAGCAGGTACAGGATCAGGCAATATGGTACCAGAGGGAACAAAGCATTCATACAAGGATTTAGCTTTAGACACAGAGGGCTCATTTCTAATTGGTTTAGAATAGCCAATGCCATGCATTCCATTTCTGCTTACGCCATAGATCATTGAAGCCATTAAGCTTCTATCCACGCTTTTAGCTAGAAATCTTTGAAAAGACTTTTCATACTTAGATTCATTTCTACAATCAGAGGCATCACAGGCAACAATTTCTTCTAACTTAGCAATCTGGTTCTTAAGCACAGAGTTAGAATTGATCAAGGCATGATTATCATTTTTCAAATCAGAAATAATTTTCTCATGTTCAGAAGGAGTCTTGGAAACAGCAGATAAGTTCTTTTTCAGCTTCTTATGCTTAGACAAGAAGGAGTTATACTTATCCATGATATCAGACAATGCATGTTTCAGTTCAGAGGTAGAGAAAGAAGCGAATACCTCATTTTCATCGTCTGAGTTAGGATTTCCTTCTGATTCTGAGTCAGAGTCAACAGCTCCCTTTGACTCTGCTTCCTTGTCTTTGACAATAGCCATGAGTCCTTGGACTTCACCATCAGAGTCAACATCCTCTGACTCTGATTCATCAAATGTCACCATCAGACTCTTCTTTGTCTTGAAGTGCTTCTTTGGCTTCTTGTCCTTCTTCAGTTTTGGACAGTCACTTTTGTAGTGCCCTGATTCTTTGCACTCAAAGCATGTGACTTCCTTAAGTGAGGACTTCTTCTGACATGAGGATTCAGACTTTCCTCTTGCCTTTCCAGAGCCTTTGTATTTGCTCTGCCTGTGCTTCCAGATGCGATTGAGTCTCTTGGAGATCAGAGTCAGCTCATCTTCATCAGAATCTTCTGATGCTTCTTCAGATTCCTCTTCTTCAGCTTGAAGAGCTTTTGACTTCTCAACCTTAGCCTTTTCAGATTTAGATTTCAAGGCTATGGACTTTTTCCTTAGATCTTGCATCTCTGAGCGCTTCAGCTCATGGCATTTCAAAATGCTGATGAGTTCTTCTAAACTCATATTCTCAACGTCTCTCGTGAGCTCTATTGAAGTCACCAAAGGCATCCAACTTTCAGGAAGACACCTGATGACCCTTATGACATGATCTTTTGTTGTGTAGCTCTTGTTGAGAGGTCGTATGCCAGCTACAAGCAACTGAAATCTGGAGAACATTTCTTCAATGGACTCATTTGGCTCCATGATGAAGGATTCATACTTTTGGATCAAAGACAATGCCTTTGATTCTTTGACTTTCTTGTTTCCTTCATGAGACATCTTCAGAGATTCGAAAATGCCTTTTGCAAACTCACGATCTGTAATCTTCTGGTACTCTTCATAGGAAATAGCACTTAGAAGAATTGCTCTTGCTTTGTGATGTTGTGAGTACAGCTTCTTTTGATCTGCAGTCATCTCTGACCTTGGGATCTTCTTGCCATCTGCATCAACTGGACGCTCGTAGCCATCCACAATAATATCCCAGAGATCTGCATCGAAACCCAGAAAGAAACTTTCCAGTCTATCTTTCCAATATTCGAACCTTTGACCGTCGAACATAGGAGGCTTTGCATTGTAACCATCTCTTTGAGTTTCACTGGTGGTGGCAGCCATTGTTTTTCACACCGGCCCGGATCACTGAATACTGTTAGGTGTGGTAATCAGAACTTGCGCTCTGATACCAATTGAAGGTATGAAAAACGGTAGAAAGGGGGGGTTTGAATAACGTTTTCAGTATAAAACTTCCACCTTAATGATTTTGACAAATCTTTCGAGAACTTAAGTGCTAAAGATAAGAGATAGAAAAGCACACAAGGATTTTATCCTGGTTCACTTGATAAATCACTCAAGCTACTCCAGTCCACCCGTTAAGGTGATTTCTTCCTTCTTAGAATGAAGGCAATCCACTAATCAGGTAAGAGTTACAACTGCACTTGAAACCTACAAGTGACTAACAATTACACTGACTTAGCTCACACTAAGATTCACTCTCTTAGTCTTCTCTAGGATCCGATCAACCTTGATCTCCTAAAGGAACTAAACAAACTGTTTATCAAAGAATTGTTTACAAGAGATTTGCTTCTAAAAAGCTAATAGTAAACTCAATGAATTTTCGGATGAAAGAAAGCTTAGAAGAATTTAAGTTTGTCTTGCGCGTATGTGAATGCTTCTTGCCGCTTCTTTCAGTCTTCAGCCTCTTTATATACTCCAAGGATTAGGGTTGAGCGTTGCATGGGAAATGCTACCGTTGGAGGGCAGTTCTGGAAAATCCAGCTTCTGCTGTGTCTGAGACTGTTAGGTAGGTCGTCAGGAAGGTACAGTTGCTTTTGTACTTGGATAGCGACTTGACCTTTAAACCTAGGAGACTTCTGATCAGGGGAATGCTTCATATTGGAACTTGTGAAGCCGGTTGATCAGAGTCAGAGGGAAAGCCCAGATCCTCTGACCATTGTTTCTTCTGATTCTGAACTCAGAGGGAAGAACATGGTCTTCAGAGTATCTTGCTTCTGGACATCAGAGTTTCCACTATTCAGCTTCTGGATCTTCAGAGTCTTCTACACCATCAGAATATCTGAGCCTTCAGTGTTTCTTGGTTATCAGACTTTCTGGATCTTCAGAGCTTCTAGTGACTGAGTCCACATCAGAGTTTGTATAACTTCAGAACTTCTGAAGCTTTTCCACTGTTCATACTGAACATGGTGAATGCGAAAGCGTTGCTTGGGTTGCTCTTTATACACAGTGCTTCTGATTTGTGTGAGATTGAGTTGAGGTCAGAGCCTGTATATAGCACACTCAGAAAAACACGTTAGAGTACCACAATTGTTCATATCAAAAGGTTAACTTGTAATCATCAAAACATAGAGTTGTACTACTAGATCAAAACTTGATCTTACATATACTACGCTAATCTTCGGAGAGGTTTATATTAGATTTTACGGATAATTTGTACGTTTTCACTACTTATAAGTCAGAACCACCAAATAAAATTGAGGTTGTCCAAATGACCCATGATAAAGTTTGGGTTAAATAACTCATCATCCAATCACATTGAAAATAAGTGAGTTGAAATTTCTATATTTTATTTATTAATTTATTTCCAACTCACTAATTATCTCCAAATGTGATTGAATGATGGGTTATTTGGACTCATGTGTTTAAGCAGGAAAAATAGGATGCAATTTCCTGCATAAACACTCTAGGTATTAGTCAGGCTAGTAAATACTCGTTTGGAGCATGGTTCTTGGAGTATGGGGAAAGTATGGACTAGTGTTTTAAACAGGTTCGGGTGAAAATTTTGAAGGTTTGAAAAACGGTAGAAAGGGGGGTTTGAATAACGTTTTTAGAATAAAACTTCCACCTTAAAGATTTTGGCAAATCTTTCGAGAACAAATAAAGTGCTTAAGATAAGAGATAGAAAAGCACACAAGGATTTTATCCTGGTTCACTTGATGAATCACTCAAGCTAATCCAGTCCACCCGTTAAGGTGATTTCTTCCTTCTTAGAATGAAGGCAATCCACTAATCAGGTACTTGTTACAACTGCACTTGAAACCTACAAGTGACTAACAATACACTGACTTAGCTCACACTAAGATTCACTCTCTTAGTCTTCTCTAGGATTCGATCAAACTTGATCTCCTAAAGGTAACTAAACAACTGTTTAAGAAAGAATGTTTACAAAGAAATTTGCTTCTGAAAAGCTAATAGTAAACAGAATGAATTCAGATGAAAGAATGCTTAAAAGGTTTGAATATAGCTTGTGCGTGTGAGATTCTTCCAACCGCATCTTTCAATCTTCAGCCTCTATTTATACTCCAAGGAATAGGGTTTGAACGCTGCATGGGAATGCTACCGTTGGAGGGCAGTTCTGGAAATTCCAGCTTCTGTTGTGGCTGAGAATGTTAGGTAGGTCGTCAGGATAGTACATTTGCTTTTGTACTTTGGAAAGTGACTTGACCTTAACCCTAGTAGACTTCTGATCAGGGGAATGCTTCATGTTGGAACTTGTGAAGCTCGTTGATCAGAGTCAGAGGGAAGCAGAGATCCTCTGACCGTTGTATCTTCTGATTCTGAACTCAGAGGGAAGTACTTGGTCTTCAGAGTCATCTTGCTTCTGGACATCAGAGTTTCCACTTTTTAGTTTCTGGATCTTCAGAGTCTTTTACACCATCAGACCATCTGAACCTTCAGAGAGTCTGGGTTGTCAGAACGTCTGGATCTTCAGAACTTCAAGTGACTGAGTCCATATCAGAGCTTGTATGGCTTCAGATCTTCTGAAGCTTTTCTACTGTTCAGAGTGAACATAGATGTTGCGAAAGCGTTGCTTGGGTCACTCTTTAAGCACAGTGCTTCTGATTTGTGTGAGATAAAATTGAGGTCAGAGCCTGTAAATAGCACACTCAGAAAAACACGTTAGAGTACCATAATTGTTCATACTAAAATGTTAACTTGTAATCATCAAAACATAGAGTTGTACTACTCGATCAAAACTTGATCTTACAAATTTATGGTATTACGATTCATGCAGTGCCTCAAGGCGATAACTCTTTGTGCTCTAGGAGGGAACACATGATGTGAGCTTTAATTACCACTAATTTCGGATGCATTGATAGAAGCCCTTCATCCAGGATTTGAGCAGTTATTTGGCAGTATTGTGCACCGGAGAAAATTAGCTTCTTGTTGTGGCCAGAGGCGGATCTACCGCATGGCCACCCTAGGCTTGTGCCCAGGCTCTGGCAAAAAAAAAAACACATTTTTATCTTTTTATATTTGTGTGTTGAGTTATATATTATGTGTTTGGTCTAATTAATTTAGTTTGTGTATATTTTTAACAGATGTTTAAATCTTTGATCATGTAAACTACCAAAATATATCTTCACTTATCATAAAACTCTCAAAATCCAAAAATCAATATCTTATTCAAAAATCACTTTTTAATTAATTTAAATCTCTAGAACTATGTAGCCTTGATGTCGTTTTCGAACAGAGGCGTCGTTGTGGGTGATGAGACCCATGTCGACCTGTTCGGACTTCCGTCGCTCCAACCCCACCAGCCTCCGATCCCGCTCCGAATATGTGTAGTTTTTAAATTAAACATTCATGTTTGCCGAGACTCTACAAAAATCCTGGCTCCGCCACTGGTTGTGGCTAGTTAGGTAGGGTGCTCTACCTACAAATATGATTGTAACCTTGCATAAAGCACAACTTGTAGTAGGTATGGCGCTAATGTGGAGGGTTTGGATCACTTGTTCCACGGTTGTGTCTGTCCCGAGTTTTAGATGTCTTTGCCTTCATTACCGAGTGCTCTTTCCTTTTCCAACTGTTTTCTCCTTCTTCTGCTACAGTATCCAAATTTTTTGGTGGTACGTGGTTATTTTTTGTGGCTTTGAAACTGGTGGAACAATATTATCTTTAAACCCTACTGTTGGAAACTCAAATTTGTGCTTCATCATATCTCAATCTCAAGGTCGTGTACACCTCAAGGCCATTTTGGCACTAGCCTATGGCCCCGAAAAAAAAAGTTAGTACTTCAATGAAATGTGAAATGTGAAGGTATGAAAAACGGTAGAAAGGGGGGGTTTGAATAACGTTTTCAGTATAAAACTTCCACCTTAAAGATTTTGACAAATCTTTCGAGAACTTTAAGTGCTAAAGATAAGAGATAGAAAAGCACACAAGGATTTTATCCTGGTTCACTTGATAAATCACTCAAGCTACTCCAGTCCACCCGTTAAGGTGATTTCTTCCTTCTTAGAATGAAGGCAATCCACTAATCAGGTAAGAGTTACAACTGCACTTGAAACCTACAAGTGACTAACAATTACACTGACTTAGCTCACACTAAGATTCACTCTCTTAGTCTTCTCTAGGATCCGATCAGCCTTGATCTCCTAAAGGAACTAAACAAACTGTTTATCAAAGAATTGTTTACAAGAGATTTGCTTCTAAAAAGCTAATAGTAAACTCAATGAATTTCAGATGAAAGAAAACTTAGAAGAATTTTAGATTGTCTTGCGTATGTGAATGCTTCTTCTAGCCGTTTCTTTCAGTCTTCAGCCTCTTTATATACTCCAAGGATTAGGGTTGAGCGATGCATGGGAAATGCTACGTTGGAGGGCAGTTCTGGAAAATCCAGCTTCTGCTGTGGCTGAGAACGTTAGGTAGGTCGTCAGGAAGGTACAGTAGCTTTTGTACTTGGATAGCGACGCGACCTTTAAACCTAGGAGACTTCTGATCAGGGGAATGCTTCATATTGGAACTTGTGAACCCGGTTGATCAGAGTCAGAGGGAAAGCACAGATCCTCTGACCATTGTATCTTCTGAATCTGAACTCAGAGGGAAGAACATGGCCTTCAGAGTTTCTTGCTTCTGGACTTCAGAGTTTCTACTATTCAGCTTCTGCAACTTCAGAGTCTTCTACACCATCAGAACATCTGAACCTTCAGTGTTTCTTGGTTATCAGAACTTCTGGATCTTCAGAGCTTCTAGTGACTGAGTCCACATCAGAGTTTGTATAACTTCAGAGCTTCTGAAGCTTTTCCACTGTTCATACTGAACATGGTGAATGCGAAAGCGTTGCTTGGGTCACTCTTTATACACAGTGCTTCTGATTTGTGTGAGATTGAGTTGAGGTCAGAGCCTGTAAATAGCACACTCAGAAAAACACGTTAGAGTACCACAATTGTTCATATCAAAAGGTTAACTTGTAATCATCAAAACATAGAGTTGTACTACTAGATCAAAACTTGATCTTACAATCTCCCCCTTTTTGATGATGACAAAACTAAGATTTTTGATGAACAATTCTTAAACATTAAACTGAATTCACTCAGAGTTTAGAGATATAGAATAAGACTTATCCTGATGTGAATAGTTTATCTTGCTCATTCTGAATTCAAGTCACTGCTTGATTCTGAGCTTAGCTCCCCCTGAATCTAATACTTGATGAAAACGTTAGTAAAGTCTAGATTCTGAGCTAAATGATATAAGAGTTCAGAGTGAAAAACTTATGACATAGATGAAAAACGAATAATCAGAGCGCATAAGTAATCAGAGTCATGGACAAGGTATCAGAGTCTTGGGTATCAGAGTCAACTTATAATCACTTCAGAAGAAGTGAAATGTATTCCTTGTATTTGCCCAGTGACACATCTATGGTCATGAAGGTGGAACTCTTAAAATCTCCAAAAGAAAAATAAATCACACTAACACATCTTACACATCAAAAACTGGGTTTACTCCCCCTTTTTGTCATAAGCAAAAAGCTTGGGGTGTGAAAAACTTAGCTTGAAGTACAAGGTACTCCCCCTTAGAGAAGGTCTAAGTTTAAAGGAAATGAAAATGATGCAAGAATCAGAGTTAGGCGAAATAAATAGAAGAGTTAATGCAAGAGAAGAACGTTTACCACCGGTCAAGTGAGTAAAGTGAAGGGTCAGTTACCAAGAACTTAACCTCGAGAAACAGTAGGAGCATTAACTTTCAGAGAGAAAGTGAAGCCTATATAAAGCGTTGGAGAGAAAGGTAAGCTTAACACCTCGAACAATTTTCAGTAAGGAAAAAAATGGCATCATACATCGTAGCACTAGAAGAGCTGAGGAAGAAGGCCTTTGAGGAGGACTTGTTCCTGAACATCAGGCATCCAGAGGGTTCAACGACCATCGCGGAGCTGACACGGACACTGCTGGAAGAGGACCTGCGTCCAGAGTTGAAGAGAGACCTGAGGGAATTTCTTGCCTTCGTGGAGGAGGTGCAAGAACTCAGCCGGCTTGAACTCAAGCTGCTGGAAGAAAAAGAAAGTTTGGAAGAGAAACTCAAGACTGCAGAAGAGATTCTGGAGAGGGATGAGCTAAAGGACAGGCTCAGCAACATCCAGCATATACTGGAGCGTCTGGAGAAGGATAGGTCAGAGCAGCGCCAGGAGTGCAGAAGAATGAGGAGGGATCCTCCATTCTAGATTTTAGGGAAAGAATGTATGATGTAAACATAAAGAAATGATGAATAAAAAGATTTCTGCAAACATATGTGACATAAATATATATATATGCATAGATAATCACAAAAGAACAAAGCAGAATAAGTAAATAACAAGAAAACAGAGTTTAACAAAGAAAATAAAACAACGTTAAAGAAAAAGAAAGAAAAAATGAAGAGATCCTAAAACTAAGGTTTGTCAGTTCGTCGCAGAAGTTCCATCATCATGTGCTTCATCTCAATGAGCATGGATTCATGAATGTCAAGACGCTGTTCCATGATGTCGAGTCTGGATGAGCTTGACTGAGCAGAACCGGAAGGAACATTCTGAGCAGCTTGAGAATCTGGAATGGAAGCAGAAGCAGCAGGAGTAAACACAACTGGTGCAAGTGCTTGGCATCTAAGAGCTTCAGCCTCAGCTTCAAGTCGCTCTGCCTCTAGTCTGGCTTGTTCAGCTTGAGCTGCTGCTTGACGTGCAGCTTCTTCTGCTTGAGCTTTCTTTCTCTGAGCTTCTTCAATAGCTTCAAGAAGCTTATTTCTCTGTTCTTGTTCATGAAGAGCCACCCTTCGAGCAAACCTTTGCTTGGCAGCCTCAATGCTCTGACTGCCCTCTGCATGCAGGAGCTGCATCATAATTGGAACTTGAGCCACTAGCCAAGTGCCCAGATTGTTCCACTCATCAGCCACACGTTCAGCATTCTCACTGAGGTCAGTTTGACCGTGCACATTGCGGAGCCTCAAAGAGGCTTCATGATAGAAAATATTGATGCACTCAGAGAGAGATGTGGGTTGGAGGTGAGTATAGGGAATTATGGAGAGGTTGGTTTCAGGAGAGGCTGGATGATTGCTGCTATGAGCTTCAGAGGCACCTTGTGGAGAACCAATGTTAATCATTTGAGCATTGGGTTCAGAGGTTCCAAGGCGAGGTTCTGAAGTTTCAACCAGAGGATGGGGTGATCTAACCGAGGATTGGTTAGACACTGATTGTTCGGGTTCAGGTTCTGGTTGAATAGGCTCTTGTTGGTCAGGGACAGGGTGAGCTTGTTGAGCCAAAGGGTCTGCCTCTTGTAAAGGATTGGCCAAGATAGGTTCATCTGGGTCAACTAGACGTTCAGGTCTAGGGCCAGGATATCTCCTAGGGCTTGGACAAGTGAGATAATATTCCTCTAAGGTAGACACCTTTTCTTTTCTGACCTCCATGAATTTTCTAATGGATTCAGAGTTATTGGAGGGAGAAGAATCAGCAACATTGGTTGGGAAGGATACGGGTGTATAGGCTGTGGAAGAGTCTGTATCCGTGGGTTTGAGAGCCAGACGTTCTGATGCTCTTGGGACAGAGTGATCAGAGGTTCTGGGTTCATGTTCTGTGTGGGTAGGCTCTGGTTGTTCGAGTGGGTTGTATGGAATGGTGATGGGAGAGGTAGGTTCTTCTGACCTAGAGGGTTGGTTCTGAAGCAAATTCCAGAGAGGTGCTTCAGTAGGGGAAGGGTGAAAGAATGAAGATCTTGGGGAATGTGGTGGAGAGGTGGTTTGTGCAGCTGGTTGGGATTCAGGAATAGGAGTGAGGGGATTTGAGGAGTGTTTGAGCATGGCAGATATAGGGAGTGCATCAAATAAATTCAAATCATCATCAGAAGCAAGTGCAGGCTTACTTGAATGTGTTGATGATCTAGTCACTCTGGCAGGAGGTTCAGTCCTTCTGACCACTTCAGCAGCTGGTTCCACCCGAGTAGGCTTCACCACGATTCTGACCTGCTTCTTCTTCTTCTTAGGAAGACCATCCTCATTATCACTATCATCACCATCATCAGGCTTTCTCTTCTTCTTTTTGATCAGAGGGACATCTGATTCCTCAGAGGATTCTTCCAGAACCATCTTCCTCTGAACTTTCTTCTTGGGAGGAGAAGGAAACTCTGGAGCTGGCGGCAGTCTGCTGACGAAATCATCAAGATCAATTTCGAATCCTTGAGCCCTTAGGTCTTCAACATAGCACCTGATGGCGTCAGGATTGTCTGCCTGTGTCCACAGAGGGTAGTCATTCAGAGGCATCCTTCTGCTTCTGATCTCAGAAGATGTGTCTTCATGAGCAGGAGCAATCTTCTTCTGGACCAAACCCATCTTCTTCAGAGAATTTGCAGTGAAGACATCACTGACAATGGTGCTCAGATCCTCTACACATCCAGCATTGACCAGATCTTGCACCAGGTTGCTTTCAATGAGAAAGTCTGAGAGCAGTCTCCCAAAGGGGATATATTTGATTGCTGACTTGATGGAGGAAGTGGTGCGAGACTTCCGGATGCATTCCTTCAAGTAGGAGAACAGGAAGTAGGGAAGGCAGATCTTCTTCTGGTCTTGGATGAAGAACAACATCACCTTCTGGTTGAAGTTGATGTAGTCTGGAGAACTTCCCTTTGGTCTCTGGTTTATGCAGTGGAGCAGGATTTTGTGCCAGATCCTGAGCTTGGGATGAAGGTCCATCACCTTGTAACTCGTCTTGCCCGGTTTGTAAGTGGTGTACAGAGCCTGGTTGATTATATCCTTTGTGCTGGGTTTCAGCTTCGATTCCGTGAGTTGGAAACGATACCCATAAGCAGTGTCTGCACCCAGCAAATTCGCGAAAGACTTCTCGGTGATGATGATCTTTCTTCCGAGAATGTAAGATACCACCTGAGTATCATCGCAGTCGGCGTGCTTCCAGAATTCCTTGACCAATCTATCATACACCGGTCCTCGAAGTCTGTTGAAGTAATTTCCCCAACCTTGAGCTTGGACTTCAGGACGAAGATCATACCCATTTGTAGCCAGGTTGTCGAGGTCGAATCTCCATTCTGCCAGGACTTGGAGTTCCTCAGGAGCATATACACAGTGAACGGCACAACCCCGTTTTGCAATTGGAACACCCTGGTCTTGAGCTTGACCTTGATCTGGTGTCGGATTCTCAGGGCCCCTTTGACCCGTTGCTAGACCAACTACCATGTGAGGGAACTGAGGTGCATCTGCAGTAGATCTTCTGGTTTGACTCACCATTTTTGAAGCGGTTGAAGGTTTGAGGTAGAAGATGAAGGTTGGAAGATGAAGAGAGATCGAGAGAGAAATCGAGAATAAGCGGTTTTGAAAAGCAGAGAGAGCGAGAGTAAAAACCGGAAGTGAACGAGATCGTGTGTGTATAGTGGGTTTTATCAAATAACCGTTGTTGATTCAAAAAGCACTTTAAGATCAACGGTTGAAAATTAAAGATAGATAGTAACAGTAAATACACAAATCACACACAGGAGAGAAGCATATCTACACGCAATCATAACAGACTGTCACACGGGCACAAGGAACTATGCATCAGAAATACTGACACACGTGTTGTTGTCTCAGCTTCAGAGTCAGTACCAGTGGGTACACACACTCTGATTGAGTTACCTTCTGGACTAGACATCTTCTGATCAAGAAGTATCATAGTCAGAGGTTCTGATCCTTCTTCACTCTGGACAAAAGTCCATGTTTAGATTTTTCAGAATAAAATTAAATCTATCCTCTACTAAGGGCTTTGTAAAGATATCTGCCCATTGATGGTCAGTATCAACAAACTTCAGAAGAAGTACGCCCTTCTGTACATAATCTCTAATAAAGTGATACTTTACCTCAATGTGCTTTGCCCTTGAATGCAGGATAGGATTCTTACTCAATGAGATTGCAGCAGTGTTATCACAATAGATTGGGATATTGCTCTCAAGGATCTGATAATCCTCCAGCTGATGTTTCATCCAGAGCATCTGAGTGCTGCATATTGCTGCTGAGATATATTCTGCCTCTGCAGTAGATAGTGCAATGGTTGATTGCCTCTTGCTTGCCCATGAGACTAGATTGCTTCCCAGAAATTGACAATTTCCAGAAGTACTTTTTCTCTCTGTTCTATCTCCAGCATAATCAGCATCACAGTAACCTGAAAGCTTATACTCTGATGTTTTCTTATACATCAAGCCAAGGTTAGTGGTGCCTTTCAGATACCTTAGGATCCTCTTAACAGCAGTTAAGTGGGTTTCCCTTGGATCTGATTGGAAACGAGCACATAAATGAACACTAAACAGTATGTCTGGCCTAGATGCAGTTAAGTAGAGAAGTGAACCTATCATGCCACGATAGAGCTTCTGACATACTTTACCACTTTTATCTTCTTTCTCCAGAATGCATGTAGGATGCATTGGAGTCTTGGCCACTGTAGATTCCAGCATATTGAACTTCTTCAGAAGTTCTTTAGTGTACTTGCTCTGATGGATATATGTTCCTTCTGGTGTTTGATCAACTTGTATTCCCAGAAAGTACTTTAATTCTCCCATCATACTCATCTCAAATTCAGCCTGCATCATCTCAGAAAATTCTTTGCATAGAGATTGATTAGCAGAACCAAATATAATATCATCAACATAAATTTGCACAATTAAGATATCATCTTTATAAGTCTTGCAAAAAAGAGTTGTATCTACTTTAACCCTTACAAACTCATTCTCCAGAAGGAATGAGCTAAGTCTCTCATACCATGCTCTGGGAGCTTGCTTCAGACCGTAGAGTGATTTCTTCAATTTGAACACATGGTCTGGTTTCTTCTCATCTTCAAAACCTGGGGGTTGATGAACATAGACTTCCTCTGAGATATAACCATTTAGGAAGGCACTCTTTACGTCCATCTGATGTAGAACTATGTTGTGATTTACTGAGAAATAGATCAACAGTCTGATTGCCTCCAGTCTTGCTACTGGAGCAAATGTTTCAGTGTAGTCTATTCCTTCCTGCTGGCTGTAGCCTTGAGCAACTAGCCTTGCCTTGTTTCTGACTACATCTCCTTTCTCATTCAGCTTGTTTCTGAATACCCATTTCGTTCCAATAACATGGACATTCTCAGGTTTCTTCACTAAGCTCCAAACATCATTCTTGGAGAATTGATTCAATTCTTCTTCCATGGCCAGAATCCAATCCTTGTCCTGAAGAGCTTCATCTATGGACTTGGGTTCAATTAAGGACACCAATCCTTTCAGACTGAGCAAGGTCTCTTCAGAAGGTCTGAAGGCAGATCTGGTTCTGACTGGTTCGTCTTTGTTGCCCAGAATCAATTCCTTAGGGTGAGCTGCAGTGATTCTGCTCTTCTTCAGAGTTTGTGTAACACCCCGATTTCGGTGGCGTCACTTTAGTAACCAAAAAGAAATACTTAAACGGAAAAACGTGAATTATTTTTTTCGATAATGTAAGTAAAGACAGAAAGAGATGAAACTCTAAAACGAAGATAACAGAACTAATATACAATATGATTACAGCCCCCACTGTAAGTTGTAAACCACGTCACGAGTAAACCTCCAGTGACGGAAAGTAAAAGAGAGTAACGCCCGTAGGCAAAAGTACAAACCAAAAGAAAAGTCAAGTGTCCGCAACACTATCCCTCAAAATGAGAATGAGTTAGCCCAGATGGCCTAAAACAAGACCTCTTAGTCCAACCAACTCTCTGTGATTTCCGTAAAGAGAACCCCAAGAAAAGCTAAAGGTCGGGGACCTACCCTGCCCAAAACGAAAGACTGAACATCAGAGCCAAGACGCTACTCCTACACTAATCCCAACTATGCATCCCCAAGATCGTCGTCTGAATCTAAATCCAAGACGACTATGTCGATGACTGCATCGGTCTCCACAGTTGGTCGAGCGGGTTCTGCACCCGATCCCAAGTCTATAGCAGCCGCGACAGTGGGTGAACTAGTGCCTGAAGAAGTCCCTCCCACAGGCACCTCCTCCGAGGGGTAGACGTCGTCCGAAGGCGACGGTGGTGGTGGCACTCCCAGTCCAGGTCCGCAGTGTACACCCGGTGGCAAGTTGAAGCTGATAGTGTAGTGCCTCCAAACTCTGTGCGTCAGGCTTGGTATCCGGTCAATGCGATCCTCCAAAAGAATTATATAAATAATTAAAACCAGATATATAGGGTTATAATTATTTAGCCTCTCAGGCTCATACGTCTAGGGATAACATCCTAGGGTTGCATATATCACAATGAATATAAAGATCATAATAACAATTAGCATGCCTCAAGTAGGATAAACAGGTACCAACCACACTCAGCAACTAAGTCAGCATGTATGTTGCATGAAATGCAATGCTGGGTAACAAAATGCATTCCGGAAGAAGGATGGACACCATCGAGTCAGCCCTAACACCGGCCAAAGTGGGACCATTCCGCTCGGGCGTCTCTTACACCACACAAAAGTAGTCAGATCAGCAGTGAACCCGTAGGTCTGCCATTCCGTCTGCTACTGAGGACCACCGTAGTGTCCTAAATATGGAAATCCGGGTCTTATGACCATTTTGGAATCCACCGAGGTCCGGTAATCCGCCGTGTATTAACCTCAAAATGAGTGCATGAATGCAAGTGATTAGCCAAACAACGTCTCCGACCTCACTCGACACGTCGTCACGTGTTCTAGCTAACTTATTGTCTCTAAAAAGCCTACCCTAAGGCAAACGTCGATTCTGCGACAAAATGAATTAATCAAAAAGAAGAAGAATGTACTTTGGAACTCATGGTTCCCGGCTAAACTTTAGATAGCCAATCAATAAACTGCTCATCGAGCGAAAAGGTACCGAAGTACTTGGAAACTTATAGTCTCCGGCTAAACTTTAGATAGCCAAACATTAAACTGCTCATCGAGCGAAAAGAGTATCAACATACTCGAAAACTTGTTAGTTCCTCAAAACTTGGACTCGACGACGCTTCTCGTATTTCCCAAACTAATATTCAGGCTCTAAGCTCTTATCTAAGATTATTATTATTGTTCAAAGTATTTAGAAGTTGATTAATGTCTTATGAGTTTTTCCGTGATGAAATAGTTTTCATTTTAATCTTATAATACTTCCTAAGAGTTTTCAGAGATCCCATAATCTCAAATAATTCCCTGAGAAGGTCTCGATCCATTAAAACATAACAAGGTCCGAACTCCGTTCGTCCTTTAAAACTCTCTCAAAATCTCATAAAAATTCGGCATGACTTGCCCGTAATCCTCACTTTCCAGAAACATAGGCACGAGTGGAATAGCATCAATGAAACAACTCAACCAATAGGCATAAACAGCATATTCCAACACATCCTAAGTTAACCATGTAGCACATAGCATGTGAATCATTTAGCACACAATATCATGGCATCAAGTACTCAACAAGTTCGGCCGAAGCCTCAGAAATCATTTCAGACATTTAGCAATTAGGTGCATAACACATAAATCAAGTCGAATTTCATCGACACCTAAAGCATTATCTAGTAATTCAGAGAGTAGCCCTCACCTGTAACTCCTCCAGCGTTTTCCTCACAACCTCCTTCACGTTCCTCGCCTTGATCTCCAGGAAACTCCTCAAAAGAACCTTAAGCCAAATCACAGAAATCAACACATTGAGTCAGAAACTCAGCAAGCAATAAGTCCTAGGGTTACACGGTACATTACAAACTCTGTGGTACGACAATCTAACGCGTTAAGACAAGTTTTCGAAAAAGTCGGATTTCCTCCCCCCCTTGGTATAGCTCTCGGCCACTTTCCTTAATTGGGAGGGTCGATTTTTCTTCGATCAAACTTGGTTCCTAGGTTAACATACGCCGTAACTAAGACGGTTCTAAGCTCGGAAAAATTTTCGGATCGAAAACTGATATAGGGGTAGTTTGGTCATTATTTTTTAGCTCAAAATTTCAAAATTGGATTTTCGAAAAACAAATTGGATGGGGACGTCCACAACGACGTTTATGACGACAAATCCTACTAGCACTAAGCCAAGTCGATAGATTAGAGCGTAAAGGTTGCGACTTTGCCGAAAAATGGGTATTTAAGGTAGAAATTGATCCCGGCGGCATTTCGTCGACATTCGACAAAATCTAATCCGCAGAACACGCTCAGGAGCATGCAGGGAAGAAGTTTAGACACTGAAATCAAGCTATTTGGACAATTTTACAAAAAGCTCCAAACTTTGAGCTCAGAAAAACATAGAAAAAGTCGACAGATCTGACGATCAGAAGCGAGATATAGTTTACCTACCTCAAGGTCTTCGATTAGCAACGATCGGTGAAGAAAACGGGCAAAGATTCGCGAAAATCCGGATCCTCTCTTTCTCTCTAGCTGCTCACGGTTTTTGGGGGAGGGAATGGGTGATTTTTTGGCAAAAATCTAATTTTTGAGCTATTTATAGATTTTGGAAAAAGCGGAAAAAAGATTTTTTTGCGATTCCGATTTTTCCTGCGCGTTCCTCTGCGCATTCTAAGATAGGTTATGGCGACAGAATTCCAGAACTCAAAACAAGATTCTTGGAATTAAACCAAAAGATCCAAAATCGGCATAAGTCGGTGTAAGTCGGATTATCCCGAAAAACTACTTTTTGCAGTGATCGTCGGATGAGAAAACTTCCTTCTGAAGAAAGATTAGGAATGATGAGAGAAATAGGAGAACGCGGGTGGAATCTTCTTTTGCAGCTCCGAATAGAAAAAGTCTTCATCGTCTGTCGATCTTAGGTTTTCTCGAACTATCAGGGATTTCGTTTCGGCAAACTTCCGAGAATTGGAATTTGACGTTCGTACTTTCCAGGATTTCGCATCGAAATGGTTGTTTAAGGACGGAAAAGAGAAGTTCTAACATTTCTCTGAGGATTTTTGGAATTAGTTTCCATCGTGTCCTAAAGCGTAAATTAACTATTCAATAATACCTTTGACCTAGGATTAAGCGTATGTTAGTCGTGCTATAACTCTTTCGGTTTTTCGATAAATTCTTGGACTTTTCCTGAACCTTTTTCCTTCCCAAATTTATCTTAATCAAATAACTCTTTTATTTTATTCACTTATCCAAAGCGTTAAAACTTGGGCCTTACAGTTTGTGAGTTAGAGGGACCAGCTTCTTCCTCTGGTTCATCTTCCTCTGGCTCAGCTTCCTCTGGAGCTTTGCCTTTGTCAGAAACATTAATGCTTAAATCTGCAAACTTTTCAACTAGCTTTGACTGGTCAGAGTCAAGCTTATCGTCAAATCTAACATGAATAGATTCTTCAATAGTCTTAGCATCAGTATTATAAAATCTAAAACCTTTAGATCTCTCAGAGTAACCGAGTAATAGACACTTAGAAGACTTAGCATCAAATTTATGCAATCTATCCTTAGTATTGAGAACATAACAAACACAGTCAAAAGGATGAAAATAAGAAATGTTGGGTTTTATGTTCTTCCACAATTCATAAGGAGTCTTATTCAGAATTGGTCTCACAGAGATTCTGTTCTGAATGTAACATGCTGTATTTACTGCCTCTACCCAAAAGTGCTTGGCCATGCCAGTTTCTTGGAGCATGGTTCTAGCCATCTCCTGAAGAGTTCTGTTCTTCCTCTCAACAACACCTTTTTGTTGAGGAGTTCTGGGACAAGAGAAATCATGTGCAATTCCATAGGAATCAAACAGACTCTCAAACTTGTCATTCTCAAACTCTCCACCATGGTCACTTCTGACACGCACAATCCTACAAGCCTTCTCGTTTTGCACTTGAGCAATGAAGGTAGAGAACACAGCATGAGACTCATCCTTGCGGGTTAGAAACTTTACCCATGTCCAGCGGCTATAATCATCAACGATAACCATCCCATATCTCTTGCCACCTATAGACTCAGTTTTCACTGGTCCAAAAAGGTCGATATGCAGAAGTTCCAACGGCCTTGAGGTTGAGACAACATTCTTTGCCTTGAAAGGGACTTTTGTGAATTTGCCTTTCTGACATGCTTCACAAAGAGCGTCTGAAGCGAACTTCAGATTGGGTAAGCCCCTGACAAGGTTTAGCTTGCTCAGCTGAGAAATCTTTCTCATACTGGCATGCCCTAACCGTCTATGCCATACCCACTGCTCTTCATTAACAGACAGAAGGCACTTCACATTCTGAGCCTCCAACTCAGATAATCTGATCTTATAGATGTTGTTCTTCCTCTTGCTGTTAAACAGAACAGAGCCATCGATCTGACTTACAGCCCGGCAGGACTTTTGATTGAATATAACATCATAACCCTTGTCAGCTAATTGACTTATAGACAATAAGTTATGTGTTAAGCCGTCTACCAATAACACATTATCAATGCATGGACTACTATCTACACAAATAGTACCAGTACCAACAATTTTACCCTTTTCATTTCCTCCAAAGCCAACTTCGCCTCCAGGCTTAAGTTTCAGCTCTCGGAACATACGCCTTTCTCCCGTCATGTGACGCGAGCATCCACTGTCCAGATACCATGATTGGTGTTTCAGTGGAGCTATCAAGGATATCTGCAACATAGATAATCTTGTCCTTAGGTACCCACTTTCTGGGTCCTCTCTTGTTAGTTACCCCAGAGGTTCTGATCCCCTTGGGTGTCTCAACATGATATTTTAAAGGAATATTTGCATGATATTTAGTCATAGAGAAGGATCCCTTTTTAAGAGGATGTTTAGCAACTTTAGCAGGTACAGGATCAGGCAATATGGTACCAGAGGGAACAAAGCATTCATACAAGGATTTAGCTTTAGACACAGAGGGCTCATTTCTAATTGGTTTAGAATAGCCAATGTCATGCATTCCATTTCTGCTTACGCCATAGATCATTGAAGCCATTAAGCTTCTATCCACGCTTTTAGCTAGGAATCTTTGAAAAGAATTTTCATACTTAGATTCATTTCTACAATCAGAGGCATCACAGGCAACAATTTCTTCTAACTTAGCAATCTGGTTCTTAAGCACAGAGTTAGAATTGATCAAGGCATGATTATCATTTTTCAAATCAGAAATAATTTTCTCATGTTCAGAAGGAGTCTTGGAAACAGCAGATAAGTTCTTTTTCAGCTTCTTATGCTTAGACAATAAGGAGTTATACTTATCCATAATATCAGACAATGCATGTTTCAGTTCAGAGGTAGAGAAAGAAGCGAATACCTCATTTTCATCGTCTGAGTTAGGATCTCCTTCTGATTCTGAGTCAGAGTCAACAGCTCCCTTTGACTCTGCTTCCTTGTCTTTGACAATAGCCATGAGTCCTTGGACTTCACCATCAGAGTCAACATCCTCTGACTCTGATTCATCAAATGTCACCATCAGACTCTTCTTCGTCTTGAAGTGCTTCTTTGGCTTCTTGTCCTTCTTCAACTTTGGACAGTCACTTTTGTAGTGCCCTGATTCTTTGCACTCGAAGCATGTGACTTCCTTAATTGAGGACTTCTTCTGGCCTGAGGATTCAGACTTTCCTTTTGCCTTTCCAGAGCCTTTGTACTTGCTCTGCCTGTGCTTCCAGATTCGGTTGAGTCTCTTGGAGATCAGAGTCAGCTCATCTTCATCAGAATCTTCTGATGCTTCTTCAGATTCCTCTTCTTCAGCTTGAAGAGCTTTTGACTTCTCAACCTTAGCCTTTTCAGATTTGGATTTCAAGGTTATGGACTTTTTCCTCAGATCTTGCATCTCTGAGCGCTTCAGCTCATGGCATTTCAAAATGCTGATGAGTTCTTCTAAACTCATATTCTCAACGTCTCTCGTGAGCTCTATTGAAGTCACCAAAGGCATCCAACTTTCAGGAAGACACCTGATGACCCTTATGACATGATCTTTTGTTGTGTAGCTCTTGTTGAGAGGTCGTATGCCAGCTACAAGCAACTGAAATCTGGAGAACATTTCTTCAATGGACTCATTTGGCTCCATGATGAAGGATTCATACTTTTGGATCAAAGACAATGCCTTTGATTCTTTGACTTTCTTGTTTCCTTCATGAGACATCTTAAGAGATTCGAAAATGCCTTTAGTAAACTCACGATCTGTAATCTTCTGGTACTCTTCATAGGAAATAGCACTTAGAAGAATTGCTCTTGCTTTGTGATGTTGTGAGTACAGCTTCTTTTGATCTGCAGTCATCTCTGACCTTGGGATCTTCTTGCCATCTGCATCAACTGGACGCTCGTAGCCATCCACAATAATATCCCAGAGATCTGCATCGAAACCCAGAAAGAAACTTTCCAGTCTATCTTTCCAATATTCGAACCTTTGACCGTCGAACATAGGAGGCTTTGCATTGTAACCATCTCTTTGAGTTTCACTGGTGGTGGCAGCCATTGTTTTTCACACCGGCCCGGATCACTGAACACTGTTAGGTGTGGTAATCAGAACTTGCGCTCTGATACCAATTGAAGGTATGAAAAACGGTAGAAAGGGGGGGTTTGAATAACGTTTTCAGTATAAAACTTCCACCTTAAAGATTTTGACAAATCTTTCGAGAACTTTAAGTGCTAAAGATAAGAGATAGAAAAGCACACAAGGATTTTATCCTGGTTCACTTGATAAATCACTCAAGCTACTCCAGTCCACCCGTTAAGGTGATTTCTTCCTTCTTAGAATGAAGGCAATCCACTAATCAGGTAAGAGTTACAACTGCACTTGAAACCTACAAGTGACTAACAATTACACTGACTTAGCTCACACTAAGATTCACTCTCTTAGTCTTCTCTAGGATCCGATCAGCCTTGATCTCCTAAAGGAACTAAACAAACTGTTTATCAAAGAATTGTTTACAAGAGATTTGCTTCTAAAAAGCTAATAGTAAACTCAATGAATTTCAGATGAAAGAAAACTTAGAAGAATTTTAGATTGTCTTGCGTATGTGAATGCTTCTTCTAGCCGTTTCTTTCAGTCTTCAGCCTCTTTATATACTCCAAGGATTAGGGTTGAGCGATGCATGGGAAATGCTACCGTTGGAGGGCAGTTCTGGAAAATCCAGCTTCTGCTGTGGCTGAGAACGTTAGGTAGGTCGTCAGGAAGGTACAGTAGCTTTTGTACTTGGATAGCGACGCGACCTTTAAACCTAGGAGACTTCTGATCAGGGGAATGCTTCATATTGGAACTTGTGAACCCGGTTGATCAGAGTCAGAGGGAAAGCACAGATCCTCTGACCATTGTATCTTCTGATTCTGAACTCAGAGGGAAGAACATGGCCTTCAGAGTTTCTTGCTTCTGGACTTCAGAGTTTCCACTATTCAGCTTCTGCAACTTCAGAGTCTTCTACACCATCAGAACATCTGAACCTTCAGTGTTTCTTGGTTATCAGAACTTCTGGATCTTCAGAGCTTCTAGTGACTGAGTCCACATCAGAGTTTGTATAACTTCAGAGCTTCTGAAGCTTTTCCACTGTTCATACTGAACATGGTGAATGCGAAAGCGTTGCTTGGGTCACTCTTTATACACAGTGCTTCTGATTTGTGTGAGATTGAGTTGAGGTTAGAGCCTGTAAATAGCACACTCAGAAAAACACGTTAGAGTACCACAATTGTTCATATCAAAAGGTTAACTTGTAATCATCAAAACATAGAGTTGTACTACTAGATCAAAACTTGATCTTACAAAATGCTTGTTAGTTCTTGGAGCTTGGAGAATAATGGCAACATGGGGAGCTGGTAGGGTTGGCAATGGGCCCCGTGGGTGCAGGTTTGGCCATTCCCACACCCAAACCCAAACTTAACACCCAAACCCAAATTCAATATGGGTGCAAAAGTTAAACGCAAACCCATGAGTTTCGGGTTACCCGAACCCAAACCCAAAACTCAATGTGAGCATCGAACCGACAAAAAATCAAAAATATCAATCCGGAAACAACATGTACATAAGAGAACAACATGAACATAAGCTGATTAAACCTCATTATCATTCAAATACAAAGGAAAAAATATAGTTCATGAACATAAGCCTACTTAGTAACTTTAATAAAACTCTACTTAGTAGCTTTAATAGTATATATATAAGGGTTGGTAATTACATGCATAAGACTTCGGGTTCGGGTTTGGGTTTGGGTGCGGGTTTAATCAATCCCACAGCCAAACCCAAACATGTTTTAAAATTTGGGTGAAACCCAAACCCGAACCCAAACCCAAAGAAATCAGGTTTCACCCACAATTTCGGGTCGGGTTCGGGTTGAGTCCCGCGGGTTTGGATTTTCCTGCCATCTCTAAGAGCGGGGAATTTGGAACTTGGGAAAATATCCATCAGTCTTTGAACTAATGGCAAGTTGAGGAATTTGGAATAAAAGAACAACTGTTAGTTTCATTAGTAATGTGAGGATTTTGGAACAATAAAATAATGGTTAGTTCTATTAATTATTGGTTGAGCTGAGGGTAGAAATACATGTTGGAGATGGAGGTCCAGAGTTCGAACCTTGAGGAAGAGCATTTGTAATTACTAACAAATAGTCACTAACATTTGTCTATAAAAAAATGTATATATATCTATATATAATTATACAAGTTTGATTTTCACTCATTGTTTCTTCTCTTCTATTAAAATAATGATTTTTTTTTTACTTTGAAGTGAATTATCTAAGGGAATACTTGATATCAACGTGTTGCAAAAAAGTTTCATGGTTTCATTCCTCGCGTTCTAGGTTATATTGTTCATTATTTTTTATTTGTTTTACAGTATTATTTTATTTATATTCATTTATTTATTATTTTATTTAAATTTTTACTCTTATTCCTTACAAGAAAAAAAGTCAAAAAGAAAGTATGAATCTGGATTTAAAAAATCAAAGAAAAAAAGTTGAAAAAATAATTGAATGTCAATGTGACGCTCTTGATAGATGTGTTACTATTCATAAAAATGATATAGAAACAAGTTTAATAGATGAAAATGTGATTGGACAACCTATATACACTACTGACAAAACAAATAGTTTTTAAAAATTAAAACTATGTGAAGGTGCTACTACTGAAAGAATTTTTTCAAAATTAAAATTGTTTAAATCATATCTAAGGTCAACATTATTACAAGATGTAACATCCCGATTTGACGAATGGTCTCACACTAACAACCCGAGTCTTTTCAGCGCGCTTTGTCCTCACTACGTGCTTCCAGGGAAAACTTCTCATGAGGTCACACATCCCAATATTGCTCCAAGGCAAGCACACTTAACCATGGAGTTTTTATGAGTTGGGCTCCCGAAAAGAAGATGCATCTTGTTGTTATGAGTAGTACCAATCAAATTTTTTATGCCCTCTTCAACTGTATAGTATGAGACAGTCTCGGAATACCTCTTGTTCGGGTGCGAGATTGGTTCATTCATGTGTCCTTCCGCCTAGAAGCCTGCCAGGAGCCACTCCTTACATGTGCCTCATTATACTAGCGATTACTCCCCACCTTCGTTGGCCCCGGGTGTCACAGACCCACCAGCTTCCGCTTGGTTCGTCCTCGAGCCACACCCCACTGGGAGAGGTCGGCTCTGATACCATTTCTCCATCACAACCCTTATCTTCCAGCACATGCTTCTTGCATGTATTGCACCTCATGCTTATGCTTTACACCTCCTCCTTTGTTGCATGTTAGACGTGTTACTTCCTGCCCATTTTCCTTCACAGTTAAGCTTTGGATTGGAGGCCTATATATATGGAAGCAATCAAATGGCATTGCATAAGAAATACACACACGAGAGGTTTCAGAGAAGCTTTAGCACTCACACAAATCACAATATATTGTTTTGTGTTAGTTTTGGGTGAAAATTCTTGTTCCTCTTTTCTTCGGTTGTGAGCTCGAGAGGCAAGGACGTAATCAGATCGAAATCGCAGCTTAGAAGAAAACGACAAAGGCGAAGCATTTCACTTCGGCCATAAGGTTCGTTCGATCACTTGCAGAGGAGTGAAACTGTTGGTATTGTGGCAGTCGAGCCCAAATTGGTGTTCTAGTATGACTATATTTCTTAGCAAAAAACACAAACACTAGAGAGGGCGTTCCTGTTTGTTTGGCTAACCATGACTCATATCATGCATGTATACATTTGGTTAGGATGGTGGAGCGGCCATGCCTGTGCTCTGAGGATGATGGAGCGGTCGTGCCTTTAGATGTTGATCACGGAGAGGTTATTAACTATGTTGGTAATGGAGCGGTTATCAACTAAGTGGCATTCACTAGTCAGAGGTCGATATTGGAGTGGATATTGGACCGACTGAGTGTTGTCCCGCCTACCTTGTATGGAACTGACGTTTATATCTGGATTATTTGATGAACCCGTGTGCCTTGTATGTTCATGAGCATATAAACTAACCTTATGGTTATTGATTGAGTTTGGTGATGAGGTGATATGTGCTATGAGATTTGACCTACTTGAGATAAGTTAAATGTGATTTGATTGTTATGAGTGTCAGAGGGGTTTGTCATGGACAACCCTCGTATATTTACGTAAGTCACGTGATCGATAGACCGATGTGAGTAAATGTGAATAGAAACGACTTGTGAATATACTATATAGTAGGAGTACATATAAGTATGTGGTTGTGTGTATATTTTATGACCTATTATTATATAAATACCTATATTCTGGAAGTTGACCCTCACACACCATTGTTTGTATTTGTTGTGTACAGGCGACCGGCGACTTCCATGTGATGGACAACGAGGTGATCAAGCACCATGCTTTGGAGAAGTCATGGTGGTGCTACTCGATGAGGAGAACCCATGATGGTGAAGAAGAGCCATGCCTTTTGCATCAGTTCGGTGAAGTTCGTGGTGAGTCGTTCGTGGGATTGGCTACATGTCTCTAGATACCAGAGCCCTATTGCAGATCTTATCAGAGATCGATTGTTCGACTGTTGAGGAGGATCCCTCAGAGGAGAAGGTGGGTCTTGTGTAAGGCTAGAGCCTTTTGGGTAGAGAGCTTACCGTTGTTAGTTGAAGCTTGTAGGATGATCATATGAGCCTATTTTCTCTTTGATTCAGAGAACGGGTAGGTCCCGGTGTGTGCTGTTTTGTGGTCTATCCAGCGTTGAGATCACATGAAGCTTGTCGGACATAAGAAGTCTTTTGATATTTCTTTTTGAAGACTCAATTGTACATATACTTTTGGATATAAAGTATATATTATTGGGTAATTATTGTGCATTCGCTAGAGCATGTTTTGGAAAAAAAATATACATGCATATTCTTGACTTCGAAAGTTTAGTCAGCATATTTAGTTTGTGTAAATGTTACTAAAATGACCCTTGAAAATCGGAGTGTTACACAAGATAGATTGAATGTGCTAGTCGTCTTAACTATTGAATTTGAAAGTGAAATTTTAGAAATGCTTGATTATAAAACTCTAATAAATGATTTTGTTGCTCAAAAAGCTAGAAGATTCATGTAAAAGTTGATTAATTTAAGTGAATTCTTAATAGCTATCGAATCTAAGTTTTTCACTTTAGTATATTTGTTGTAGACCCAAAATGTCTATAGACGGCCCTGCTCAACCTCTTTGCACGAATGGCAGCATCGGGCTTCATGGCGTACTTACATTGCAGCATAGTAACCTGCTAAAATAAATATGCAATGTTTTCCAAAAGGATTCATAAACATGAGTATGATTTTTTTCTCTTCAAAGTATCTCCAAAACATGTCTTGCCTACTCCCAACTGTAAATCAAATTACATCCAGCCTTGAAACAAGGCAAGTACCCGAAGGTACGAACGAAAGAACTCAACCTACAAAACCTAACAAATAGAATCTGATTCAACAAAGAATCTATTATGCAATGACACCATAAATTCGACATGCTCCCTACCATCTCCACATCGGGGAACCGCAGGAAAGAAATGCATCATAACCTACCCGAACCTCAAATATAAATTCCTAAAATCATTATGCAAGCTTTAACCAATAAAAGGTAAGCTCTCTAACCCAAGGCTCTAGCCTTACACCCGACTCTAGTCTTCGAGTCTTCCACTATTCTTCAAGTTCTCCTCTCCGACTCGTACAAAGGTCAGGCTCCATCGAAGATCCTCCATCGCCTAATAGCGTTAAGCGCCCAAACAACAAGTTGTAAAACAGAAATGGTTAATTGCATACAATTACCTCACATAAAAGAGAAAAGCATGTTATTCTAATTTGAATATCTGACATGGTAGATGAGTTAACAACTTAATTCAAGATAGATGGAAACATATATCCAAAAACATGTAATCAAACCATATATCAATCAAATTCAACAATTTGGATTTAAATCAGATAACAACAACAACCTCAACAACATAGAATTAAGCCAGATATCAACAAACTCCACAACATAGATTTAAATCAGATATCAATGAATCCAAAAGTTGTGCCCTGTAGTGCGACTATGTACTACTACCAAGATGGGTCGAATCAAAAGCGTCTCGCAAGAGGGACAGTCACCTGGAACGAAAACCATTGATCTGCCACTTTGACGTCTCTCAAGACGAGACAGTCACGTGGAACGAAAACCACTAATCTGCCACTTTGGCGTCTCTCAAGACGGAACAGTCACGTGGAACCAAAACCACTGATTTGCCACTTTGGCGTCTCAAAAGACGGGACAATCCTGTAGGACCATACCCGCCTCATTGCCACTTAAGGTCGAAGCCGTATATGCCAAGTTAGTCAACAACAATCTAATCAACCTCAGTAGTCACTCTATAAACAATTTCCAATCCTATAATCAAGTCAAAGTAACCCTATGTTATTCATAATATCAACAAGCATAAGTCAATTCAATTATGCATACTAGCTCATCAAATCAATATTAGCAACAAGAGATTATCATCAAGTAAGTCATTGAACAATGAACAATGGCCTAAGCCCCAGAAAATAAAGGCTTAAGAATCAAGGTTTAACAATGGCTGAAGCCTCAGAAAACGTTTGGCAAAAGCCTCATAACAGTCAACATAAGCAAGTATATATCACAGTAAAACATGTCAAATTCGCAATCCAACTAAACATCTTCATCTCAAGCACAAACAGTTCAATTAAAGCAGGCAAGACTCAAAGACACTTCTATACTGAGTTACCCTAACCTTTGATTTCTCACTCGAAGATTGACATCACAACCCGATCCAAAATCAAGTTCCCAAACTCCACAAATTCCCTAGGAGCGTCCTCCTCCGTCGTGAAGCCTCACAGCTTGCTCCAAAACCTCTTTCCTCAGTTTAACTCGTTCCATACCTTAAGAAAAATATCATTGCTTAGACACTAAGAAACAATAAAATCTAATAACACTAATCAAAACCGGAAAAAGTTTTCGAAGCTCCAGAGTTCGACATTTAGGCACGAATGGACAACATGACCTTTGTTCGCTAAAACATGCATAACCCGAGCTACAGAACTCGGAATGACACGAAACCAAAGCCAAAATTTCAACAACTTAAAGGACTACGATAACCATCAGGCCATGCTTGCCCATGATTTATTTTTGGACACAGTACCACCCCAAAAAGTTTCCCCAATATTCAAAACAGGTATTCCTGAACTTTTCCTTCGATCTAAATTAATTCTTAGGTATTCATAGGTAATATCTAGGGTAGGGAAACACTTAGAACAATTGTGGGAGCTCAAACTAGAATATGGGCTTTTGGGTCCACTTTAACAACTCAAAAACTGAAAGTTTAAACTTTCAAAAAGTAAACTGATAGAGTTGTAAACAAGGCATTTACTAACAACAAATCCTACAGGCTCTAAGCAAGATTGAGACTTTAAGCGTCAAAAAGTAACGGTTGAGTAGAAATCTAAGCGCACAGATCATGAATATAGCATGTTGGGTTAGCACGGAATGTATTTGAAAAGAAAAATCGGAGCTATTAGATATTTTGACATTTTGCTCCAAACTTTGAGCATAGAAATACATAAAGAAAAACATCAGAAAGAAGAAACAAATGTAAGAAGTAAGAAGGTTACCTTGCTAGCAATCCAATGCAATAGAAATCAGGACGATTGGGCAAGAATCAGTGAAGTTCTCCCCTTCTCTCTCTCTCTCTAACTCGCGGCCTCAATGGTGGAAATGAGAAGAAATTCTCATTTTCTCTCCTTTTATAGGAGAGGGAAAATGAGGAAAAAGAAAGATTTCGCGGGTCTGGTCGTTTTGGTACTTTCCTCTGCTGATTAAAAGTGAGTATTTGGCGACAGAATGCCAAAACTCAAAACGAGGTTCTTTAAATTGAAGAAAACGATCCAAACGCAGTATGGATCAAAATACGCCGAAACGTTTTGCAATCGACGTCGAATGAAGAAACTTCCTTCTCGAAAAAGATCACAAACGTCGAAAGAAATGAGGCATCGTGGATGGAAACTTCGTTAGAAGTTTCGAATAGAAAAACTCTTTATTCAAGGTCTTAATTAAAGTTCCCGAGAAGATAAAGTCTAGCTTCGACGGACTTCCGGGAAGCAAAACCCATCGTGTGTATAGTCCAGAGTTCCGTATCGGAACACTGGTCATGAGAAAAATACCCCGAGGTTCTTATTTTTCTACCAAATTTAAATTTCTCTTAAACAATGCTCTAGGAGCGGATATAGTCTTTTTCGGACACTCTCAACCTTAGTCGGGTGCGAATATGGCTCGTGCTATCACTCAAAATGACTAAAGTGTTTCCCTTAGTCATACTCTGAACTTAATTATCATATAAATAATATTCATGACTCGCAATAGGGTTCAAGTCAGGAGAATAACATAAAATAATAGAATATAAACACTTAATCATTTAATATAACGAAAATAAATAAATAATCTAGTTATTTATTTCGGAGTCTTACAATTAATATCATTGTTTGACAAAGCTTTGAGACACAAATTAAATAGGTTATTTGCGCGTCAAATTGGAAGAATAATGTTGTGGATTTGCTTTTCAGCAAAATTGATGTGCGTAATTATTGGTTGATGAATGATAATGTGAAGATCATAGATATATTTTACTTATTTTAGTTTCATCTTTTTAGTGTATGTGGGTGGGGTGGGTAGCTCACATGGTTGAGCTAAGGGTGATTGCATGTGAAGGGACATAATTCAAACTCTGATGAGAGATAATTTGTACTAACAACTAACATTTTCCTACAAAAATATTTTTTAGTGTATGTATACATGTTTGAAAAATAACTTCGTCCCGTTATTGTAGTAGTTTTGAGTTTTGGAGTCACGAGGATTTGTATGAGCTGAGATTGTGGAATCTCTTACCTGAACTTTGATTTGGAGGGGTGTATGTAGGTGTTATGTTCCCTTATTGTAGTAGTAAATAAAAACACGATTTCTCTATTCAAACGATTATATTTATGTCTGTTACGAGTTATGAAGCACCGACTCGGATACGGACATCGGGCACGACACCAATATCTGCGACACGATTAAAATCTAAAAAATAAGATACGGGGACGCTGATATATATATACCCCTTGGTATGTTTTTATGACGTTCTTGAGTTCTTGTCATAAAGTTTATGAAATTGCTTTGATGTTTTCTTTGTAAAAAGATTAACTTGCCTATAAAAAGAGTTAATATATTTGATTTGCACTCCCTTATTGATCATCATTATTGAAAATGCCTTTGACTCTAGTTCTTCAAGTGATAAGTTAACAATTTCTTTCATGCTTCACTCTTAAAAATTATGTTTTTAAAAATACAAGTGTCCTACAGGTGTCCAGTCAAGAAGAGGTGTCGACTCAAGTGTCCAAGCCGCAAAAATATTTTTTTTTTAATTGGACACCACGAAGAAGTGTCTGACACGTGTCGGGCAGGTGTTATACGAGTATCGGTTTCGTGTCGGTGTTCGACACCGAGACACTCTGTATGTGAGAGGTGTTCGTGCTTCATACTTCTGACCGAATAATGTACGTAAATAAAAAAAGTATAAAATGCATATTAATGGTAGTTCAAATCGCTGCTATATATTAAATATGAGAAAAAGGATGATGCACTGACAGTGTAAAGTTTTTGTGCACCATCAACCAATTAGATTGTAAGGATGTGTCATGTCAATTAATGAAATTAAATAAAAAAATCATACTTTCTCACATCCTTGAAATCTAATTGGTTGACGGTGTAAAATGACTTTACACCGTCAGTACATATAAATTAAACTCATTAAATATTGCGTCGGTAATATTAGTGGCGATTAAACCGCCGCTTTACACTGAATATTACATCGCTTTCAACCGTTGGTATTTGCAAGCTGAAAATCTATATATACTATAAAGCAAAATCACTCCAAGAAGAATCCTTCCACGTGGCATCACCACATTGATTCTGCTATGAGAGTAAATTTTGGAGCCTCCTTTCCACATGTCATTCTATCATGCATCGGTTAACTTTTTTGTCCACAATGCTACTAAAAAATAACTTCTCACCCACTTAGTAAATAACTCCTCACTCACTTGGAAAATAAACTACCTAATTTCTATCTCCATTATTCACGTGAGCTCTAACTTTCTAAACTCCCACTATGTCTATTTCCTTTGATAACCACCCACCATCACTAAACTTCCATCATGTTCCATATTTGTTTCTTACGTGAATTTGCTTTTTTTTCTCCAAAGTTGATGCATTTTAAAAACAAACCATAACCACCCACTATGTGTAAACTCCCATCATGTTCCACATATACTAATTGTATCCTACGTGAACTTCATTTTCTTTTCCAAAATTGATGCTTTAAAAAAACAAACCATCTTTCCAAACTCCCACCACGTTCATTTAAATTTGATAACCACCCACCATGTATAAAAAATCAACCGCCACAAAAAGATAAACTACCTTGATAAACACTTCTATAAATTCCTCATGTGACTTCATAATTCATCCATCACTTTTCCATCTAAAAGTTGTCATGGCTCTTAGTCTAACTGTTGATGATGTCTCTTCCATTTCAAAGGAAAAGGATGTGTGGAGAGTTACTGTGAAGGTGGTGCGGAAGTGTATGACTCCAAGTTTCGATCGCTCAAAACTTCCTAATTCGATGGAGTTGGTTTTAATGGATGCAAAGGTTCGACTTCTTAGTTATTTTAAAAACAAATGTCTATTTGACTCGATGTTAGTTTAAAATTTTAAGTTTATTCCGTTCACTTACATGTTCTCAATCTACAGGGTGATAGGATCCATGGCACAGTGCAAAGGACTCATGTTTATAAGTTTAATCCTTTGTTAGTTGAGGGATACATGTTTTCACATTTCAGTGTTGGTGATAGCCCTCTGGATTTTCGTACAACGACACATGCTCACAGAATAATCTTTGGGTTTGATTCGGTTGTTCAAACCCTAACCGACGTTCCCATCACTAAGAGTCCTTATTCATTTGTTTCTGTTTATGATATCATGTTCAATGATCCAGATCAGACATTGTTATTCGGTGAGATTTCAAACTAAAATTGTATACATCCGTAAAATTATTTGTGATCTATCATATTTTGTTTGTCTCGCAGATGTGATAGGGATCCTTACCGGCCATAGCGGCGAGCAGGAATTTGAAAAAAATCATCAAGTGTGAAAGAAAATTACCATAGAGATTGAACAAGAAGGGTAATTATTAGTATTTTGAACAAAAACGCAAAATCTATTAAAATTTTGAATTCATTGACCAATCATTGTGAGTAATAATTTTAATCATAAGTTTGTTGAAAACAGAGTGAAAGTTGAGTGTGCATTTTTTGGAAGCTACGTCCAAGAGCTACTCTCTGTTTTATCTTCACGCAATCTGACCGGCGTTGTGGTTTTAATCCAGTTTGCAAAAATCAAGCCTTTTAGAGGTATGTTAGGGAAAAAAATTGTTTATATCTGGTTTGTTCAATGTTTCTTTTTATAAACATATTAAAATAATTGCGTAGGTCAACAAAGCCTGCAAAATGCATATGGTGCAACACAAATCCTCTTTAATCCTGAGATTTCTGAAGCTACTACTGTGAGGGACAAGTACGACCATACTCATTACTTATGCTCATTTGCATATTAATTTTTTAATTTTATGGCTTCATTACAATTTACGAAAGTATTGATGCAATAGGTTTTTTGAGATGAATGAACCTGGATCTCAGATTCTTACTCAACTGTCTGACTCTTCAAAACCTTCCCTTGATGAAGAGTTCTTAAAACTCTCAGAGATGAAAACTTTTGAGCATATCAGAGCCATGGATGAGGTCTATCAATACTTATTTTCTAAAAAAATTATTTTTTTATTTATGTGTTTTTTTCTTTTGTTGTTTTTAAATGTATTTAACTAACCTGGTCATTTTATGCAAAAGTCATGTTGTGTTGTGTTAGGGACCATCATACAAATACCTAAGGGGAATAATTGGTGGTACAAAGCTTGCAAGTGCAACAAAAAAGTTATTTGGGATGAGAAAATGTATTTCTGTGATAACTGTAACCGTCATTATTTTTCCATGATCCTTAGGTATTGAACTACCTATTCCATTTTGTATTGAAAATTAAATTTCTTGACCATTTAATTTTCCTTTTTTTTTGGTGATACTACATGTTCCGTTTGCAAGTCAAAGTAAAGCAGGGTAATGACATTGCTACATTGGTCATATTTGACAAAGAAGTGAGTGCTCTTCTTGAAACTACCTGTGCTGACTTGGTTGATTCGTCAACAAAGGTATGTGTTTATGAGATCAGAGTGCAATTTTATCATAAAATGTAGTACTCGCTTTTTTAGCATGTCTTAATTCTTAAATTTTTAATTGGTGACAGAATCCTGCTGGCTCTGGCTCTACAACTCCTGCTGAATTACTTAAGTTGTTGGAAAAGACCTTTCTCTTTACGATTGAAGTTAGCAACACTTCAAGCTCCAGGTTTGAGCCATCATATCGTGTCAAGAAAATTTGTGCAGACCCCGACTTAATTGCTCAATTCAAGGAAGCTCTCCCTCCTCCTAATGTAACTAGGCTCATTGCGAATCATTTTTTCCTGTATTTATTGAGTTTTTTTTTATTGAAAATGTGTTGTTCACATATTATTGTCATATTTTGTTTGCTTATAGGACGACACTGCTCCATTGTTGTTGCTAGAAACACCTACATCTGATGAGAGTGTTGAAAACGCGAGTTCCAGTTTGGCCAAGGTTACATTTACTATCTATTTTACTTTGTATAAATTTTTATTTTTGGTAATTATGTGGTTATCTAATTTTTTACTACATAACAGGATCTTAATGAAGAGTTTGTTGTTGTTGCCAGTGGTAATGTTGTTGATCTGGTGACAAACAATGTTGTTGATCCTAACATAGAAAAAGAAGTATCCCCATGCAAGCGGAGCACTCACTCGGAGAATGAAGGAGTTGGTTCAGCTAATAACAAGAAGAAGCTGATCAAGAAGATTAAGAAGGAGAAGAATTGACAAATCATATTTTGGATGTTAATTTTATGTATTGAACTTATCATGATCCTTTTTTAGGGTTGTTTTTTAAGTATTTCATGTTTTCATGTATTTGGCTTATGCGTTATGTTTGTTGTTTAAGTATTTCATGTTTTCATGTATTTGGCTTAGGTGTTATGTTTGTTGTTTAAGTATTTCATGTTTTCATGCATTTGGCTTATGTTTTTTATGAAAAACTTGATATGTTATTTTAGTTTAAGATGTTTAAATTTTCGTGCAAATTTAAAGGATCATTTGACCATTTCATTTTAACTTTTGGTTTAAAAATGAAGCTTTCACATTTCTATCTAAATAAATCAAATTCGATTTAGAAATTGTAGTTAAAAATCGAAAAATCAATGTTTTATCTAAGTAAAGAAATTTAAACTTAGTCATCCAATCATAGGGAATGTGAAATGATTAAAATAACTTGGCCAAAAACTAGAAGCATAAAGTGGAGGTGCAATGAGTTCAAAAGTGTGTTGATTGATTTGCCTATTCCTTAAAAAAAAAAACTGCCGAAACAAAAAACCACCACCCCACTAACCTCACAAATATCTTTTTTTATAAAACCCCCACAAATTAATATATATGCGGATTTTTTTTAAATAAAAAATGTATTTTTTTATTAAAATAAATATTAGATATTAATTTTGTTAAAATAACCGCCACACAAACCCACTAACACATATTCGACCAAATAACCACCACTCCACTAACCCTACAACTTAAATTCTATGTGAATTCTATTTTTTTTAATAAAATTTATTTTTAAACAAAATAAATGGTGTATTTTAATTTTGTTAAAATAAACACCCCACTAACTAGTAACACACATTTTGGACTAAATAACTGTCACCCAATAACCACACACCTCTCTTTCCCTGGTGATATTCATCCCACCACGTTGAATATAATGTTTCACTATAGATCCCATGAAACACTACCAAAATCATTGATAAAAAAAATTCGTTTAGAATATTAAGATAAAACACTATTAAATTTTTAATAAAAATAGAATAATCACCCCACTAACCCACAACACACATTTTTAACCAAATAACCACCTTCCCACTAATCTCACAACTTAATATTCTATTAGAATATTTTTAATCAATAATAAATATGATTCCTCATTTTTTTTCTTAAAAAAAATACACCAGACTCTGACAACACATTTTTTCAACAGTTACAACTTTGTATTGCACAATTTTATCTTGTTATCTATATTTTTTAACATATTTGCTATGTTACTTGATATTTTTCTTTATACATTCCTTCAGTTACCGATCTCATAAGAGAATTTATGTTTCATTACTAATAACATGCATATAATTCTAGGTCTTCGAATAGAGGATGATGCTCTCATGAACCTCTGCTTAACTGAAATTGAGAAACTTCTCCACTGCAATGGGAGGTCACTTAAAGAATTTCCATGTATGTCATATCCCAGATTTTCTGAAACTCTACAATTTGAAAACACGTTTGTTGCTGACGAGTTGAATTACAGTAAACAAGAAATGCGCGATACACATGAAGCACTGTTAAAGTCTTTGACTGCTGAGCAATCTAAAGTGTATAAACAAATAATGAGTTCAGTTTTGTCCGACGATGGAGGGTTTTATTTTCTATATGGATTTGGAGGTTCGGGGAAAACATTTGTGTGGAATACATTGTCTTCAGGTTTAAGATCACAAGGACTCATTGTTTTGAACGTGGCATCAAGTGGTATTGCTTCTTTGTTGTTGCCTGGAGGAAGGACTGCTCATTCAAGGTTTTCTATTCATATATCAATTAATGATATATCAACATGTAATATCAAGCAAGGATCTCAAAAGGCTGAATTACTTCAAAAGACAAGTTCGATCATATGGGATGAAGCACCAATGTTGAACAAACATTGTTTTGAAGCATTAGATAAAACTTTGAATGACCTCATGAAAACCCGTTTGAATTTTGGTTATGATAAACCATTCAGTGGTAAAGTTGTGGTCTTGGGAGGTGATTTTAGGCAAATTCTTCCCGTTGTCCCAAAAGGTAGTCGAGCAGATATTATTGAATCTTCAATCAATTCTTCATACTTATGGAACTCATGCAAAGTATTGAAATTGACCAAAAACATGATATTATAAAATTCTGCATCATCATCAACCAATGAAGAAACCAGGGAGTTTGCAGAATGGATTCTACAAGTTGGAGATGGTACGGTGAACACAATTGATGATGCTCAAACAATGATAAAAATACCTCCAGATTTGTTGATAGAAAAATCAGATGATCCTATACTTAGCATGGTGAATTTTGCTTATCCTAAAATGATTAACAACATGAAAAATCATTCATTCTTTGAAGAAAGAGCAATTTTGGCACCAACCCTTGAGAGTGTTGAGCATGTCAATAATTTCATGTCTTCTATGGTTCCTGGTGATGAGAAGGAATATTTGAGCTTTGACATTACATGGAAGTCTGATGAGGACACAGAGATAGAAGGAGATTGGTTCACTTATGAGTTCTTGAATGAAGTCAAATGTTCAAGAATTCCAAACCACAAACTTAATTTGAAGGTTGGAATTCCAATTATAGTTCTTCGGAATATAGACCAGTCTATTGGTTTATGTAACAGAACTCGCTTGATAGTAACAGATTTGACCAAAAATGACATTGCAACATCAATTCTAATAGGTAAAAAGATGGGAGAAAAAGTTTTAATCCCTCGAATGAACTTAATACCATCTGACCCTGGTTTGTCGTTCAAATTCTCAAGACGGCAATTTCCTGTCACATTATGCATTTCAATGACTATAAACAAGAGTCAAGGTCAATCATTATCTCATGTTGGCTTATATCTGCCTAGACCAGTTTTCACTCATGGCCAGCTTTATGTTGCTCTCTCAAGAGTGAAGTCAAGAAAAGGGCTGAAATTATTGATTTTAGATGATGAAGGAAACCTCTCAAACGCAACAAAGAATGTTGTATACCAAGAAGTGTTTGACAACATATAAAAGGTTCGTTTTCTAATGATCTAAGTTTTTTTCAATAACATTATGAATTTGATCTTAAAATTAGTTATTATTTTGTAACAGAAAAGTCAAAAATCAATCTTTACACGTTCATCCTTTTACATAGTGGAACCAACATTTAATATAAATTAACTAAAAAATTTGTATTCAAAGTAGTCAATGTTATAATTGAAAGAAATTATTTTATTTTAATGCCCATTGAAACTAACTTTTGTTTATTACTATGTAAATCTAATCTAATCTACACAAATCTATGTATTTGCAGCTTCATGGTTTGAGGAGACTTGGATTCCCTAGATAGTCAACTTTGAAGATTTCTATCAAGACATTCATATTAGACTAATCTATATATGTTAAATAGTAGCTGACTCCAATACTATATCATTCGTTAATTGATGTCGTTTGTTTCTCTATTTGTATTTCAATCTTCAATTTACAACATTTTTATCATCGTTTTATTTCAATCACAAAAGTCATATCTTTGTTTTTCATGAAACTATTTTTTCTTTTATATCAATAATGATAGGTAAAATCGGAAAATAAAAATCCGCCGTGCAACGCACGGGTGAAACACACTAGTTAATATAAATATTTTGTGGCGTTTTCGGCTGTCGTTTATTGCAAAATTGACCGTCTTTTTATACCTTGTATATCACGGCAGCTAGTGTCGCGGTTCCTTGTAAACTGCCATGTTATACCAAATGACAAAGATAATTATGTAGCCCGGCCAAACCGAAGTTCAGGTAGATTACGTCTATCAAAACAATCGTAAATTACAAAACGTAACCGTCACAATTAACACAATATCTTGTAGATCTTTAAAACAATCGTAAATTACAAAATGTCACAATTAACACAATTTCTTGTAGATCTTTCATGTGTAATCCTGCATAATCTCAAATCTTATCAATTCTAATATGTAGACCAAATGATACAATGCAAGCAAAAGTTCGGTACTCCTTTAATATGCACTTCTTCTATTCACATATCAACTCGTGTCTCATGAATAGTTATTGAAATTTTAAAATAAACTGAAAATTTGTGAAGCGCAATAGAACATCCGGATTTGATTACGAGAACTCCAACAAAACTTTCAGTTTCCCTTAACAAGAAAAAGAATGAAAGTCAATGACCCCTATTAGTTGAACAATAACCTCATTCAAATCACTCTTAAGCAAAAGAATGTTTAATTTTTTCAATTATATATGGAAGGAAACTTGTGATGGAGTTCTCACACTAAAACTAAAATTGAAACAAGAAAAGGGAGAAGGTGCATATCATGTCTGGATCTATACCATACTGTGTAGTGTGATCTCACCATCACAGGTCATGAGACCTTTTATGTTATCTCAACAAATCATTTCAACCATTAGATTAGATTAGAATGAAGGGGTAAAATTGGGTGTCAAAATCATTTGTTTTGAACACGAGACATAACAAAAATTAAACAAGAACGAAAAAAGTTTGATATGATCACTAGCAATATTAAAAAATTCAATCAATACACCGGTAAAAACATTCAGAAATTATATTCAGCAGTTTTTTTATAGACTTAGTTGTTAGAAATATTAGTAGATTAATCTCTCCTTCGAGTTTAAACCCAGGACTCTTCACCCTTCAC
Organism: Lotus japonicus; assembly: GCF_012489685.1. Classification (NCBI taxonomy): domain Eukaryota; kingdom Viridiplantae; phylum Streptophyta; class Magnoliopsida; order Fabales; family Fabaceae; genus Lotus; species Lotus japonicus. The sequence goes on from NC_080045.1 coordinate 17,396,670, forward strand.
CCTTCACCCCACCTAACTCTTATGTTCCTAGCTCTTACCACTTGAGCTATCATTCGGGGACATTCTATTCAGCAGTGTTTATCTATGCCAACTGAGATTTAAAAAATGATACATGATGTAAGAATGAAGTCCAAAGTGATACTAGAACGTGGAACATATTTATTTTCAAAAAGGTGAAACTAAACTTTCAATGTAATTCTGAACATCAGAACAGATGATGTTGTTAGTAATTTCTATACCTTTCAATTTACTATCTCTCTGGGTATAAAGAACTACCGGTGACACACCAAATTTTGTAACTAAGAGGGCGTCGCCATTTTCAGATATGCACATTGTAAAACAAGGCCACTGAATAATTTTATCATTGACACTAATATTAAACAACTGAATCCAAGAATTATGCACTCCAAACTCCTTCATTTGCCACAATACAAAATTATGTGTTTTCTTATTATTTTGAGAAACACATAGACAACCTCTCAAAACCCCGAGAATTGGCACAAAATTGTAGACTTCATCTCGACGATCAGGACAATAAGGCAATGACAATTGTTGTGCATATTTTTCTTTCTTCAAATCAAACGAAACAATCATGTACGGATCAGTATCATCATCAGCTTCTGCATAGATTATATGTGATGAACTTGCTAACCAATTAAGAGTGTTACTCACATAAATTGCACCTCGATGCAGATTGGGGCGAGAAGGGAAGTTATCTTGAATTCTTCTCCAACAATTATCACCCATGTTGAAAACATACACCATTGTCTCATGATAGAGGGCCCTCACTCCCACGACCTTGTAGGTGTCACTTGAACAATCATAACCGAACCCAAAAATACCAATGGGATATAAAGGTGGCGAATGTCGAGACATTGACTTAGTAGCTGGGTTCCAGAAACGGACTAGAGTGAAGAGATTTCCACTTACATCGTCATATTCTATTTTCTTCAAACAAACCAACCCGTTACAGGTTCCAATGAAATCATACCTGAAATCATACCTGGAGACACAACAACTTCGATTTGCTTCAATGGTGGAATGGTTGTCCAATAGTGAATTTACTGAGCAAGATGAGACATATGCTAGACCAAAATTATCGAAGTTACATCTTATTAGTAAGTGAGTGTGGGCAAAACCTGCGTTTCTAGAAGATGACCGGTGAAGGTGCAACTTTACGAATTGAGAATTAGAGATGAGAGACTTCCATGACTTTGACACACACGTGAATTGCACGAGAGATTTTACTGGAAGCCATGACAAGACTTCTATGATGAGTTCTTGAGGGAGAGGCTGCATGTTGTAGGGATATTGGTAGCTGTCTCTAGGTTACGCTTCTTATTTTCAAAGAAATTGGAAATGTTATAAAATTGGCATATATATTCAGGAGATTAGGCAAGAATTTATAGATACGGATTTTAAAATTATGCAATTAGATTTTTAATAACAATATATAAAAACAATATATGGTATCCTTTCAAAGAAAAACAGAATATATTTCATATTTGACAATCGTATTTCTTTTGTACGATTTAGAAGTGCGATCCAACCCATAATCAGATCTTTAAAAAAAAATTGGTGCAGAATCAGATGTAAATTTTTTTGAAACTCGTACTAATACTCTAATATTTTGTCGAATTTAATTGCAGGAAAATTAATGAATATATCAATTATTTACTCTATATATCGAAATATGTAATATGATTCAAAATTTAGAAATATTGATATTGTAATAATCAATCAAATATTTAAAATTAATATACAGTCAAAGTTTAGAAAAAAATATATCTAATAAAATAGAATAGTATAAATAAAGATTTTTACCTTCAAGTCTTAAGATTGCATCTTAAAAGAGCTTTGTAGTCATTTTTTCCTGTAAAAAATTGTTTTATATAAATTTTCTTATTGCTCTATATTTTTAATATAATTTTGACTTCTATTTTGAAGGCGATGCATCCGATTCATACACTCTCCTTCACATCATAGTAACTCAAACCCGAAATCTCTACTTATACTAGAACAACCTCGTGCCAACTAATTGATCTACACGTTTGGTGCTCTTCGTTGTTCTATACTGTTTTAAAATTTAAATTTAACTTTTATTCACATTTGATATCGATAAATATTTTTATATGTATATTAAAAAAAACTACATAGAAATGAAAGCTTTAGGGAAATTATATTAACTTCAGTTAGTTCAAAAATTTCATTTTCGTAAATAGTTAAATGAAAAAGTAAATACTTCATAAAACTAAAAGCTATAGGAAAAAAACATTATTACTTATATCTTTAAAGAATTTATAAATAAAATTTATGCTAATTAATACCATGGTTGAATTTTTATTTTCTATATTAATTGTCTATCAGGTGATTTGTGTTTCATATTTGTTGTTATACTTTCATAAGTTTTTCCACTTAAATTTATATTGGAAAGACAATCTTATTTTTATTTTTAGTTTAACAGTGAACCAAAAGACAAAGGACTTTATATATAAAAGTGTAATAATTTTTAAAATTCTATAATGGTGAGTTGGTAAATTGAAATTATACATCAAAGCTGAAGATAACTATTATATATCAAATTATGTTAGCGTCTTAATTATTTAGAGAAAATTTTGATTTTGATATAATTTCAGCATTTTTATATTTTTAGAAGAATAGAAATATAATGCCCTAAAATGAACATCTGACATGAAAACATCTTAGCATCCAATTAAATTATTAGGATAACATACACTTTTATGGAGTCCCATGAGTTAAACAGTGAGGGGGTAACGATGGGAGTGTGGGGAATGACGAGACTCCTATTGTCCTATTTGATCGATGAAGGAGATTTGGAGAAGCAGTGAAGGGCTATGAGAATGGGGTGGTACAGAAACTTGTCACAGAGAAGCCCTTACAGAAGGGGTCGTTGCAAAGGGCTTTGACCAAGAGCACTTCTGGGTATGTATTTTCATTTACCATTGGTATTTTCTCTTGGAAGTCAAAGAAGCAGGAGGTTGTAGCTCAATCTACAGCAGAGCAAACCAGTCTATTTGGCTAAGAAAAAATCAAGAAGGAATAGGGTGAAGAGCAAACTGAAGCTCCTACAATCTGGATTGATAACAAACCATATCGTTAACTGAAATTCCAGTTCAACATGGAAGAACTAAGCACATCAATGTGATAAGAGAGGCAGAAAGATGAAAGAAGTGAAGCTTATACATAGCGGTTCAGAAAATCAGCTTGCTGATATTTTGACCAAGTCTCATCCTAAGACAAGATTTGAGATGTGAAGCAAACTTGAGTCTCTAAGGAAAACCTCACGGTGTTGTGATGGTGCCGAGTCTTTTTCTTAAGTTATGTAGGCTAATGGTGCTTGTTTGAGTAGTTTCACTTTTCTGGTTTCAAAATGTGTGCTGCCAAAATGTAGCAGAAACTTAGTCTTCACTGTGTTGGGATGAATAGCAGCAAAATAAACAGCTCTGTATTTTGTATAAATGTCTTCTAATGAATGAAAATTAGAGCTGTTGTTATTTTGCTGCTATTCAGCCCAACACATGCTGATATTTACACTTGGGGTCTGAGTAAGGATTTATGTGACTTAGCTTTATACCTTCAGTGCGTGAACAGAAAAGCTGATACTCACTTAATAAAACCAGATATTCTCTAATGGCCAAATAAAAGCAGATATTCACTTAATATATTGTCACTTACTCTATAGAGGATACCCTCAGGCATAAGAAAATGTTCGATAGTTGATACAAACGGACACAATTATTAGCTAAAATCCTATATTAGAGAAGTAATTGCAGAACATTTTCCACAACTCCTTTGCTGACAAAAAAAGCCAGGACCATATTGTACAATTCTAATACCAACCTCAGCATCAATAAAGCATAAAAAATGCTAAATCACAATATCACATTCATACAAACATGCAGCCAATATCAATTGATTCTTTTCATTATGTTTTTTCAAGTACCTCATTGATCAAAATATTTTTCTAATGAAGAACCAGTCTTGAGAGTTGCACTCTTATCCTATGAACCTAAACAAGAGCTCAAACTAACCTGCATTGAGGAACTACCTCCTCATTGTCATGAATCCAGAGAGACCATTCTATTTGTATAGTTGTGATAGAGTTCAAATTCCCAGAAACATACCATGTAAAATATAGAAAACAATGCAAGATAGTTTAGACAAGAAAGAAGTGGAGATGTCTAAACTCTAAACTACCCATGTATAGAGCTTTCATTGGTCTAAGTATCCTCTCTCATGTTCAATTTCATATAGTCCGTTTGAACGGTGCTCTTCAGTCCTCTAACTGATGCTGCCTATCACAAAAAGATTTAGTTGAATAGTCATCAAGACTCGTGACAAAAAAAAATCATAAAGGCTTTCAAAGGACTAAAATGAAGTAAGCATTTTAACCCAGAAAAATATTGCTAGCTAGTTTTTGTGGTCTCACTTGATCTGCAAATAATTGACACTTAACATACTGCAATTCAAGTTCCAAACATTATGGAATTTAAGGAAAGAATCATTACTTTTTCAAAGCTAAACCTTGAGAAGTTTCTTATTTTGATCATTTTTTTTAATTATTGAATTTGGTAGGTAAGTGTTTCCTGCTTTGTGTCACATCCTGCATAAGAGGAAAAAAGGGGCTAGAGATGGGTCTTGAAGAAAAATATCATCAAAATCAAAGCCAATAACTTGATCAGGCAATGGTGGATTTTGAGGATGTCAGTGGGATGATGCGGACTCATTGTAGGATATAGCCACAAAGTTATTTATAATCTCAACTTCAATTATCTCACATGTGAAAAATATATTGAATGATAAATACTATAATAAAAAATAGTGATGAGATCGATCACTGCGTCAAAGTTTATTTTGACATAAAAAATCATCTATTAATTCTAATTTTATCCAATGTTTACATCAATTCACTTATCCAATGAAGAAAACTTGGGATGGAAGTTCTCACAAAACTAAAATTGAACCAAGAAAAGGGAGAAGGTATGTGCAAGTGTACATCATGGGATGGAGAAAAAATGACAACTGCGAAGTTTGTTTGTTTGCAACACTATAGGCTATAGCCATTGAAATGGGGAAGAAATAATAATTGTTGTGTGTCGCATATCATGTATGGATCTATACTATACTGTGTAGTGTGTTCTCACCATCACAGGTCATGAGACTTTTTATCTCAACAAATCATCTCAACCATTAGATTAAATTAGAATGATGGGATAAAATGTGTTGTAAAAATCATTTGTTTTCTACACGAGACATAACAAATAAATTATAAAATAAGAACAAATTGATCCAAACCTTAAAGTTTGATATGATCACTAGCAATATTAAAAAATCCAACATATTAGTCCTGAACTTCTGATGCAGCAGTAAAAGCATTCACATATTCTATTCAGCAGTACTGTTTATCTATCCCAACAAAGATTTGAAAAATGATATATCATCCAAGAATAAAGTCTAAAGACGAACCAAACGTACTTACTTTTAAGAAGGTGAAACCAAGCTTTCAATGTAATTCTTGACATCAGAACCAACAATGTTGTTAACAATTTTCGTGCCTTCTAATTTCTTAGCTCTCCGGTGGTAGAGAACTGCTTGGGACGCACCAGATTTTGCAAACAACAGCGCATCGTCATTCTCAGACATACACATTGCTAAACAGGGCAAGTGAAGAATTTTTTCATCAACAATAATGTTGAACAACAGTATCCAAGACTCGTACACTCCAAACTCCTTCATTTGCCATAGCATAAAATTATGTGTTTCCTTACTATTTTGAGAAATACACAGGCAACCTCTCAAAACCCCAAGAATTGGCACAAAATCGTTGAGTTCATCCCTGCGTCGAGGACAATAAGGCAATGACAATTGTGCATACTTTTCTTTCCCCAAATCAAACGAAACAATTAAATACGGATCAATGTCCAATAGTTTCTCCTCCATCTCCATTAATTCATAGTCCACTAATTCAATATCATCAGCATTCTCATAAACTACAGCTTCTAGTGGTAGAGCTGCTAACCAATTAAGAGTGTTACTCATATAAACTGCAGCTCCTTCGAGACGCATAGGGGGAAGAGGGGAAACTTGAAATCCAACATACCAGTGGAATACCAAGGTATTACATCTTGAGACATTAACCTCGTTGCTGGGTTCCAGAAACGGACCACGGTGAAAAATTTCCATTCTAAACTAGCCAAGCAAATCAACCCGTTGCAGGTTCCAATGAAATCATACCCAGAGATACAACTTCGGCTTGCTACAATGGCTGATGGGCTTTCCAATAATGAACTTACAGTGCCAAATGAGATGAATGGTTGACCCAAATCGTCGGTGAGGCATTTTATCAGTAACCTGGTGTGCGCAAAATCTGTGCTTCTAGAAATCGATCGGTGAAGGTGCAGTTTCACGAAGTGAGGATCAGAGATGAGAGAGTTCCATGACTTGGATACACACCTGAATTACAAGAGAGATTTTACAGGAAGCCATGACAAGATTTCGATGAAGAGTTCATCAGGGAGAAGCTGTGAGCGTTCCATGTTGAAGGGGGGATTTGGGTTTAACACCCCACCCTTTAGGCCCCACGCCCCACCTGAAGGGGTGAAATTACTAAAAAACCAGGATTAATAACGGTAAATGATTACCCGACACTATAACGGGTAATCATTTACCGATCGTGACATATAAACTCGACAGTTTGGGTTTTGAAACCCATTATTTTCAAAACCCAAATTTCCCTCCCCAAATCACACCCTCTTCAATCTCTCTCAAAGCTCGGTTCCACCACTTCAATCATCTCAAAGCTCGGTTCTAATCATCAACAAAGCTCCCACAAAGACCCATTCCATTACATTCAAAAGGTAAGTTTTGATTTCAATGATTTTCACATTTCAAGTTTGTATTAGGTCAATGGTTGAACACTAGGGTAGTTGATTGATGATTAGAGGTAGGTTTTGTTGTGTTTTGTTGCCTGAAATTCCATGAAATGAGTACGGGCACGAGTGGGGTGCATTTGGGTCTGTTTCTGGGTTCACTGTAATATCGGAAAATCAATTTCCGATATGATAATGGAAAATGATTTTCCGATATGGTAATGGAAAATGAATTTCCGATATGACAGTATGACAGTGCAGACTTCCAAAATTTATTTCCAATATTTAACCATGGCATGTATTTAACTTCCAGGATTACTTTGCTGATTTGTTGAGAATTGGAAAAGATCAAGATAGATTTGATGTGTTGTGATTAGGAAAGTTGTTTATTGTTTATTGGAAAAGATTAAGCGCTCAAATCATATGCTTCATGTGTTGTAATTAGGAAAGTTGTTTATTGTTTTTGTTTGCTTGTGATGATGGTTGCTTGACCTTAACACAGCTAGAAATTTAATTTAATCACATTCACATGCAAACTAACAACTAATTCTCTATATTTTCCTTTTCATATGGTTAGTTGCTAAACGATTGATTGGAAATTTCCTGATTAAGTAAAAAAATGACTCAAATGATATGCTCATATGTGAAAATGCTTTACTTATTATGACAAGTATTGTTAAATTTGTTTGTTTTGCACAGATAGCGAGAATGAAGGGCGGGAGGAAGAGGTCACGACATGCTTCTACTAGTGAGGATCCAGCGGATCGACACGAGCGCTTGCATGCTTCTACCAGGCGCGACGACCATATTGCAGCCACTCAGGCGGTAGAGGCTTCAGCTCCGTCTCCATCCCCATCTGCTACTCCGGTCGAGGCTCCGTTAACTACTCCGGCTCCATCTGCTACTCCGGTCGGGGCTCCGTCAGCTACCCCCGCTCCGTCTGCTACTAGGGATGCGGCTGAGCTGGATCCTACTCCGTTGTCTCCGATGGCTGAGTTACCTCGTCAGGAGACATCTTCTTCTGAGCCTAGTGGCGAGGAGTCTTCTTCTTCTTCTGAGCTTAGTGGTGAGGAGGAGGAGCCTCTTATTCTCCAGGAGGAGATTGATGCTGCTGATGTTGTGCCAGATGTGGTGCCAGAGGGCGGTGCAGATGACGACCTCATCCAGAGGGTGGCACCGTTTCCCGGGGGGCCTGAGGATCTGTCGCTTCTTGCGCATTATCCTGACCACAAGGCTCCTTGGACGTGGCAGGCACTTCTTCGCACAGACCCGCGGTACGTGGACCGTCGGACATTGAGGGTGGCCACTGTTTGGGGGAAGGTATGGAACCTCCCCTGTGATAGCGATTCAGAGGCCCACACACATGTGCGACAGCTGCTGCAGCAGACGGGTTTGTATCACCTGCCTTGGTGCGGGTTACCGGAGACAGACCCAGCTGTCATACTGGCCCTTGTTGAGAGATGGCATGAGGAGACGAGTAGCTTCCACATGCCGTTCGGGGAGATGACTATCACCCTGGACGATGTGTCGGCTATTCTCCATCTTCCCACAGGGTCAGGGTTCTACACTCCAGGCAGAGGGGAGCGAGATGAGGTTGCAGCGCTCTGCGCCCAGCTCCTGGGAGGATCTGTTACTGATTATCTGGTTGAGTTTGAGGCGGCGGGTGGCCAGAACATTCGGTTCATTACTCTGAAGACCATGTACACGTCTACTATGGATGGTATGTCTTAATCATTACTTTATTAAGTTGTATTTATTTTTAGCGTATTATTAATAACTGTTAACTTAATTCATTTCATTGAAGAGGGACGCTATGAGATGCTGCTAGGATCTGGCTGGTGAACCAGCTTGGTGCCACCCTCTTTGCCAGCAAGAGTGGTGGTTACCACACTACTGTCTACTGGATCGGGATGCTTGAGGACCTCGGTCGCGTGTCGGAGTACGCGTGGGGTGCGATTGCGCTGGCATCGTTGTACGAACAGCTGAGTCGTGCTTCCCGCAGGAAGACAGCGCAGATCGGTGGGTTCACCTCCCTCGTGCTGTCATGGGCGTATGAGTACATATCCAGCAACGTCATTATCAGGACGGAGGTCCCCGGCTACACACAGGACCAGCCTAGGGCGCAGCGGTGGTCCACGTCTCGGATCGCGCATTCCGGACTCGATGAGAGACGAGTCATGCTCGATGAGCTTACAGTGGATGATATCACATGGACCCCTTTTGAGGACCATCGAGATGTTCGACCGCGGGATCCCAGGGCCCTCTATTCCGGCTACATCAGGACACCTTACGGCCGGTCTGTGAGCCGACATCTACCAGAGCGGGTTATGCGCCAGTTTGGCTTCATACAGGACATCCCTCGACACCCCTCTGAGATCCAGACGACGGGGTCCCTTGCTGAGACCACAGATGCTGCCTATGCTGAGTTTGAGCCGCACCTCCGCCCTCAGGGGATACCTGCTACATATCCGGGAGAGGCGGTGGAGGGTTACATGAGGTGGTATAGCAGAGTGTCCCATGTGTTCATCATCCCTGAGGATAGGAGGGAGGAGCTTAGTGTCGTGGTAAGTTTGGATTCTAAACTTGTATATTATTTTTTTTCATTCAATTGTGATTTTTGTTAATGAAATTATTTTTGTATATTATTTTTATGCAGTCTGCCATACGTAGGGGTGTGGAGTTGTTGGAGCAGTCCCTGGAGGTGCCAGGTGCTCTTGCTCCAGGGACACAGCCCCGAATCCTCACGGAGAGGGCGCTCGATCTCTTTCGACGGAGTTCCTTCGTTGGTACCCAGGGAGTTGCCTTTTCTGCTATTCGAGGAGCCGCAGCTGCGGGAGGCAGAGCTCGTGGAGGCAGAGCTCGTGGAGGCAGACCCCGTGGAGGCGGAGCTCGTGGAGGCAGAGCTCGTGGAGAGGGTGATCCTGGAGAGGGTGTTCGTGGAGGTCGAGCTCGTGGACCCAGAGGTCGCAGGGGGCGGGGTCGGGGAGAGTGATTTTATTACACTTGTTATGTGGGATCCATTATTATGTATATGTTAGGACTTTTTATGTTATGTTATGACTCTTGCCTCGTTTTATTTACATGTGTTATATTTTTAGTCTTAATATTATGACTCTTATAATGAAAAAAACAGAAACAACGACAACATATAAATAATTCAAAGCATGTAGTAATCCATGACAATATGACAATATGTTAAACGGTTACACAACCAAATTAAACATAAGCAACACCGAAAACAAAATTATTCCTCTGTGATATCGATGAAGTCATGGGGTCCGCAATCTTTTGGGAATACCTTCACTAGGTTGGGCAATGTTATATTAAGGATAACAAACAGTTCCTCTAGGTGCAAACACAGCAACCTGCAAGTGAAATGTATACTTGCTTAACTGTCCAAAAAATGAAGCAAGTTTCATGTTTAGGTTTCAGACCTTTTGGAGAACGAGAACAGATCTAACAGTTATGTCATTCGCAAATTCACTGTGAGTAAAGGCCTTGCGGTGGATGCTAGCATCAACAGCACCCGTGGGGTCCTAAATTTTTGAAATCGTTTGAGAAGTAAATAAGAACGGTTAGTCAAGGGGGACCAAAAACAAGGCCTTACAAAAGCAAGGACAAGACATACCTTGAGGGTAACTTTCGCATCTCCAAACCCATTGGGAGTGCAAGATTTGATAACAACAACAACATTCTCCACCCTCTCAACGTTCGCTGTCAGAGAGCCCAGCGGAGTGGCTATTCCCCACTCTTGCAGGGCTGATAGCCAAGCATGTGAGTTGAAATCAGGATCGGTTTCGGTTGATCCATGATCTAGCACACGCCTCACGATTTCCTGGGTCGGAATGAGTGGTGTGTTAGGGGTGGATCTACGGGCATACATGGCAGCCTGGATGGCGCCAGCCGGGCCAGGAATGAGAGGACGAGAGCTGCCAGAGTTGTTGCTTTGACCTTTGCAATGGCGGAGGAATGGATTTGGGTCTTGTTCCATTGTGTAGAATGAGGAGTAAGAAGAAGAGGCAAGACACAATAGACAGGAAGATGAGGAATGAAGAGTAAGAAGAAGAGGCAAGACACAACAGATATTTATAGCTCAGGAGTGCGGTCAAAACATTTAAGGTGTACTGGTGGATGGTAGAAGAGTGGTTGGGGCTGGTGGTTGAGAGTAATGTCAGGGTTGGTGGTGGAGGGTAATGAAAATGAAAATGACAAGAGTACATCAAATTAACATTACCAAAAGTACATCAAATTAACATTACCAAAAGTACACGCATGAACCTGCCAATCTACGATGATGTCTAGATTTTCATCATTAACAACAACCTGTGATAAGGGCCACATTATACCAAATTACAGAGAGTTTACAAATTAATATTACACAATACAAGAACATTCAATCTGTGGTGATGTCCACATAGTCCGCATGACCACTAAAAGCACCAAGCCAAGCTTGGAATTGTGCATCATACATGCCTAAACGTGGACCATATGGGTTGCGCCAGTATTTGGAGGCAAGATCAGCGTGCCAATCCCACTGGGGAGCAATAGTCGGCATAGGATGTCCAGGAGTTAATTGGAGCTGCATTTTAGAGAATAACCATAAAATTAGATAACTTCCACATACAAAAATTAATCGACAAGCTAGTAGGCAACTAAAATATTAGTGTATTTGGTCAAAATATACCTGTACCCAGTGATTTATCACATGTCCAATAGCTATAACAATATGCTCATCTCGTGGGCCGGCTCCTATCAGTGGAAAGTATGTGTTACAACCCATAGAGGATAAGGATACGAGAACCAATTGGTACTTTGTGGCAACAAGGTATCCCATCTCTGGCAGTTGAAACCATTTGTCAGGGGTGGCCGGGTCACCAATAGGAAGAGTGAGACGATCATGTAAGCCATAAACAACATCTGTGCCCCACATCCTATTATACATTAACACATTGGTCTCAAGTTCTTGTATCAATGAAGCCCTAACCCAAGGCCAACCGTCCTGACCGGCGGAATGCCCCAGTAATGCAGCAATGGATCTATAGCCACAGTTACCATCATCCTCAACATCTGTAATTGTGTCAATATATGGATGGAGAAAGGCTGGAAAGTTACACATGAAATGGCTTTTATCAGACTTCTTCACACGCTTCTTCCTCTTTGCTGGTTGTGAAGACTTCTTTTCCTCTTTAATCTTCTTGTCAGTAAGTTCAAACGCTGAAGGATCACGAGTCAAGGATCCTATTGCTCGACCCTTGGGTTGTTTGCTCTCCTTCAACTTAGGAGTGCGGTTGGACTTTATCCGAAGCTCAGGAGTACATAGTGTACTCCTTTCAGGACAATATATCGCCTGAAGCTTCCTCCTTACCATACTCTGCCCTCCAGTATCCAAAGAATGGAAATAACGTGTCAGTGCCTCAACTTCTGGGTGCATCTCTCCATGGTTTAGTCCGCAAATATCTGAGCTTCCAGTATCTACAACAGGTACATGCTCCCAACTTAGGCTCTTCCAGAATGGATGAATGGCCTCGTACGGAATCCTCTCATAATCTGCAAGTTCACAGACATGTTACATTGAATCACAAATATAAATAATTGGAAGTAGTTGACAGGAGAGTGGTTGACCGGTAACCTGCAAGTTGACAACCGCAAGGTAGTCCATGAGTCTCTCTCAATAAGCAATCGCATCTGCCGCCGCAGGCTCGCATTCTTGTCAGTTCAGCATCAATGAGTTTCAGGCATTTGATTGACACAAATCCCCTAATATTTGTGTAGAAAGGGGTCTTGGAAAGGTGATCAATTTTATTCATACTGCGCTCAAACGATGCTACTATCTCAGTGTGACGATTGGTGGTCAAACTATGCGACGCATCCCATGATGTGGCCAGGTCACCCTTACTGTTCCGCAACATCAACTTCAAGCTGGCATGTGCACCTTCAGCCCTGCAAACCAACAACGCACATGTAAGAATTAATACTGTAATAATCTATGTAATGAAATACATATAACAAGTCATAACATAATTTTTGTACCTGTTACTTGTTGTTGTTCCAAAATGCATCACATGATTTGTCCATGCCTTGGCAAATTTCTGCTTGTGGACCAACCATGTAGTAGAACAATAAGTGGCAAATTTCAACTTGTGTTTATGCTTGCACATGTTAAACAATTCAATCCAATGAGCTTCAAATTCTGCAACTGTTGGAGCATCTACCAATTCGGCCCACTTGTCCATAACCTCTTGAGCAAAATCATCCGTGCCAACATACTCTTTGCACTTTGTCAAAACACACTTGTTGATGTGCCACAAGCATAGTAAATGGGTGGTGGTGGGAAGGCTTTGTGAAGCAGCACTCAATAAGGCAAGATCTCTGTCCGTCACAATCACTCTAGGCAACCTGGATTGGTCGGAAATCAGAGACTTCATACACTCCAATGCCCAAATGTAGTCATCTGTGGTCTCACTGCCAATGTAACAGAATGCTATTGAGTATGTTTTATCCGTGGAGGTCAGGCCAACAATCTCGAGCAAGGGTAGTTTGTATTTGCTGGTCTTGTATGTGCAATCCATGATCACTACATATGGGAATGTGTTGAAAAGTTTGACGGCATTCGGATGAGCCCAAAATATATCTCTAATCACTTCCGATCCGGGTTCATTTCGTTCGAAGTGAACATACTTCTCACCGTCCAACTTCTTCAGCAAGTATTGTATCTCTGTCAGTGACCCACGAACGGATTGTCTGAACCGCTTGCAAACACCATAAATTTGTTGGATGGTAGTCAAGTTTGAAGGATCTTTTTCCTTCAAGGACGCCAACATCTTTCTAGGTGGAACCCAAGTCTTAGCCTGATTTATCACGTCCTCCTTCGCCTCACTATTCAGTCGACCAGCGTAATTGTGGCCAAGTAGTGACTCAGCTGCGAGATGGATGTGTCTACCGTCCATCACCTTCAACCACCAACCTTTATCATCTTTCGTACGTCGTCCTTTTAGCCTAAAAGGACAACCTGTCTTTTGTGTTGACGTTCCTTCAACAAGATCCGGTTCTCTGTAGGGAATATACGCACCATGCTTCTCACACCCCAGAATGACATATTCTTTTCTTCCCTTCGCACCACTATCAGACTTTGTTGTCACCAAAACAAAATTATTTGCCATAGAAATGTCGCGAACCCATTTCATAAGATCATCTTTCAAAGGGAAACGCTGTTTCAGGATAAACAAGGCATAAGGCATAAAACAAGGCATAAACAAAGTAAACAAAGCATGCAAAAATTTGTGCAATGAGTACCTGATCAGTATGATACAAATGAGAGACATCTATAGATATAATCGGAGGTTCAGCTAGTGATGGTTGTTGCTCCTCTGGATTATCATTTTCCAATCCAACAGCATGTATCAATTGTGATTCACAAAAAAAAAAGGACTCTGTCATCCCTGGAACAAAAACGGTAAATCAATAACCGACCCTATAACGGTAAATAAAATTCCGGTACTATAACGGAATATCATAATTCGATACATTAACGGAAAATCATTTACCGATTCAGTTCACGATACAGCAGCCTAAATTACCAACTTAACTAACTAAACTAACTACTTAAACTAACAACTAACTACTTAAACTAACTATAAATAAAGTACCAAAGCTAACACCACTTACCAGAAGTTAAAAGCTTTCCCTTGGTGGTGGTGGTGTTGGTGGTGGTGGTGGTGGAAATGTGGAGATGGTGGTGGTGGTGGGAAGGTGAAATGTGAGGGAGGAGTGGAGTAATGGTAGAATAAGGTAGTTTGGGCGAGTTATGGGGGGCTGGTGGGGGGTTGTTGGAGGGAGGAGTAATGGTGGAGGGGTTGGTGGAGGGAGGAGTAATGGTGAAAAGGTGATCAAACTGCCAGATTACCAATCGGTAAATGATATACCGATATAAATAGACGAATCGGGTAATGATTAACCGATATTGTTCTTCGTGTTCTGGGTAATGGGATAAAGGTGTTCATACTGAGGAACAATAACGGGAAATGATTTACCGATTGGTATTTTGACATCGGCAAATCATTTACCGATGGGTAATTTTGGAATAAAAAAAAAAGGCTGGGGCGCGTAGCCTATAGGGTGGGGTGCCAAACCCAAATCCCGTTGAAGGGATAGTAAGGTTAAGCTTTATGGATAAAGAATTTGCAACGTTGAATCAAGAGGGTAATTTGGTAAAAAAATGTCATGTGATAAACTTTGTTAAAATTAACCAAAATTGTAAGAAAACTAGTGTTTTTTACCCGGCGTTGCACGGGGAATTTGTTTATTGTATTTGATACATCGATTAATATTTTAAATTATAAAATATTTAAGATGCTAAGAATGTAAGAACAATCATAATAAAGATGTAGATATTTAAAGAACATAAATTCAGACACTCAATTTTAGTGTTTTGTAAGCATACACTTCATTAACTAATATAAAGATTTTGAAAAACATAGAAGTTAATAAGCCAAAAGCTTTAAGTTTTGCATATGTGAGGTATAACTGAATTTTATTTGTGAAGATGTATCGTGTTGCATAAAGGGTAATGCTTTTGTGTTTTAGATATGTAACAATACATAAATATATAATTATTGTTTAAATTATTAAAAATACACTTAAGTTATAGAAAAAATGATTTTCTTTTTAACTCCTACAAATTTTCATTTTACATATAAAATGTTCCTCCCCGTGAGATTTCGTAACTCTAATTTCTTAGCACTAATAAATTTAGGTCATAATTTTATTATACATATGTATTAATATTTTTTATTCCTCGTACTTTTCTTACTATCCAATTATTATAGTTATAAACATATATAAATATACACTCTTAAAATTTTGAAAACAATACTAAAATTAATTATATTAAAATTTTCTATTAAAATAATATCAATCAATTAGTTTAGAATATAATGATTGTATAAAAAAGTATAGTGATACTTTTTATATAAAATAAAATCTCACGTAGGTAGCATTATGGTAGTTTAAAATTAAAACATATCAATTGAAAATTATACGCAAATACAAACAATAGCCGCTTTTAGGTTTCAGAAAGATAAGCAGTAGAAAATTGTGTGCATCTCCAGAACAAATATTTCTAGTGTTTTAACGGTGAAATTTGCTCTTGTGTTTGAGGCATGGATCAATACCTTGGTTTATTTCTTGCTTTTTGCCCCGTAGGAGCTTTTTCTGTTAATTTTACATGAATTTTCATGTAAAATGTTCATCCCCGTGGGAACTCTTAACCCTATAGTTTAACTTAAACAAAAATACATTATATATGTATTAATGTTTTCTAATCTCCGCACGACATATTTTAATCATCAAATTATCATACACTATATATGTATTATGAAAAAAGTAATGACATCATATTGATTTTTTATTTACCACTCATAGGAATTAGATTTCGACCTATAAGTTCATACAATCACTTTTTATCTATGTGTTGCACGAAGAACTTTCTCTTGTGCTTAAGACATGTTCAATACCGTACTTTAGCAGTATTTTCAGATACTAAAGGACATACTTAATGAGAGATATATAATGCTACATAATGTGTTCCTCTAATTTGATTTCTCTCTATTTATAACTCATCTCGTTCTAGTACTAAGTAACTACTATAATAACATCTAACTAACTTAGCAGTCCCTGATTAATTTCCCCTTCTGTTACATCCTTACATGAGTTTGATAAATGGAAACAGTATAGAAACAACCGCAGTCCGCAGCTAATGAGAACTCTGCCAAATTCACTTAGCAACCATCAAATCTCTACGTGTCCATGGTAGCTCTGTGGACCCTCAGCACCAGATCAGCTCCCTTTTCCTAGAATTAATATTTAATAAAAATAAGACAAATTAAGAAAAAATCAAGAAATAAACTGAAGGTATGAAAAACGGTAGAAAGGGGGGGTTTGAATAACGTTTTCAGTATAAAATTTCCACCTTAAAGATTTTGACAAATCTTTCGAGAACTTAAGTGCTAAAGATAAGAGATAGAAAAGCACACAAGGATTTTATCCTGGTTCACTTGATAAATCAATCAAGCTACTCCAGTCCACCCGTTAAGGTGATTTCTTCCTTCTTAGAATGAAGGCAATCCACTAATCAGGTAAGAGTTACAACTGCACTTGAAACCTACAAGTGACTAACAATTACACTGACTTAGCTCACACTAAGATTCACTCTCTTAGTCTTCTCTAGGATCCGATCAGCCTTGATCTCCTAAAGGAACTAAACAAACTGTTTATCAGAGAATTGTTTACAAGAGATTTGCTTCTAAAAAGCTAATAGTAAACTCAATGAATTTCAGATGAAAGAAAGCTTAGAAGAATTTGAATATGTCTGGCGCGTGTGTGAATGCTTCTAGCCGCTTCTTTCAGTCTTCAGCCTCTTTATATACTCCAAGGATTAGGGTTGAGCGTTGCATGGGAAATGCTACCGTTGGAGGGCAGTTCTGGAAAATCCAGCTTCTGCTATGTCTGAGACTGTTAGGTAGGTCTTCAGGAAGGTACAGCTGCTTAAGTTTCAGCCAACTTCGCCTCCAGGCTTAAGTTTCAGCTCTCGGAACATACGCCTTTCTCCCGTCATGTGACGCGAGCATCCACTGTCCAGATACCATGATTGGTGTTTCAGTGGAGCTATCAAGGATATCTGCAACATAGATAATCTTGTCCTTAGGTACCCACTTTCTGGGTCCTCTCTTGTTAGTTACCCCAGAGGTTCTGATCACCTTGGGTGTCTCAACATGATATTTTAAAGGAATATTTGCATGATATTTAGTCATAGAGAAGGATCCCTTTTTAAGAGGGTTTTTAGCAACTTTAGCAGGTACGGGATCAGGCAATATGGTACCAGAGGGAACAAAGCATTCATACAAGGATTTAGCTTTAGACATAGAGGGCTCATTTCTAATTGGTTTAGAATAGCCAATGCCATGCATTCCATTTCTGCTTACGCCATAGATCATTGAAGTCATTAAGCTTCTATCCACGCTTTTAGCTAGGAATCTTTGAAAAGACTTTTCATACTTAGATTCATTTCTACAATCAGAGGCATCACAGGCAACAATTTCTTCTAACTTAGCAATCTGGTTCTTAAGCACAGAGTTAGAATTGATCAAGGCATGATTATCATTTTTCAAATCAGAAATAATTTTCTCATGTTCAGAAGGAGTCTTGGAAACAGCAGATAAGTTCTTTTTCAGCTTCTTATGCTTAGACAATAAGGAGTTATACTTATCCATAATGTCAGACAATGCATGTTTCAGTTCAGAGGTAGAGAAAGAAGCGAATACCTCATTTTCATCGTCTGAGTTAGGATTTCCTTCTGATTCTGAGTCAGAGTCAACAACTCCCTTTGACTCTGCTTCCTTGTCTTTGACAATAGCCATGAGTCCTTGGATTTCACCATCAGAGTCAACATCCTCTGACTCTGATTCATCAAATGTCACCATCAGACTCTTCTTTGTCTTGAAGTGTTTCTTTGGCTTCTTGTCCTTCTTCAACTTTGGACAGTCACTTTTGTAGTGCCCTGATTCTTTGCACTCAAAGCATGTGACTTCCTTAAGTGAGGACTTCTTCTGACCTGAGGATTCAGATTTTCCTTTTGCCTTTCCAGAGCCTTTGTATTTGCTCTGCCTGTGCTTCCAGATGCGATTGAGTCTCTTGGAGATCAGAGTCAGCTCATCTTCATCAGAATCTTTTGATGCTTCTTCAGATTCCTCTTCTTCAGCTTGAAGAGCTTTTGACTTCTCAACCTTAGCCTTTTCAGATTTAGATTTCAAAGCTATGGACTTTTTCCTCAGATCTTGCATCTCTGAGCGCTTCAGCTCATGGCATTTCAAAATGCTGATGAGTTCTTCTAAACTCATATTCTCAACGTCTCTCGTGAGCTCTATTGAAGTCACCAAAGGCATCCAACTTTCAGGAAGACACCTGATGACCCTTATGACATGATCTTTTGTTGTGTAGCTCTTGTTGAGAGGTCGTATGCCAGCTACAAGCAACTGAAATCTGGAGAATATTTCTTCAATGGACTCATTTGGCTCCATGATGAAGGATTCATACTTTTGGATCAAAGACAATGCCTTTGATTCTTTGACTTTCTTGTTTCCTTCATGAGACATCTTCAGAGATTCAAAAATGCCTTTCGCAAACTCACGATCTGTAATCTTCTGGTACTCTTCATAGGAAATAGCACTTAGAAGAATTGCTCTTGCTTTGTGATGTTGTGAGTACAGCTTCTTTTGATCTGCAGTCATCTCTGACCTTGGGATCTTCTTGCCATCTGCATCAACTGGACGCTCGTAGCCATCCACAATAATATCCCAGAGATCTGCATCGAAACCCAGAACGAAACTTTCCAGTCTATCTTTCCAATATTCGAACCTTTGACCGTCGAACATAGGAGGCTTTGCATTGTAACCATCTCTTTGAGTTTCACTGGTGGTGGCAGCCATTGTTTTTCACACCGGCCCGGATCACTGAACACTGTTAGGTGTGGTAATCAGAACTTGCGATCTGATACCAATTGAAGGTATGAAAAACGGTAGAAAGGGGGGGTTTGAATAACGTTTTCAGTATAAAATTTCCACCTTAAAGATTTTGACAAATCTTTCGAGAACTTAAGTGCTAAAGATAAGAGATAGAAAAGCACACAAGGATTTTATCCTGGTTCACTTGATAAATCACTCAAGCTACTCCAGTCTACCCGTTAAGGTGATTTCTTCCTTCTTAGAATGAAGGCAATCCACTAATTAGGTAAGAGTTACAACTGCACTTGAAACCTACAAGTGACTAACAATTACACTGACTTAGCTCACACTAAGATTCACTCTCTTAGTCTTCTCTAGGATCCGATCAGCCTTGATCTCCTAAAGGAACTAAACAAACTGTTTATCAAAGAATTGTTTACAAGAGATTTGCTTCTAAAAAGCTAATAGTAAACTCAATGAATTTCAGATGAAAGAAAGCTTAGAAGAATTTGAATATGTCTTGCGCGTATGTGAATGCTTCTAGCCGCTTCTTTCAGTCTTCAGCCTCTTTATATACTCCAAGGATTAGGGTTGAGCGTTGCATGGGAAATGCTACCGTTGGAGGGCAGTTCTGGAAAATCCAGCTTCTGCTATGTCTGAGACTGTTAGGTAGGTCTTCAGGAAGGTACAGTTACTTTTGTACTTGGATAGCGACTTGACCTTTAAACCTAGGAGACTTCTGATCAGGGGAATGCTTCATATTGGAACTTGTGAAGCCGGTTGATCAGAGTCAGAGGGAAAGCCCAGATCCTCTGACCATTGTTTCTTCTGATTCTGAACTCAGAGGGAAGAACATGGTCTTCAGAGTATATTGCTTCTGGACAACAGAATTTCACTAATCAGCTTCTGGATCTTCAGAGTCTTCTACACCGTCAGAATATCTGAGCCTTCAGTGTTTCTTGGTTATCAGACTTTCTGGATCTTCAGAGCTTCTAGTGACTGAGTCCACATCAGAGTTTGTATAACTTCAGAACTTCTGAAGCTTTTCCACTGTTCATACTGAACATGGTGAATGCGAAAGCGTTGCTTGGGTTGCTCTTTATACACAGTGCTTCTGATTTGTGTGAGATTGAGTTGAGGTCAGAGCCTGTAAATAGCACACTCAGAAAAACACGTTAGAGGCCCACAATTGTTCATATCAAAAGGTTAACTTGTAATCATCAAAACATAGAGTTGTACTACTAGATCAAAACTTGATCTTACATAAACAACCTAAATCCTAATCAAATCTAAAATTTAAAAAGGTACTAATTAAAGATAGATAAAAACTATCAAAATCTAGCAAATCACAATAAAAACTTATAAAATCATAAATTAAATAAAAATCCGAAAATTCAATAAAGACACCATAAAAATTAATTAATAACCTCAAAATAAATCAAAAATAAAATAAAAGATCCAAGATATAATCAAGAAATAAACAACCTAAATCCAAATCAAATCTAAAATTTAAAAAGGTACTAACTAAAGATAGATAAAAACTACCAAAATCTAGCAAATCACAATAAAAACTCATAAAATCCTGAATTAAATAAAAATCCAAAAATTCAATAAAAATACGATAAAAACTAATTAATACTCTCAAAATAAAATAAAATACCCAAGAAAAAATCAAGAAATAAACAACTTAAATCCTAATCAAATCTAAAATTTAAAAAGGTCAACATGTGCTTGGATAACTTGTTGGGTTTTTCTACATATTTTTGGTCAACATGTGATTTTTTTTATAAATGCCTTAAATTTAAATCCAGTTACCTATTCAAAAAATTCATTCAAACGACTTTTTGTGTTTTCCAATATACATTTTTTTTTAAAAAAATATACACTAACTATTTAGAATTATTCAATTTGTATATATTTTATTAAAAACAACATTCAATACGATGCTATAACTAATAAAATAGGGTCAGGAATAACAAAGTGAAGTATGCAACTTTAGATGACACTATGTCAGAGAACTATATCACTGTCGATTAAACAACAAAACTACATGCATATGTATACAGTAACAAACACTGAAGTTGTTAAATTCTAGAGTGCAGTCCACAATATAAAGGAGGAAAATCCAAAAAAAGAAAGGTGAGCAATAACAATGATCACAATTCAAATAACATATCAAAAACATAAAACACAAAACGGTTTCTATTTTTATGTTAGCTTACCTCTTCAATCAATTTATTCCTCATTCACGGTCTCTGAAACAGACAGCTTGAAGGTCATCTTTGAGAAGAATCTGTGCGAACATAGCAATTTCAAAAATTCTCACATCGAACCTGAATCAAAACACGTTTACTCTTTGTCGGTCAGGAAAAAATTTAGTAAAAGTCAATCATTCAATCAAGAAGGTAGTCTCCATGGATTAAAGGCCGCATAAAGCAGCATAAATAGAACAAAATATTGTCTATGAAAAGGGAACAAAGCAAGTTGTACGAATAGAGAAGATGGGGAAGAAGAAAGTCCTAAAAATGCAGAGAAGCTAAATACATATAAGGACTCTGTTGAATATCTGTTAAGATTTAGTTTATTATTAATCTAACAAAGAGATAAAAAGAAACTAAATCTATCTAAACCTATCTCTATTTAACTATTTAAGTAGATACTAATCTAAAATAGAGTAACAAATCTAAACTATATATCCGAAAATTCAATAAAAATACCATAAAAATTAATTAATACTCTAAAAATACCTGCGAATGACACATGGAATTTTTTTTATGAGAATTAACGTGAGAATGACACGTCACTAAGAATTAATCTGGTGCTGACACGCCATGCTAGAAGTTGTTCTTTTCTAATATATATTGATGTTTATTTTACACATTTCAGTAAATTTTTGGGGGATAAATGCACTTTTTGAAACGTTAGGGTTTAAATTGCACGTGAGCGAAATATTAGGACATTAATTTACATCTTTCCCTAACTGATATTGTTAAGAACTCAAACTCAAATCAATTTTTATATATTTTTTTAAGTTGTTATCCTCCCGACCCGATGTGGTGAAGGTCAAAAGTCTTTCCAATAGTGCAACATCTAAGAATCAAAGTCTCGACTTATGAGACATTTTTAACACTGCGATCGACACTCATTAGATAATCAATTTATAGTTTAGCTATAATATATATATATATATATATATATATATATATATATATATATATATATATATATATATAACCCTAAGAATTTAAATTGTGATACAAAGGGCTTGATTGTGTTTTCAGTTGTTTTGTTTTCAAAAGTCTTTTGTAAAATAATTTTTAAAAACTATTTTTTAGAACAATATAAAAAAAAACTTGTTAGTTTTGAAAGTAAAAAACAAACAAAAAAAACTTGTTTGATAAATTTGTTCCAAAAACATGTTTTAGAAAAAAAAATAGAAAATTTGTTTGGATCCATCCTCAGGAATATAGTAATTAAGATGAATTTTTTGAATCAAATTAATTTTCACTCCTCACACCCTAAAAACATAAAACTTGTTGCTGTTGGTTATGGGATCAAGAAGTTGCAGATTATGTTAACCATTGTTGATGACCTTGTATCCGTGTACTTCAACATAGCCATTTTCAAGCGGCTGACTAGTCCTTTTTATTTGATAAGCCTCTATCCCCCACCCCCATTAGTCATTTGTGTCTAGTTTGCATTTGAATGGTGGCTTTTTGTTTCTAGAAATTATGTACGAGTGTTCCCTCAAATATTATTCTTGAAAACTATCGATGGGTTTCCATTTAATTGTGGCCACGACCACTTGATTTTTGTTGGCTCAAGCTTAGAACGAAACAAAGTACAGAATGAGGCTTAGGGCTCGTTTGGAACGAAGGAAGGAAAGCACAAAAGAAAGAAAAGATGTGAAATAAAAATCCTTCCTTCGTTTGGTATGGCAAAAAAGAGGGGTAAAGGAAAACCGACATGGCGGGGCATGCGGTAAAATTTTCTTCTCAAAACTGGAAGGAAAACTATGGAAATGCTATAATTTTGCTGTAGTGACAAGTTTACCCTTACACAAATTCTCTCTCATGCAAAAACAATTATTAATTAAATAATATTAAAAACATTTTAGCATAATGACGTGAGATGAGGTGTAACTTTGTGATTTTTTAATCTGTTTTACGTCTTATTAAGATTAATATTAATCTTGTCAATAATCATTAATCAATAATTATTTCTACATGCATTTAAAAAAATATTAAAAAGTTTAATATTTGTACATCATTTTTATTTGAGGACATGAATGTCATTTCACAACCATACACCTTTCTTTCCTCTCACTTTTTTGTCAACTTTCTCCCATACCAAACAACCTAAATATTCATCTCACTTTCCTCTTACTTTCCTTACTTTCCTTTCACTTTCTTTCCTTCTTTTACCAAACAAAGCCATAGAGAAAGAAGAGGGTTATGTTGTGTAGAAACCCTATTTACCGGTTGCTGATAATTACGACCGTGTCATTAATGAAAGATAAAAGAACAGCCTGTTCTTCGTGTTTTGATGTTTCTGAAACAAGAATTAAAAATTAAAAAACAAAAACAATTTTTTTTCTTTTCTGATTTTTCTGTTTTAAAAACAAAATAATAGGAAACTGTTTTTAAATCATTTATGAGAAAACAATTTTATCAAGCAAGTTTTTTTGTTTTTAAATTTTATAAAAAAGAAAACTATTTTTAAAAACAGAATCAAAGTTTCTATAGGTTTATGTGAAAAATTTAAAAACTCATTTGTCACAAAACTTGTTTTCAGAAATTTTTGAAAACAGTTTTAATTTCAATTTTAAAAATTAAAATACCAAAATAATAAAAGATGTTTGTTTCTGTATAATTTTTAAGTTATAGTTTTTTTAATTTTGAATAAAATTTTATACAAACAATTTTTTCCTTCTTTTATTTTGAAAAATAATTTCAAAAATAGTTTCTAAAATCAATTTTAATATATTGAAAACTAAAACTGTAATCAAACATACTCTAATCTCTGAGTCTTATCTTATTTGAACAAGCACTGCTAATTAATATGAGTAGATTAAGCGGGAATTTTAAAAAAAATTAAAATTATCCAAATCAAAACTTGATGTGCTCATAGTATAATTCATTTAGGAAATGATTGATGTACCGTCAGTGTAATTTTTTTATACACATGCATACAATTGATTTTTGACACATCAGAAATTTATCTTATTTTAATTAAATTATGATAAATTACATTGATTTCTAATTTACTAACATTACTAACAACTAACATTTGCCTATGAAAAAAAAAACTAAGGTTGATTATTGTTGCACTAACTTCTCCTTTATTATAAATAACAAGATACTAACTACTCTTACTTTATTGGGATCATTGCACTAAGTTTGTTATTTTGCACCGACCTCCTATTATTGGGAGCAAATTAGGGTTGATCATCCCAAATTATCTACTCCTTAGAGCATCTCCAATGCAAGGTTCTTAGTTCTTATTTTTGAGTTAAGAACTAAGAATTGAGTTCTTAACCACTAGAGGGGATGGCGTGGAGTTCTTAGTTCTTAAAAATAAAAATTAGGTTCTTATATAAGATTACTTGCAATGGGGTAGTTGAATGAGTGTTGAAAAACTCATTCAACTGTTGAATGGCTCCAATGGGGATGTTGAAAGGGTTGTTCAATGTTAAACATGTTGAATAAATTCAACATGTTGAATGAATAGTGATTTGGTCACACTCAGTACACATGGCAAAATCTCATTGGTTGTTGTAATTTCCAGATTCTTATCTCATCCTAATTATTTGGGGTCAATTATTTCGTAGTAATTTAATTTTTTATTTAATTTTTTATTTCACCAAAATTCATCATTTGTTTTTCTATAAATAGAGACTTGGTTCATTTGATTTGGACATAGAAAAAAAATGACATTTTCCCCTCTAATTTTTCTATTTAGCCTCCAATAATTTGTTTGTTTAGTGTATTGTATTGCATTTTAAGTTTTTTGTAATTTCACTTGTTTTAATTAGTGTATTGTATTGCATTTTAAGTTTTTTGTAATTTCACTTGTTTTAATAATGACTATCCCTATATGTCGTCTTTTTTTACTTGCAAGAAAAAATTAATTAAGAATATAAAATTACTAAACTAGAAAGAAAAAAAATTAACTCTAAATTATTTTAATTTAATTTAAATCGATAATTGTTATTAATATATAATCACAAAAACAAAAACATAAAAGAACGTAAAGAATATGAAATAAAAGTGGTGGGGTAGGGTGTTGAATTTTATTAAACAAAATCATTGTAGTGAGTAAAAGTTGAATGTGTGTTGAATTATTAGGCGGAAGAGAGAGAAGATGATGTGGAGTGTAAAAAGTAAAAAAGTAGGGTGTTGAATGGATTCAACCATTGTACATGGTCTAACAAGTTTTACTTTTTGAGTTCTTAGAATAAAAAATTAATTTTTTCTCTCTCATTCATTTAATTTAAGTATTGAATTAGCATTTAAATTTAAATCAAAATTATATGGAAATAAAAAATATTAATATAATGCTATTGTGAGACCGTATGAATATTGCTAAGAACGAAGAATTAAGAACTCATGATTGAAGCAAAATCTGCAAAGAATTGCTTAAGAGCATCTATATCCATCGTACATTACTCACTAAAATATCTACACTTCATTTTTTACAATTCCCCAAAATGTCACATTATCTACACCACTTTACTAACTTTTTACTCAAACCCAAGAACTCTTAAAAGTTTCTATAATGGATCACACCATCAACATTACATTTGCATATTTTATTATTTATCTCCATTTTAATCTAATTATTTTCTTTTGAAAGATCAATTATCCATTGATAAAATGATTAGTTACAGATAGCGTGGCTTGAGCTCTGAGAATGCAAGCAAAACTCAAAGAAGCAACAAGCCAAAAGACCTTACATAATAGAGCTTAAATAAGAATTAAAACAACAACGAGATCGCAGTCCCCAGACCTGAAGCGTGAAACTGTTCACCAAATGGAACATTCACCCTTTCTTCTAAAAGAAACCACCAAGGAGCAGGAATTTCACAACCCTTGTTTGCTAGAGAGTCAGCTTTCGAGTTGCCTTCCCGGTAGATGTGGCAAACTTCTAAACAATTGACTTCTTTTATCAAAAGGTCAATTTGATTAAGCTCATTGCTCAACTTCCATGGTCTATTGTCCCTTGAGAGGACCCATCCAATTGCAATTGTGGAATCGCTTTCAATAATCACATTTTAATCTAATTATATTAATTGTAAGTGCTTGTAATAAATACAAGCTCACTTTTCAAGTCTAGTGTAGAGTATCTATTCTCACATACTCATTTTTGTCATGTTGGAATTGAATATGTACTTCAATGGTAATAGATACTCATATGAGTATGTATTTAACATTAGATACTATCATTGGAGATGCTCTAAGTACATGTAGCAGTACGGCCTCGCATGAATAGTGCTAAGAACTAAGAACTAGCATTGGTGATGCTCTTAGTAGCTCTTGTGGGTGGTTTGGTTTGTTGATAGGTTTTTGGGTTGGGTGTTTTTTTTTTCTGGCCCTTGCTTGGCCGTTTACCTATGTTTTTAATTAACTAATAAAATTCTGTTTTAAAAAAATTAATAAGTTACATATTATGTACTCTTTATCTTCCTTCTATAACCCAAAAAAAAAATATTGTGTACTCTTTGTATATGTGTGGAAGTTTTTCTATGACCATTTGAGATCATTAATACTCACTTGGGAGACTCTTATTCCCTTGCTTTTATTCATAGCTTGGGGGTATTAAGAAAAAAATTGAAGAGCAACGGAATAGAGATTGATTAATATAGAAATAACATGGAGGAAAAAAAAACCCAAGCAACACGTAGGCCACCAATGAGAGCAAATTGAATCCTCTCCAACTAAACTGCTAACATAAACAATTATTCTCGCAGGTGACTTATAGCAGTCCAGCCACATCATGACAGTCCCTCATAGACTCAAAACAGCCAATCAAGAAGCTAAGAGCACATTGGGGAGAGCCATACAGGTCAAGGAGCTCCAGCCAGAGTGTAACAACAACCGCACTAGATTTGGGAAAATAGAAAGCAAGTAGCAGAAACAAACATAATTAATGAGAACCCAACACAGTAGAAATATAAAAATATTAAAGCAAAGGATTCACTCTATTACACCTGGATTTCGCCAAATAGTCTGCAATATGATTTGACTCTCTAAATATGGCTGACCCCAACACAATTAAGGGCCAAATCACTTTCGATAAACACATGGTGAAATTGAAATTGCTGGCAAAACAACCGAGCATGGAGAATCGCTTTAACTTCTGTTTCAAGAACCCACACCGGGATGCAAAAAAGTCCTAGTTTTCTTCTAAGAGAATTTCGAATCACACCCCTTATCCCACTTTTACCTGGATTTCAAAAAGAGGAACCATGGACATTGAACTTTAGAATACCTTCCGGAGGAGCATACCAAGTCTTGGACCTAACTCAGACCATAGTCTTCGTCACTCTTAATTCCTCTAAATTTGTAGAGAATTCACTCAACGAATATGTGCATTCCTTCCACCACGCTTTGATCCACCACATGATTCTAGCATATGGAGATCCCAAATAGATTCCATCAAGAAATCCCCATTTTGAAATATAAGATCATTCCGAGCACGCTAGAGAGACCAGCATAAAGAGTACGAGATTAAGTCCCAAAAAATCGAATCTAGCTAATTTAGCTCTATAAGATGCCCATTCAACCAATACTTCATGAAAATGGTTTGGGCACCACCACACCACAGAACTCCTTCTCTAGCCATAACAGCAAGAGATGGTCTGTGGATGATTCCCTTGTGATCACCCACCCATAGTAAAGTGTCTTCCCCATCAAGTAGCATTGAATTTAACATGGAATTAAAGCGACTTTCTTCTTTCCAGCTCCCACCTGAACCTTGGCCTTCTGAATTCCAAAGTTCAGACCCATCGTTTGACAGCAAATAGACCAGATTCATTTACAATAGCTGACTTATTATCAGCCAAAGCAAACATACGGGGGAACAAGCCAAAACCTCACTGAAGTACCTGGTTTAATTCTGCACAGGAGTTGGCCGCGCAGAAAATTCTCCATGATCGAATCCTCCATTAAGGTCTTCAAGATATCTTTTTTTGTTTTTTTTTAGGATTTAAAGTTGGAACTTCCATACTATCAAATGATAAAAGTTAATACTTCACCAAAGTACACATCTGATGGTAATAATGTATAGTAGATTTGGAAAACAATACGCAGATAAAATGGATAAACAACCAAACAATTACATAACATACATGTTATTCAAAATTAGTTGTTGCATAATATTAACTAATTAAAAATGCAGTTACCTAATAACAATTGTAGCTACTAACAACCATCAGTAATCACTTAAATACTTAAATGAAAGTTCACACAATGGAGATATCCTTGGGCATAAAGTTAATTCGTCAACCATTGCATATCTAAGCTGTAAACTTCGAAGGTAGCTGCTAATTGTCATGGTCCGTAAAGTTGTTGAATTCTGCATAATATATTTGGCAAATTGCCGCTCAACTTCAGTGCCAATGTATTGTTCCAGAGAGCACTTTGTGAGGTGTGAAGTAAGACATGGAGGAACAACATCAGGGTAAATCAGAGCACCGGGAGGATATCCATACAAAACAAGTTCAAAAACCTGAAGCTTGGGGCAATTTTTTAACATCTCAAACACGAAATTCCAGCCGCTCACAAAGGTGATTACCACATGTATTAAATTAGGAAACACACAAACCACCTTATCCAATCCGTTCTCTCTAATCGTCAAAGACTCCGCATTACATATTGCTTCCAGAGGAAAATCCGGACATTCCTTCATAGATAGTAAATCTGCACTGATCAATTTTGGTAAACTTTTAAACTCTTCCTTAAAGAAAGAGTCATCAAAGTCTTCAGTATACTGTAAACAATGTACTTTCAAATCCTCAAGCATTGGAAGCCCATAAAGAAACTTCATAAGATATTTAGGTTGTCCCAAAACAACGTTAACCAGATGTAGGGTTTTGAGTGAGGGAAGCTGAACAGAAGAACGACCAAATATGGATAAGCATGACAACTTAAGAACAACTAGGGTTTTGCAGCGGAAAACGCGGCAACTCAAACTAACCTCAGAAGCCAGACTCAGGTCAAGGCTCTCCATTTGTTGTCTTATGAGTACATTTATCCATGCATGGACCTTAGCATAGGGATTGTCACTTTCACAACTCAATAATCTGAGACGAAACTTTCTTATAGGTGGATGCATGGATGGGTGGAGATCTCTAGCGAGAATAGTTGTGTTTACGTTCTTTATGAAGGACCAAGAGCGTATTTTAGAGTGAAATAATGTAGAGTCATAGTCAACTGACGTGCATAGGAGCCTCCACCTACGTGAAAGAACACTTGTGGCAACACTTTGTTTAGTTGGGAGAAAGGAGAGAATGTGATAGAGGATATCATCTGGCAACATGCTAATAATGTCTGTCATTCTCCCTTGATTCGTTTTCCTTGAGCCAGAAGAAGAGCGATTACGTTCACAGAGGGAAGCTGAATCACGCGGAGGCGAAGAGTTGATCGACGACGGTTGAATTGCGGAGGTGGAGAGGTGAATCTGAATCGCAGTCACAGATGAGGAGAAGCAGCCGCGAGCGTTGTTAGGGTGAGCTGTGAGGGTAATGACTAGGTGTTAGAGAGTTTGAAATATAAAAAACAAAAAAAAAATTAAAAAAAATTAGAATATTTTGAATATTTTATCCAGCAAGATAAACTTCTAATGATTTTAATCTAATCATAATATTTACCCGTAAAAAAATATATAATAATATGTAAAAATACTTATTTTTAATAATAAATTAAATTATAAATAACGTCTAATGATATGTATAATCAAAGAATAAAGAAATATTGGTTTATTAAACTAAATTTAATATATGAAAATAAAATAAGAATATTCAGGACAAAATATCATTTTTTTTAATTATTTCAATTATACTTGAATTTGTGAATAGTTTATTTTAAGTTAATTAATTTAAACCCCATAAAACCCCATCTCTAGAGTAACCGCCTCAAGTATCTTGGGCATTCATGCCTGCTGCACACCGGTTTTCGTGTGGAAGTCGTCGCGTGATCCTAATATTTATTCGACCAGCACTATGCATATGGTGCATGCCACATAGATACACATATCAACCATCATCTCTCCCACAATTTATATTTGTGAACTCTAATGGGCATTCGGTTAACTCTAACATGCATATTCTTGTACACCGTCAACTCCCAAGGGCACATTCCCATCTACTCTTACGGGTATAGCTTCATATTCTTTGAATAACTTCATATTCTACCTGCAAGTGAAAAGAGACTGAACCTAGCACTGAAAGCATGCGATGCTTTTGATTTTTGAACCGTTAGCTATTTCGAGGATGCCTAATTGTTTATCGGATGATGCGGACTCTCATCGTAGCATATAGCCACAAAAGCTATTTGTAATTTGAGCTTAAGTTATCTCTCAATGTCTTCTAAATAAAATAATATTTTCGGGCTCGAACAAAGGGAGGTAGAGTATGATTCATTCACCCTTTTAATACCAAGTGCTGACAAAAAATAATAATACTCAGCAAGTGATCATCAAAATAATTAAGTATAATTCGTTCACACTTCTATTTTATTTGCACTTCACCTAATTTTATTTATCTCTTTCTTTTTTTCAATTATATTACATTTTTTACTTTTTCTCTCTTCCCACCAATCCATTACACTTTAAGTAAAGTATGAACAAAGTTTTATCCTTAAAGTAAAGGTCAAAGGGCTTCAACAATAGTGTATGAAGGGAGCGACTTAGATGCAATGCGAGGCCTTGAAAAGGTTCTAGAGGAACATTTCATGCAATGATTTGTTCTCTTGGGATGGTTTGGTACCTTTTATTGTTTGTGGCTTTGGGTTCTGCATTGTATAGCTCTCCCATAAGCTCCTTTGAGGGGGGTTTTTTGAATTCCCTGTGGGGGGTTTTTGGGGTTTTTCTATTGAGTGGATGTTTGCTTGTCAATGTATATGTTGTTGGTCCCACTCTTGTGCCGGCCTTGAGGGTTTTGTCCTCAAGATTTTTTTGTGGATAATAATACAATCCTTTATTTAAAAAAAAAACAATAGTAATTGAAACACTGTTCTTGACACGTTTCACTAGAGTCTTAAATGCCAAATCTATCTATAAACACTACAAAGGGAGAAGCTAAAATCTAATGTTTACTTTGAAAGTTTTATACCATGTGTCAAGGTCCACGGTAAGGGCTACTTTTGGTTCCTTTTTGTTGTTTTTTCGATTACAAATTGCACCAAATGTACTTTTCTGATTGTGTGTTGTTGGATGTATTGCTTTTTGTCACAAGATCTATTTCAACCCTCACATATGATCTACCTCTTCTCTCTTTGGATTTGAATATCCTCGACCTCTACCTTTCTCCCCCTCCTCCATCGGAGTCCTCAACCCTGGCAACCGTCGCGAGCACCACCATCGCAGACAACCCAGAGCATGGTGCAAGACTCACTACTCACATGCACTTTTTGCTTTCCATTGCATATGTAAGGACTGATTGGAATTAATCGCATGTGTTGTTTCTACTCTGTGATTTTGTTTTCGGCTGTTGAGGGCCCTGTTTGCTTTCCATTGCATCTGAATTTTGCCCTAGCAGCAAGCTCCTCTGCTGGGTTTTTTTTTTTTGCACTGTCCTGTGCTCTTTGCGGATGGGTTTTAGGGTTCGAAGGGTTCTGGAAGTATGCAGATATAATTATGATGGAGGCTTCTACTGGGCATATGCATTTTTGTGTCATTTCTCTGTCTTTTTTGTATTCTGCTCAACCTACATGACATCTAGGTTCATTAGCTCTCTATTTCCTTTTTAAAGTGTGAAACAAATAGATAATTTCTTATCAATTGGAGGGAGGATTGAAGTAAATTCTTTACTGATGCCTTTAGGAGAGCAAAAATTATTTGTATCAATAGGTTTCTTGGGCCTCTAAATTTTAATTCAAGATTATGCCTAGATTTTATATTGCAGTAAAATCAATATGATAAACAAGATCATGAGCTACTGCTTATCACTTAGCAGATGATCACTAATGACACTTAACATAAGTCAAATTACTTTATTTTTCGTGTTCACGAAAGACCTATCATTGTTAAAAATTCTTTCATTGTTCTTTTGTTCAGTAGCTGAATTGATGAAGAAAAGGTTTGCTAAGCTGCTTTTAGGGGAAGACATTTCAGGTGTAGGGAATGGTGTTTCTTCTACATTGGCTTTGTCAAATGCAATAACAAACCTGATTGGTGTATACCTCATATATTGCAAGTTAAACTAAAGGGGCTTCAATGATATGCTTGATAATGTGGGGTTTTTTTTTTTTTTTCTGTTCCTTTGGATACAGTTGTGGGTGATTTCTCTCTTACATTGTGTTTTATATATGTTTTTTTTTGCAAATGAAGATTGTAAGATAATCTTTTTGTTATATGCAAAATTAATAACCGAGGTAGAAATATTTTTGTTTTCAGTGTATGCATAGAACGACACTGACTCTACTTTCCTTAATGTGATTTTGAAAGCTGACTCCATATCATTTACATAGGATGTGGTTATCATTTAGGAGTATACTTTACATCGCCTTTCTGGCCAATTGCTCCCTATATAAGGCACTCCAACTGAAATTTGTGTGGCACACACTCATACCACACACAAAAATGAAGAGGAAAATGGTTGGGTCTTAAGGGGCCCAAGTGCTCTTTATACAATGCAATTGGATGGTGAATGAGATGCAAGTAATAACACAAGAAAGGGGGGCTTGAATTGTGTACTTGAAATTTACTTTTTAAAACTTAGGTTTTTGAAAAGAATATTAGTTCTTGGAAACATTTAGTAAAATTTTTCGTAAACTGTTTAGTGCAGCAGAAATATAAGCAAAGTAAAGTAGACAATCAGCACACAGGGATTTATACTGGTTCACCCTAAATGATTGGGCTACATCCAGTACTTGGCCACCACCAAGGTTTTCACTAGCAAGTTTCAAGGACTTCTCCGATACAAGTATTCTCAAGGGCCTTTCCCACAAGTATTATGATGGACTTCTCCAAGTATTTTATAGGACTCCTCGTACAAGTATTGTTCAGGACTTTTCCCACAATCTATTCAAGATCGTTTCACTCTACAGGGTTTCTCTTCATACAAGAGTATAGGTAGAGAATTTAAAGCACTGGAACTCTAAGTGTTTGGGTTCATATTTGACTTTGGATCACTCAAGAGTTCTGCATCTAAGAGATAAAGGAATAAAGATGTTTGACCCTTTTAAGGTACGAGGTTCTCTCTTTTACTTTGCAGAAGTAGTGGCTTGGATTTGACACTTAGGAAATTTTCTGCTTTGAGCTTTGAAAGCTTTGAAGAATTTTGAAATGAATGCTTTGAGTTCTTATGCTTGCAGCGTTAATTCTCTTAGTCTTCATTCTTCATGAATGCCTTAAATACTCTCTTGCTAGTGTTGTAGCCGTTGTGAGACATGATCTAACCGTTGTTCTAGTCGTTGAGAGATAAGATCCATCCGTTGATTCTAATGGCTTTGGTTGGTAGCTTCATTGAATGAATGCGCAGAATCAAGTCTATCATTTAGCCGAAAATGTGTTGTTTGTCAGCTAGTAGGTGACAATAGACTTGGGCTGCTTTTCAGACATGAAACAATTGAGAAATATAATGTTGACAACTTGTCATTTTCCCTTGTTGGTCAGCGCGCCTTTAGCTAAAGCAACATAGTCTTCACGTGATCTCATTTGAATGTAAGTCAATTGGTTGCAATCTGACTTTGTCTTTGGCGCCTAAAATTTGTCTTCAATTTTTCTGACTAATGAGTTGGCATTGGACGGTCATAACAAATGTGTCTTGACTTGAGTTAGTTTGCTTGTCAAACAGTCTTGTGAGTTCTGAAGCTTTTTCTTTTTGTGATGATTGAACATTGAAGCATTTCGTGCAAATTGAATTTCTCCTGAAATTCAAAGTTAAGAAGCTTAGTTGACAATAGAAGTGCTTCTATAAAAATTGTTATGATCAAAATACAATTTTAAAAACGTTATGATGCGTTTAAACTTAACAGTGAATTGAATTTGAATTCTGATGCTAAAATCATTTTTGTATCTCTGCAGTGTAGTATTGTATTTTTCCAATTCTAATAATAGGAAACAAAATCATATTGCATTGTGAAGGTTTTTGGAAAAAGTTCTGAATCTTCAACTTCCTTTATTGTTTTAAAATCAGTTCAGAATGAATGTTTTGTGTTAAGGATTTCATTGGGTGTCCTTCATTTGCTTAGTATACCACAAGAAAGCATCATATCAACAATAAATGCCTTATGTAATCCCCTCGAGTCTGCTACCTAAATCCATTTATTTACTTCACTTTATAGTGTACCACAAGAAAGCATCAAGTCAAACTGAAGGATATTAAGTGCTCATATTACATTCATTTTTTTTAAGTTCAATTAAAATAAAAACACATTTTTTTTTTACCAAACCAAATTTAATTGGATGTTTGTGTAAACAAAGTTTACACCGTCATTGCATATATCTTTAATCATTTAACAAACGAAATACCTGAAACAACCTGATTTTAGGTGCTCAAATTTTCAACTTTCTCTTTCAACTTTCCCTCTCAACTTTCCCTCTTGACTTTCCCCCCAACTTTCCCCCCAACTTTCCCTCTCAACTTTCCCTCCCAATTTTCCCTCTTAACTTTCCCTCTCAACTTTCCCCTTCAACCAATGAGATGAAGGCACCTATGTACTCTCTCTCCTCCTTATCTCAATACTCTCATCTCAAGCACATATCTCTCCTCTCTCATCAAATCAGATCTGCTTACTCTCTCCCTCATCTAACTGATTCATGCTCTCACTCTCTCATCACTCTCCTTCTCTCTCGTTTTCTTTCTGCTGAAACATCACCATGTTCCACTTTTCTTCTATGGCTCCTCCTTCCTCGACAGAGTTGTGCACCATTGTATCCTCCTCTGTTCCAGGCGAGCCACAACATCCTCCTCTATTCCAGGCGAGCCACAACAGCCACGACCACACCACCAGAAAAAGAGACGATGCGTCCTCCGATGCTGCCACCACCATTCCATTCCTAATGTCATGAGAGCTTCAATCCGTCCTGACATCGGAAATTTCGCCCATTTCAACATCTCCAAAAACAGCCGCCAGCCTTTCGCTGTCTCCCGCCGCGCCGGCCACCAATGCTCCGCCGAGTCTTGAGGAACTGGTCGTGCTTTGTCCCGTATCCCCCGTGTCCCCAGTGGTTGTACCCACCATGCTGGCCAGGGAGCTTTCGGAAACATGTGCCGTGGTGGTCACATGTTCGCTCCCACCAAGATCTGGCGCCGCTGGCACCGCAAGATCAACGTGAACCAGAAGCGCCATGCCCTGGTCTCCGCCATCGCAACCTTCGTTGTTCCGTCATTCATCCTCGCCCGCCCGCGGCCACCGCATCGAGACCGTCCCGGAGTTTCCCTTTGTCGTCAGCGACTCTAATGTGAATGGAGATTTGAATGTAGCATATGATTGGGAGCACAGAGTTAGCAAGCTGTTGCAAAAGCATTTTTGGTTTTCAGCATTGAAAAGTTTTCAGAAGGAAGCCCTAGCTGCTTGGGTTTCAAATGAAGATTGTCTTGTTCTTGCTGCAACATGATCTGGTTTTGTTATTTCTCTCTGATTAATCTTGTGTGCTTCTTAGTAATTGTGTATTTATTTACAGGAAGGTTTTTTCTATGCACGTAAGTCCCTGTGCTTTCAGATTCCTCATTGTTAATTGGGAAAGTGGTGGTTGTGATTTCACCCTTGATAAGCTTGATGCAAGACCAGTGCTGGAAGCTAACAAAGTATGGGCTCAGTGATTGCTTTGTCTTATGATTTGGATAAGTTATCTACTGGACATGATTTGGTTTATTAATGAAGCAATTCCTTATTATTCACTCTTCCAATGGAAAAGTTTTCTTCAGAATTATAAGGAATCCATTACTTGCATATTGTGATTGTCACTTTATTCGATAAAAGTCTTCCCCATTCCCAGTTCATTATTCTTCGAGGACCCTTCTTTCAGAATTTCAGTGATTAGGTTTCCTAATGGTGCTTATGATGTCAACCACTCCCCAGGTACCCATACTCAATGCCTTAATTTAGAATTAGTAAAATCTGGAAAACATAGCCTTATCTGGAATTTCTGTTTTAAAAACGACTATCTGATTAGGTTAATTATGTGTTATATATGATCTTTCCCCATTGTTTCAATGTCTGACTTCGACATTTGGTTTTATCTCACATATTCCCTTCCTGTAGTTTCATAGTTTTCACTTTTTAATGTCTCTGTGAATTGTTGATCGCATTTTCACCTTTTCTCCGTTAGGTTTTTCTCTTGCTTTCGTTTTTACTTTGTTGCTCTCTGCCAGGTTAGTTGTCTCAAGGACTCCATTCTACGCCCATTTCTTCTTTGTTCTAGGGTTCAAACTTCAAACACTTACTGAATTCATCTTCTTCATTCACATGCCTGTGCACCACACATTTTCTCTCACCCCTTTCTCCTCTCTTTCTTTCGCTCAGACGACCTTTTAATTTTTAATCGCTTCGCTTTACATTGCCAGCAGCGCAGGAGGGATCAATGGAGATGGAGATTTCATGGCTGGGGTGAGCGCACATTCCACGAGTGGAGGAGGGGTGTGATCAATCCATTACATTTGTTATAGCAATTGATATTGTTGAGTGTTCATTGCGGTAATAGTTCACTTTAGAGAATTGGAGTAGACCAAGTTCGCTTTATTGTTTCTTCTCTTCTGGATAATCTAATATGCTTCAAATTTAGTTTTTGATAGAGGCAAATTTAGTTTTTTTTTTTAAATTATGGTTTGATATCAAGGTTAGTCTTCAATATGCTGCTTCTTTAGCTTTTGATGTAGCTGCTGTGGTTTTTGCTGATCATCATTTTACTATTTTGTATACAGAATATATACTATGACTATTAGAGTGGTTTGGTTTAAGTGGAACTCGCAAATGGATTTCCTAGAGGACAACAACTGACGAAATTTATTCGATTACTCTTTCCTCGATCATCCTCCAGCTAATTTCCTTTGATTCAATCAAAGGTTATGTTGTTCCTTTGTTGTCATCAATTTTGTTAAAAACAACCTGATGTCCTAGCCGATGTTGTGACATCTGCCTTGATGAAGGCCAGGACATCCGCCCCTGCTGGCATGCAAGTGGGTCCCTTGTGGTTATGCTTTATGGTATGATCTGTGCTTACTTGAAGGTCAAGTAACTGTGTGTTGGGAGCCAGTTGCGGGTTGTTATTGTTGAAGCAAATCTGTGATTAAAAAGATTTGTTTCTATTTTTACTTGTTGATCACTCATATCAGACCTTGAAAGATTCTCTGCTGATATGAGTTGGATCAAAGTGTTCTTCAGCCCAAATAAACCCTAGCCGCCTCTGCTGAAGTATATATTGACAAAGACCTGAAGCTTGAAGTTGATCGAGAGAATTACCTTGAAGATCAAGTGTTCTTAAGAGTGTAAGTTGTTCTTTGTCTTTGTTAGTTGTGAACTCGTCTTGCTCACTGATTCTATAAAGTGAGACTGAGTTCTGTGTTGTGTTTGAGTGTCAAACAAACTCTGTGTTATTGTTGTTCACCAATCACTGTGGCAGTGATTGAGGAAAAGTGAGAGAGGCTCTCATACTTAGGCTGTGGTTCTAAGTAGAATACCACTGGGTAGATTAGGTTAAGAACAATGAACTTGATGTGTTCATGTGGGTCTGTAATACCTAGTTCTTGAGATAGTGGAATTCCTTTTCATTGGGCGAAAGCTAACCAGACGTAGGTGTAGTTTCACCGAACTGGGTTAACAACTTCCTGTGTCTTGTTCCCTTTTAGTTGTTTGTTGTTTTGTGTTCAGGTCTTTCAGTTGTATGATGTTCTAATCGATTGTCCCAGCATCGTGCAGGACATTTGTTCTAAGGGATCTAGAATTTCAATTGGCATCAGAGCAGGCACCCCTGTTCTGTGTGGGTGAGCTCCAGGGAGATATTTTCTTGATCTCATGGACAATAAGGAGGGAGGATCGATCAACAGGCCACCAATCCTGGATGGCTCCAATTATGATTACTGGAAGGTTCGAATGATAGCCTTTCTCAAGTCTATTGATATCAAAACTTGGAAGGCTGTTGTCAAAGGCTGGAAGCATCCTGTCAAAGCTCAAGCAGAAGGAAGTACATCTACTCCTGAAGAAAAACCTGAGGATGAATGGACAAGTGCTGAAGAAGAAGCTTCTCTGGCAAACTCAAAGGCAATGAATGCTATCTTCAATGCTGTGGACAAAAACATGTTTAGATTGATTAATACTTGCACTGTTGCCAAAGATGCTTGGGAGATTTTGAAAACAGCACATGAAGGTACAACCAGGGTGAGGATGTCTAGACTCCAAATGCTTACTACTCGTTTTGAGAACTTGACAATGACAGAAGATGAGACTATTTCTGAATATCACATGCGTGTGCGTGATCTGTCAAATGCTTCATTTGCTCTGGGAGAACCTATGTCAGATGAAAAGCTTGTGAGGAAAATCTTGAGGTCTGTAACCAGCAAGTTTGCAATGAAGGTCACTGCTATTGAAGAAGCTCAAGATATCTGCAGTTTGAAAGTGGATGAGCTGATTGGTTCTCTGCAGACTTATGAGTTAAAGTTGGGTGAAAAACCTGAAAAGAAGACCAAAAGCATTGCTTTTGTATCCAACACCACTGAAGGAGATGATGCTGATAGTGAAAGTGAGAATCTATCTGAAGCTCTGGCCCTTCTTGCTAGAAAATTCAACAGAGCTCTAAGGAAGATAGACAGAAGGACTAGGCCAAATGTCCAGGACATTAAGTCAGACAACTATAAAACCTACAATTCCCAGCGAAAGGTCAAAGAAGAGGACAAATCAGGCCAAAACAAGGGTGTTCAGTGTCATGAATGTGAGGGTTATGGTCACATTAGATCTGAGTGTGCAACCTACTTGAAGAAACAGAAGAAAGGCATGGTAGTGACATGGTCAGATGAAGATACTGAGGATGAGGAAGAATTATCTGTCAACAAGGTTAATGCTTTCTCAGGGGCTGTCAATGACTCAGATTCCAGTGGTGATGAAATGACATTTGAGGATTTGGAAGAGACTTACAAACTCCTACATGTTAAATGGAAGGAAACTTGCAAACATCTGAAGGAGCAAGAAGATGAGATGAAACAAGTTAAGACTGAAAATGAAAACCTAAGGGAGACCATTGATAAACTGCAAGATGATTTGGATAAATGGAACTCAAAATTAAAGGATGTTGAAACTGTTGAAAAAGCCAAGCTTCTGTTAACCATAGCTGATCTTCAAGAGAAAGTAGCTACATTGACAGCCAAACTGGAAAATACCTACAAGTCAGTGCGTATGCTGAATAGTGGATCTAATATGCTTGAAGAGATTCTGGAAGAAACAAGCAAGCAAGGAAAGAGTGTTAAAGGCATTGGTTTCAGTTACCAGTCTGGGAGTAGAGGAAATCAGAAAGCATCAAGGAAGTTTGTAAGAGCTAAAGAAAACTCTGAGTTTAAAAACCCAGAGAACTATCAGAGGTCAAGCCCGATGTCACAACATATGCCTCCACATCCTACTACTCAGAAGGCTACTGTTCAAATTCCATGGAGATGTCATTATTGTGGTAGGTTTGGTCACATTAAGCCCTACTGCTTCAAGTTATACGGATATCCTCAGATCCAGAAGGTTCTCAAGACATCTAAGAGAGCTTGGGTACCCAAAGGAGAAGTTTCATGTCTTATAGCACACACATCTTTTAGAGTCTCATCAAGTGAAGACTGGTATTTTGATAGTGGCTGCTCAAAACACATGACTGGGAATAAGGAGTATCTGGAAAATCTCAAGGAATACTCCAGTAAATCAATCACCTTTGGAGATGGGGCTAAAGGAAAAATCAAAGGCATTGGGAAGTTGGTAAACACTGGATCTCCTAGTCTGAACAACGTTCTTCTTGTCAAGGGGTTGACAGCAAATCTAATCAGTATAAGTCAGTTGTGTGATCAAGATCTGGATGTGAAGTTTAGCAAGACTGAATGCATGGTTACCACTAGTGATCAAGAGATTGTGATGAGAGGTGTCAGGTCCAAAGACAATTGCTACATGTGGATTCCACAAAAGAAAGCCCAAGTGTCTAGATGTTTGATATCAAAAGTGGATGAGTTGAATCTATGGCACCAACGTTTAGGTCACATCAATCTCAAGAGTATGCAGAAAGTTATCTCTAAAGATGCTGTTCGAGGGCTACCAAAACTGAAAATAGATGAAGAAAAGATATGTGGAGAATGCAAGATTGGAAAGCTGACCAAAACATCTCATGCAAAGCTTCAGCATCCAACTACAACAAAAGTCCTTGAACTTCTTCACATGGACTTGATGGGACCCATGCAGGTAGAAAGTCTAGGAGGTAAGAAATATGTTTATGTCTGTGTTGATGATTATTCCAGGTTCACATGGATTGACTTCATGAAGGAAAAATCAGAAACCTTTGACATATTCAGAAGGCTATGTCTGAAACTTCAAACTGAGAAGAATTGCTCTATAGTAAGAATCAGAAGTGATCATGGAAGAGAGTTTGAGAACTCCAAATTCTCTGACTTCTGTGATTCAGAAGGAATAAGCCATGAATTCTCAGCTCCAATTACACCTCAGCAGAATGGAATTGTTGAAAGGAAAAACAGGACTCTTCAAGAATCCACCAGGGTTATGCTTCATGCAAGGAAGATTTCCAACAAGTTCTGGGCAGAAGCCATGAACACAGCCTGTTATATTCACAATAGAGTAACCATTAGAGCTGGAACCACAGTCACTCTATATGAACTCTGGAAAGGAAGGAAGCCAACTGTGAAACACTTTCATATCTTTGGGAGTAAATGTTATATTCTGGCTGATCGTGAACAAAGAAGAAAGCTAGATCCTAAGAGTGATGAAGGAATTTTCATGGGATACTCTACAAACAGCAAAGCTTACAGAGTGTACAATTCCCGAACAAAGGTAATGATGGAATCTGTAAATGTCTCTATTGATGATCAACCAAATGAAAGAAAAGACACTGGTGCAACTGAAGATGATGATGGTCCACATGTCACAGCCGATGTCCCAACTATTGACCTCGACATTGAATCAGAAACCAGTTCTGATGAGCAAGATCACCAGATGACCCCTGCAAATAAAGCTCCATCGATCAGAATTCAAAAGAATCATCCTCAAGAGAATATTATTGGTGACCTCAAAGAAGGAGTTACTACCAGGGCTAGAAGCTACATTGCTCATGAATGTTTTATATCCAAGGTAGAACCCAAGAATGTCAAGGAGGCTCTGACAGATGAATACTGGATAAATGTTATGCAAGAAGAACTTGATCAATTCAGAAGAAATGAAGTATGGGATCTCATTCCTAGGCCTGAGGGAGTAAACATCATAGGAACCAAGTGGATTTTCAAGAACAAGTCAGATGAGAATGGTGTAGTAACTAGAAACAAAGCAAGACTGGTGGCTCAAGGATATACTCAGATTGAAGGAGTAGACTTTGATGAAACCTTTGCTCCAGTGGCTAGGTTGGAATTCATAAGACTTTTGCTTGGTGTTGCTTGTCTTTTGAAGTTCAGATTATTCCAAATGGATGTCAAAAGTGCTTTTCTAAATGGTTATCTGAATGAGGAAGTTTATGTTGAACAGCCAAAGGGATTCACAGATCCACATCATCCTGAACATGTCTACAAACTCAAGAAAGCCTTGTATGGATTAAAACAGGCTCCTAGAGCTTGGTATGAACGTCTTACAGAGTTTCTGGTGAGCAATGGTTATTGCAAGGGAGGAATAGACAAGACACTATTTGTGAAAAATGAAAGAGGAAAACTCATGATTGCACAGATATATGTTGATGATATTGTGTTTGGTGGGATGTCGAACACGATGGTGGAACATTTTGTCAACCAAATGAAGTCAGAGTTTGAGATGAGCTTAGTTGGTGAATTGAACTACTTTCTGGGACTTCAGATCAAACAAATGGAAGACTCAATGTTTATTTCCCAGAGTAAGTATGCTAGGGGCATCGTCAAGAAATTTGGACTTGAAAAATCTGGACATAAAAGGACTCCTGCTGCTACACATATCAAGCTGTCTAAAGACAATCAGGGAGAGGATGTTGATCAAAGCTTATATAGAAGCATGATTGGAAGTTTGTTGTACCTCACTGCTAGCAGACCTGATATTACCTTTGCTGTTGGTGCTTGTGCAAGATATCAAGCTGCTCCAAAGACAAGTCATCTCTTACAAGTGAAAAGAATCATTAAGTACATAAATGGTACTTGTGACTATGGGATTCTTTATACAAATGATACTAATTCTTCTCTTGTAGGGTATTGTGATGCAGATTGGGCAGGGAGTGCTGATGATAGAAATAGTACATCTGGAGGGTGTTTCTTCTTTGGAAACAACTTAATTTCTTGGTTTAGCAAGAAGCAAAACTGCGTGTCTTTATCCACAGCTGAAGCTGAATATATAGCTGCTGGAAGCAGTTGTACTCAGCTTATTTGGATGAAGCAGATGCTCAAGGAATACGAAGTTGAGCAAGATGTCATGACATTGTACTGTGACAATTTGAGTGCTATCAATATTGCCAAGAACCCTATACAACATAGCAGAACCAAACACATAGATATCAGACATCACTTCATCAGGGAATTAGTGGAGGATAAAATTGTTACTTTGGAACATGTCCCCACAGAGAGACAATTGGCTGACATCTTTACCAAACCCTTAGATGCTGCTACATTTGACAAATTAAGAGGAAATCTTGGGATTTGCCTCTTCGAAGAAGCATAGCAATTAAAGCCCCTTTTCTGTCTAACGGCTAGTTTCCTCGTAACTACCATTAACTGCCGTTGTGACATCATTGCTTCCTTCTCACTCAACTGCTATATAATCATCACCAATGACTTCATCACAATCTCACCACAAG
Organism: Lotus japonicus; assembly: GCF_012489685.1. NCBI lineage: Eukaryota > Viridiplantae > Streptophyta > Magnoliopsida > Fabales > Fabaceae > Lotus > Lotus japonicus. The sequence continues at coordinate 17,440,213 of NC_080045.1, forward strand.
TTGCCAATCTTGCTCTAACAATTTCTGATTCTCATCACTTACATTTCTCTCAATTTCTTGTTTTTGTTCGTTTGCTTTACCAGTTCATCATGTCTTCAAGCAAGAAAGAGTCTGTGAAAGGAAAGATAGAGAGAACTGCTGGTGGTGCTAGGGTTATGGGTTTGCACACAAGTTCTTCCTCTCAATCTAAGAAGAACTCAAGAACTCCTTCCAAGAAGCACTACAAGTCTCGTGCAACCCCATTGCAAAACCCAGAAGCCCCTGTGCCTGAGGAAGTCTCCAATACTTCTGTCTCTGCAAATGTTGAAGACGATGTCGCGACATTGTCTGATAAGCATGCCAAGGAAGTTTCACTCTCAAAGGATTCTTCCTCTTCATCCAAGAGTTCTGATTCCAAGGCTGCAAACTCAATGGATGCTTTGTCAGAGGAATCGATGAAGACTCCTCCTATTGTTCATGATGTATCTGATGATGAAGATTCAGAGGATGTGCCTCTGGCGAGTGTTGCTGCCAGAATGCTTAAGCGAAGAAGAGCATCTGTTGAAGAAACCCCTGTTGTCAAGAAGAAGAAAACCAAGATCACTACTGGATCTTCAAAATCAAGGGCAACCGATGCGTCACGGAAAGGCAAGCAGAAAGCTGTGGAATCATCAGGGAAGAAAGCCAAGAAGACTACTGGGAAAAAGCATAAAGTTTCCAGAATCGATTTGGAGACTGAATCAGATGTTGAAGGCGATGTCCTGGACATCACTGCCTCTGAGAAGAAAATGTTCTCTGGTAAGCGTATTCCCTCAGATATTCCTAATGTTCCTCTAGATAATGTGTCTATTCATGCTCCAGCAAATGCCTTCAAATGGAAATATGTCTATCAAAGACGTGTTGCCAAATAAAGGGAGATTGATTCTGATGTGTTAGCCTGCAAAGAGATCATTGCCTTGATAGCAAAAGCAGGGTTGAGGCAGACTGTGATGAACATAGGAAAATGTTATGACAAGCTTGTGAAGGAATTTATTATCAATCTCTCTGATGATGTTAATAATCCTGCCAGTCCTGAATTCAAGAAAGTGTTTGTCAGGGGTAAGTGTGTGAATTTCTCTCCTGCTATCATCAACCAAACCCTTGGAAGAAGTTTGGTTGAATTTGTTGAAGAAGAACTTTCTCTGGATACGGTTGCTGAGGAATTGACTGCTGGAAGAGTAAAGAAGTGGCCTGCTAAGAAGCTTCTGTCAACTGGGGTTCTGAGTGTGAAGTATGCTATTTTGAATAGGATTGGAGTGGTGAATTGGGTTCCCTCTAACCATACTTCTGCTGTTTCTGCTATGCTTGCCAAGCTTCTCTATCGCATTGGGACTGAAATTGCTTATGACTTTGGCAACTTTGTGTTTTCCCAAACTTTGAAGCATGCAGATACATGTGCAGTGAAACTCCCCATCTCTTTTCCTTCTTTACTGACTGCTATCATTCTGAAACAACATCCTAATATCCTCACTGTTGATGATGTTCCTGTGCCCAAAGGCCCTCCCATCACCTTGGACCAACGGTTGTTCCTGGACCCTCATGTCCTGGACATTGATCTGCCATCCAGTAGGACATCTGTTCCTGCCTCTATGTCTGCCTCAGGCACTCACAGTGTCATTGCTGAACTTGAGGCCATTTCCAAGGAACTTCAAGAGACGATCAGGATTGCTGCTGCTAGGAAGATTAAGGTGGATGCTCTCATTCAAACTCTCTAGGGGGAAGCTGGTCAAGAGGGTGAGCATACAGCTGATGCTGAGAGGGAAGGATCTGCAGAAAATGATGAGGAACACTCCTCTTCTTCTGGTGTTTAGTGCATCTCCTAGTTGATTTTTAGTTGGCCTTGGTTAAATTCTTTCCATCTTTGCCAAATTTGTGCTAAAAAGGGGGAGTAGTGTTTGTTGTGGTTTGTTTTTTTTAAGACTTGGTATTCTGGTTATGTTATGTAATACGTATGCAGCTTTGTCAAGACAAGACCAGTTCAGGAGATATTTTATGTTCAAGTGTTCAAGTGCTACAAGCTAGCTTCTGTTCAAGTAATACCAAGTGTGCTTGCTTAGTTTGTACTGTGTTGCATATGGGTTCTATATACTTTATGCAGTGTTTATTTGGATGCATCTTTTGAGGGGGAGTTCCTTCATGTTTTGGCTGTTGTGGATGCATTGGTTTGAGGGGGAGTATTTCTGCTGCTGACTCTGATGATTTTGATATTTTTTCCCTCTCTGGTAGTGAAGTTGTTTTTAGTCAAAATTTGACAAAGGGGGAGATTGTTGTTCCTTTGTTGTCATCAATTTTGTTAAAAACAACCTGATGTCCTAGCCGATGTTGTGACATCTGCCTTGATGAAGGCCAGGACATCCGCCCCTGCTGGCATGCAAGTGGGTCCCTTGTGGTTATGCTTTATGGTATGATCTGTGCTTACTTGAAGGTCAAGTAACTGTGTGTTGGGAGCCAGTTGCGGGTTGTTATTGTTGAAGCAAATCTGTGATTAAAAAGATTTGTTTCTATTTTTACTTGTTGATCACTCATATCAGACCTTGAAAGATTCTCTGCTGATATGAGTTGGATCAAAGTGTTCTTCAGCCCAAATAAACCCTAGCCGCCTCTGCTGAAGTATATATTGACAAAGACCTGAAGCTTGAAGTTGATCGAGAGAATTACCTTGAAGATCAAGTGTTCTTAAGAGTGTAAGTTGTTCTTTGTCTTTGTTAGTTGTGAACTCGTCTTGCTCACTGATTCTATAAAGTGAGACTGAGTTCTGTGTTGTGTTTGAGTGTCAAACAAACTCTGTGTTATTGTTGTTCACCAATCACTGTGGCAGTGATTGAGGAAAAGTGAGAGGGGCTCTCATACTTAGGCTGTGGTTCTAAGTAGAATACCACTGGGTAGATTAGGTTAAGAACAATGAACTTGATGTGTTCATGTGGGTCTGTAATACCTAGTTCTTGAGATAGTGGAATTCCTTTTCATTGGGCAAAAGCTAACCAGACGTAGGTGTAGTTTCACCGAACTGGGTTAACAACTTCCTGTGTCTTGTTCCCTTTTAGTTGTTTGTTGTTTTGTGTTCAGGTCTTTCAGTTGTATGATGTTCTAATTGATTGTCTCAGCATCGTGCAGGACATTTGTTCTAAGGGATCTAGAATATCAGGTTATTCTTTTCTCTTTTTTAAATTCTTATTATTGTTCTTCCTTCTTTTTGGTATTACAAGTATGCTATTCATTTGGCAATATGGTGAAGCATAACATCACCCTTTAGTTTATTATGATTTCAATTAGACTATAATAATCTTGGGTGCTAAATCTATGGTTTTGATTTCAAAGCAAGGGGAGAGATTGAGAAGACGGGTCATCCATGGCAGGGTGCAAGCGGCAAAGAAAGGGGGGTTGTCAAAGATGAGGACTCTCTCTGTGATCTCAATCTTCTCTTCCCTCCCTCCTTCTCCAAGGTCATGTATATCCATACTTCATGCCACTAAAGGTACTATATAGTATATACATATATTAGTAACTTCCAGAATGAAATTCCTTTTCATAAAATTCACATTTAAAATTACTATTTAATGGTTTATAGCCTAAAACTAAAACTAACGGGGATGACTAGCTGCAACTGATCTTTTGTTTAATGAAATTGTGTTTTCTTCATAGCTCTTTTGAAGTACCATTGAAGTAGAAAGAATCTGACAACTCCATGCCATATGCAAGAAAATTGCCTTCTCATAATTTTTTGTTATGCTTTCCTCATTCATTAGTTGATAAGTCATGAATAATATTAATCATTTTTCTACTTGCTTATAACTATTAGAAATAATGCTTAATGCCAGTTATGTTTCCTACTTTTAATCTTGCTTAAAGTGTCTTTAGTCAGTTACAAAGTAAAGTGCCTTTAAGATTCAGTTATAAAGTCAATGGTATTGCACTTTATTAAGAGTCACGGAGTAAGCTTTTGAGTTTCCATGAGTTACATTTCATCGTTATGTTATGTTTGTCTTTTTATTGCTGTTGAAATTTTATGCTTTATACACTTTGATTGCACTCTATTAAGAGTCATTGAGTAAGTTTTTGAGTTTCCATGAGTTACATTTCATCATAATTTTATGTTTATCTTTTTATTGCTGTTGAAATTTTATGCTCCATCCACTTTGATTTTATGCCTCCACTGTTAACCGGCAAAGTTAGCCTCTTATCTAAATTCTGTTTACGTTGCTTTGACTTTTCAAATGTGTTTTTGTAAGTGACTCATATAATTTGTCTATTGTTTTTAGTATGAGAGTTCTATAGTTCTTCCTCTTCTTCGCCTCCAATTGAAGAAAATTTGTGCAAGTTGGGAGCTATTTACCCTTAATTTAGTAGCATTACTTTGTCAGAATGGTAATTATTGTGTGTCACTGTATTAAGCTCCTACATTTTTAATGTAACTTTAACTTTTAGATTCAGCTCTCTAGATTGTCTTTTTTTTTAGTGGAATGACTAGCATTATATTGGCCAGTTTTTAACGGTTATTGTGGCTGTTCAACTTTCTTTTCTCAGCTTAGTTAAACAAGTCTTGCGTCCATTTAATTTCCAAAGAATTAGTTCCCTAAGTACTACTTTCTTTTTGTATAATTTTATTTTTAACAACAAAGCCAGGTTTTTTTTTTTCCAAAAAAAGGGATAAATTTGAAACAGGGAAAAACAAAGGTTTAGGAAGATGTAAATTTAAATTTAAAGTCAAAGGGGCTGAAGTTTGTATTACAGATCTGTTGAAACTACTTTATCAGAGGTAGTAAGCTAGGCCAATAGGACCATTAAAGACCAACATGAACTGTCTATGTAATTATTCCTGGGTGCAAATTTAATAGACCACCATTCTTAATTACAAGGCTACCTCGAAATTCATATGCTTCTTGATCTTAGACCAGATTTAATTATTATGCTAACAACGTAAATCAGAAGCCATCTCTTTTTTCAATTTTCCTGTATACCATAGTTTTGTGAATATGCCCAATATTGCACCAAATTTTGTATAAGTGAGCTCCATATGCGCATTAAGATTGTACAGTACAATCTGTACCCAATGCTATTATTCGTTGCTATAAAAGAGAAAGAGGAGAATACTCAGAATAGTAAATAAATATTTCTTTTACCAAATTGCATAAAGGGACATAAGTTACAAAGTAAAGTGGCGCTTTAATTAAATGCACCTCAAATCAATCTGACAGTCCTTGTGCAATAGACACTCCAAGTCTAAAACTGGACAGACCAAATAAAATATAATTTCTTGCATTGAAGTACATTCATGAATGGTGCAAGTGAAACCACGTGTGTGTTTAGGGTGCATTATAGGATTTCCTTGGCTACCAATACGTCACATTGATATGCATGTGGTCTGAGCCACCTTGCAGAAACATCAAAAGTGTGAAAGAGGTGGAAAGAATAGAGTTATAGGAAGAAAGAGAGAGAGAGAAAAAAATAAGAGATGTGATATGTGATAATATGATTGAAAGATAAGAGACAAATAGATAAAAAAGTGAAGTAAAAGTGAAATTAAGGTGTGAATAAATCCTAACTCAATTAATTAGGTTACACCATTTACCATTTATGTCAACACGCTACACGATGTCATCATCTTTATGTCAGCTTTATGTCGACACGCTTCCTAATGCACTTCAACTTTATGTCATTGTGCTCCATCACTTCATATCCACACACTTAACAATGCACTTAAACACATCCTCTCACATATTTCGTTGGACCTTATCTCAACTCTTCTATATTCATACGCCATCTCTGATTGCTGAGATTTGGTTTTTCACTAGCTGTATGTGATTAAAGAACTCTGTGATCATAAAATTTGTACAAAAAATAAACTAGTGGAATTATTGATGCCAAATGGGCTTAAAGTGTCATTACTTCTGTAGGCGCATCTTGAGTTAACATAGTAGTTTCTTGACTTTGTGTAGCACTTGAATCATCACCTCTTCTTTTTTGTTGTTGACTTTGTGAAACACTAGATTTTAAGCTATACTATATTGAGAGCCTGAATATGCTATTTGTAGTTCGGTCAAGTATCATCCAATTCCTAACAATGTCTTGTGCAAAGAAAACTAGTTTAAGAATTGATTATAAATTTGATCTTGTTACTTATCGCCCCCTACATATCACATATTACCGAATTATGATATATACACACCTTTTCACTTATTTTCCACCTTCATTTCTATCTATTTCTCTTTTTTCTATCAATCAAATCATCTATCACATCTTTACTTTCTCTCTCCTTTCTTCCTATCTCTCTCTTCCTACACTTCTCCACACCTCATTTTTGAGGTGTGAAGATATAATTATCCCATATTACCTAGTTAAGAATAAATCCTGTCACAAGGAATTGGACAAAATAATTTTATTGTTATCTTCACTTTTGTTACAACATGGTACAGGTAACGAGTACAAGGAGTTCAAATATCATGTTCTTGATATCTTATACTAATGAAATGAGTACAAAAGTCTTGTTCTTGATAGATGTTCTTCACACTTGATTTTTCAACTTCAAAGTTGAAACTTTAGTTGCTTTGGTGGAAATTCTTCACACTTGAGTTTGTAATTCTAGTCACCACTATGCTTCAATCACAAATGGGTTCTTGTATGATCCACCTGTATATAGCACAAATTTATAGTTTCAGATTCAATATTAACCAATTTCAAGGCTAATTAAAGAGTTTTTTTAATAACACCAATGCTACTTCTACAAAAGCCAGTTCCAATAACCAGTTCTACAAAAGTTTCTGCTTCCACCATGAAAAGATGTCATAAAGAGAGAACAGAGATGCAAATAGTCAAGGTAGAGCTCCTAATCACAATAAAGCTGCTGAAATTTCAAAAAGGAAACATCAACGTGAAGTTGTTGATGCTATTCTTTACTCATCTTTGATATCTAGTGTTGATATCTACTCCCTAGGCTATAGTGTTGCATCTGTCCTTATAATTCAAAAAGTAATAAAGGTCAAGTCTAATTTATATTCTAACAATAAATTCACATAAAAAGGTGTTACTTGGAACTGACAGAAGTGAAGGAACTGTGCCGCCTGAGCATGTAGATTTGGATCTAGTTAAAATTGATTAACCACTGGATTTTCAGTTTTTCCTGGCTTGCACCGTTGTTGACTGGTTTAGTTAAGAATTTGGCAAATAGATTCTCTAGCTTAGTTAAAATTTCAAAATACATTGATAAGTGACATCAACTTTAGGACCAAAAATCAGCTATTAATTGAACATGATACTATTTAGGGGGGTGGGGGAGATTCATCATATAATAGAGATATATTGATAATTTCAAGCAAATAGAGATTTTCAGATTCAACAATATACCACAACACAAACAATAGTAATTATCCTTATAATTCAGATTTAAGCAAATAGATATTTTCTTATTCAGCAATATACCACAAACAATAGTCATTATCCAAGCTAAGCTAATATTTCATCCGTTAAAGAAAAAAAAAAACAATTTTGCATTCCTCCAATACACAAAACAAGGTTCTCAAAGCACAAAAGGCATCTCCTTGCTGTATCCATGACTTAGTTTTCGAAAATTTCAACATGGGTAACACTTTCAGACTTACAATAAAAAACCATAAAGCTAAGATTTTGCAAGTTTCCACAGATACCCACAAAAGTAAATACCCATGAAAAAAAAAAACAAAAACACAAAAACCCCATTTACTCAAAACCCTAAAAAAGAAACTGATATTTCAAATTCTGAAAAACCCTTAAAAACAAGAGAAGAAATGAACCTGACGATGTTTATGTCAGAGAAACAGGATAGGGCTAGAGTCTTGAGGAGTCCGTAGCCAATTCCGCCAGTGCCAACCATGAACACTTTTGCATCCTGCAAAAAAAAAACCCAAAATGACATCGGAGGACTGCAAAACGACGAAGGTGAACAAGTGGAGGGTCATTGTTCACTACCTGAATAACCAAGTGATGGAGCTTGGGAGTGGTGATGGCTTCACAACCATGGAAGGGAAGGAGCTCGCGGTTTGCTGGTGGTGTGGGTGTGGCTCGCCTGGAACAGAAGAAGCGACGATGGTGCTTGGCTCTGTGGAGGAAGGAGGAGCCATGTTGGCTGTCGTGAGAGAAGGAGAAGAAGAATGGAATATGGTGAGCAGGCCAGCACCGAGAGCGGAGATAGAACGATGAGACGCGACGACGGTCATGAGCTTCAACGGCCGTGTGCGGTAAGACGCCGGAGAGGAACCGGATCCAACTGTAAAGTGATAAGGAGATGCAGAAGAGGTAGAGATAAAGAGATAGTGAAAATGTGAGAGTAAGATGAAAAGGACAGATTAGTGAGATAGAAAATCTCAAGTACGATAGAGATAAGATTTCTATAATCTTTTATTTTTTCTCTCTCCAATTGAGTCCTGAATACTTTGACAGATGAATAAAAGAGGGAAACTAAAAGAAGGAAGAGGGGAACTCTAAAAGGAGCAGAAAGATTAAAATAAGCCAAAAAAGGAGGAGCTCACAGGTAAAATCAATTGACTAAAATCAGTGTTTTAATCTAAAAAAAATCAAAATATGAGTGGGAAAATTTTAATTTTGAGCGCCAAAAATTAAAATCAGGTTATTTCGTTGATGTTAATTTTTATGCACTGACAGTATAAAAAGTTTTACACAATCATCAATCACAACCTTCTATTTCCTATTTTAAATATTATTAAATTTAAAATTAATTATGAGCCAAAAAATTGAGATATGATTGAACCTGTGTAAACTTATTTACACTGTTAGTGCATAAAAATCAATCTCTATTTAATTATTAGTAGAATAAAATCAGTTATTTACTTGAATAATTAAATGTGTATGCACCGACGGTGTAAACTTTGTTTACACTTTACACATACATCCAATTAAACTTTAGATTGTATATATGAACACGTCAAGTTGGCTAATCTTTGTAACTTATCAACCTTGAAAACTTTATCAGGTTGTTTCGACAAGTTGATCTTAACCGAAATATCTAATCTTAAAAACTTAAAAGCTTTATATGCCTAGTTATGTTGTTTTGACATGTCAATAATCTTGCTTGAACTAGCAAATATTAGGAACTTAAGATCGAGATTAGTTAACGATGTGTTGGTTCAACATGGTCGACTTTCTGACAAGTCACTCTTGACCTTTTTATATAAATATAATCTAACATCAATTTCATTTTGACCATCCATCGTGATAATTTTGATCCTCCATGAGTTTCATCCTGGCTATCCATCAGGTTCATCCTAATTATCTATCATGATCATATTGACCACCCATCATGACATCCATCATTATGATCACAATCATCCATCATGTTCATCTTGATCATCCACATGGTTCATCTTGATCATCCATATGGTTCATCTTGATCGAATATTCTTTACAGATGCTATAATTGTGGCCTGTCCTACCAATATGGTCATTAGAATAGATACTCTAGTTTAATCAGAACTATTAAAACAACTAACCTTAAGTTAAGAGTGTAACTAGAATAACTAACCCTAGCTAGAGACTATTGAATAACTAACCTTAGGTTATTAAAGTTAGTAGAACATGTAATCATAGTTTAATCAGGACTATTAAATAACTAACCCTAGTTCAAGGTCCAAGTGTAAATGTTCTATAATTTCCTCTTCATCATGGGGTTCTCTGAGGTGTGTCGTAACTCTCGAGGGTCCAAATCAAAGAGTTTAATCATCATGAAGTTAATGCTTAAAGTGGTCGAGAAGGATAAGATTCATCTCCACCTGCTGTAGTTCATTTTTTCATCCCTCCTCTTTATTATGATTATCAACATAATTAAGAGTATTTATAATAACAACCAACAATTAGTTAATCATTTATTTTAACTCAGATTAATCAATCAAAGTGAGATTTTATTAATTTCAAAAACTGTGAATTAAAGTCTCAAAAGTATGTTTTTGATATTAAAAAATCCTTAGAAAAAGCTCATAAATTAAATTAGAAGAAAAAAGAAAAATGGGCTAGTTTTTTTTTTTCATCTGCTGGCCCCTCATTTTTTGGTGCAAAAAACACATATCTGGGCCTTTTTGCATTAGCCTATTCTGTTGGTTTTTTTTGTTTGGCTGATGGCCCTTCACTTTTCTATAAGGATTTGATTTTTTTTTCTTGGGCTAGTTTTTTTTGCTGCTGACCCTTCCTTTTTTGGAGCCAAAAACGCATATCTGGGATTTTTTGCATTAGCCCATTCTGTTGGTATTTTGTTTGGCTGATGGCCCTTTTTTTAATACTTTGACTCTTTTTTTTTGCGCTAACACAAGTTGACTAATCTTAAGTTAAGAGAACCACTATAATAGATAACCCTGATTTAAGCTCTAGTTTAACTGAGACTATAGAATAACAAGCTCTAGTTTAACTGAGACTATAGAATAACAAACTCTAGTTTAACTGAGACTATAGTATAACTAAGCTTCAGTTAGGAGGGTCATTAGAATAACTAACCATAGTCTAATCGAGATAATAGTATAACTAACATTCGTTTAAAAGGGTCAATGGAATAACTAACATTAAGTTAAGAGGTCATTAAAATGGATAATCCTAGTTTAACGTAGACTTTAGAATAACTAAATTAGGTTAAAAGTGTCATTATCCATCAATTCACTAGTATTCATTTAAATATTAGAATTGATCTAATCATATCCGCAAATTTAGAAAGATTTTCATGAAATGAATACCACCGTTGCTTCTGGAATGATCGAAAACCTTAGAATCGGCTCCTCTTGGACCCAAAACGGATAAAAATGACAAAAATTATTAAAAAAACACATTACTTAAGTTTATTCAAAGGCCAATATCTGATCCTATTTGCAAATCTGGAAAGATTTTCAAGAAACGAACCACACCATTGCGTCCGGAACGGTCGAAAACCTTAGAATCGACTCCTCTTGGACCCAAAACGGATAAAAATGACCCAAAATTTCCAAAAAACACATTCTGCCACATGTCAGCACGAGAACAAGCCACGTCACGTCTCTGACGTCATCAGGTGCGTGTGTCTCACAGCCGAGAGTGGCCGCCACTCTCCTTCTTCCTCTAGCGCGAGTGGGGCGCGTGGCCGAGAGTGGGGTCACTCTCCGGCCACCTCGCCGGAAAGTGCGGGAGAGTGTGGCTTTGTCCGGGCTCCGTTTGAGATTCCGGAACTTGTTCCGGACTCGTCTCAGCCTTCTGAATCCATCCATGACCTCAGATTTTCATTTTGGGAACTTTTAAAAATGGGTCATTTTCGAAAATGATGATTCCGGCCACCTCAAGTCCCCATCAAAGCTCTAGTATGACTTGTTGGGACCGTGACTAGACAAGGAACATCAAGGAGACACAGATTTTGCACAAATTCTCACCAAACATTGAACAAACAACAACATAAAATTATTTTTCCTAGCTAGTTACCACTTATGGAACCCAGAAAGTAAGAATAGTTTTATGCAATTATTTTTCTATTCTTTCACTATACTTATCTATGAGATTGTTATCACCAAACCATAAACATATTTTTTGACATGGACAACCCTAGTTTTAGATCCACAACTCATCAATGCACAATCCCCGCTTTTGGATCCACCACTCTCCATCCTCATTTGGTTTAATCCATTTTCACTCGTAGGAGAAGGAGAAAGTAAGTTTGGAGAAGAGAGAAGAACAATGGATCCTTTAGATTTTGGATACAAAAAATGAATTTAATCCATGGTTTTGTGTATATATAGTTAGGACTAATTTTAAGATATCAAAACTAATAGCATCTATACTGGATTGGATAAACATTGCAGTCATTTACGTGAATATAAAAATGTAATAGGACCAGAGATATATTTTGAATAGTGCATAGGACCAAGCCATAATTATTTTCCTCAACTGATCCGAATCATTCAATTAAAATGTTATAAATCAATGGCTAGGAAAGGGGAGGCACCCATGCCTCTTCAGAAAAATGGCATATGGAAGCTTTTACTTTAATAAATAAAACATATTATTATAAATTGAGTCAATTTTACTTTTACTTTATATTATCATTATTATTTATTAAAAAATATCTCTAATGACAATTTTATTTTTAAACATGAAAAACCTAAAGCATTTACGTTTGTTATTAATATATTGAAAAATATAAAGGTTGGTAATAAATAATTAGTATTATTATTCATGTATAGGTCAAATTAAATTAACTTATATATATATATATAGATATCGTTAATTTTAATAATTAATATATTTTTAACGTATAAAGTTTAGTGTAGTTTTATTTAAATATTTAAAAAATCCTCAAAATTTGATTAATAACTAAAATTAAAATAATTTTAATATATGGGGGATGGAAAATTTTTAAAATTAATAATTATTATAAACTATGATAAGTAACTAATTAATATTTTACTAATGTAAAAGTCAAGTCAATTTTATTTATTATTATTGTTATTATTATGTTATTTCTTTTGAATATTTCTTAAGTTGTGATTACTTATTGAAATTTAAATAAGAATAATTTTTGATTTTAAATATGAGTAATTTCTTTCTTAGCTTGTTAATTATGTATAAGTTAAGTCATTTTCAGTCATACATATATTGATTATATGGAACGAATCTTCTAAATATATAAGGCCATCAATCGCTAAATTAATACACCGATACTGAGAGGTGGAACTTTTTACTATTAATGCAAGGATATGGTCAATAGTTCTCACAAAAGTCAAAGATTTCTCTATGGAGCATTTATATCAATGTGTTTATAAATTTCAATTTACGATGCTGCTTTGTGTACAATACTTAAAAATAGAGAGGAGAGCTCGAACAAAAATATGTTGAAGTTGTTGGTTACAATAGCTTCTGTCTTGGTGATCATTGCAACAGATAAGTCTATAATACATGTACAGAGTCAACCAGATAGAATTCATGTGCGTATTCAAAATGACTTGGGTGATTTTTATACCCAGCTTTATGCCCATTGTCAATCAAAGGATGATGATATCGGCGAACATTATATTATGACTGGACACTATATAGAGTGGAAATTTAATATGAATATTATTGGCTCTACTTTGTTTTGGTGCAATTTTGCATGGAATAGTACGAAAATAAGATTTGATGTTTATAATGCCCATCATGATGATCTTCACTGTGATTCGCAATGTTGGCGAAGTATTAGACCAGATGGAGCCTATTTTTACCATCAGTACCATCCACGAAACCAGTGGTTGAAGAAAATATCATGGTGAAGCAACAAACCATTATTAGTTTTGTTGTTCAACGGAAAATATAAATAAAAATACTCATTTCCTTTATATATGTTATAGTTTTAATATATATTTTGCTCCTAGTTATTTGTTACTTTAAAAATTTCAGGACAACATTAATTAAGTTTTACCAATTATACTTTTAACTTTAATTAATTAGTATCAATGAGGAGTCAAAATTAATAAGGGAGATAAAGGGTATATTGGCAAGTTAGAAGGATCTCAGACTTTTATTTAGCATTAGGTCAAGTTGGCGCTAGTTTACGAAATGATGTAGTGTCGACCTTTAAGGCCAGTAGAGTAGGCGCGTAACCGATGCTAAATATCATCGGGCAGACCGATGCTACTTTTAAGTAACATGAAACAAAATTTTAATGCTTTGCTTCAATTTGGAGTCAGACTGAATGACGCTAAGAAACGTTTATTAGCATCAGAGTCATGGCTGACACTAAGTTTTGATGCTAAATCATGTCTTTCTTAATGTTGACATCCTTGTGAAAAGGAGAAATAATATGTACTGAAATCCTATATCCTTATTGATGTAACCTTTGCAGGTAATCCGAGATGACACAAGAATGAAGTTGAATTATGTTCATTTAATTCTTGTTTTTTCCAGCAAAGAACTCTTATCTCTAGTCACCTTACTATCAACACATTTTAAAACTTAGAATCAGATTAAATCATATTCTAAATATTAGCACGTTATGAACAGGTTCAACCCTTCAATTGAAACTTTAAAAGATAAGCAACAAAATACATATTCCTCAGTCATTTAGTGATCCTTCAGCTATATTTTTTGGAGATGTTTTTACTTTTGCTAACTGGTGTATTTCATGTCTATTTCCTCATTAATATATTTTCTTCTTTCGAAAAAAAATATAATATAAACGATAAATAACATATATAAGTGATAGAAGATCACACAAGCAATTTTCTTACGACCTAAGGGATTTTCCATCAAATCTTCCACAAGATACATTGAGTTTGACTTTGTTTCTCCACGAAAGTAGTCTTTGCCTTAGCCTCTTCAAGCTATGCTACAAAAACGTTTTGCAGAACCTCTGCAGGTTCAGGTATGAACCTATGTAGGTTGCAAATACCGACTTCTGCGAGTCCTAAACTATCAAGCTTTCTACTCATTGTGAGGATTTCTCTTTATTCTTAGCTTTGAGAAGTTGTACATTATATTAGGTTGTTGGGTCCTTGTGGTTGATTTTTGGGTAATCTTGGCTTATGGGCTCTCTAGTTTTTTTCTGGTGTTTCGTTTGTTGTTTGGTTTTTGTCGGCCCCCTTATGGGGTTGTACTTTGCTTTTCTTTTTAATAAATTATTTTGCTCTCTAAAAAAAGACCCTATAAAATAGATTACGGGCATTTAAGTATTTTAACAATATCATAATATTATTTATATTATTACTATTATGTGTGATTTATCTAGATTAGATATTATTTCAAATATAAAATCAGTTTTCCACCCCCTTTTCTATAATTTTTCTCCGTGAGCCAAAACCCTTGTCTGGGTTAATTTGTAGAATATTCCAATTAAATGCTAAAGATTAATTGGAATATTCTACAAATTAACCTAGACTAGGGTTTTGGCTAAGGGAGAGAAAATTATAGAAAAGGGGGTGGAAAAGTGATTTTATATTCTGAAATTAATTAATAATTAAAGGGGATAATTGGAGAGTTGGAAATCCTTGGCCCAACCATTTCTATAAATAGGCCTTTCTAGCTTGAGATTTTTCATTCACTTGAGCTCTCCTTTCTCACTTAATATTTTCCTGAGAAAATCATCAACTCCTCAAGAACCTCTCTCTCTCTCTCTCTCTCTCTCTCTCTCTCTCTCTCTCTCTCTCTCTCTCTCTCTCTCTCAACCCGTGTTTTTAGGGTTGAGAGAAAATTATAGAAAAGGGGGTGGGAAAGTGATTTTATATTCTGAAATTAATTAATAATTAAAGGGGATAATTGGAGAGTTGGAAATCCTTGGCCCAACCATTTCTATAAATTGGCCTTTCTAGCTTGAGATTTTTCATTCACTTGAGCTCTCTTTTCTCACTTAATATTTTCCTGAGAAAATCATCAACTCCTCAAGAACCTCTCTCTCTCTCTCTCTCTCTCAATCAACCCGTGTTCCTCTCTCTCTTTCTCCTTGAGGAAGATTCAAGCTTACTCTTGTGAAGATCTTGTTGGTTGGAGCCTTTGGGTGCTTGGAAGTAGAGGATATTCAAATTCTTCGTTGTTTTTCGTAAAATCCTTAGAGGTATTTGCTCAATCACTTTAAAAAAATTGAATTTAGTTTATAGGTTTTCTATGCTTTGACCCTTTGAAAAAGAAAAGAAACTATTCCTCCCTGTTGTTGTTGTTGTATGTGTGACTAGGCTTTGGAATTATGGTTAGAAAATTGTTTATTAACTAAGGAAATTAATCTAGAGATTTGCCATGATAATTAGGAAAAATTGACCTTGGGAATAAATTTAATGTGCATGGAATCATAGCATTATGAAGATAATAATTTCCTCTTTAAATAATGCTTTTGAATCTTAAAGATATGATAATGTTTTAAAAAAAAATAAAGAGTATGCATCAATGAATAATTATTTACCCGTAGAATATCTCAAGTGGTAGGAGCTGAAGACATATGTGTTGAGTAGGGAGAGGTTCAAGGATCGATTCCTGGCGGATGCAATTTATCTTTCCGATGTACACAAAAATTTAAATGAGCAAATTAGACTATTATTTTTGAATTATTATTGGCCATAAGAAAACTAGGCTTCTTCTATAATTTATTGAGAGGATAATTAATTTATGTATACATATGTTGCATATCACGAATTTTATTAAAGAAAAATGAAATCAAATTAGATAAGATAAGGGATTACTTCTTAAGGAGACTTGTTCCTCTTTTGAAAGCTTGAGTCATCATGACTTTGATTTTCCTTTGAACAACCTTGCACAAAAGTGGCTTCTACTGGTTTTCTGAGAATCGTTGGGATAGTTTGGTAGGTTTGGATTATGCAGGTTCTGTTTCAATTTTTATGGTTGGTTATTTCTAACTTCCAGCATGTCTTTTTGTAATAGGTTGAAGCACCCATTATGCTTCTTCTTAATTAAAACTTTTCGCTCATAAAAAAATAGCATCTGACAGCATCAACATCAACCTGTTCTATATTTTTTGTTGATTTATTTTCTCATGAAGTCCTAGCTTTGTGGTCATTATATCCTTTTGTACTCCACCCGTGGGTTTCATGATATTGCATAAAGTTATTTTGAAGTAAGTATTAATTGATTATGTAATCTTTTGTGTTGAATTGGTTGTTTAGGTTTGTCATCCCCCAAATTGATAATTAGCATGTCATATACTATCATCTAGATGCAGTAGTTTTAGTTGTTGTAAGCATTATGTGCTTGATTAGTGGATAAATGTACGGTAGTTGATTTGACTTTCAAGTCCAAAGAAGTTTATTGTTTGTTCAGCTTAGCTGAATGGATCAATTATCTTATTAGTTGTGTTGAATTTTTAAAAAATAACACAATTTTAGGATCCAAAAATTATTACACATTAATAATATTTATTAGTAAGGGGAGAGTTAACTTCACACTTATATAGTATGAGCTGAATCCCAAGCTAATAACACTGCTAAAAGCTCCATCAATGTCAATATACGTTATAAAGAGAGTAGTAGCCAAAATGCTACTCCCGATTATCCCATGTTTTGTGTGTATTTTTTAGCACATGTATTGTGGAAAGTTATATTTGAAATAGATATTGTTGGGGAATGTATGTTTTCATACCCTACATCTCAAAGTTTAATACAACCATGAAATAGTAATTAATTTATATTCATAACAAATTGTTGGTTATAATTAAAATTAGCAACCATGCATCGCACGGGTCACTATCTAGTGGTATAACATGTGTGATTTGTGTGCTTTAACATGATTTTGCGTGCTTTTTAGACTTTTCATAAAACTTTTTTGAAATGAACTTTTCATATAATAAACGGAGTTTTACTTTCAAATTACAAATGCACAAATAAAACTCTATTGTTTGTCGGATCAAAGAAGTTAATTAAAATTAAAACATGACTTTTAAGACATTGGATAAAACTTTCATCATTACCCTTAGAAACAATTGCCTTATGCATTTAACAGTCCCAACAAGGTGATATATGGTTGCAAAGAAGCATTTGGCCATGCATCAAACAAGCTTGTACACTCTTAACATTGGAGAGACCTTTGAGCGTTCTTCTCCTCCCTCAGTTGCTATTGTCGAAGCAATCGATTTGTGACTTCTTGTTCGAGCTGAGCATCGAACTCAGCACGAAGCTGTTGAAAGATTTTTCTACACCGATACTACTTTAAAAATCCTCAAGATTCAATTTTAGTATAGCATATGGTTTTGTCGTATCCGTAGGGAATTGCTAACACAAATGTCGTTCTCTGGTTAGACTACTCAAGCAATGGATTTCCAAAAGATTGATGATTGTTTCGGTAACTTAATGCACATTTAAACAAAGTGAGAATATAAAGGATAGATATCAAGAGAGAAAACTGTTGGACTTAGAGTTCAGCGTTTAACTACTAGTGTCTTATGATTCTATATGCAAATTCATTCATATCCATGATTCATCTACACCATTTCTACCCTACTTCACTGATTCCTCACACGAGTGAATATCTATAACTTACTTTCCTAAATATTGATTCCTCACATGCATAGAAAAGTTAAGGGTCGTCGTTGTTCCTTTGTTTGATTGTCTGCATTTTAGCTAAGTATGTTTTTGTGCAAACATGTCGGGCCCGATGTTGTAACATCTTGCCTATGACATCTGTCCCTGCACATCTATTGTGAGTTGGCTGTTTATTGTGAAGCTTTGAGTTGATTACTTTGTGTTCAATTTAGGGTATTGTTGGAAGCTTCTGTGTTGCGCCAAGGAATATTCTTTGTGTAATCAAACCCGGTTCAAGGGGGTTTTGATTTGGAGCTATTTATGGAAGTTGGAATTTGCACCTTTAATCAATACTCAAAGATATTGTGCAGATTTGTTACCTGGTTGTTTCTAACTAGGTAGTAACCCGTGCGATGCACGGTCACTGTTTTTTATGAATTAAAACATGTATTAGTTTATAATCTATAATATATTATGAAATATAATTAACATTTTATTAGATCAAATATACTAAAAATTTGATAATGTAATTGAATAAAATTTGGTAATATAATTGAACGAAAAATGATCATATAATTGAATAAAAATTGAAGTATTTATCTGAAAATTAAAAATCAACTTCTTAATAACATTTTGGCTTAATAGCTTTTTTGGTCCCTCACTTATCACGGTTTTGCACTTTTGGTCCCTACTAACAAAATTAGCACTTTTGGTCCTCCACATTGCTTATTTATTTGCAAAAATGATCCCTATTTAGACTAAAACTGCAAAAGTGTATAAATGTGAGGGACTAATTTTGCTAATTTTTTTCTAAAGAGACCAAAAGAGCAAAATTGTGATAAGTGAGGGACCAAAAGAGCTATTAAGCCAATGTGGAGATTCGGAGTCTGGTTATGTGATCAGATTTTACGCTTGAATAGATGTATACTCATCAGAAGTGATGGTTCAGAACTTAGCGTATATCACATAATAGCATATAGTCTCGTCCAGATATAATTAGAATGAGGCGTCAAAATGTATTCCTTTTTGAGATGCTTGACAAAATCTATGTGCTATAAGTTTTTAATACTTATTCTCCTCTACTGGTTTTATATAGTATAAAAGTTTATCAAAAACCATTTTATGTGTATTCCCCCTTTTTGTCATAATCAAAAAGAGTGAAAAATCAACAATAACAATAACACGGAAAGCAAATAACAGACGTTATTATTAATGAACGCAGAAAGAGTACAAAGGAAAAAGAGAAATGAAGAGGACTAATCCTAAATACATAGGAAGGCTCTAGAGTCCTTCATGTAGAGAAGTTGAAGGTGCAGAGGACGTATGTCCTGATCAATTGAGGCTAACTGGGTAGCCAGGTCTTCCTTCAAAGCTTGATTCTCCTGGACAGCCTCTTGATCTGCATATTCTTCTTCATATTCCAGAAGCATGCAAATGCCCTGAAATTGATCTTCAACGTCCTTCCGACGAGCGATCAGACTGAGGAGATCATTCAGAACTTGTTGAAGGTTCTGAAGACAGTAAGTTTGATGAGGTGTGAGCCAACATTTCAGAAGATTCTCAATCTTCTCAATAGCTTGAGAGAACTGAGAAGAAGATAGATTTACGCTCCATGGAAAGACTTGGTCAAATACCATAGTCTTGAGGTCAGAAATTAACTCGACAGTGGTCATTTTTGAACAAGAAGATAAGGAATATTGAAGCGATTGATGGAGAGGTGAATTGCGGTGTGATGAAGAAGAAGGATTGCAGAGATTATAAGGAAGAAAAGTAACAGAAAAACATGCATAAAACTTAACAAAACATAAAGGCATGTGAGTTACTAAGAACGGTGCATTGAATCATAGATAAAGCAATTAACATAGTCAACATAAAATTAATGAAGTTAAGACAAATACATGCATGCAAGAAAAATGAGAGGAAATTCAAGGTTTGGAAGAGGAGGGAAGATTCTCAAGCAGGAGTTTCATCATATTTTCCATTCTGCGAGAAGATTCATGAATCTGCCTGCTCTGTTCTATCTGAACAATCCCTTGCTGCTCAACCATCTGAAATAGTCTCTGCTGATCATCTTGAATGCGGTCAATTCTGGCAGCAAGAGTAGCAACTTCTGGAGCAGGAGCTGAGGGAGGAGCTTCTGGAGCTTGAGTATGAGTAGCAACTTTAGATTCTGAAAACACTGCAGTATCAACTTGAATTTGTTCTTGCTGCTCAACTTCATTAACAACAGCATCTTCCAGAATCACTATCCCTTCAGAACTTTCTTCTGCGGCCTCTTCTGATATTATCTCAGCATCATCTAAAGTACATTCAGAGATGACAGAATCTCTTGCAGCCACAGCTCTTCTCAAAGGTTCACAGACCTTATGCAGCACTCTCTGCCTTTGCTCATATGCTCTTTCAGATGCATTATGAATTCTAATGCGCTTTTCACTGTCCAGCTGCTTCTGAAAGTCATAACCTCTGTTCTCTGACCATCTTCCAAATGCAGACCATAGACTATCCACTAAGGAGGCATCAAACTGATTATCAGTTACCTGATATAACCATTGAAGTCTTCGGGTTGCCTCTTCAGAGAATTCCTGAATAAGCTCAATAAGATTCTGAGGTCTGAGGGAGGTTGCCAGAGTTAAGTCAGGCTGAGAAGTTTTGGCAGTATTTGAGCTTGAGGCATTTGAGCAATCAGGTCTGAGTTGTTCTGAGTGAGTGGAAGCAATCTCATGATCCTTCACTATCCCTGAGTGATCTGATTCAGCCATGTGCTCAGCTTCTGAGATAGTGTCTGGCCTTTGCCTTGAGGTGACAGCCTTCTCAGGTGAAGTGAAACTCAGATCCTGTGAGTTGACTGCTGAGTAGCTGGACAAGGACACATAAGAAGTCTCAGCAGCATCTGGAATCTGATCTTCAAAATTGGAAGCAATTTGCTGAAGAGGCTTCACATTGAAGGGCGGTACAAGGATCTGAACATCATCATCATCCTCTTTTTCTGCCTCAGCAGGGATCTCACCAGTCTGGGTTATGAGGAGGGTGTGTGAAGTGGATGCAGGCTTGGGAGAGAACTGTTGAACTAAGGTTCTCAGAGTGGCCTCATGTTGAACAATACCTTGAATGAAGGAATTGAAAGGAGGTATTGGTTCACTTGGGATGGATGTGGAAGAGGTGTAAATTGGAGTTGAAGGGATGGCTGTGGTAGCTGTTTGGATGGTAGATTTGGGAGCTTGAGGTTCAGCCTGTGTTTGAGGTTGTGTTTCAGGTTGAATAGGTTCTGTTTGGGTTGAGGTAGGCAGAGAGGTAGATATAGGCATAGGTTGCTCAGGTATAACTACTAAAGCAGAATCAGAGTTAATGCTTTCAGTAATTACCTTACTGGGCTTCTGATGGGTGAGGTTCTGGTGAGACTTGCAGCCCTTGCTGGATCAGAAGTCCGTTTAGATCTTCTTTCCCTCTGTACTTCTGAAGTTGGTTCAGATGCTTGTTCTGCTGCTGTTTCCTTCTGCTGAAGTGGTCCCCTCAGAGGAAGCTTCCTTCTCTTCACTCGGGGAATAGCATCAGAATCAGTGGATTCTTCAGCATCTGAAGCTTCCCTTATACCTTGAATCACATTCTGGATGATCTCATGGTCATCCTGCTCATCTTCCTCTTCCTCAAGAATAATTTTGCGTCTCTTAGCCAGAGGCATGTCTTCATCTTCAGTCTCCTCACTTGAGGAGCCTTTCCATGTGTCTTCTGAGCTTTCAGAATCAGACATTTGTTGTTGTTGAGCTGAGGTTCTCTTCAGAGGCCTTTCAGGAGATGGTTCCCTGATGATCACAGTCTTGGAAGCAGCCTTCTTCTTTGCAGGTTCCTCTATCAGAATCCCTTTGCCCTTAGGATCTGAGGGCTTGCTGCTTGTTGCTCTCCTGGATTTCCTGGTAGCCAGCTTAGGAGGACTTTCAGGAAGAGTGTTAACAAATTCTGTAAGGGTGATTGGATCACCTTGTCTTCTGAGCATCCTGACATATTCCAGAATGCATGCTGGATTGTCCTTCTTGGACCAAATAGGAAAGTCATCAATGGGATAATCCCTCTGACAAACTTCATCAGAAGTGTCTTCTTTGGGAGCAACTTGAATTTTCTCAATGATCTACATCTTTTTCAACTTTATGCCATCGAGAGCATCACCAATTGTCATGGCCAGATCTTCGTGGAGTCCAAGATCTGATAGAGTCTTGACAAGCTTGTTTTGGACGAAGATGTCTGACAGCAGCCTTCCATACGGAATGTAGTAGATGAACCTCTTGTTCTCAGAACCAGTTGTGGTCCTTGATTTCTCAACACACTCCTTCAGGTAATTGAAGAGTAGGAATGGCAGACATATAAGCTCACCAGTTGAAATGTAGTACATGATTACCTTCTGAGTTGCATTCAGGTAATCAGTTCCTCCAGTTCTGGGGTGAATGCACTGCATGAAGATCTTCTGCCAAATCTTCATCTCAGACTTCAAGTCCTTAATGCTGTACTTGGTTTTCTGGTAAGACCAGTTATTATAGAGCGCCTTGTTGACCACGGTCCTCATCCCAACAACATTTGCTTCAACATTCTTGATCTTTTTTCCCTGCTGAAACTCCATACCCAGCAGTTTTGCTATAGATTCTTCAGAGATCACAATTTTCTTGTCCAGTACATGGGAGACGACGTAGTAGTCGTTGCAGACTGCGTTCTTCCAGAACTCGACAACCAACTTGTAATAGATTGGACCACAGAGCCTGTTGAAGTACCCAGACCATCCTTGCAAATTGACTTGATCCCTAATATCAAACCCATGTTGAGCAAGATTATCAAAATCAACTCTTGCTTCGCAGCACACACTCAGTTCTTCTACTTTTTTTGTACAGGTGACTACATTTGGTGCATTCAGAATCTTCTGTGCTTCCTCGAATCTTTGCTTCTCTTGATCTTTGGCAGTTTGTGTGGTAGAAGCAGAAACATTCGCCTTAGGTTTCCTCGATTTGCCCATGATTCTTAGAGATGGAGGTTTAGGGTTCAGAGAGAAGAGGAAATGTTGGAGGAAAGAATATGAATGAATGCAATGCACACGGATAGTTTCAAAACCGTAAGTGTAAGTGAGTGGGAGATCGTGTGTGACAGTGCATATCGTGGGTTTAATGGTAACCGTTGACAGTTTTAAGAAATTAAAGGCAAAATCAACGGTTATAAAATAGATAGTCTGAAAATAGCATAGTAGAGGAGAGTAGGCATCATCATTATAGCAGATATACCACGCGACTCAAGGAACTATGTCACAAATGAAGTGACACGTGTATTGTTGTCTACCATAGAAGTTTAACCAGTGGGTTAAGTGCTTCTGATCGAGTAACTTCTGAAAGGGGTAACATCTAATGACTTCAGAGGTACAATGGTCAGAAGTTCTGAAGAAAACCTTACTCTGGACAAAAATCCATGTTCAGGTTTTCAAGAATAAATAAAAACCTATCTTCTGCTAACAAGATGAAGATAACAAGATACCAAATCCAATGAGAGAAGTTTGAAGAAAAATGTTCAACAAACTTAGTGCCAAATGGCCTATCCCTTCAACAGGTTAGACGTACCTATTTTTTTATTAAATGAAGTTGCTTCTTTAAGTTAACAACGAAACCAATGAATACATAATAAGTTCATCTTTAACATTTTACATATAATAAATTAAATAATCAGATACTTACATGTACAAATACCAAAACCCTATAAAAGAAGAAAACTACCCACCTAATACCCCCTTGAAAATAGACTTAACAAAACATGCCTCATTAAAACCTTTCTAGGATAAAACCCCCTTGGGAAAACCTAGCAAGGAAAAAGAGTACCTATTTTGAAAAGTCAAGAGGAATTTTCAAGGGTGTTTACAAAGAAAACTAATACTCAACCCAAACCCAATTGGCAAGCCTTCCAAAATCAAGACCAAACCTTCCACCAAATTCTTAATACAAAATCTGTACCTCCAGGAAATAACCAGCAGAGGTAGACTTGTGAAAAAGGAACCAGGAAGCAAAAGCCATTCTAATGGGAGCTCACGAGTTTGCATCAATCAAAAAAACCAATATCCTACACCAAAAGAGAGTGTTGCAACACCATCACTTAGAGTACAAAAAACGCCATCTATACTTCATTTTAGTTGAACAAATCTGTTATTTAACTGAGCAATACAAGAGCACGGCTACAAGATCCATTCAAGCAATGTACACCTAAAATCACTTACCATTTATGAGAATCCATGCCTTCCATTAAATGGTACATAGGACACCTTCCCCATCTGGAGATTCATTTGAAAATAAAACAACTACCATAAATATTGAGTTAACATAAATCATAAAATTACTATTTATCATAGTATTTGCTTAAAAATTGTCACTATCTAAACCTACCTTATACTAAATTTAAATAAGGGGACCAACATATATAATTAGCAATTGACTCATCTTCATACCTCAGCTTAAATTTTTGAATACTTCTTTGTAAACAACATTTTTTGTGTGCTCCAAAGGCGAACCTCTGTCTGGTCAACATAAATTTTCAATCCATCCCTTGATTTCACACGCGACAACGCAACATATAGTTGACCATGGGAAAAAAACAGGTCTCGGTAAAAAAACCCCCACTCGAGACAACGTCTGCCCTTGACTCTTATTAATTGTCATTGCAAAACAAACACACACCGGAAATTGCCTACGTTGAACTTTAACATGTAGACCACTATCAGAAGGAACAATAGTCATGCGTGGGATGTATGTTTTTGTGCCAGCTTTATTTCCATTTAGCACTTTCCCATAAATCAAATTTGGTCTAAGATCCAACACAATAAGCCGAGTTCCATTGCATAACCCAGCTGAAACATCAATATTTCTCATTAACATAATGGGCGTTCCAATTTTCAAACACAACCTATGATCAGGAAGTCCAGATCCCTTAATGCCGTTCAAAAACTCAATGGTTATCCAATTTGCATCAATGGCTACATCTTCATCAACTTTGACTACACTGTCTGAACTTAAATACACTTTTTCTTTGCCAGGTACTATGGAAAGCACAAACTGGTTCACACTATCAACAATATCCAAAGTGGGAGCAAGAATAGCTTTATCAATAAAATATTCCTCATCAAAAAATTTCCTTTGAATATCAGGGTAGGTGGAATAAACTATACTTGACACAGCATCATCTTTAAAGGGAACCATCAAGTCATGTGGAATATCTAAATCACATTCACCATCATTGTAATCACCCAAATTACCATCACCAATATCAAGTATCCACTTGCTAAATTCAACCAATTTTTCACGATCATGTAAAGAATCATTCCCATGCAAACGCATATTCTCAGTAAGTTTTAAGACTTTGCAAAATTTCCATAGTCTTGATGAGTTAATAGTAGCCATTACAATTTCTTCCCTACTTGCTTTCGGGATAATAGGAAGAGTTTGTCTAAAATCTCCCCCTAAAACCACAACTTTTCCACCAAAGGGCTTTCCCCCACCATAAACATCCCCAACTTCCATTATATCACGCAAGGTTCTATCAACAGCCTCAAATGCCCACCTATTAACCATAGGTGCCTCATCCCATATAATTAAACTTGTATGTTTAAGCAACTCTGCCTTGTTACTACCCAGCCTAATATTACAACATGAATCCTCATTTAACACAAGTGGGATACTAAATAACGAATGTGCAGTCCTCCCACCAGGTAACAAAAGAGATGCTATACCACTGGATGCAACATTCAACACAATCTTCCGCTCAGATCTTAATCTATAACTTAGAGTTTTCCAAAGAAAAGTTTTTCCTGTACCACCTGAACCATAGACAAAATAAAATCCTCCATCTGATTTATTAACTGCATCAATAACCTCATCATACACTTTCCTTTGACCATTATTCAACTTCATCAAATGGTCATTATGTTTAACTGACATATCATCAATGTCAAATCTTAACTCGTTAAACAACATGACATTCTCAAACTGAGGGACTTCATCTGAAATAGGATACGAAATGCCAGGAAAATCCTTTAGTGTTTTCCCATTATTAACTAACATTTTTTCAAGCTCAACCAAACAAAGCGTCTTCAAAGTCTGATCATCCAAACGCAAAGCTAGATAAAATAAAACAATTTATATAAAGTCAAAATAACAATTACTTTAACAACCACAAAGAAATGACATGTACAAAACATAAATATATACATGTATATAAACAAATACATAAATAAATAAAAAATACCTGGATTGCAAAGTAATTTCCTTCGGTTATAAAGAATTCCATCGGCTAACAACCTCCAAGTTTCCTCAAAAACTTTTCCTGGTGTGACAATTGAATTAGATAATAGCAACACCATAAACAACTTTCTAACAGACATACCACCTGACAATTCAGCACAATCAATTAATCCATCAATAAATTCTTTATCATCCTCTAATAATCCCAAGGCAGAACATGCTTCCTGAAAGCTCACTCGAACAACACCATCAACAGTTCTCAAATCGGCATAACTTGTGCATCCACATTGTAGATTTAACAATAAACGCAAATAATATACCTCCCCACACCCCAAAGGTATAAAATTCATTCTTCCAATGGAAAACCCTCTTTTGCGTGGTCGCCATTCTTTATCTTTAGGATGCCAAACAAATAACTGCGGATACTCAGCATATGTCAAATGCCTACCATGTTCATATATCATATTAGCAACCATCCACCCAGTAAACATTGTTTCAGACATCTGACCTCTTTGAACGACCCTATCAATTGGTTCTTCATTACCATATAATACAACTTGTTTGTTGGGCATATGAAAAGGTAATCGCTGAACGGGAGGCCAATGATCATGAATACGAAATGAAAATGATCTCCAAGCAGCTTCACAAGCAGATAAATAACGACAATCATAATATTGTTGGATCTCATCAACCTCCGGCACATTTTGTCCTTCATTACATTCATTTTTCATTGAAACTGTAACCCGATCAACTCCTTTGTTGATATACTTAAATAAGTATTTGATGCAATTCGATTTGTTACAATATTCAATGTTAATGTGGGCTTGGTACTTCATCAACAATTTTGCATTATAAGGAACAACATACCCATTATCTAATTGAACATCACGTCTTTCAACAAAAACACCAGTGTTCCTCCTTCGATATGTCGGATAACCATTAATGTCAAATGAGGTCTTATCCACATATTTCTTAGGAAAAAATTTGGAACACCGACCATTTACCATGCACGGAGAATTTTTTCTACTACTACCACATGGACCATGGACCATGAACATAGAAACAACTTCAAATAGTTTCGGGCTAGCAACTGGATCAGGTAACTCTGCACATATAACTGAATCAATTTTCTCTGGTGTTGTTAGCTTTGAACCAGGCGCTAACCAAATAAGTATATGGGCATGTGGAAGTCCCCTCTTTTGAAACTCAATGGTATACATTCCTATAAATAAATTAATCACCCATATAATATTTTTCAATATCTACATATATATATATATATTATATTCAATTGAAATATTACTAACCAGCTGAGACTTTCCCAAAATATTGACCTTTCCTCAAATCACGCATTAACTGCTTCACTTTAATATGAAAAACCCGACACGAGATATCAGGGCGATCATAGGCATTCAAGCCTTTTTCAGAAACACACCTTTGAATTTCAAGCCACTTTGGGTTGCAAGTAACAGTTATAAAAAGATCTGGATATCCAACATGTTTGCAGATTGCCATTGCATCTTGACAATTGTTAAACATATATCTTCTTCCACCAGTAAATGATGAAGGTAGAACTATCCTTGTTCCAACTGATGCTGAATCGACATCACCTTTCTCCATAGCCTCCTCCAATCCAGATAAGAAGTCCCGACGTATTGTCTTTTGATTACCCTTGATATATGACAATCTTTGAGCCTCAATCATCGAATAACAATCCACAAGAAATTGTTGGAATAATCTTCTACTACGCAATATAACTGAATCCTCTCTCATTCTTTCATGAATTCTAAAAGAAATAAATTCTCTCAAAGATACTCGTACTCTCTTTTTAAAAACACGACCATCTCCATCTTGGCGAAACAAAATATCTTCTTTATATCCATCTTCTCCATTAGGAAAAAGCAAAGGATATTGCAACAGTAAAAATGAAGTGTGTGTCTCATGAATTCTTCTAAGAGTACCATCCATTGAACTAACAACTATGTCTCGACCACAATCAGTAGAATCAAAATCACCAACAATTAAACCAGCTACCTCATCCACAGAAGGTAAATTGTACACTCTTGGGTCTTTGGGTCTAGCCCTAAACAATCTTAGAGAAATCCTTAACAATGGGTTGATAGAAATGAAATCACGTACCTTTCGAAATGATTTCACCAAGACATTACACTCATCAACCATTGCCAAAAGATCTTCAATTAAGGATTTGTTTAGCTTAGAACTTCCATCCGAATTCCTAAACAATAAAACAAAAATATTAATAACATTAAAACATAATATACAACATTCATAAGAAAAAATAGCATTTACGTACCTAAAGTGTGAACTTCGATTTTGGATCTCATTCTGAGTATCATAAACATAAAGTTGGGCAAATTTAGGAGTCTCTCCCACATTTGGAAGCAAGCTACCAATACGATGATAATTTTGCCCACTAATAACAAATTGTGGTGGACCGCCTCCGTCATTTAGACCACTTTCAATTTTTCCACCAAATGAAGTAAAAGCAAAAGCACTATTATAACTTCTTATATTTGCTAAGAATTCCCGACTACGAACATCATTTCCCATTATCAAATCCCATAATAAAGTCGGTGGCTTCCTGAAGAAAGGAACTAACACTTTTCCGTTTAGACAACACAGAGAAAAAATTGTGGGAATATTATTCTTTTTCTTTCTAACTCCTTCAGCATACCAATGCAAAGCCCCACAATACTGACACTCATACTTCATGTCTCCAATATCAGAATATTCTGCATTTAAATTCAATAACACTTACATGGAAAATTTTTCACAATCAACCTTTAATTACAAATTTATATCATAAAACAATAATTTACCCTCAAACTCATCTAAATTTTTACTGCAAGGCATATCATCTCGTTCACCATCTTCACTATCTTCACTTTCATCACTTGATGAACAACCACTAAATGTTTGAACTTCATCTACAAATAGTTACAATTTATTATTATTTCATAAATAGAAAGAATAGAACAAAAAATATAATAAACATTATTCAAAACCTCCATTAAAAAAAAAGCAATTCTACTCTATTGATCAAAAAGTTAAGCGATATGCATAAAAATATTTACTTAAAAAAATAATTGATTTTATTTTAAGTGAATTTTTTGAATAAAATAATTTTTTATTTAAGTTTGTCAATAAGTTTTTTTTACAAAAGATGCAATTTAAAACCATTTGGAGATAAATATTTCACATATAAATTAGGAGCAATATGGACCATTTAAATTTTTAAGAGTGTGTTTCATTATGTTCCACCATTTTCTAAAGAACAAAAATGTGATATTCCAAGAGCATTTAATTTTCTTCTCTTCTGCTCCATCATAAAAACATAACAATCACAGAACTGAACTCAAATGTGACATTCCATTCACAAATGTCTACCAAACAATACTTTAAATTAAAAATCAAAATCATGGTTGGAAAATGGAAATGAACTGTCCTAGACACCAAAAATTGGCCATAAAATTATTAATATTATATACCTGGAAGCTTATCATCTCTACTAATCCAATTATACACACCAACATCACTCGCGCCATCTTCTTGTACTGGACTTTAAAAAGTATACCTTATATTAATTTCTTCAACTTCAGATTCATATCATATCATATGACACCTAAATAACCTCCATTGTAATATTTTATAATCCACAAAATCATCCCTTTGGATTTAAACTACTAACTCAAAAACAGTCATCTTTATAATCCCACTTTTGATAATTCGTTCATTTGACAGTGAATATTACTTATCTTAAAAATTTCTCAAATCAAGTTATACATTTTTCACTCACTCAAAATTTCACATTATAAACCATTAGAAAAAATACCAGCATTAGTCGACACCGATGACGAGGAAATATCCATAGCATCATAAAGAGTGTCATTAGCCAAACTTGAGGTAACCCTTGAGCACACTACCAAAAGATAAAAACTAAGGTAAAAAAAACATTCACAACAAAATAATCACTACTAATTAACATGCTAAGTTAATTAACTCAACTGAATTTCTCTTGGCGCATATATCTTTGGCCTCTCGGAAAACATTTCTTTTTGTTACCCCTTGTTCTTTCTTCAGATAATGAGGGCACCGATCCCTGTCCAATACCTTACCAAAAAAACACAAAGGATTAATATGCTCAGCTCTTCTTCATATATTCATATCAAACACTTTTAATCATAATTCTTTCACACAATTGATATAGAAGGAACACATATTTACCTGTTGATTTGCTACTGGACGACATTACTCTTTTATATTTTCTAGGAACACCAGCCATGACAAAGCACCACAAATCTGCCCACACTAATTACCTAAAAATTTAACAAACATGATACTAATTAAATGAATATGCCAGAAAAAAAACCAATTGTTCCTCACTGGTTATACTTCAAGTCTTACCTATTCTCTTGGACAACAAATCTAAGGTAAGAGCTTAGAAAATAAGGGCAATAAACAAAACACAATGATCACCTAGCTTACATGCTCTTCACAAATGAAATTTTACAGCCTAGTTGTACTATATTTATACTGAAAATGTGTTTTTTTTGCCTCCGCGGGTGTTAAAGGTATTACCTCTATAGCAAACTAAATCCAATATACTTAGAGTCACTTTTTCATGAAAATGATTCTTCCCAAAAAAGTAACCAATTCATTACAAAAGTCAAAACTTCTCTAGTACACAATTTTTTAAAATTTTAATGCGTTACACTTTTTACATGATAAAACAACTCTTCATCCTTATATTTTGTCATCGTACCAATATAGCTTCTAGAACAAACATAAGCTAAAAACACTTTTCCACGAATGACAAAAATTTACTAATAAATGTTAACTTTTTACAATGCTATGTGAACTTCTCTTAGTCAAGTACCCTATGTTATGTACTGAATACATATAACCTCTATCATAAATAGCGTACTACCGAATTCAAATAACAAAATTATACATACTTCATAAATCAGGTATTTACATATACTATACTATTAAAGTAAGAACAAAATAATTTTCCCACTAATACTTTATGGTAACCCAAATTTGATTAAAATACATTGCGTTACATCATACATTTTATTTTTCCTAAAGTCTAGAATGGAGGATCCTTCCTCATTCTTCTGCACTCTTGACGCTGCTCTGACCTCTCCCTCTCCAAACGATCCAGTAAATACTGGATGTTGTTGAGACTGACGTTCAGATCTTCCCTCTCCAGAAACTCTTCTGTTGTCTTGAGCTTCTCCTCTATGGTCTTCCTTTCTTCCAGTAGCCTCAGCTCAAGCTGGCTGAGTTCTTGAACTTCTTCCACGAAGGCAAGAAATTCCTCCAAGTCGTTCTTCAGCTCTGGACGAAGGTCCTCCTCAAGCAGTGTCCTCGTTAGCTCTGATATGGTCGTTGTACCCTCTGGATGCCTTATGTTCAGGAACAAGTCCTCCTCACAGGCCTTCCTTCTGAGCTCTTCAAGTGCTTCCATGTATGATGCCATTTTTTTAATTGTTCCAGTTGTGAAGCTTACCCTCTTTCTCCATCGCTTTATATAGGCTTCACTTTCTCTCTGAAAGTTAATGCTTCTACAGTTTCTCGAGGTTAAGTTCTTGGTAACTGACCCCTTTCATTACTTCCTTGGCCGGTGGTAAACGTTCTTCTTTTGCATTAACTCTTCTATTTATTTCGCCTAACTCTGATTCTTGCATCATTTTATTTTTTCTTCAAACTTAGAAATTCTCTAAGGGGGAGTACCTTGTACTTCAAGCTAAGTTTTTCACACCCCAAGCTTTTTGCTTATGACAAAAAGGGGGAGTACAACCCAGTTTTTGATGTGTAAGATGTGTTAGTGTGATTTATTTTTCTTTTGGAGAATTTAAGAGTTCCACTTTTATGACCATAGATGTGTCACTGGGCAAATACAAGGAATACATTTCACTTCTTCTGAAGTGATATTAGTTTGACTCCGACCCAAAACTCTGATACCTTGTCCGTTGACTCTGAATAATTATGCGCTCTGATTATTCTATTTCATCTATGTCATAAGTTTTTTCACTCTGAACTCTTATATTATTTAGCTCAGAATCTAGATTCAGAGGGAGCTAAGCTCAGAATCAAGCAGTGGCTTGAATTCAGAACGAACAAGATAAACTATTCACATCAGGATAAATCTTATTCTATATCCCCAAACTCTGAGTGAATTCAGTTTATTGTTTAATAATTGTTCATCAAAAATCTTAGTTTTGTCATCATCAAAAAGGGGGAGATTGTAAGATCAAGTTTTGATCTAGTACTACAACTCTATGATATGATGATTACAAGTTAACCTTTTGATATGAACAATTATGGTACTCTAACGTGTTTTTATGAGTGCGCTATTTACAGGCTCTGACCTTGATTCTGTCTCACACAAATCACAAGCATTGTGCATAAAGAGTGACCCAAGCAACGCTTTCGCATTCTCCATGTTCACTCTGAACACTGGAAAAACTTCAGAAGATCCAGAAGATCTGATGGTGTAGAAGACTCTGACAATCCAGAAGACTCTGACAATCCCTAATATGGACTCAGTCACCAGAAGTTCTGAAGATCCAGAAGATCTGGCAACCAAAAGACTCTGAAGACTCAGAAACTCTGATGGTGTAGAAGACTCTGACAATCCAGACTCTGAAGAGTGAAGACTCTGAAATTATAATTTCAATGCGCAAACCATACACAACTTATATAACTTAATTTACTTTATTCCTACTCAACCTCTTTTATTATTTGGACAACAAAATTCTCACAACCATTCCCATAATTCTATAACAGAAAACAGCTGTTTCAACATAACGAAATTATATAATTTTAGAAAACAGAAACGTTCATAAATGAACATAGGTCAAGAGAACAAACTCTCCCTTGTGACTAAATAAAAGATCAAGACAACAAAGAAACAATAGGAAATAGACCAAGCAAGACCAAAATAGTATCAGATCATGAACACTGAATACTTACATATAACAAAAGAAGTTGAAACCCTGAAATCATTTTACTCTTAATGATACAAATTCTATCCCAAAAAAAACTTTCACATAAAAAGTACTTAAATAACATAAACTCCAAAGTCAATAAAAACCCAAACACAATACAGCAAAACTATATAACATGTATATGACAAAATAATAACTCGATATTCAAAGAACTATACAAGATCATCAACTTATATATAAACATGGATACATACATTCATTACATAAACAATTTTAGTCATCAAGTAGTTAACAAAACAAGACTACAAATTGCTTAGAGTAAGCCAAAATAAACATTAACCTACAAACACTACCTAATATTCCAACTGATTAACCTACCAACTTCTTAGTTTCCTTGATATCAAATAGTGCAACTATGGTCTACAAAAAAACTACCCATAGTTATTAACTTGATTCAAAACCAAGGAATAAACACCCCCATTTTCACACAAGTACTAATCTGTTCCATACTTGCACTCCTTAAACTTCACATTCTGAAATTCTTCCTCCACAACAAATTCATCCTCTAGCTTTCTCTTGAATGATTTTGAGCAACCACCATATTCTGTAGTGCTCCTTTCAATAGCTGGCTTCACAATCACAGGGACCACTAAATCAGGAGGGCTTCCCAATAACTCCATATCTATCTCATAATCATCAAGGTTCAACTCAGAAAATGAACTGGGGAACTTTGCCTACAAGATATCAAATAAACAATTAACTATTTTACCAAATTGTTGTTTCCAATACTAACCCAGTAGAACAAAAATTAAGCACCAAAATAACATAAACAAACCATAATGAGAGTCTCAACAGATGAATTTGCCATAAACACTTCCATAAGATCAAAATCATCACAAACACGTTTCACAGTATATGGATCCTCAAAGTTGTACACATTAACCAAATTCTTCTCAACCTTAAATAGCAAATCCCTTCCAACCAACCCTTCCTGCATAACAGTGGTAGCACGAGTGCAGTTCGGATCCTAAACAATTTAACAATTGATGAATACATATTTAGAGATATTTAAACTCATCAACTAAGGCTAAATTAGACAACAAAATCGAAAATAATCAAATCAAAATCATAAATTCCCACACACACACACACATATATATACCTCAACTTCATTTAGCATCTGACTACATGTTTTCTTTAGCAGATTTTCAGCAATTGAATCGGGCATCACAAAATCAGCAGAATCTACCCCATCAGAGACTTGTAGCTTAATCCTAAACCTAACAACATCAAGAACACAAGTCATTTAGGTTTTTATAAAAACAACACAACAACTAAGTACAATTTCAAACTCCTGAAAAATAAATATCCCTTGCAGATTTTAAATGTCAAGATTTATAACATATACCTAGGAGCAACATAATTAACAAGTCTAAAGCAGCCAGAACAGTAATAATGCCCATTCTCATTCATAACTGCACGAGAGCACTTGCAAGCTAGGTACCACCAGCTATCATCTTCCAAAAGTGTAACTATCTTCGCTCGAACAACAAAATCTCCATCCTGCATTTATACATCTTAATTCATTCTTTCCACAAACACAAGGTACTAAAGAAATAAAACATCTCTTAATGAAAGAAATTACAAAAACCTCAATCGTTTCATTCAATGATTTCACAGTTTTTCTTGGATGATTCTTAATAAAATCATCATACACTGAAACAACAGAATTTTCAATCATATTAAACCCAGCTTCATCAGCAAACTGAGTATCAGTCACCATAATCCTGAAAAAGAAGAAATAAAAGCACAAGTAGATTATATCCACCTAACTCAAAAAAAAAAACCTTACTCTACAAAGAGGTTTCAATTTTGAACAAAAACATACTCATTCCAGAATGATAAAACCTCCGGGATTTGAGGGTTAAAACTTAGCCTCGTTGCACCCACTACACCTTGAAGCACACTTTTTCCTAAAAATACATGTTACATAAATCAAGAAATTACCTACTTATTAAAAAAATACAAACAAAACACATCACCATTTATAGTCAAACAATATATCAAGTTTTATACAAGCTTTATACCTCTGAATTTTTTTATTTTGGCTAACTGGAAAACCAAGATTGCTTCTTCAGTAGAATGAATAGACAGATAGTCCGTGACAAATTTGGCATGCTCTTCAAACAAAACACATTGAACTCTCCCCCTAAATATAAAATTAACACAAACAAGAATGAAATTATAAATACAAAGTAGACCAACAAACACATGCACTAAATAATAGTTTAGTTCTTAACTAAACAGGATATGAAAATTACTTGTCATCAGCAAGCTATATGATCATCATCTTAGACATCTTCCCTTTTTTAACACAAGTCCTTTCTTCAACAATACATGTGAGCAACCCAATAAAATCTGCACAATAACAAATAAATTATAAACTAACATCAATGCATACCATACATTAGTTAATATAACAAGTTAATAACCCTACACAGCTACTGAAATCAACCACATATTTATGCAAGTTTTCAGAACTGCAATAGCTTAAGGAAACCTATAAAATCCATAAGTGATTCTACATACCACTATGAAGCATAAAACTTATCACACATTTTAATATTCTTACCAACTAAACAATCTGACCGTCCACAAGCCATATTTACTTGTTCTGAATTCTTTAGAGAAAGACCCCACATCGGAATCAAAGTGTTCTCACATGGGACAACAATAGAATCATGATTAAGAAGAATCTTGAAGGGATGTTCAGTTGCACGAAAAGGTCCCAAATTAGGCACCAACCGACCAAAAGTTATCTTATATACATTCCCTTCCATGAATGTTTGTCCCCATTTAACATACATTTCTCTCCTTAGAGAGCATTGAATCTTGCCTCCCTTCAAATGAAACCATATAGCATTTATTATTCAAAACAAACAATCATAAATCACACTTAATAACTATCCAATAATAACCAAATTAAACTTTGAATGACTTCTGAAATAAAACAATTCTCAGATCATACTACATACATATTGATCCATAAGAATTATCTCCACTGATTTTGGTACTCCATTTCCATTACATGTGTACACAGTCCAAAGCCTGACTACCCTCACTATCACACTCCAAATTTGAGAGGGTGGACACAAGGCATTAACAATACCCAGAGAGAAAGAGTTAGCCATCACAAATTACTCCAAGTTTGGAAACTTTATCTTAAGCAAAGACTGAATACTACTAACACGTTTAGCTTGGACCACAACACATTACTATCTTATATAGGCAATATTGGCGGGCTCTTAAAATTTTGTAATTCAAAATTTTTTATTAAACAATTATAAATGATAAAGTTTATCCCTAACTTTTACTGCTTATTACGAAGTTTTATCTAAAACTTGAGTACCTGTCAGTAAAAGCAGCCTATTGCACCAAGCTTAATAAAATGATATTTTAATCCATCTAACTAAACCTAACTATACATCACAACTGATTACCATCATTTTAACTCATAAAAGAGACACCCTTTAGGACTGTTTCCAAAAAGAACAACTAAGAGAAACTAATTTGTTATTTACTTCAGACACACAGCTCATGTATAATATAATAATTAATTATAAAAGATATCCCTTAGTTTACCAATGGGTTAGACATAATAAAAATCTACAATAGTAACTGAAAAAAATTGGAAACATGCAAGTACCAATCACCTGACACGTACTGAATAGTCTGATATATGACATATAAATCACCTTCAACAAGTAGATAATGGACAAAGCGGCAAAAAGACTTTTCGAATTCACCATATCCCTTTTCACGCCCACTTCATGAAAACAACACATCAAAAGGCAGACACCTTGCCCCTAACCTGTCAATTTACCAAAAAATCAGCAGCACCTTTACAACCTGAAACTTACCCAAAATAGGAAACAGAGGAACACCACATATGCCATATCCTTCTAAACCTAACAAAATCTTCCCTCATTGACATTTCGAATGCAAACCACACGTGTATATAACAGAAGCCAATGTCAAATCCTTTTCAAAGTTTTTCCACACAAAAAGCCCAATCACTATTATATAAAATAAAAGAAAATAAAACAAGATCACAATTTATTTATATATCAATTCAAAAAAGTTGTCTTAAAATTGGAAAATATCTTTTTATGTAAATACCATTAATTACTAACTAATAAATAATAAACATAAACTTGCACCAGTTTTTGATGTGTAAGATGTGTTACTGTGATTTATTTTTCTTTTGGAGAATTTAAGAGTTCCACTTTTATGACCATAGATGTGTCACTGGGCAAATACAAGGAATACATTTCACTTCTTCTGAAGTGATATTAGTTTGACTCCGACCCAAAACTCTGATACCTTGTCCGTTGACTCTGAATACTTATGCGCTCTGATTATTCTATTTCATCTATGTCATAAGTTTTTCACTCTGAACTCTTATATTATTTACCTCAGAATCTAGATTCAGAGGGAGCTAAGCTCAGAATCAAGTGGTGGCTTGAATTCAGAATGAACAAGATAAACTATTCACATCAAGATAAGTCTTATTCTATATCCCTAAACTCTGAGTGAATTCAGTTTATTGTTTAAGAATTGTCATCAAAAATCTTAGTTTTGTCATCATCAAAAAGGGGGAGATTGTAAGATCAAGTTTTGATCTAGTAGTACAACTCTATGTTTTGATGATTACAAGTTAACCTTTTGATATAAACAATTATGGTACTCTAACGTGTTTTTCTGAGTGTGCTATTTACAGGCTCTGACCTTGATTCTGTCTCACACAAATCACAAGCACTGTGCATAAAGAGTGACCCAAGCAACGCTTTCGCATTCTCCATGTTCAGTCTGAACAGTGGGAAAGCTTCAGAAGATCTGAAGTCTTACAAACTCTGATATGGACTCAGTCACCAGAAGTTCTGGAGATCCAGAAGATCTGGCAACCAAAAGACTCTGAAGACTCAGAAGCTCTGATGGTGTAGAAGACTCTGACAATCCAGACTCTGAAGAGTGAAGACTCTGAAATTATAATTTCAATGCGCAAACCATACACAACTTATATAACTTAATTTACTTTATTCCTACTCACCCTCTTTTATTATTTGGACAACAAAATTCCCACAACCATTCCCATAATTCTATAACAGAAAACAGCTGTTTCAACATAACGAAATTATATAATTTTAGAAAACAGAAACATTCATAAATGAACATAGGTAAAGAGAACAAACTCTCCCTTGTGACTAAATAAAAGAACAAGACAACAAAGCAACAATAGGAAATAGACCAAGCAACACCAAATACCTGACACGTACTGGAGAGTGTGATAGATGACATATAAATCACCTTCAACAAGTAGATAATGGACAAAGCGGCAAAAAGACTTTTCGAATTCACCATATCCCTTTTCACGCCCACTTCATGAAAACAACACTTCAAAAGGCAGACACCTTGCCCCTAACCTGTCAATTTACCCAAAAATCAGCAGCACCTTTACAACCTGAAACTTACCCAAAATACGAAACAGGGGAACACCACATATGCCAGATCCTTCTAAGGCTAACAAAATCTTCCCTTATTGACATTCCGAATGCAAACCACACGTGTATATAACAGAAGCCAATGTCAAATCCTTTTCAAAGTTTTTCCACACAAAAAGCCCAATCACTATTATATAAAATAAAAGAAAATAAAACAAGATCACAATTTATTTATATATCAATTAAAAAAAGTTGTCTTAAAATTGGAAAATATCTTTTTATGTAAATACCATTAATTACTAACTAATAAATAATAAACATAAACTTCACTACAAAATAATTTATCAAATATAGTAAAAAATAAAAAAATCTCAAAAAAGGTATTTGATGTTCACTATATCACATGTTTTATTTTAAATATTCTTTAAATATATTGTTTGATCTATAAATATCATATTGAAAATAACTTCAAGAATTATAATAACAAATAATTATAACCAAGGAAAATAAATTTAAATTCTAGTAAATAAAATTTTACAATATACAAGTTCTAACATATTATAATTTTAAAAGTTAAATCGTTTCATTGTTGATAAAAAAATAAATAATGCTATTATAACTTATACTACCAATTTTTTAATTAATATAAAATATTTAAATTTCACTTAATTGTTTCCAAATTATAAAAAAAAGTTAATCACTAATCTTTTAATGCTATTCTAATAATAGTTATTCAAATAACTAAACTAAACTATTAGTATTATTTTTATTAAATATTTTT
The DNA here is from genome assembly GCF_012489685.1 of Lotus japonicus. Lineage (NCBI taxonomy): Eukaryota > Viridiplantae > Streptophyta > Magnoliopsida > Fabales > Fabaceae > Lotus > Lotus japonicus. The sequence goes on from NC_080045.1 coordinate 17,479,663, forward strand.
ATATTAACAAATAAATAATTATTAAAAATAATCTCAATATCCTGGATACTTAGATTGCAACAACCATATTTAAAAAAAAAATTGCCTAACTAACAACCCTGGCCAGATGATATATTAATTACACACGATATAACTGAAAAAAACACATATAAATTAAATAAATAAATATCAAATCTAAATAAAATATCCTTATAACAATTATACGCATTCGATCGTTTTTAATCAAATCCCAAACAAAATAAAAAACCATAAAATATATTTTAACCTTATTTGCTTTATCGAACAAATCAAAATATGAACTACTTATAAAACAAAGATATAAATAAAAATTACAAAGGTTAAATAAAATATAATGGTCCATGACTCAACATATTATCTCCCTTTATTATCTTTATCAGATGACATCTACAAATCCAGATACAATAGTCTTATAATTCTTAAAATGTAGAAAACTAAAAACTTCCAATCCACATAGAAGGAAAATTACGGCATACAACTTTGATAACAAAATAAATTAGACAACTACAATATACAATAAACACCATACTCCATCTTTCTAAGAAATTTAAATACTAAATAGCTTACATTAGATACTTCCAACATCAACCCCAAAAAAATACAAATCTATAGTACTGAATATTACTCCAACCTAACACTCCAAGTAATTTGATATCACCTAAATCTTCCTTGCCTTCACATCAGCACAATTGTTCTCACAACCTTCATCATCATCCTTAGAAGATCCCTCAACAGACAACCTTTTGCATGGTAACAAAGATTTTCTAATAATAGAATTAGAGGCCTCACTTCCACCTTCTGTGCTTACAAAATGTTGAACAACATCTTCGGTTTTATCAAATTCAAAAGCTAAACCCCCACAAGAAATATTTGCCTGCATTCACCAAAGAATATAAAAACTTAAACTAACATACAGATAATTAAAAACACCAACTGCACTTTAGATTTCATACTAATCAATCAGCATACCACTGCCTTTTTTTCACAAAAAGAAGAAGCTTCATATGCTTCCCAAATGTCATAGTAATTAAACACTATGGACCTGCCGAAATCACACACTTCATAAACATTGCAATAGTTTTCATCGACATTAAGACAGAGTCCATTATGTCCCATTGGTTCATAGAAAGAACACACATAATCCAAATCCTTCAAGTCCTAAACATCCAAACACCTCAATCAATTAGTGCATCAAACAAACAAACTTCAAATGACAAGACTATACCCAAATCTAGAATTAACAATCCATTTTCCACCAGCAAAATACCTAAATTGGATATATCACTCTAATTTCATCAATCTTTGGATACGAAGAATTCAGAAAAGATAGATCACCCACAGGTCCACCAACATCTATACCACTTGCAAGAATCCTATAAAAATATGGTTGAATACATTAATCAGTATTTTCAAATACAATAAAATAAAATTATTTACATTTGATTAATCAAATCAAAAACTTTTTGCATACCTCTTCTTAAACGATATAACTTCGTCAATATCAGCATTTAAGCTAATTTTAGCAGCAGGTATCAATGTCTGAAGCAAATTTGCACCTACAGCGAGTAAAAAATTTATGCACCAATTGACCAACCATCTATATCTCAAAATAAGCATAAATTAAATACAAAGCCATGAAAGAAACTGGTGTTCAAACAATCAACAAACCAGTTAAACTTACGTCTGCATTTCTTAATCTTGGCATATTGGACAACAACCACAGGCTTCTCATTGGTATGAATCAATAAATATTCAGTCACAATCCTCACACAGTCCCCAAGCACAAGAAATACAACTTTACCCCTATTAGAAATGTTATAAATTAAATGATATCAACACTTAACTAAACTAATTTTTAACATACAATTAGAAAGACTCTCTGAATAATCCCAAATATTAGAGAAATTACTTCTCATCAGATAACTCCATCATAATCATCTTCATTTCTTCCAATCCACCTAATTGAATTCTCTGAGTAGAAATAGCAGTTAACAACCCCACCATATCTGACATCAATAATCATAAAAATAAAATTACAACCAAAATAAAACAATTCTGCAAGTTATAAACATAAAATCATGCAAATCAAGTAGTTAACTTACCAACTAAAAAATCAGTTTGAATTTCAGGACAATTAAGATCTTCAGAAGATGAAAGTGACAATCCTGACATTGGAATCAAATTGCAGTCCGACTCAATAACCTTCGTTTTCCCACTAAATAATAACCTATATGCATGCTTAGTAGCACGGAATGATCCTTTAGCAGGCAAAACAATCAAAAAGGATATCTCATACACACTGCCTTCAACAAATTGGTGAGCCCACTTATGGAACATGGCCTTCCCTAAAGATGCTTGTATTTTATCTCCCTAATTAAAATAGAGGTTAGGCAATATTATTCAACTCTAATAGCTAAATAGTAAAATATGAAAAAGCTAAATTATACATACATTTTGGTCCATAAAAACCATCTCCAAAGTAGATGGTGCTTCATTTATAAGAACAGCAGGTAAAAACCACCTACGAATAACTCTCACTTTTATTTTCCATTTGGAGCTCGGTGGGCAGAGGTCAACCACTCTATCAAATGCATTCATAATTCCCAGAAACTTAGACAAAATAGGATTTCAAATGGTAATATGATAAAAATGAGGATCTCACTTGTCTGCCATTGACACCAGCTTATAAACGACTTTCTTAAACTCTTTCCATTAAAGTTAAATTGCTAGAAAAAGTAATTTTAAATAGAAAAACACTTTTTCTGACTAAAAGGAGATACACAATTTCAAATGATCCAATATAGAAAGACCAAAAATAAATTTTGCACTGAGTGTCACTTGACTACTCACCTTTAGCAGTACCAACCTATAAAACAGTTTTCTATACAAGAAAAAGGTAACCCATGGCAGAAATGTCACAGTTAAGTACAATATGATGTGAACAATTATGGTACTCTAACGTGTTTTTCTGAGTCTGCTATTTACAGGCTGTGACCTTGATTCTGTCTCACACAAATCAGAAGCACTGTGCATAAAGAGTGACCCAAGCAACGCTTTCGCATTCGCCATGTTCACTCTGACCAGTCAAAGCTAGTTGAGAAGTTTGCAGATTTAAGCATTAATACTTCTGACAAAGGCAAAGCTCCAGAGGAAGCTGAGCCAGAGGAAGATGAACCAGAAGAAAAAGCTGGTCCCTCTGATTCACAAACTCTGAAGGTAAAGTATCACTTTATTAAAATTATGTACAAAAGGGCGTACTTCTTCTGAAGTTTGTTGATACTGACCATCAATGGGCAGATATCTTTACAAAGCCCTTAGCAGAGGATAGATTTAATTTTATTCTGAAAAATCTGAACATGGACTTTTGTCCAGAGTGAAGATGGATCAGAACCTCTGACTATGATACTTCTTGATCAGAAGATGTCTAGTCCAGAAGGTAACTCAATCAGAGTGTGTGTATCCATTGGTATTGACTCTGAGTCTGAGACAGTAACACGTGTGTCAGTATCTCTGATGCATAGTTCCTTGTGCCCGTGTGACAGTCTGTCATGATGCGTGTAGATGTGCTTCTCTCCTGTGTGTGATACGTGTATTTACTGTTACTATCATGTCTTTAATTTTTAACCGTTGATCTTAAAATGCTTTTTGAATCAACGGTTACTTAATAAAACCCACTATACAGACACGATCTCCTACACTTTCGGTTTTTACTCTCTCTCTCTTGTATTTTCAAAACCGCTTACCCTCGATTTCTCTCTCGCTCTCTATTCATCTTCAACCTTCATCTTCTACCCAAAACCTTCAACCTCTTCAACAATGGTGAGACAAACCAGAAGAGATACTGCAGAAGCAACCCAGTTCCCTCATATGGTAGTTGGTCAAGCTACAGGCCAATTGGGCCCTGAAGCTCCTGTTCAAGATCAAGCTCAAGAGCAGACTATTCCGATTGCAGAACGGGGTTGTGCCGTTCACTGCGTATACGCTCCTGAGGAACTTCAAGTACTGGCAGAATGGAGATTTGATCTCGACAATCTTGCTACAAATGGGTATGATCTTCGTCCTGAAGTTCAAGCTCAAGGCTGGGAAAACTACTTCAACAGGCTTCGAGGACCGGTGTATGACAAATTGATTAAGGAATTCTGGAAGCACGCCGACTGCGATGATACTCAGGTGGTATCTCACATTCTTGGAAGGAAGATCATCATTACTGAGAAGTCCTTCGTGAAGCTGCTGGGTCCAGAAACTGCTCGTGGGTATCGATTCCAATTCACTGAATCGAAGCTGAAACCCCAAACAAAGGATAAGACCAACAAGGCCTTGTACACCAACTACAAACCGGGCAAGACTAATTACAAAGTGATGGATTTTCATCCCAAGCTCAGAATCTGGCACAAGATTCTGCTGAACTGCATCAACCAGAGGCCAAAAGGCAGTTCCCCAGACTACATCAATTTCTGCCAGAAAGCAATGCTGGTCTTCATCCAAGACAAGAGGAAACTCTGCCTCCCTTTCTTCTTGTTCTCTTACCTGAAGGAATGTATCCGGAAGTCAAGGACTACTGCCTCCATCAAGTCCGCAATCAAGTATATCCCTTTTGGGAGATTGCTGTCTGATAACTTCATTGAGAGCGGCCTCATTCAATATCTAGTCGATGCTGGATGCACAGAGGATCTGACCACTATTGTCAGTGATGTCTTCACTGCAAATTCCCTGAAGAAGATGGGTCTTGTCCAAAAGAAGATTGCTCCTGCCCGTGAAGACACATCTTCTGAAATCAGAAGAAGAAGAGTCCCTCTGAATGACTTTCCCCTATGGACCCAAGCAGACAACCCTGAAGCTATCAGGTGTTTCGTTGAAGATCTGAGGAGTCAAGGCTTTGAAATTGATGTTGATGAATTCTTCAGAATGCTGCCTCCTGCACCGGAGTTTGATCCTCCTCTCACGAAGAAGGGTCAGAGGAAGATGATCTTAGAAGAATCCTCTGAGGAATCATATGTCCCTCTGAACAAAGGGAAGAAGGCTGGTCAATCCAAGAGAAAACATGATGAAACCAGCAAGCCTGATGATGGTGACGATGGTCCTCCTTCTCCCAAGAAGCAGAAGAAGCAGGTCAGAATAGTGGTGAAGCCTACCCGGGTGGAACCAGCTGCTGAAGTGATCAGAAGGGTTGAAACTCCTGCCAGAGTGACTAGATCATCAGCACAAACATTAATTGGTAAGTCTGCAGTTGCTTCTGATGATGATTTGAATTTATTTGATGCACTCCCCATCTCTGCCTTGCTCAAACAATCTTCAAATCCACTCACTCCCATTCCTGAGTCCCAACCAGCTGCACAAACCACCTCTCCACCACATTCCCCAAGGTCTTCATTTTTCCAACCTTCTCCAAATGAAGCACCTCTTTGGAATATGCTTCAGAACCAACCCACCGGACCCTCTGCTCCAACCTCACCTATTACCATCCAGTATAACCCATTAACTTCTGAACCCATCATCCATGAACAACCAGAGCCCAACCAAACAGAACCTGGACCCAGAACCTCTGATCACTCGGTCCCAAGAGCATCAGAACGTCTGGCTCCCAGAACTACTGATACAGACTCTTCCACAGCCTATACACCTGTATCCTTCCCAATTAATGTTGCTGACTCTTCTCCCTCCAATAACTCTGAATCCATTAGAAAATTCATGGAGGTCAGAAAAGAAAAGGTGTCTACCTTAGAAGAGTACTATCTCACTTGTCCAAGCCCTAGGAGATATCCTAGCCCTAGACCTGAACGTCTAGTAGACCCAGATGAACCTATCTTGGCCAATCCTTTACATGAGGCAGACCCTTTGGCTCAACAAGTTCAACCTGCCCCTGACCAACAAGAGCCAGTTCAACCAGAACCCGAACCAGAACAATCTGTGTCTAACCACTCTTCGGTTAGATCACCAAACTTCTGAACCATACCTTGGAGCCTCTGAACCTCATGTCCAACACATTGGCTCTCCACAAGGTGCCTCTGAAGCTCATAGCAGCAATCATCCAGCCTCTCCTGAAACCAACCTCTCTATAATTCCTTACACTCACCTCCGACCCACATCTCTCTCTGAGTGCATCAATATTTTCCATCATGAAGCTTCTTTGATGCTACGCAATGTGCATGGTCAGACTGACCTAAGCGAAAATGCTGACTATGTGGCTGAAGAGTGGCACAGCCTGAGCACTTGGCTAGTGGCTCAAGTTCCAGTTATGATGCAGCTCCTGCATGCAGAGGGACGTCAGAGGATCGAGGCTGTCAAGCAAAGGTTTGCTAGAAGGGTGGCTCTTCATGAACAAGAACAGAGACAGAAGCTTCTTGAAGCTATTGAAGAGGCCAGAAGAAAGCAAGAGCAAACAGAAGAAGCTGCACGTCTAGCCGCAGCTCAAGCTGAACAAGCCAGATTAGAGGCAGAGAGACTTGAAGCTGAAGCTGAAGCCCGTAGACTGGCACCAGTGGTTTTTACTCCGGTTGCTTCTGCTTCCACTCCTGCTAATCAAGCTGCTCAGAATGTTCCTTCCAGATCTACTCATTCAAGCTCGTCCAGACTCGACACCGTGGAACAACGTCTTAATACTCATGAGTCTATGCTGATCGAAATGAAGCAAATGATGATGGAACTTCTGCGTCGATCTGATAAACCCTAGCTTTAGAATCTCTTCGCTTTTATTTTTTCTTTAACTTCGTTTTATTTCGTTAATTTCTGTTTCCTTCTTTTTAATTACTTTACTTTGGTCGTTTGTGATTATCTATGCATATAAATATATCTGACATTATGTTTGCAAAATTTTCTTTATTCATAATAAACTGCGTTTACATCATACATTTTTTTCTTTTTCCTAAAATCCTAGAATGGAGGATCCCTCCTCATTCTTCTGCACTCTTGGCGCTGCTCTGACCTCTCCTTCTCCAGACGATACAGTGAATACTGGATGTTGTTAAGATTGACGTTCAGCTCATCCCTCTCCAGAATTTCTTCTGAAGTCTTGAGCTTCTTCTCTATAATTTCTTTCTCTTCCAGCAGCTTCAGTTCGAGCTGGCTGAGTTCTTGCACTTCCTCCACGAAGGCAAGAAATTCCCTCAAGTCTTTCTTCAGCTCTGGACGCAGGTCCTTCTCCAACAGTGTCCGTGTTAGCTCTGAGATGGTTGTTGTACCCTCTGGATGCCTAATGTTGAGGAACAAGTCCTCCTCAAAGGCTTTCTTTCTCAGCTCTTCTAGTGCTACCATGTATGATGTCATATTTCCTTTGTTGAAAGTGCTCGAGTTGTGAAGCTTACCCCTTTCTCCATCGCTTTATATAGGCTTCACTTTCTCTCTGAAAGTTAATGCTCCTACAGTTTCTCGAGGTTAAGTTCTTGGTAACTGACCCTTTTCTTTACTCCCTTGGCCGGTGGTAAACGTTTTTCTTGTGCATTAACTCTTCTATTTATTTCGCCTAACTCTGATTCATGCATCGTTTTGGTTTTCTTCAAACTTAGACCTTCTCTAAGGGGGAGTACCTTGTACTTCAAGCTAAGTTTTTCACACCCCAAGCTTTTTGCTTATGACAAAAAGGGGGAGTACAACCCAGTTTTTGATGTGTAAGATGTGTTAGTGTGATTTATTTTTCTTTTGGAGAATTTAAGAGTTCCACCTTTATGACCATAGATGTGTCACTGGGCAAATACAAGGAATACATTTCACTTCTTCTGAAGTGATTTTAGTTTGACTCTGATACCCAATACTCTGATACCTTGTCCGTTTGACTCTGATACCCAATACTCTGATACCTTGTCCGTTGACTCTGATTACTTATGCGCTCTGATTAAACAATTTCATCTATGTCATAAGTTATTCACTCTGAACTCTTATATTATTTATCTCAGAATCTAGACTTTTCTAATGTTTTCATCAAGTATAAGATTCAGGGGGAGCTAAGCTCAGAATCAAGCAGTAACTTGAATTCAGAAAGAGCCAAAAAAACTATTCACATCAGGATAAGTTTTATTCTATATCCCTAAACTCTGAGTGAATTCAGTTTATTGTTTAAGAATTGTTCATCAAAAATCTTAGTTTTGTCATCATCAAAAAGGGGGAGATGGTAAGATCAAGCACTGTGCATAAAGATTGACCCAAGCAACGCTTTCGCATTCTCAATGTTCACTCTGAACAGTTGAAAAGCTTCAGAAGATCTGGAGTCTTACAAACTCTGATATGGAACCAGTCACCAGAAGTTCTGAAGATCCAGAAGAACTGACAACCAAAAGACTCTGACGATTCAGAAGCTCTGATGGTGTAGAAGAGTCTGACAATACAGACTCTGAAGAGTGAAGGCTCTGATGTTCAGATGCAAGAAACTCGGAAGACCATGTACTTCCCTCTGAGTTCAGAATCAGAATCAGAAGATACAACGGTCAGAGGATCTGTGCTTTCCCTCTGACTCTGATCAATCAGCTTCACAATGTAAATATAGTGTATTTTAACCAATTAAACATTAAACATTATTTCTAATTATAATGTTCTTCTATTGTACACTAACCAAATATAGAAAATATAAAAAGTCACAAAGAATACACAACAACATATTTCATTAATTAACAACTGCAAACCAGTGCAAGTTACATAACCATAGTACTTAGTAACATACTTAGAAAAATACTTAACCACAACACCAAACTCCTATTTTACAATAGGCCAGAACTCCCAAAATATACCCATGCCATTATCATCACACAAACCACAAAAGAGAAACCACCAAACTGCTAGGTGACCCATAGATCAAAAGAAGCACACTACACTGGTTATTATTTCATACTAATATAACTACTTCTTCTCCACTTTGACATTCTTCATCTTCAGTTTAGGAACAGTTGGAGGTTTCTTACAATCTTCATCAGCCTTCCTCTTGAAAATGTTAGCAGAGCTTCCCACATATGAAGGATCACTACCAAGAGAAGGGGTTAGAACCTCAGGGGATAAAACCACACAGGACTCAGAGGGGTCCTCAACTGCTACCTTATCTCCAGCAGAATTAACAACAGTCAAAGGAGTGGGGCACCTAGCCTAAACATCATCAAAATATATCATCAGTCAGAAATCAATTCCAAATTCCAAATAAACAAAAGAAAACCCATTGAAAACAAAATTAATCTATTCAATGGTTTACCAAATTTGAAGTCTGGGCAGCAGAAATTGCCTTAAAGGCTTCTATAATAGAAGGATCATCACAAATACGCTTCACACAATAAGAGTCATCAAACTGGAAAAAATTATTAGATTTCTTCTCCACGTTAAACAACAATTCTTTCCCTACCAATTGTTCTTCCATCAAGGGAGTAATCTCAGCAGATTTAGGATCCTACAATAATAAAATGAAATTCATTCATTATACACAAGAACAAAATATATTAAAATAAGCATTCACATCTGCCACAAATTGTGTTCCATGTTATTATTTACTTGCGGGTTATCTAATCTGACAAAAATAAAATGGATACCTTCAAATTTCCCAACATATCCTTGCAAAACTTCTTAATGAGATGATGAGCATCAGAGTCAAACAACAGAAAATTTCCAGAATCAGTGCCATCAAACACCTCAAGCTTAATCTTGTATCTACAAAGCAAAAAATTGGTTACTAAAAATATCAAAAATTCAATTAAAGTTAACACTATTCATATTTCAGGTCACAAGAACAGCACCTTGCAGAAACATCCATAACATGCTTACAGCTTACAGCAACCGAGGCAGAAATATAATCCATCATCAAAAGTCACAGCTTTGTGACACTTGCATGCAAAATACCACCATGGATCATCTTGCAACAAACCAACCACAGTTCCATAAACAATAAACAATCCATCCTGCAAACAAACCAGAGAAATAACCCTATTAACTTTGCACAACCAATAACCTTAAATCTGGAAAACAAAAATAGCAAAATACCTTAGTAGTTTCATTCAAAGCACATATAGTTTTCTTAGGATAGTTGTTCATAAAATCTTCAAAAATTGGAACAAAAGGATTAGGAGAAATAATATGCCCCACAGGTTGATTGGGCTGCATATTAAGGCCAGATATACTACAATAAAACAAAAGACAAATCAGAAAATTCAGAAACAAGTCAACCTAAAAATTACAAATAACAAACATCTCAAAACTAACCGGTCCATCAAAGATTCAGCTTCAGCAACCTCAGGATTAAAGATAATCCTCGATGCTTTCATTACATTCTGAAGAACATTCTTACCTGTAATAAAAACAACAGAAATTAAGTGGAAATCCAATATGATTATCATTCCTTGTATAAATAAAAAAGTACCTCTAAATGACTTAAGCTTTGCAAGCTGGAGAACCACAACAGGCTTTTCCAAAGGATTAGAACTAAGGTAGTCCAATACAATCTGAACATACTCTCCAAAAAGGGCACACTCCAGTTTTCCTCTGTTAAAAAATAAAATAAACACACATATAAATACAAAATAGTAACAGGAAATAACTTACAACAGAAGGCTGAAGCAAATATTGAAATCGTTCTTAAATAACGATAGGCCATACTTGTCATAACTAATTTCAAGCAACATCATCTTTGTAACAATGTCATCCTTGACATAAGTCCTTTCCTCAGAGGTAGCTGTCAACAAACCAATCATATCTACATCGAAATATTTGGATGAGAAAATTTCAAACAAAATCTATAGCCTAGGCTCATTGTTAAAAAACACCCACCAACTAAGTATTCCGTCAGGAAGCCATCATCATTAAGTTAAGCAGAATCCTTCAGAGAAAATCCCCACCTTGGGATAATGCTACTCTCAGCTGGAATGATCTTAGTTTTAGGATTAAAAAGAATCCTAAAAGGATGATTAGTAGGTCGATAGGCACCCAAATTGGGGATCAAGTGAAAAAATGTAATGATATAAACATTTCCTTCCACGAATTGTTCACCCCACTTCCTAAACATGAGCTTCCTCACAGTTGCTTGGATTTTTCCACCCTAAAATGACACATAATATTACATTATTATCTGAAGTACAATCAAATAACAAAATCAATCTAAGGGACATGAAGAAAAATTAACATACATATTCAGCAAAAAAATCACAATATCACAATACTAACAATAAAAAAAAAACAAAGCGTAAAAGAACAATATGATTATTTAGTGTAGAAAAATTTTGCTTCTTGCTTGCTCTATCGTGGTATGATAGGTTCACTTCTATACTTAACTGCATCTAGGCCAGATATATTATTTAGTGTTCACTTATGTGCTGTTAAGAGGATCCTAAGGTATCTGAAAGGCACCACTAACCTTGGCTTGATGTATAAGAAAACATCAGAGTATAAGCTTTCAGGTTATTGTGATGCTGATTATGCTGGAGATAGAACAGAGAGAAAAAGCACTTCTCGAAATTGTTAATTTCTGGGAAGCAATTTAGTCTCATGGGCAAGCAAGAGGCAATCAACAATTGCTCTATCAACTGCAGAGGCAGAATATATCTCAGCAGCAATATGCAGCACCCAGATGCTCTGGATGAAACATCAGCTAGAGGACTATCAGATCCTTGAGAGCAATATCCCAATCTATTGTGATAACACTGCTGCAATATCATTGAGTAAGAATCCTATCTTACATTCAAGGGCAAAGCACAAGTATCACTTTATTAGAGATTATGTACAGAAGGGCGTACTTCTTCTGAAGTTTATTGATACTGACCATCAATGGGCAGATATCTTTACAAAGCCCTTAGCAGAGGATAGATTTAATTTTATTCTGAAAAATCTGAATATGGACTTTTGTCCAGAGTGAAGATCGATCAGAACCTCTGACTATGATACTTCTTGATCAGAAGATGTCTAGTCCAGAAGGTAACTCCATCAGAGTGTATGTACCCATTGGTGCTGACTCTGAAGCTGAGACAGTAACACGTGTGTCAGTATCTCTGATGCATAGTTCCTTGTGCCCGTGTGACAGTCTGTCATGATGTGTGTACATGTGCTTCTCTCCTGTGTTTGATACTTGTATTTACTGTTACTATCATGTCTTTAATTTTTAACCGTTGATTTTAAATTTACCTTTTGATCAACAACGGTTATTTGACAAAACCCACTATACACACACGATCTCCTACACTTACGATTTTTACTCTCTCTCTCTTCTGTTTTTTCCAAAACCGCTTACCCACGATCTCTCTCTCGCTCTCTATTCATCTTTAACCTTCATCTTCTACCCAAAACCTTCAACCGCTCCAACAATGGTGAGACAAACCAGAAGTGAAGCCGCTGAAGCAACAAGTTTCCCTCAAATGGTAGTGGGTCAAGCTACAGGCCAAATGGGTCCTGAAGCTCCTGATCAAGGTCAAGAGCAAGTAATTCCGATTGCAGAACGGGCCTGTGCCGTTCATTGTGTGTATGCTCCTGAAGAACTTCAAGTACTGGCAGAATGGAGATTCGACCTAGACAATCTTGCTACAAATGGGTATGACATTCGTCCTGAAGTCCGTGTTCAAGGCTGGGAAAATTACTTCAACAGGCTTCGAGGACCGGTGTATGACAAATTGGTCAAGGAATTCTGGAAACACGCTGACTGCGATGACACTCAGGTGGTATCCCACGTTCTTGGAAGGAGGATCATAGTTACAGAGAAATCATTCGTGAACCTACTGGGTGCAGAGTATGCAAATGGGTATCGATTTCAACTCACTGAATCGAAGCTGAAACCCAGAACGAAGGATGAGACCAACAAGGCCCTGTACACCACATACAAACCGGGCAAGACTGATTACAAGGTGCTGGACCTTCATCCCAAGCTCAGAATCTGGCACAAGATTCTGCTCAACTGTATCAACCAGAGACCAAAGGGAAGTTCCCCAGATTACATCAACTTCAACCAGAAGGCAATGTTGTTTTTCATCCAAGACAAGACGAAGATCTGCCTCCCCTTCTTCCTATTCTCTTACTTGAAGGAGTGTATCAAGAAGTCCAGAACTACTGCCTCCATCAAATCAACAATCAAGTATATCCCTTTTGGAAGATTGCTATCAGATCTCTTCATTGAGAGCAACCTTGTGCAAGATCTGGTCAACGCTGGATGCATAGAGGATCTGACCACCATTGTCAGTGATGTCTTCACTGCCAATTCTCTAAAGAAGATGGGTCTGGTCAAGAACAAAATCGCCCCATCTCATGAAGACATATCTTCTGAAATCAGAAAGAGAAGGGTGCCTCTGAATGACTACCCTCTGTGGACACAGGCAGACAACCCAGAAGCTATTAGGTGCTATGTTGAAGACCTAAGGGCTCAAGGCTTTGAAATTGATGTAGATGAATTCTTCCGAAGACTGCCGCCAGCTCAAGAGTTTGACTCTCCTCCCAAGAGGAAAGTTAAGAGGAAGATGGTCTTAGAAGAATCCTCTGAGGAATCTGATGGCTCTCAGAAGAAGAAGAATAAGGCTGACCAGCCAAAGAGGAAACATGATGAAACAATCAAGCCTGATGCTGGTGGTGATGATAACATTGGTCCTAAGAAAAAGAAGAAACAAGTCAGACTTGTGGTTAAGCCTACAAATGTGGAACCTGCTGCTCAAGTGATCAGAAGGAATGAGACTCCTGTCAGAGTGACTCGGTCTTCAGCACGATCATCAAGTAAGTCTGCTATTGCTTCTCATGATGATTTAGATACATTTGATGCACTCCCCATCTCTGCTATGCTGAAACATTCCTCCAACCCACTCACTCCTATCCCAGAGTCCCAACCAGACACACAAACCACTTCACCACCCAATTCACCAAGGTCTTCATTTTTCCAACCTTCTCCAAATGAAGCACCTCTCTGGAATATGCTTCAGAACCAACCTACCGGACCCTCTGATCCAACCTCACCTATCACCATCCAATACAACCCATTAACTTCTGAACCCATCATCCCTGACCAACCAGAACTTAACCAACCAGAACCTGAACACAGAACTTCTGATCACTCTGTCCCCAGAGCATCAGAACGTCTGGTTTCCAGAACCACTGATACAGATTCATCAAGTGTCTGGACACCTGTATCATTCCCAATCAATGTTGCTGACTCCTCCCCTTCCAACAACTCTGAATCCATTTGGAAATTCATGGAGGTCATAAAAGAAAAGGTGTCTTCCCTAGAAGAGTATTACCTCACTTGTCCAAGCCCTAGGAGATATCCTGGCCCTAGACCTGAACGTCTAGTTGACCCAGATGAAGCTATCTTGGCCAATCCTTTACATGAGGCAGACCCTTTAGCTCAACAGGCTCAACCTGACCCTATCCAACAAGAGCCAGTTCAACCAGACCCAGAACAATCTGTGTCTAACCACTCTTCGGTTAGATCACCCAATCCTCTGGTTGAAACCTCTAAACCTCACCTTGATGCCTCTGTACAACATGTTCAAAACTTTAACATTGGCTCTCCTCAAGGTGTTTCTGAGGCACACAGCAGCAATCACCCAACCTCTCCAGACCAATACCTCTCCATAGTTCCCTACACTCACCTCAGACCCACCTCTCTCTCCGAGTGCATCAATGTGTTTAATCAAGAAGCTTCTTTGATGCTACACAACGTGCAAGGTCACACTGACCTGAGTGAGAATCCTGACTCTGTTGCTGAGGAATGGGATAATCTGAGTACTTGGTTAGTTGCTCAGGTCCCTGCTATGATGAGTCATCTCATTGCTGAAAGGGATCAGAGTATAGCAGCTGCTAAGCAGAGGTTTGCCAGAAGAGTGGCTCTTCATGAACAACAACAGAGACATAAGCTTCTTGAAGCTATTGAAGAGGCCAGAAGAAAGAAAGAACAAGCAGAAGAAGCTGCACGTCAAACAGCAGCTCAAGCTGAACAAGCTCGGTTAGAGGCAGAAAGACTTGAAGCTGAAGCTGAAGCACTTAGATGCCAAGCACTTGCACCAGTGGTTTTTACTCCTGTTGCTTCTGCTTCCATTCCAGCTCCTCAAGCTGCTCAGAATGTTCCTTCCAGTTCTACACAGTCAAGCTCGTCCAGACTCGACATCATGGAACAACGTCTTGATATTCATGAGTCCATGCTGATTGACATGAAGCAAATGATGATGGAACTTCTGCGTCGCACTGATAAACCTTAGCTTTAGGATCTCTTCGTTTTTCCCTCTTAACTTTGTTTGATTTTAACTTCTGTTTAATTTTTAGTTCTTTTTTTATTTTGCTTTGTTCGTTTGTGATTATATATGTATATGTATATGTATATGCATATATATATATATATATATATATATATATATATATATATATATATATATATATATATATATATTTGTCACTCTGTGCTTGCAAAATATTTTCTTTATTCATAATCATCATATGTTTACATCATACATTTTCTTTTTCTAAAGTCTATAATGGAGGAACCGTCCTCATTCTTCTGCACTCCTGGCGCTGCTCTGACCTCTTCTTCTCCAGACGATCCAGTGAATACTGGATGTTGTTGAGACTGTCTTTTAGCTCATCCCTCTCCAGAGTTTCTTCTGAAGTCTTGAGCTTCTTTTCTATGATTTCTTTCTCTTCCAGCAGCTTCAGTTCAAACTAGCTGAGCTCTTGTACTTCCTCCACAAAGGCAAGGAATTCCTCTAACGACTCTGACGACTCAGAAGCTCTAATGGTGTAGAAGACTCTGACAATCCAGACTCTGAAGAGTGAAGGCTCTGATGTTCAGAAGCAAGAAGCTCGGAAGACCATGTACTTCCCTCTGAGTTGAGAATCAGAAGATACAACGGTCAGAGGATCTGTGCTTTCCCTCTGTCTCTGATCAATCAGCTTCACAATGTAAATATATTGTATTTTAACCAATTAAACATTAAACATTATTTCTAATTATAATTTTCTTCTATTGTACACTAACCAAATATAGAAAATATAAAAAGTCACAAAGAATACACAACAACATATTTCATTAATTAACAACTGCAACATAGTTGCAAACCAGTGCAAGTTACATAACCATAGTACTTAGTAACATACTTAACCACAACACCAAACTCCTATTTTACAATAGGCCATAATAACTCCCAAAATATACCCATGCCATTATCATCACACATACCACAAAAGAGAAACCACCAAACTGCTAGATGACCCATAGATTAAAAGAAGCACACTACACTGGTTATTATTTCATACTAATATAACTACTTCTTCTCCACTTTGACATTCTTCATCTTCAGTTTAGGAACAGTTGGAGGTTTCTTACAATCTTCATCAGCCTTCCTCTTGAAAATGTTAGCAGAGCTTCCCACATATGAAGGATCACTACCAAGAGAAGGGGTTAGAACCTCAGGGGATAAAACCACACAGGACTCAAAGGGGTCCTCAACTGCTACCTTATCTCCAGCAGAATTAACAACAGTAAAAGGAGTGGGGCACCTAGCCTAAACATCATCAAAATATATCATCAGTCAGAAATAAATTCCAAATTCCAAATAAACACAAGAAAACCCATTGAAAACAAAATTAATCTATTCAATGGTTTACCAAATTTGAAGTCTGGGCATCAGAAATTGCCTTAAAGGCTTCTATAATAGAAGGATCATCACAAATACGCTTCACACAATAAGAGTCATCAAACTGGAAAAAATTATTAGATTTCTTCTCCACCTTAAACAACAATTCTTTCCCTACCAATTGTTCTTCCATCAAGGGAGTAATCTCAGCAGATTTAGGATCCTACAATAAGAAAATGAAATTCATTCATTATACACAAGAACAAAATATATTAAAATAAGCATTCACATCTGCCACAAATTGTGTTCCATGTTATTATTTACTTGCGGGTTATCTAATCTGACAAAAATAAAATGGATACCTTCAAATTTCCCAACATATCCTTGCAAGACTTCTTAATGAGATGATGAGCATCAGAGTCAAACAACAAAAAATTTCCAGAATCAGTTCCATCAAACACCTCAAGCTTAATCTTGTATCTACAAAGCAAAAAATTGGTTACTAAAAATATCAAAAATTCAATTAAAGTTAACACTATTCATATTTCAGGTCACAAGAACAGCACCTTGCAGAAATATCCATAACATGCTTACAGCAACCGGGGCAGAAATATAATCCATCATCAAAAGTCACAGCTTTGTGACACTTGCATGCAAAATACCACCATGGATCATCTTGCAACAACCCAACCACAGTTCCATAAACAATAAACAATCCATCCTGCAAACAAACCAAAGAAATAACCCTATTAACTTTGCACAACCAATAACCTTAAATCTGGAAAACAAAAATAGCAAAATACCTCAGTAGTTTCATTCAAAGCACATATAGTTTTCTTAGGATAGTTGTTCATAAAATCTTCAAAAATTGGAACAGAAGGATTAGGAGAAATAATATGCCCCACAGGTTGATTGGGCTGCATATTAAGGCCAGATATGCTACAATAAAACAAAAGACAAATCAGAAAATTCAGAAACAAGTCAACCTAAAAATTACAAATAACAAACATCTCAAAACTAACCGGTCCATCAAAGATTCAGCTTCAGCAACCTCAGGATTAAAGATAATCCTCGATGCTTTCATTACATTCTGAAGAACATTCTTACCTGTAATAAAAACAACAAAAATTAAGTGGAAATCCAATATGATTATCATTCCTTGTATAAATAAAAAAGTACCTCTAAATGACTTAAGCTTTGCAAGCTGGAGAACCACAACAGGCTTTTCCAAAGGATTAGAACTAAGGTAGTCCAATACAATCTGAACATACTCTCCAAAAAGGGCACACTCCAGTTTTCCTCTGTTAAAAAATAAAATAAACACACATATAAATACAAAATAGTAACAGGAAATAACTTACAACAGAAGGCTGAAGCAAATATTGAAATCCTTCTTAAATAACGATAGGCCATACTTGTCATCACTAATTTCAAGCAACATCATCTTTGTAACAATGTCATCCTTGACATAAGTCCTTTCCTCAGAGGTAGCTGTCAACAAACCAATCATATCTACATCGAAATATTTGGATGAGAAAATTTCAAACAAAATCTATAGCCTAGGCTCATTGTTAAAAAACACCCACCAACTAAGTATTCCGTCTGGAAGCCATCATCATTAAGTTGAGCAGAATCCTTCAGAGAAAATCCCCACCTTGGGATAATGCTACTCTCAGCTGGAATGATCTTAGTTTTAGGATTAAAAAGAATCCTAAAAGGATGATCAGTAGGTCGATAGGCACCCAAATTGGGGATCAAGTGAAAAAATGTAATGATATAAACATTTCCTTCCACGAATTGTTCACCCCACTTCCTAAACATGAGCTTCCTCACAGTTGCTTGGATTTTTCCACCCTAAAATGACACATAATATTACATTATTATCTGAAGTACAATCAAATAACAAAATCAATCTAAGGGACATGAAGAAAAATTAACATACATATTCAGCAAAAAAATCACAATATCACAATACTAACAATAAAAAAAAACAAAGCGTAAAAGAACATCACACATACATGTTGATCCAGTAAAATCAACTCCATTGAAGCAGGTTTGTTTTCCCCAGCAAACCCATCAGCAATCCATAGTCGAACAACTCTCACTTTGATCCTCCAATTGTGATTTGGAGGGCACAGGGTCACAACGGGATCAATTGCAACAGACGATGCCATCAAAAACCAAAAACGAATTACCAATTTAAAGACACAAATTTTTGTTCTCAGAATAATGTTGAACGTTTATGCCTGATATCCATTCAACACCAGTCCCTTTTATACCCATGATCAAAAGCAAATGAACCCCATAAAAGTTTTTTTCTCACAAAACATTAAAAAAGTTTTCCAAAAAGTTAACACCAACAAAAAGGTAAATGACAAAGATTTCCTCTAAAAGGTTCAGCAAAAAATCACTGATCACTTTTCAACCTTTTGGTTAACACCAACAAAAAAGGTAAATGACAAAAATTTCCTCTAAAAGCTTCAGCAAAAAATCACTGATCACTTTTCAACCTTTTGGCCGATTTAAAAGAAAGTCTACAAACACCTAACGAACAAAACAAGTTCAGCCATTTTACGACGTTGTACTGTGAAAGCGACCTGTCCTTTCACCGGTTGACTTGAGATCAAGGAGCTTCAGATGAACGTTGGTGAAGCTTCTGATCATCGTCAGATTGAAGCTTGGATTCTTCTGATCTTGCAACTTCTGCTTCTGAACAAGTTCCTCAGAACTTCTGATCGTCAGAGCTAGAAAAGCTTGGGTATTCAGAACTTGAGTCTTCTGCTTCTGGACCGTTCCACTGGAACATCTGGTCTTCAGAACTTCTGACTTGAGTTCTTCAGAACTTCTTGAGAGCTTCCATCTTCAGAGCTTCTGAAGTATTTGTCACTGTTCATAACGAACATGGTGGCTTAAAGAGCTCTCTTTTTAGTAACCCTTGGTTCTTCTTCTTCTGAACCAATAGGCTTGGGCATATTCAGAACCTGTTTGTCACAAAACGTTAGGGTACCACTTTTTATTTCTAGTATTTAGACACACAATTATTAATTTCGTATCATATATAAAATTAATATTAATCTCAATATTTAATTTCATAAATTTTTATTTCTATAATTTAAGCCCACAATTATCTATACTATCAATATTTTTTTTAAATACTCTACACTATCAATATTAATATCCACTTTATAAATATTATATACCAAAAGAATTATTACAGAGAGCTAGTAACAATATGAAATTTTTTCATCATACTCAACCAAAGTAAATACAAACAAAAAATAACTTTTGAAGCATAACCTAATAAATTTTAAAACTTCAATTTAAACCAAATAAAAAAACAAAAAGTAACAAAAAGAATCCTTATGGTGCACCTGCGAAGCATTTCTGAAAAACCCTAATGTGAATAGTGGCCAAAAGTTATCCCTTTGTAGTAGTTATAGATTATTTGATGCCTATAGATCAGACAGGTCATGCCTATAGACAGGTCATCATTCACATTCACATATATATATATATATAAAAACATTCAGGATGAGTAGGTGAAATATCGTTGCGTTGTTTTCACATGTCCAAGTGTGACAAGAAATTATGGCTTATATATAGTTACCACGAGACTCGCGGACATATTGAAATATGGTCCTACAGTGTGAGCAACCACCTAGCTATCAGAAACCATTTAATGCCCACTATTATTTGACTTCATGGCAATAAGGTGGTGAATTGCATGGTAAAGTGGTTGGTAGTCGACCTATTTATAATTATCAACTATTTTTAATTCACACACTTTCTTCGTGTGAGTGTGAATAGAATGAGTATGATTTATGAACTTATCATTTTCGTATAAATATACCGTCTTAATAAAATCTCATATTCTCAGAGTTGGATTACATTGTTGTTCAAATTAATAACGGCCAAAGTTAACGCGCGGTAATCAATTGACAATAGCTAGAAGCTAATTAATAACTAGCCATGTTGTTGATAATCATTCAAACAACCTACCATTACTACACCGGGCATTAGCTTATAAAAAAAAATACACCGGGTACAATTAAAGCGTTTTAAAGTATAATTTCTTTTACAATGCTTTCTATTGAAAGCGTAGAAATTTCAAGAATTGGCGATTAAGTTTTTTCGATTACAAGAAACCTTATTCACCTAAGTTTTGTATTCATATTTATGTGCTCAATCACCCCAAACAACAACATTTATAAATAATATATTTACCAAATGGTGAAAATTAATTAATATATCACAAATTATAACCTACTAATTAATAATTTTCACAATTTCATACGTAAATTATTAATAAAATAAAAATTATTTTAAGGTCCTCATGCTGGGAGGAATATGCTACTACACTCAAGGGGATGGTACTGGTCAGGGACGGATTCAAGTGGAGAGGCATGAGGGCAAATGCCCTCACTTGAATTTGGTAAAATACATTAAAAAAATTTTGAGTAGTAAAAGTTTACGGTTTTTTATGATTTCTTTGATAAAAATTGCCCTCACTTAATTTGAATAGTAAAAGTATGTGATTTTTATTGTCTTATTTGATAAAAATTGTCCTCACTTATGTCCCACATTACTTAAAGTTGAAACTTTTGTACTTAGAGTATTTTTTTATTTTGTGTTTCTTGAATCTTGACTAATGCCCATCAGATATTAGTATTACTATTACACCATTCTTTCACTAATTTCTTTTGTCCAATGGTTATACCATGGCTCACAAAATATCCCCAAATCCTCAACTTTTCTCCTTCTTTCATTCAACACTCGACAGCATACAACAAAGTAGAGAAAGAAGGAGCCGTAAAATGCAATATATGAAAACTCGTAGGGAACAATTATGATGTGCTTTAAAACTTCTAATAGTATATGTTAATTTTTTTGTGACGTATTTATATGTATATACTGCCCTCACTAGATTAAATTCCTGGATCCGTCACTGGTGTCACTGGTACTACAGACCATTTTTCAACGATTTTAGACATCGGTAAAGAGGTCAATCGTAGCATTTATGTCACTGCATGTGAGTCCAGTGACGGTAAAGGCTCTTACAAAAATAGGCAGTGACTTTTGGACCCAAATTAAGCCATCTTTGATTGAGATCCCCAACTGTTGCCCAGCCAAAGCAACTAACAATATTCATCTCTGATCTCTATATAGTAATTTGCTACCATTCTCTTAGAGGTACTGCCCTCAACTCCAGATTCATATCCCTCCATGTGAGTCCCTTGCTGATTGCAGCTTCCACAAATGGCAATATTTAATGCAGCAGCTACCGCGAATCTTTAACAGTACTCCATATTTAGAGGGCGTCCGGACAGTGGTTAAGTAATGGTATATCCTCCAGCTGCCTTCCAGCCTTCATGGCATTAACTGACAGTCCTTAATCTGCATGCGGACAAAAATTAAATTAAGACCTGCAAAAAAACGGGTTGTCTAAATAACTCATGATAAAGTTTGGGTTAAATAATCCATTATCCAATCACATTGGAGATAAGTGAGTTAAAATTTATATATTTTATTTATTAATTTATTTCCAATTCATTTATCTCTATTGTGATTGGATGATGAATTATTTAACCCAAACTTTATCATGAGTCATTTAGACAACCCCGCAAAAAACACATGGCTGGTTAAAGCTTTCATCTTAGCCTGTTCTGTAACCACTTCTATGATCTGAATTGGCTGGGTCGGTTCAAAAATACCATCAATGCCTCATTCCTCATACCGGAATACAATATTAATCGTAGGAGCATCTCTAATGCTAGTTCTTAATTCTTAGTTCTTAGCATTATTCATGTGGGTCTGTATTGCCACATGTGCTTAAGCAACTCTCAAGCAATTTTGCTCAAACCATGAGTTCTTAGTTCTTACCACTATTCATTTGGTCTCACTAACCAAATTATTTATACTTTTTATTTTCATAAAGTAATAAAACAAAACTCATGAAGTAATAAAGTAATTTTCATGAGAGAAAAAAAAAATTATGCTAAGAACTCAAAAAATAAAACTCCTTATATAAGAACCGAGCTCTTATTTTTAATAACTAAGAACTCAATGTCAGCACCTCCAGTGGTTAAGAACTCAGTTCTTAGTTCTTAACTCAAAAATAAGAACTAAGAACCTTGCATTAGAGATGCTCTAATGACCTATAGATCACAAATTAATCGTTAGCCTTAAGCTTTCATCGGGTTAAGTGAGCTGCAATGTGAAGCGTGTCATAATTTTACATGTAAGTTCTTACGTGATCATTAATTAATAATTACTATCAATACTACAAGGCTAAAAAGTCCACATAACCATGTGGGACAAGGTTGGTCCATGAGCCATAAAATTAGAAGTAAATATATTTATGACTAATTAGCATAGTTGACTCTAATAACTCAATGAACATCCTACTCCATGAGTTTTTTTGCCTTACGATCTAAATTCAATAAAGATTCGGGTCTCAAGCAACCGTGGTAGACAACTTTCAACATCCCTTTTATGACGGTTTGAACCGCCATAAAAGTGATAAAGACGTTTTTTCCATCCATTTCCAATTTTGTGACGGTTCTAAACGACCACAAAACTTGGTGTCCCAAGTGGTTCAACACTTTTTCGTGGTTCGTATATCAAGATTGCTTCTAAATTTGATTTGTGATTAGTGCAAACTGCAAAGTATTCGAAATATAGATGTCATACTGATTTATTTAAATTTAATTTTAAATAAATTATAAATATGTCAAAATGAAAATAATAAATTATTTAATTATTATGTGTTTAATTTGTCTTTCCATAAAAGGAGAAAGACCGAAAGAAAAAGGGGGATGCTGCCGTGTGACGGTGGCGCGGCAGCCACCCAAGAAGAAATGCTTCATGGAGAGGAGAAAAGGGAGGGTTGAGAGAGAGAGAGAGAATCTTAATTAGTAAATGTTTAAAGGTCACATGAAAAAATAAAAGTTGACTGTGTAACTTGATGAACTTTCTTTTTTTTTTTTTGGTCAATGAACTTGAATAATAAAAATAAAACCTAAAACCCAAACTCAAATAACACTAGGGTGCTTCTCGGTCGAATTATTTGGTCCGGTCTGATTATGATAACCATGTTATAATATAAATAGAGAAGTGCAATATATTAATGTTTTTAAACGAAATGCAAGAATTCTGACGTGCTATGATTTGTAATTTGAATAAATTCAAGGTCAAGGATCATCTATCTTCCATCCTTATTTTTTTGGAGTTTTGATATATACACACCTCAACTTCTTTTCAATCTCCATTTTTTATTTATTTATTTTTCTTTATCAATCAAATTACTTATCACATATTTATTTTTTCTCTCATTTCTTTCTATCTCTATCTTCTTCCACTTCTCCACACCTCAAAAATGAGGTGTGAATATATAATTATTCGTTATTTTGGTATTTCTTTGGGGGGTATTTTCCAGTTGTATGGTTATTTTATTTTTTCAAAAAAATAATAATAATATGCTTTTTTCTTTAAAAAAATAAATATAATACAAGGTCAAGAACTATAAGAAAATGTAAGCAATCAGATCTATTTGTTTATTTTTGTTTTTGTAATAACTACGTTTTCCCATATATATTTTAAAAGGCTTAATCCTCAAATTAGTCTCTGTCTTTGTCTCGCCGTCTGATCTAAGTCCCTTACCGGAAAAATTTGTGGAATACGTCCCTATTTTTGCAAAACGTATGGAGCCAGTCCTCGCCGGAGCCCGCTCCGGCGCTCCGACGAGGGATGAAATGACATGGTGACTGTGTAAATGAAGCTGACATTACATTTAAAAAAAATAAAAAATAAAAAATAATTTAAACATCATATAATTAAGGTTTAATTAACATAAATAAACTTATTTCTAATTCTAACCCAAATTTAATTCCTCCCAAATTACCCAAATTCTCAATTGCATCAACTCAAAACATTTCCTAATCTGAATCATTGAAGAATCCTTAAAAAAAAAGTCCATCATCTAGATACATTACATTACAACAACAAGAAAATTAATTTTTTTTAACAACCCATTCATCTCCCTCTTCCCCTTTGTCAAAGTGATAAATCTCAATCAAAACCATCATACCCACCGTCCCAGGAAAATAAAAAACCCAACCTTTTTTTTATCAAACCTTTAATCCATAACATGAGTTCATAGAAAGTCCTAAACCATTAGATCCAATTTGTGAAATCAAACACCGAAATTCAACACACGCCAAACACCAGAAA
The DNA here is from genome assembly GCF_012489685.1 of Lotus japonicus. Lineage (NCBI taxonomy): Eukaryota > Viridiplantae > Streptophyta > Magnoliopsida > Fabales > Fabaceae > Lotus > Lotus japonicus. Next base: position 17,504,406 of record NC_080045.1, read on the forward strand.
GCAAGAAATCTACAGGATTGTTGTTGTTAAAAACAACAAAATTTGATTAACCCTTTGATTGAATTCAGAAAAATCAGATTTTTCCTAATCTAGAACCCAGAAAATCAACAACAAAAAATTCCAGTTTGATTGAACCTAGAAATTGAACCCCAAAAAATAATGTTCTCAAATTAAATCACCCATCATAAAATTTCTTCTATTTCCAGAAAATCAAAACATTTTGACTCCTTCTCATCTTCATCTTCTCCATCTCATCATCTTCATCCTTTTTTCAATACCCAAATTAAAAAATCAAGATGTAAAGCCTCAATCTTAATAATTTTACTTCCTCAACCATAAACCCAATAAGCTAGGTGTCTATCCCCAATTATCAGAATCTCAATCAAGCTACGGTGCTTACTTTCACTGCTATCCAAAACCCAATTTCAATATTCTTCCACTTCTTCCCCCACATCATCATCAATATCATCAAACCCATCATCCTCTTTAGAAATCTCTTCCACTTTCACGTCCCTTTGTTGGTAATACCTAGGAAGGTTCAAATCTGTATCTTGCATAAACACTCCCCAACCAAGGCAAATGGGTCAACGAGCTTCGTCTCCATCGCTCCCCTCACTCAAAAACGGGTTTTTATCATCTCTCCTGTGAGTGGTCTTAACATGGCTTCTTGAGAGTGGTAACCATTTACTGCTAGAGCAACCAAGTTCGAAACTTTCTCGAAACTCATGGAGCAGGTGCAGATCTGGCCACCAAAACCTTCACCCTCTCTATCCCCTCTCTTCCACTTTCAGGTGTAGACGTTTCTCAGATCTGGGAAGAGAATGAGGTTCGGGGTTCGGGAAGGGGAAAGGGTGACTGGAGAAAAGACGGGGAACAGAGTAGAAAAGGTTGGTGCTTTGAGGAAAATTTGGGTGCTTTTTGTGGAAAAAGTCCAGAAATGGCTGGGAAGATGAAGAGGATGAAGGTGGCTGTGAACATGGGAGGTTGATGAAGATGAACATGGGTTTGGTTTTGATGAAGATGAACATGATTTGGAGTTAATTTGGGGGGAATTTAACTTGGTTAATTAAATTAGGATTAGAATTAGAAATATGTTTAATTAAACCTTAATTTTATGATATGTGAAAATTCTTTTTTATTTTTTTATTTTTTTTAGTGTCATATCAGCCTCATTAACACAGTCAGTCTGCCATTTCATCACTCGTTGGAGCTCCGTGCTCCGGCGAGGACTGGCTCCACACGTTTTGCAAAAGTGAGGACGTATTCCACAAATTTTTTCAGTGAGGGACTTAAATCAGACGGCGAGACAAAGACAGGGACTAATTTGAGGATTAAGCCATTTTGAAATTTAGACTCTTTTGGATGTGTAATTTTCCATTTTCTATAGAAGACCTACTGTCAGAAGAATTTTACATTGCTACTTAATTTTCCCACATATAGGTAATAGGTTTTTTTTTTTGTAAAGGATATACAGGCCACAGTGCCACAGAAGCCTTTTCTTTTTGAAGATCACAGTGCTGCAGCATTTGTTATTACTGTGTATAATACCAGCCTGATGCACTATGCAGTCTCACATTACTTGCAAGGGCTGGTCCTATCTACTGATGTAGTGGTTTTTTACATGTAAAATAGGAGGATGACCCAGTCTAACCCATTTAATATTTCAAACTTGTGGATTGAGGTAAAAAATTGTGATGGGTGGGTTGGGCTGTGGGCTATAATCCATTTTGATAGCTCTAAGTTAAAATATTTCTGATACTTATTAATTACTAATTTTTAATATTTTACTGCAAATCTTAACAAAAAAAAAATAGCTACCGTATAGTAAAGATTTGTGGTACAACAATCTGTGTGCCGAATACTTCATTTAGTATCCGTATTAGGTATGATAATATAAGCTTATACAATATATTATGAACTTATCCGTTATTTAGTGCTAATATTGTATTGTATAAGCTTACATCGAAATGATGAATTATTTAATTCACCTTATAGATGATGGAGAAGACATATAAGAGTGTGATGTATAAGCTACATGAAAATATTTACCGCCACACCACCGCCACCATCCTCCACCACCAACCTCCACACCACCGCCTCTACCTCCATCGCCACTGCCACAACCGCCTTAGCTGCCAATCGTTATTTCCACTACCACCCCCACCGTCGCTAATACCGCCATCGCTATCGCAACTGCCACCGCCGCTACCACCCACCACCATAGCCACTACCACCTGCACGGCTCCACCAGTCATCACCATCGCTTTCCGCCACCGCCACGACATCCACCACCCTCCATCGCCATTGTCATCACTACCACCATTACATACCGCTGTAACCTACCACCACCACAAGTACCTCCCTCCACCTCCCCCACCACCACTGCCACCGCCACCACCATCATCACCATCACCTTCCAACACCACCCTCCACCCGAACCACCACCGCCCTTCAACACTACTACTACCACCACAATACCCTCCACCACCCTCCACCGTCATCATCATCGACATCGCTACCACCACTACCTATCGCCACAACCACTTCCCTCCACCGCCACCACTACTCAGCATCACCACTACCATCTCTACAGCCACCACCACCCTTCATCACCGCCGCCATTAGCGCAACCACCTCGGCCGCCACAGTCATCCTTACCACCCACTAACACCATCCTCATTTTAATAATATCAATCATCATTCAATATTTTACATAACATAAGTTTATATTAATTTTAACGAAATGATAAGTTATACGTAGTATGACAAAACACTGTATTGTATTAAATTTTTATCAGATTTAATACTATCAGACCTAATACTGGACTGGGCGAGCCCCTAGAGGGGCAACGCCCAGAGTTCACACCGCCCCGTGGCGGGTCCCCAAGCCAGTAGGGTTGGGCCTCGTTCAGCCAGGTCCACACGGCCCATTAAGGACACTAGCATATGGGGGCCCAACACTACCTCTATAAATAGGTAGCAGATACCAATTGTAAGGGACTTTTGGCTCATTTTATGAATACACACATGAAATTCAGTTATTCTCTCTCTAGATCCCTCTCTTAAGTGCAATCACTTCTCTCTCTAGGGACTACACCCTTTCTCAATGTTCTTACCCGGAACATTTGGCGCCGTCTGTGGGGATCGATAAACTTTTGATTCCCGGATCACGTGGATTGATTGCACCACTGATTTTGCTTGAGATTTTCGTTGTTTTTCGTGGATTTCGTGGGACGGATTTTGATGACGGAAATGGATCTTGGATGATCTTTTTGGGCTCTGGATTGGAAAAGGAATACAATGCACCTTGACCTTCAAGAATCCGTGTCGCCACAGGTCTCCCGGCAGTATCTTCTTCCACAAGGTTCGCCAACGATGGCGGCGGAAGTTCGGGAATAAAAGCATCGAAGACAAGCCACGCATTCTGAGGCGGAACCGCCTGTGCTACTGGGAGGAGGGGATTTGCGATTTAGAGTGGACGGATCTGTTGATTATTGCGGCATCACAGGCGGATCGTGGCGGAAGCTTGATCGCTGTTGACAATCGACGGGGCGGGAGCTAATTCGAGACTGAGAAAGGAATCGATGAAACTCAGTGGCTATAGTGGACGGGAGAATGACGGATCAAGAAAGCTGATCAGGTCTCGAAACGGGAGAAAAAGCAGCGATAAAAGGAGGAGTTTCAGATCGGTGGCAATGCGGAGGGGAAGGAACAGGGTGCGTTCACGAGAGAATGACAGATCGAGATTCAGCGTGTAGAAGGGTGTTAGTTCTTCAAGGCGCATCCAGTGATGGCAGATCGGAGCAACACGGTTCAGACCGACAATGAAGAGCGTCAACAGAGGTGAAGCTTCAGATCGAGGAAGCATGTAGGCAAGGGAGAGCAGATCGGTAATGACGAAGAAAAGAACGAAGGCGAGGAATCTGTCCAGAGCACAATACATGAGGAGCAGAGCCAATCCCGAGACGTTTTTTGATGAGGCGTTGGAATTCTGGCGAGCACGTTTGCTTTGGCGAGCACGTTTGCTTTGGCGAGCACGTGTTGGCTTTGGCGAGCACGTTTTGAGGCTAGGCGGCGAGCAAGTGTTGTTGGCGATGGAGTTCGGCGGCGAGAGAACGTCGCTGGCGTTGGAATCTGGCAAGCACGTTTTACTCCGGCGGCGGAATTCTGGCGGGCACGTTTTGTTTTGGCCGTGGAAGTTTGGCGAGTAAAGCGTTGCTATGGTTAAGATCGCTGGCAAACAAATTTTCCAATTCCTTCAAACTTTTCCTCCATCTTTCATTTGATTCCCTTCTCAGTTGTTGTATTTCCTAATTTTCTTATTTTGAAGTTGATATTAGAAGTTATATTGTCTTCACTAGTTTTGATTCAGACAGAGAGGAGCAAATCGGATCAAAGAGAAGGAGTGGGTGAGTTGAGACACACCAACTGCTCGATGAAATGTCACAGAGGAACATTGTCCTTTCCAACACCATGAGGGATGACCTTTTCCCTGCTGCTGGTGATAGCACGTCCAGTGTCGGCGTTGCGGCAAGTGACTGCCGAGCAAAATGGCAGATTACTGATTTTGGTTGAGTAAACTGAGGCAATGGAGGCTAGTTGAACTGAACAATAGTGGTGTTCGAACAAGGCTCAGAAGCTGGAGTTGGAATGATACGCCGGAATTTCACATGTTCAATAAGGTTTTCTTTAGCACCATGGATGATTGTTATGATTATGAAGTTGCTGCAGGAGCTGAGTTAATTTATTCTATTATCAACCTTCTGATTCTGAGTGCAATATTCATCTACGGTCAGATTTAATTTGACATTTCTAGAGAATGATATTAATGATATCTGTTGATTACATTAGAGTATAAAGTTCTCTCATTTCACCAAAATGCCCTTTACACTTTCTGTTATACAAGTATGAAGTTCAGGAAAGGCATGTGCACGTGGTCAATTTGCTAGGAGAAGGAGTAACAGTGCAGAGGATGATAACAACATGAGATGCAGCACATTGGATTATGGTTTAGCTTGGAAGACTCTTCCATAAGCGGTTTGTTATTGGGTGGGACAAGCTCCTGATGGCGCGATTTAGTTACAAAGTGAAACAAGTTTCACGATGAACTAAATTAGCCCCGGAAAAGCCCACGTAACAACCGGATTCATTGGCGATGTGTGGGGTACAAATTGCCCATTCTACTGAGCACCGCTTTGGTAATCCAACTGGCCATTGGAACCCAAAGCACTTTGAGTCCCGAAATGGGACGATCACACCAAGGGTGGCGACCTACCGCTAGGGTGGTGACCACATGCCAAAGGGTGGCGACCAAACGCTATGGGTGGCGACCTGTAAGACTCAGTTTCTAGACACACAAAAGTCGCCAAAAGGGTGGCGACCTGACGCTAAGGGTGGCGACCTACCGCAAGAGGGTCGCGACCTACCGCAAGAGGATGGCGACCTACGCTAAAGGGTCGCGACCTACCGCCAAAAATGAGGGTAGCGACCTACCGCAAAATGGTGGCGACCTACCGCAAGAGGGTCGCGACCTACCGCAAGAGGATGGCGACCTACCGCTAAAGGGTCGCAACCTACCGCCAAAAATGAGGGTAGCGACCTACCGCAAAATGGTGGCGGCCTTACGCTGAGAGTGGCGAGCAAGCCAAACTAATTTCTTATAAGGAAACAGGCTAAAGCAAGATGGTGATGGCGATGCGGCGAGTGAGGACACTCCTACTCCTCATGACTTGGACGGAGTCTGGTGGACTTGTGGACTCGGGCGAGAGAAGGAGCATGCGTGCTGGGCGGACCTTCTCCTAAGGACGATGCGGCGGCGACTTCGGCTTGAAGACACATTATGCTCTCATGCTTCGAGCTCGGTGTCTCGTGGACTGGTTGAGTCCTTTCACCATATTAAGGGACTCGCCCCGGAAGCAACTTGATCCGTGAAGATGCTACGAGGGGCGGATGCGGGAGAGATTGGCGGGAGACCATGTCACCAGGCGAGCCGGCTTCTATTCAGCGAGTCACGTCATATGTGGCGGGCCACCACGACTCCTTAATCTCGTAGGCGTTTGTACACCATCTTTCTAGGTCCCGCGTCAATCGGTGATTCATGTATTTGTATATTTCCTTGCGCCTATTAGCGGTTTGTGTTTCATTCGCGCCATGTCGGCGACCTACACGCTTTATATATTCTTTGTTGATCCCGCCAAGTAGCGTGGTTAGGTGATCTTCTAGGCGGGGAAGCTATTGCAGCTAGAAGCTTGGGAATAGTTCCTGCGCGTTGGTCGAAACCGCCAGCCGAGGAACGCCGTACCAAGTGGAAAGTGGCAAAGGGCGACCTGCTAGGGGAATCACAAGGGGACAGAGATTGGCGGTCACATTTTGAAGACACACTTCGCTCTCCTGCTTCGAGCTTGTGGACTTGCGGACCAAGAGCGCTCGCCCTTCATCTTTTCACGCCATGTTGGCGACTTGGATTTTTTGCATACACAATGGATAAGCATTAGGCAGTTATAGTTTTCTTAAAGACACACTTAGCTCTCATGCTTCGAGCTCGGTGTCTTGTGGACTTGTGGACTGGGCGAGCCCCTAGAGGGGCAACGCCCAGAGTTCACACCGCCCCGTGGCGGGTCCCCAAGCCAGTAGGGTTGGGCCTCGTTCAGCCAGGTCCACACGGCCCATTAAGGACACTAGCATATGGGGGCCCAACACTACCTCTATAAATAGGTAGCAGATACCAATTGTAAGGGACTTTTGGCTCATTTTATGAATACACACATGAAATTCAGTTATTCTCTCTCTAGATCCCTCTCTTAAGTGCAATCACTTCTCTCTCTAGGGACTACACCCTTTCTCAATGTTCTTACCCGGAACAAATACTATCAAGTCTTATACTATACAACATACCGAACAATCCCTAAGTATTTAATAATTATACATAATGGTGATTTATATTGTAAAATATAACTCATACCCTCATTTTTATTTTGAGACGTTTTGTTATCCAATAGAAAAATATAAGATTTTTTTAACGAAAAATATTTCACTATCTTTCCAATTTCCGTTGTCTTTGTCCTCGCTTTCGATTCCCTATTTTCATATTAGTAAAATGATTTGTAGACATACACATAATACATAATTGAGACATCCAGAGCGAGATAGAAAGAATAATGATGTGTCTATTGAATGCCTCAATATTTATATATGTTATCATTATTGTTTATATTATGGTGCCTGCTGTGGTGCCTCATCCCAGATGCAGGTATGGTACCTCTGCCTAATTGGACCAGTAGCAACAAAACATGTATTAAATGAGGTTTATTTTCTATTTATCCTGAAATGATTTTTAAATAATATTGTTTTAGAAAAAAAAGGTTTATATATTTGCTAACTGGTCCCTAAATAAATCAGTTACCACAATCAAATTAATTTTTAATATGATAATTGTTCTTCTCCAGATGGGTCGTCTCTGCAACTTCCTCTTCTCTTATCTAGTCTGGAAATTCTCCCTCACCAGCGTCAACACCTGCACTTTGAGAACCACAACCATGGATTTGCTCACAACCTCTCCTACACACCTTTCATCTTCGCTTCCCTTCTCTCCTTCTCCCTCTCCCGCACGCATTAGCGCCCTTTTCTCAAAGCCACCCACTTCCTCATTCAACCCAAAATCCCCTTCCCCTTCACCATGTCACTGAACAATCCCACTCAGGTGCGTCCTCACCGCGTCACCAAAACACTCCAAAAACGCAGACTTTGAGTCTGAATCTCAGAAACCCATAATCATTTTTCAAATATCTTCACCCATACGCCGGCCACGGCCATGAGAGGCCCAAAAACCGATGCCATAGGGCTGTTTCTGAGGGAGAGAATCGTGTTCTTGGGGAGCGGCATCGATGACTTTGTGGCTGATGCTATCATGAGTCAATTGCTGCTCTTGGATGCTCAAGACCCCTGTAAAGATATCAAGCTTTTCATTTATTCACCTGGTGGCTCTCTCAGGTGAGAAAAGATTGATTCCTTTTTCCTCTGTAGCTCTCGGTTGCCCACAATTTATGTCTTAGAATGGGATTAGGGTTTATGAAAATGGTCGAAAATGTATGGAGAAGACAGATGTGAAGTCTTTTGCTTGGATTAAATTTTCCTTGGTTCAAGATATCAAGGTCTGTTCCCCTTTTGTTATTGTTTCACGATCTTTTTGAAGTTTTGAATTATGAACGAATTTCTGTAACAGGTTTAGAAATTACTGGATTTATATTCATAAAGTTTTGATTTTTCAACGCATTTTGATCCATTTTTGTTCATCTTCATGTCCTGTGTTGTGCGATTTGTGAATCTCCTCTTGATCAATGAAAGAGAACGAAAATGGAAGACTTAAAGGGTGATATTTAGGTTCCTCCTCTCTGAAAGATGAAGAATTGAAGATGAAGAAGTGTGAGATTAGAATTTACTGGTGTGTTGAAGATGAACCAAGAACAATAGAATATGAACCAACAATGTCTGTTTCAATCTTCAAACTAAATCTCACTCATGGTAAAAACTCATATTAATCTAAGGCAACTTTCTAACAATTGCTAAAAAACCCTTCTCAAAATTAATATCACAAATTATTTCAAATTTATAGAAAAAACGGAAATTGATGGAAAATAAAAAATATGGTATAATAATTGCCACATGTCTCTTTTTTATTTGACAGACCACATGGAGGCACCACACCCACATTTTCCCACAGGCACCACAGAATTCACCCTTATATTATTTTCAGCAAATCTGCCTTTAATTTTCAGTGAGAAAAAGGTCTTGTGTATGTATGATAAGCCTAACACTAGAGATCCATTGAGTGCTACAAGAGTACAAGTGGGAGACACAGCATGTTATACAAAACACAATTAGTGTTCTTGGACCCCATTCACAACAACAACACTTTTGTTTCATTTTTCAGCACGCTTAAACCCTTCCTCTCCGCGCCCTTTTTATTTGTTTATGCCATTTTGCTTTATTTCACCATGAAGTGTCATCATCATTCAACACCAACGAATCATTTCTTCCACAATCACAGGTAGATGGACAACAGTTAATCTTCCTTTTCCCTTCTCTTTTTGGTTCAGTGTCTCTTTTTCTTCTGGTATTTGAATTTGACTGTGCCACTTATTGCATTACTACAAGATGCAATTGCTTTGACAAGAACAGCATTTGAGTTCAGATAAAAGAACATGTACTTTGTGTTAGTGTTAGCCTTTTCATTTCCTTGATCTGGTGTTTTCCATCCTCACCTTTCTCACCTACAAACTTTTCGAAAATTTTCCTGACTGAGACTCTCATTCCATAGAGGCATAGACTTAGATTCATGATTTAGTCATTGTCTTCCGATAGGAAAATAATCAAAGCTTTTTCCTCCTATGTTGTATAGCCATAGATAGGTTCTGTTAATAAAGCTTGGCTATTTTGTCTCATGGGCTCTGCTTTTCCTCTGTTTCTAATGATATTTTCCTGGGTATCACTGACATTACCAGGATCTGATTCTCAGAGTGTCACATCAGTTCATGTTCTTGACCTCATGATAAGAGATCACACATTCAAGTCACTGGACAAAAACTTGAGGACAGGAACAGCACAGTCAGTGAAGTTACCTGCAAATTTTTCTGGCATCAGTGTTGATATTGTGAGGTTCAGATGTGGCAGTTTGAGAAGGTATGGTACAAACTTAAAGGAATTTCATCTGGGTATTGGTGTGACTGTGCATCCATGTATTGAGAGAGTCATGTTGATCAGACAAAACATGGGGTATAACTGGTCTTCTATATATTATTCTAACTATGATCTAACTGGGTATCAGCTTGTTTCCCCAATTTTGGGACTCCTAGCTTACAATGCTGATGAGGATTATGCAAACTCAAGCAACCCTTTTCAACTTGGGATTGTGGCTGGAGAAAAACCCATCACAATTGATTTCACCAATGTTACAAAGTTCAACAATGATGATGGGATGAAAGTGAAACCAACATTGTGTGCCAGTTTTGAAGGGGATGGGAGAATGACACTAGCAAAAACAAACCCTTCAAAACCTTTTGTTTGTGCTGCAAAGAGACATGGCCATTTTGGTTTAGTTGTGGAGTATTATTCTCCACCTCCACCAGATCAGTTCAGAAAGCCTATAAGTCAGTGGAAAGTGGCAGTAGGCAGTACCATTGGTGCTGCATTGGGTGCTTTTCTTCTAGGACTGCTTCTTGTGGCAATGCTTGTGAGGGTGAAGAAGAGATCAAGAATGGTGGAGATGGAGAGAAGGGCCTATGAAGAAGAAGCTCTTCAGGTGTCAATGGTTGGACATGTGAGGGCTCCTACAGCACCTGGCACTCGAACGACACCGACAATTGAGCATGAGTATATAACTCATCGTCCTCGCTGAGAAGCTTTGATTGTGTTGCTGATTCAATCAATTTTGTAACATTAAGATGACATTCAATCAAATTTATCATAGGCCAAAACTGAAATTGTATCATTAGTAGTACTATAAGACCAGTTTTCCAAATAGAGGACTTTCGATCCCTACATTCTGCTGATTCATTCACAGTTCTTTTTCTTCCCTCTGTTTGAAATGCTAGGATCCACACTGTTTTCTCTAATTATACTCACTACCTGTATGACTCTACAATTGGTTTTTTTTTAATTGAAGTCTAGTACTGCTTGCAGACTGTCCAGAAGTCTTTAATCAACATATATTTAATCAACAAGGGCTAAACGAGTCATACTTTTGAAGGAAATTTTTTTTGGAGCTTTCTGTCATAAATCAATTGGAGCTAATTTGCAGGTTCCATATAATATCAAACTTAAATTTTCATCTAACTTAAATTTTCATCGGGTCAACTTTTAAACCAGTATTTGCTCCTAGACCCGAAGAAACCCCTGATAAGGTGTGGGTTTAATAAAGACCGGACCACAAAATGACGGGTTTGAGATTACTCAAACGACAAACTAAATGTCAATTTCAAATCTCATGAAATAATTATAAATACTTATGATTATGTATCACTAATTTCCAATCATATTATGAATTATTAAGAAAACTACACACCTATTAGATCATTTGTATTGGATTTGCATGGTACAAGGTTCCAATCTAACTATACAATGAGATACATTTCTACAAGGAGTGTTCGCATGTTCGGGACGAGTTGTGCTTATCTTTCACTTGGTACTAAATATTGACCGAGCCAGTTTTCTAAATCCGAACCCGTCCATAGACTCGAAGTAACCCGATGCGGTGCGGGTTGACTGGACATGGGTCATGACGGGTCAAGAGATGAGGCCGAGTTCCATAAATTAACACTCTCTTTCAAAACTGAGCTAAAATTACTAGTATACTACGCGTCTGCGATTGATCATAGCATAATATAGAATAAGCGCATAGAGAAAATAATAAATTGACATGATGAGATGCATGTGTAAAACTTATTACATTGTTAGTGCATAAAACTTAAATCCAAGAAAAAAATTCAATATAAATATAAACATATTGAATAATTATTTATAGAAAAGAACACGTTATGAATTAAAAGAGCGTTATTTGAATATTAATGAATGCAATAAATATTTCTTATGAATAAAATATGAGAATCAACATATAATTATACGTTTGTCGGGTGTGGGCTTTATTGAGGCTTCCTTTGTTAACTCCTCATGCTTTTTTATCCCCTTAAAGGAGAGTGTATATCATGTTTATCTCCTCATATTTATATCAATACATTTTATGCTTTCGAAAAAAAATACGTTTGTCGACAGCTAATAATCCATTCCTTTTATTTTACTGTTAGTTTTAATTTGAATTTGATGTTGTTCTTCATATGTGTCTCGGTGGTTTTTATGGCGGGGCCTTTAGTGGTGACTCACTTCTAGCGGAGATCTAGACTTGAAAAGTAGTTGTTGCTTGCTTGGAGGATGAATTTTCGTAGAGTTATGTGCGAGTCAGATTGTTTGGTATTGGTGGAGGCATTGAAGAAGAAACGATATGACTTCCATGAGTATGAGCGCTCAGTTAGATTTGTAGCTTCTTTTTTTTTTTGCGATTGGAACATTCGTATCTAGCATGTGTTATGTGAAACTAATGCGCATGCGGGTTGCCTCGCGGGGCTTGGAGCTTATCTGCGGTGTGTGGTGATGACTTTGGACTCACTCCCTCCTTCGATCTTACCCGGCGTGATTTGCTAGCGCGGTAATTCTATTGTTTTTCTTCCCATTCAAAAAAAAAATGTTGTTCTTCATCTAATTGAGAAAGGAGTAGATTAGTTAATTAAGGTCAAAACCCAAAAATACTTTTTGTCGCACTAATAATTAGAAAAAAATGAAAATTGTTAAATGGTGGTGTCATATATAAGGCCCATTAGGTCAGGTTCTGTATATAAACACATTTCCTGATTGTAAGGCTAATTGCTAACCTCCACCTCCATCTTCACACATCATCTTCTTCCTCGTACAATGATAGATATATGGCCGCAAATCATCTCATCCCTTATCACCTTAGTCCTTAGAAAAAACTTTCCTCCATATCCATTTCTTATTTTTTCCATTTCCTCCATGTAAAACAGTATATGTGACATCTTGTACATAACCCAACCTTTCTCCAAGTTCACATCCCATGAAAGAATCATCTTCTTCTCCATGAACTCTACCACTCTGCCTCTCTGGTACAACAACCATTTCCTTCCATGAAGTTCTAATCACTCACCATATTGATTTCTCTTCTCCACGAGCTCAGTATATAATCTGATACAAAATGGCACACATAGACATTGTGAGTGAAGATGACGAGGAAGGTGGCGGCCATGGTGCCACTGCCATGGGTGTGGCCGTTTGCGCTGATAGGTGTGGTGTCGGTGTCGCCGTCGCCGGGAGAAACAGCATAGCGGCGCTGTGGAAGGATTTTTCTTGAAAGAGGGAGGAGTTGAATGAGAAGCTGCGCAACAGAACTTCTCTATGTGGGTAGGGTTTCCACCTTTTTCTATTTTATTTGTTTTTAAATAGTTTTTTTTAATTAATTTTGTTAATTTTAATAAAAGGAATATATATTTTTCTATCTTACCCTTCAAAATATGTTTTATCTCTTTTATTCTTTTATTTTTCTTTTCAGGGTATTATTTAGAAAAATGTTAATTAATGTTTTTTTGGAATTTTAAGTAGACAATAAGAACAATTGTCTTTCCCCTAAGTAGATAGTAAATTATTTTTTAAAAAATAGTAGACATTAAATAAGGAGTGAAAAGAATGAGTTATTTTTGAGTCTGATGGGCTCTTGACCCAAAACATTTTTGTGTACTTACATGGGTAATTAGTTGGTAGTTGGCCACTATATGTAGTTTTTCTCTCAAAATAATGTTATTATTACATGTGCAATTGTTTACAGAACTTATAAACAATTTGCAATTATTGATTAACATTTGAATTATAAATAAATATTCTATAATTTTAATTGTATTAAAATATACATTTTCATATTTTATAATCACTTTTCAAAAAATTATGAGGGATATAGATTAAGCCAAAGTAAGATATAATTTCAGCATTGAAATTTTATTAAGACTAATATTCCAATTCACATATACTATAAGTTTCATAGTTTATGTACCTTAGATCAATTATATATACAAAATAATCCTGAAATTGAAAAATTAGTAGGATAAAACTTTTGTTATCATTGTTGTACTTTTTGATAAAATATTGTTATTTTTATTATGATTTTTAATATTTAAAATTTTGTAAAAAATTTATCTTTAATAATTATTTTTTTCTAAGTTATAATGAATACTTTTTAATTATATAAGTAGTTTTTAATTTAATAATTAATTTAGTTGCTAATATAAACTATTAATGGTATTTGAAGTTTTTTAATGAGACAATAAGTAATAATATTGGACTGTCATCCTATATTATCATCATTACAAATAATACTTGCTGAATTAAAAAAATATTATTTGAACAAAAATGAATGAAATAAATAGTTATTATGAATAAAATATGATAATCAACATATCATATATTTAAATTAATGATTTACTTAAGTGTATTGTGCATATACAACCTAGATTTAATATTAATTTCTCACAAAATAATCTAAGCAGCCGATAAAAATATATCAAAACAGCTCATAGATAAGTCAGAAGCTATATAAACTCTTTCAAACAACGCATATAGTATAAGATAAGCTTAACGCTAAAAAAACAAGAAGATAAGCTCAACTAACCTTATCTCTTTTGTGTAATTAACGTTTAGCACTAATTCAAACAAAATGATAGAAGATTATTGGTAAAACGCAACCAAGCATCATCTTTATTAATTTTGCAAAATTATACATAAACACAACATGCTTGATACTAACAACACTACAACCTTACACAGACCTTGAGTATCATTCTTCATTTCCTTTATTCTATTACTGCGACTACATATGTAGAAACATATATGTCAGACACACACTATACATAAAGAGAAGCAACCCCACATTTCAACCTTCAATCTCTGGCACATTTTAATCTCACTAAAAGACTAATGGCTTCTTCTTCTTCAGTGGTCTGTTGTGGAGGCCAAACAAGTAAACCTGTAAATCACCAATTTCAACTTTCAATCTCTGGAAAATTTAACCAGCTAAAATTAAAAACCAAAACCAAAACGTTGGGTACGTATTGTTAAAAGAGTCAAAATTCAACATGAATCCTCTTCAATCTCATATTATCTACAACTCTATGATTCAAAATTCTTTGAAAGTTGATTTTTATATTAAATGGTTTAGATTGATTAATAAAAAAGTTTAATCGATCAAATTTTTTAAACACTTTGTCATTTACTGCTGCAAAGGTCGTAAAGTATTGAAACAACAGAAAAATTGAAAGAGAGAATCAATGATTTTACCTTCTCTTAATCGTGCATCCAAGAGAAATCATAGTTATGTGTTGCCACAATGGGAGAGTCAATAAAAGCATAGTTGAATTCATCACCATCATATTGGGTATTAAATGTCTGCAAATCAATAAGAGGATCCTCCATGGATGCTTCTGTGACATTTGCATTTGTATCCTTTTGGACATTGTTGGCTACTTCAGCTTGCAAGTTGTTGTAATCATTGTAGCCATTCAAACTAGCAACACTTCGATCAAAGAGATTATTATTATCCACCTGAGGCTGAAGATTTTGCACCTGTTGGTATTGATTATCCACATGAGCAGGATTCATGGTTCCTGCAACATTCATTGTATTCTGAAAGCTTGCAGTGTATATTTCTACAGACTGAGAATTCACTTCTGAATAAATGATAGGAGGAAGATTACTTTGATCTACTGCAACTGGTTCTGTATGATTGTTCATGCTTCCACCATTCATGTTTTGAAACCCTGCAGTGCCTATTTCCATTGGCTGAGAAGTCACTTCCTTTGAATAACTGAGAGGAGGAAGAGTCCATTCGAGAAATGGTTCTGTAGTTTGACCATGAGGATTGACATTGTTAATAGGCTGAGTATTTGACTCTCCAACCATTTGGACATGTGTGTTGTTGTTGCTTGATTGTGTAAAACTTAGCTGGTTCATCTCATTGAACCCAACAACATCAGTATATTGGTGTTGAGAGTGATTAATGGTGTAAGCCTCATGCTGCTTCTCAGGAACAGGAGGAGTTATCTGAACAGAATCATCTTCTTGTTGGTTTCTCTTATTTGATGATGGCCTATACATTGGATGCACATCAGGTGTTTGTCTTTTTGCTCCAGTTGATGGCATGTACAATGGAGACACATCAGGTGCTTGTCTTTTTCCCCCAGACTTCACAACAACTTCTCTATAATCACCAATGCTCTGTATGCCAATATCATAATCATTTATCATAACCAACTCACTGCAGCTGCTATTTCTATCATCGCCGTCATCATCATCATCATCATCATCATCATCATCATGAGACTTAGGCAGGAACATTTCAGGGTGACGCTTTCTTGCCAGAGACTCCTCATTGTTCAAGACAGCCATCCAAATAGCATTCTCCTTTGCAGTGAGCTTGTCCTGCAGGTTCCTAGAATGCCTGACAATGTTCCTTATCTTGTCAATGTTAGGGGAAATGTGCTTGATCACAGCAGTTAGCACACACACCTTCCATGCCTTTTTAAGATCATGAGGCTTCTTGTAAGGAGGAGGGCCAGGATCCTTGCTAAACCCCAACTCAGGCCACCATGGTTCCTTCCCAGTGGGCCACCATGGTGGGGGGATACCTTTTTCCAATGGGTACTTCCTTTGAGGTGGCTCACATCGTTGTGTGAGGCTTGACAAGAGTGTCGCTAAAGTTATGTCAGGGAGCTCATGAAGAGTGTAAGGAGATGCCATGTCTCTGCCTTGTTTCTGTTAAAAATGCATGTGTGAGTAAAATGTCTCACATTAAGTAAAAAAAATTGAACAATATATAAGGAGTAAAATAATCTATTCTTGGAAAATAAAAAAAAAATACATGGTCGTTCAAAACATAAGCTAATTAAAGCTAGTTGTGAGATTTGGAATTAATTATAATTTTAAAAGTATTTAATGTATCATAATATTTTTAAAGTTTTTTTATATAAGAACTACTGGTTCGATCACAATTCAATCATGGTCTGAGTAATGAACCATAAACTAGTGACTATACCAGTTAAATGACTGGTTCAGTTATGATAACATTGATAAAAAAAACAACGCATAACACACCTTGTCATGTGCACTTTCTTCCTCAAACTTAACGATTGCGGTGGGGCCATTGTGATCGAACCTCACTCTCTCCTTCCACCAGCCGCGAAGATTATCAGAGGAACCGCTTACCGGCTTGCCACTTTCAGGGATGATGCCGTAGACGAATCCTCTAATTTCACAATCCTCCATCATTTTCAGCATGTGTCTCAGGATGTTCTCTTGTGCATCAGACATGGTATTCCTTTTGAGAATCTTCATTGTGTTGTTGCTCTTATTTTGTTTCCTTTGTTCCTTGAGTTGCTTCAACAACATGCAATCTTTCCATATCTTTGTCTCAAGCTCTTCAATTGTTGTGGAGGTTGGTACGTATTCATTTCTTTCAGTGGGTTTGGGGCCGCTTCTCGATGAAGGCTTGGCGTTAACCATGGAACTCATTGCTTCTTAAGATCTCCTTTTAACCTTTCTATCGAACACCTGCAAAATGAAAAGGCTGTTAGTGTATGGGTAAATAATTTAACTAAACACTTGATAAACTTTTATTGCATAAACAATTATTTATAAACTATTTTCAAAAGTTTATTGAAATAGAGCTCATACTAAATACGTATTCTCAAACTAATCACTTGCTTGTGAAAATACTCAATTTACGCAATTTTTGTCAAATACTTATATAAACACTTATATTATAATATAAGCTCAAATAAGTTTATCTAAAGCACCAATCATAAATTGGATACGTGGAACTTCGAACTTATATAATGAAATAAATAAACAAAATATTTTAACATAATTATAGTTAATATAATAAAAATAATATGATTTAATGCTAAATAATGAATAAAAAATTATTCAAATATATAAGTAAATTTTACTTGATCTATACCTCAATAACAATATTAATTAGTTATTAATAAAATTTATATTATTCATTATATTAATTAATAATTGTAAATTTTCAGTTTTTCATATTTGTATACAAAATAATCATTATTTAAATTTTAATTATTAATTACAACTTGAGAAAAAATTTGAAAACAGTAATGACAATAATAAGTAAAAGTGAAATTGACTAAAATTATTAAAAATATTAATTATTTATTAATAAACTTTTATATCATTCAATAGTAAAACATTTCAATTTCTGGTGTTTGAAATTAAATATTAATAATCAAAAAAAAATTTAAATATTAATACAATTTTAGTTTTAAATATTAGTCACTACTCTATGAAAACAAGATAATAATAATAAGAATAGTAATAATAACAATAATAGTAATAATATTAATAACAACAAAAATAAGTAAAATTGACTTGACATTTACATTGATAACAATATTAATTAATTAATAATATTTAATATTTATAATTAATTGTAAAACTTTTCAACTTCTTATAGATTAAAATTAAGATAATATTATTTTAATTATTAATCACAAATTCAAGAATTTTTTAAGGTAATAAATTAAATAAATTAATATTTTTATATATAACAAAATGTATTAAGTATTAAAGTTAGAATACCAAAAAAATATTAATATTATATATATATATATATATATATATATATATAAACTAGACAAAGTTCGGGGCGTTATTGGTCAGCCGTTGTTGGGCTTGGCAGGTTTATTTCTATCACTTTATAGCGACTTGAGAGTGTTTCTCTCTTCCTTTTTACTATATTAATATATATATATATATATATATATATATATATCTTTTATCTTTCAAAAACATAACTAGACAAAGTTTTTTTTTATTACAAGAGGAAAGGTGTATAACTAGACAAAGTATAATAAAGTAGACATTTTTGGTAAAATTATAAAAAAATTTATTACAACTTATTTGATAAAATTACTTTCAAAAAAAATTATTTGATAAAATAAAAAGGAAATAAAAAACTTACTACTTAATTTAAAATATTTAATGGCAACACACTACCAAAAAAACTAATAAAGGGTTCAAATTAAAGCGATCTTACGAATAGTTTTCACTCGGAATTCATTTTTAAAATGATGTTATCCAAAAAAAATTACATCAATCTACGTATATTTTGAATTTGAGTTAAATGTAAAAAAAAAAAATCTCTTCATTCAGCTTTATGAATTGATCTAAGAAATTGCATCGATCTACATTTGTTACTGACACTTGTTGAAAATTCATCAGAAAAAAATTGAAGCTAAATACACACATATATAGAGTATAAACGAACAAATCGCACTTCAGTGTTCTTAGATACGAGTGATGCATGCTTTTGAAAAACATAAGGTAAAAATTATGCAGTAAAGGAATGTAGATAACGAAAATTTGACATGGTGAGAGAGCTATGAAAAAATATTCATATAAAAAAACTCAACCTTTTCTTATTTTTCGATAAAAAAATAAAAATTAAGTTCAAAATGAATTCACAATTTCATGGAGAGGATCTGATCTTTTTTTCTTCAACAACAACAATAACAAAACGTAAGAAAATAATTAAGACCAAAAAGACACTTCTCAATAATAAGTTGAGACATTTCAAACAACCCTCAACTCTTTTAATACTTTAGAAAAATGAAAAAAAAGAGGAAAAACACCAAAAACAAATCAAAGATGTTGAAATAACAGTGAATATGAATTATACCACTGGTAGTGGCAGTGTCTCACGAGCTAGCCCTTGAAGGAATAAACAAAAAAGTTCAGCTAGAGAATTAAGTGGATAGGGAGGGAAATAAATATTGATAGAGATTGTTGTGATTGTGAGTGACACTGAAGGTTGTACAAATCTTATATATAATAAGTACAAAGAGATAAGTTTACTTGAGTTTATCTTATAATCTAAGTGTTTTTACTAATCTATAAGCTATTTTGACTTATTTTAATTAACTACTCAAAACAATTTTTTAGTAAGCATTTATACCTATTTATTATTGATTTTAAAAATATTTTAATAAATTTATTACATTAACTAATTAATAAATTTTTATTCAAAACATTTACTTTCATATATAAATGCTTAGTTATTAATATTTTAATGTATTATTAGTATATAATATTTTTAATATTTAATATTTTATTAATATGTAATATAAATTTAAAATATTTCAATTGAATGAATTTAAAAATTCAAACTAAATTTATTATTAATTATTTCATTAATGCTTCAAGGAGAATAGAAATTAAAAAATTGAAATATATTTGTCCTTATCAAGTATCCCAAGTTATTGGGAATAATTAATGTTAAAAATATTTTAATACTGAATAATATTAAATATCATTGAAATTTTGAATTTAAAAATAATATTTTTCTTGATTTATTAATATTTTATCAATTATAGAATATTAATAAATTTTACCCCAAAATCTAGTCATTTTAATTATTAAATTTAATGTCAGTGAAATTGAAAATTTAAATATATTATTTTAAGTTTCTTTTGGAATTTCAAAAAAATATCAATGAAATTCAAAAATTTAAATATATTGTTATATGGGTATTTTGAAAATTTGAATAAAATAGTCTCATAAATAATGTTGACTTGCAGAAATCTATATAATATACTAAAGGAAGGTTTTTTTTCTAGAAGGTTTTGCCATGTGTCGCCCCCATATCATCCAAATAAAAAATATACAAAATTTTATTTTTTAATATTAAATCTGCATGTTTTTCAATATTATATTTGCATTAAAAAACAAATAAAGATTTTGTTCAATATTAAATCTGCATTAAAAAAACAAATCTATATAATATACTAAAGAAAGTTTTTTTCTAGAAGGTTTTGCCACATGTCACCTCCACATCATCCCAATAAAAAATATACAAATTTTGTTTTTCAATATTAAATCTGCATGTTTTTCAATATTAATCTGCATTAAAAAAACAAATTTTGAAAATATAGATTATATATGTTTTTCAAGTAAAATAAAAAAAGAAAATAAAGTAAACAAATAATCCTCATGTGATCATGTCTCAATATAAGATCTATTAAATAAAAAAAGTGATACATAAAAATCGAACAAAATTTATAAAAATGAGCCAACTAAGTTTTTCAAAAAAAATAAAACCCTAAAGTTCAATCTATAAATAAGAGGTAAGAATTCACTTAACACCACCACATATTCGCAGCTCCCAACTCACGGCAACAAAGGGTTTTTCTGGGTTTTTTTGGTTTATAAACATCAAATCACCCCATGTAATTATCCATACATACATAATTTTTTCTCTAACAAATTCTTTTTCTTTTTTTCTTTGACTTTTGCAGGTGAGGTTTTCATCACATCTCATCATGTACATTGACTTTTCTCCTCCCATTGAACTTATTTTTTGTTTCTTCAATGTGTGGAGCTATGCTTATCTTTTTGTTTGCAATGATTTTGACCATGTTTGTACTTGCGCTTATATCGCTTTCTTTGACATATCTATTTATTATATTTCTTCACTGAATCCCCAATAAATTATGTAGTCCAAATTCCTCCATGATCGTTTTTGCTAATGAGGGTTAAATGATTTTTTAATACAACTGATTCACTTCAATTAAGAGACCAAGTCGAAACTCAACATACATGCAAAGTCTCGAAGGATCATAAGGGAAAATAGAGCCTGAAGTTTGGATCAGGGTGGAAAGAATTTTGCACATCGAATGGAGTCCGTGAAGGAAATACATGTTCAAGCTTCAACATATAGAATCAAATATTGTTGATGTATCTATAGTCTATCAAGTGGTTTAGGATTTTGAGTAGCTTTTCCATTTGGTTTTGATTGTTTTAGGTTGGTTTTAATCCAATACGTACTCTATTAAACTATGCAATATAAATTTTAAATTATAAAGAAAATTTTATATTATGCTACATTTTTTTTATAAAAAAGCCAAAAAAAAAAAAATAACATTAACTAGAAGCACAAGGGGTGCTACATCCAACAATACAATGATGTCCTCATGCCGAATGGTTGTAAACTCAAGCAACACATTAACACTCATATACATTAATTTAATTCTTAAAAATTAATTTATGTAAGTTAAAAATTACGATTTAAGAGTTTGTCTTTTAATTCACTCTAAATTTATATCTTTCAAATTTCAAAAATATTAATTTTTTTGTTTCTCTTTTATGATTAATTTTAATAAAAATAATATTATTTTATCAAATTTGAACAACCAATTTGATACGTTCAAAAATCATCTACTTGAGATCTTGGATGTAGATAACATGAAAATTCATGTCATATCTATAACTATTAAAAAAAGTAACTTTTAGAATATTTGTTTAATCTTTAACAAAATCCATCTCGGTTGGAATCAATAAAAAAGTCAAAATTAAGATAACATTATTAAGGTTGGTTCATGTTTTCCTCAAACTCATTAGTTTTGCATATACTCATGTTTTAGTATGCCAATTGGGTGACTTATCTTACTTTGCTCTATATATTTTCTTAAGTTCAATTTAAATTGATTGTTAGTATAAGTTTATTGGTGAAGTAACCACAATTATTTTGGGTGGGAGAATTATTTTGTTTTTTTCTCACATATATAGATAATTTGCTGGGGTGCGCACATATGGGGCAATACACCATTTTTTGTTTCTCTTGACTGAAATGTTCCTTTGATTTTTTGTTTCACAAGGGTTCCACCCCAAGATTCACAAATACACTAAATACAATTCTTTCACACAGTCCTTTCAAATTGGTGAAGGAGGGTATTTTGTTCTTCAAGACTTCATTTTGAGTTTCCATTTCAATCTTCTTCATGAATTGATTTTGTTCTTCAACTAATTGTAAGATGTCATTTGCTTCAAGGATTCCTGCTTTTCTCTTCTTAATCAAAAGCAAAAGGATTGAGGAAAAGAAAATCTTCTAGGGTGCAGAATATTCACTAATTGGAAAAAAAAATAACACGTGTCATTCTCAGATTAATTCTCATAAAAAAATACATTTTAAAATTTTAGAGTTGATTAGGATTTATGTTGTTTATTTCTTGATTTTATCTTAATTTATTTTTGATTTATTTTTAGAGTAAAAAAAATACATTTTTAAATTTTAGATTTGATTAGGATTTAGGTGGTTTATTTCTTGATTTTATCTTAATTTATTTATTATTTATTTTTAGAGTATTAATTAATATATCCCAAACTTTTTTTTAAAAAGAGTGAGTTTGAAAGCTATAGCTTAAGTTAATTTGGTAATATATTCCCAAATAATAATAATAATAATAATAATAATAATAATAATAATATGTGTGTGCGGATATGGGCTGGTTGGGTACTATAGTGCCGATACCCGCACCCATACCCGCACCCATACCCTCTATTTTTTGCGGGTAATTATCTATACTCAACCTCATACCCATTTAGCGGTTTTTTACCCTACCTATAGTGGGTATGGAGACGGGTACATGTAATTTTTAAAAACACGGATATTTTTTTATAATATAATTAACAAAAATTACGTCCACACTAACACTTTGTTTGGTAAAGGGAGGTTTGGATAGAGAGAGATGGAGAAGAGAGAGTTAGGGGGAAGTATGTGTGTTTGGTAGGTGAGAGGAGGGAAATAGAGGGGAGAAAAAGTGGTGGGTCCCACCACTTTTTTGGTCTATCTTCTCTATCTCTCTTCTCTTTAAATCTACTATATTTCTCACCTATTTCTCTCTACTCAACTTCTCTCTTCTCTACTCTCTCTTCTCTATCTCTCTCTTCTCTACCAAACAGAGTGTAACATTCATATAGTTTTTTGAGAAAATATATTCAAATAGTTAATTTTATTTATTACTATCAATTCTATATCTATAAAATTATAAATTTATTTTGCAATTAAATAAATTTGAGACAATTAAATTTGCAATTTAAAACAACATAATTATATTGCTCCAATTGAGATTTATACTCCAAATTATGGTAGCATTAGATAATTGACTTCCAAAATTTAAAAATCAAAATAAATGCACAATTATTTGTAAGAGATTGTCTTTCAATTCACTCTAAAAATAGAGCAGTGTTATTTGGTATGAAGGTCTAAAGCACGAGAGTGCACAAGGAGCAATTAGTGGCGGTTTGCGGTGCCAGGAAAAAATTCAAATTTAATGCATTTCTGGCGGTTTAAAACCGCCACTAAAATGCGGTGCTTTAATAACCGTATACGTTACACATTTCTGGCGGTTTGAAACCGCCAGAAACTGCCTCGTGCTTGGTGCACGAGACCCCACCTCATGCCCCACAACATTTTCCCTAAAATAATCTACTTTTTATGAAATCATGGACTTTTTTTGGAAATCATGCATATTGATACGTTGATTCTAGATTAAATATTTTTTTTGGATTTATTAAATAATTAGTAATTAATAATGAAAAAGGTATAAAATTTGAGAAATTTATATTTGGAAATTTTAAAAACGACTCGAATATAATAAACCTTTAGAATGTCATTTATATTTGATGGACTAAATTAAAATTTAGTTTTGGAAGTGGTGTGGAGAAGAGCTATGTCCCATAACGTGGGGTTTGAATGAGTTGCTTGATGATATATCAGTGTTTTGGGTCTGATTTGTATTGTTTACAACAACTTTATTTTCTTTAGGTTTGCAGAAGTGGTTTCCTTTGAGTTGTGTACTCTTTTTCCTTGTTTGATTTTTTCCCACTGAATTTTCCTAGCAAGGTTTTTAATGAGGCACTCTTTTAGGTTCTGTTTTGCCACTTTTGCGTAGTTTTCTTTGGAGACCTTGAGGATACAATTTGTATGGTGCTTTTCATGAGAGTTTTATCTCATGTTTTGGTTCTTTAATAATACTATTTTCTTTTCAAAAAAAAAACTTCAAATTTCAAACATAAGCATTAATTATAAAATTTTACCCCTCCAAAATTTAATAAAAAAAATTAAATTTAGAATTAATTTAATAAAGAACTATATTTCAGAAAATATTAATAAATAACTCATCATCAATATAATAAAAAGAAGCTTCGAATCATCATCAATATAATAAAAATAAGTTTTGAATCATCATCAATATTTTGGCACCTTCACATGTTGCTCCTCCTCCGACGATGGTGTTGTCGCAGTTAAATAGGGATGAGTTCGCAGATGTTGGAACGAAAGAAGGAAAGGTATTCATCGTGGTCGGAAGTCGTTGACTGCTAAAGTCCTTACGGTTGAGCGAGTTGGGGATCCACCACCGGGTCGGTACCATGTTCCTCCACAACACCTTGGTGCTGGATATACCTCATATGATATTTCATTCGGACAATCGTCTGGTACGTCGGGGTACCAGAACTTTGTACAAGCGACTAGCACCTAGGACTTTGTGCAGCTGACTAGCACCCATGACTTTGTGCAGCTCACTAGCACTCATCAGGCTGATCCCATAGGGTTGCAAGACTATGGTGTGCAGTCGACTCCGTCCATCTTAGAGATGGAAGATTTTGTCTCACAGCAGCAGCTGACGGAGCCCTCACAACAGACCTTTGGTCAGGGCATGTTTTACACGCCGAATTTGCCTATAGGCTAGATGCAGACGACCACTAGGACACCTGTTCGTCAAGGTGGCGAGTTGGATTCTTACCATGACTGGGCTATGGTTGGTGGTGCTAATCTATTTGCTGATTTTGGCGAGGGATCCAGCACTCACACACAGACTGCCACTGAGGTAGACTTGAATATGACATTGGCTTCAGGTGGAGATGATAACCCTGTGACGGAGACCTCCAGGAGGTATGACACTAGGCAGTCACGACAGTACCAGTAGCGTGGATTGATGTTGGAATGATTTGATGTTGTTGTGAATATATGTTGAAATGATGTGATGCTATAATTTAGAACTGTTTTAATGGAAAAGCAACTAAGATTGCATGTTTTCAAATTGAGGTCTTATTACAATTACAAATATGACCTTCAAAGAATACCACATCCTTAGAATAGTCAATTTTGCATCCCTTACAAAGTAATCAAAGCAATAAGTCGCCCCTTCCATCAACATCTTATCAACAATTTAATAAGAAATTCATAATAAATTGTTCAAATTTTAAATTTAACTACCCTATTTTCTTGGAAAGATAAAAAAAATACTAAATCTGATTTAAAACAAATTCTTTATTTATTAAAAAAATATATTAACAATATTTAGGTAGACCTTTGACCTTCATCACACCCTGGTCGGAATTGCGAGAATAATTTAACATAAAAAAAAATTTCTAACAAACATTTATATTTTTGTGCAATGAAAAATTATAAAAAGCTTTTTTGAACGAACAAACAAAAAACTATAAAAAATTACAAACATAAATTTTAGATATTAGGGTATATAATAACGGTCACCCGTGCATTGCACGAGTTATTCAACTAGTTATTTCCTTAAATAATGGTATAAATTGATACAAATCCATAATAATTGATCTATAATTTTACTTATAGAAAATTAATAAAAAAGTTAACCATCATATTAGTCCCTGTCTTTGTGTCGCCGTCTGATTTAGGTCCTTCCCCAGAAAAATTATTGTAAATGGTCCTTATGTTTGAAAATGATTTCGAACAGATCCTTGCCGGAGCTCCGAGCTCCGAGCTCCGGCGTGTGATGATTTGGATCGCTGATTGTGTTAATTATGTTTACGTGAATTTTAAAAAAATACACATCATAAAATTAAATTAACAAAAGTTAAATTAAATTGAAAGCCCAAATTAACCCCAATTCTAAATCCATAATTCATCTTCATAAACATGAATCTTCTTCAACATCATGAGTGTTCTTGATCGAAATTTTTTCACATTAATCTCATCTTCATTTTCTTATTCATCATCTTCATAAAATTAAGAACAATAAACAAATTGTCAAAAAAAAAAGAACAATAAACAAAATAAAATACCAAAACACCAAATTTAATTTCCCCTGGTCTTCACTTTCAAAAAAAAAAACCCTGATCTTCATCATCATAACAGAAACACATAATCAATTTCCAGAAAACTAAAAACCCCAATCCCCATCATGGAATCCTCCATCCAACTCCTACACCACAACCCGTTTGACGCCATGGAATCATCCATCCAACTCCACGACATCACCCCAAACCTCCTCACCCTAAACCTCCTCACCTCAAACCTCCTCACCCAAATTCTCCTCCACCTCCAACCAGAGCTCTATGAGCCCCAACCCCACCCCCACATGCAACCAGATCTGTGAATCGAAGGGCAGAGACTAAGAGTTTGTGTTTGGAACCACGTTATGATGAAGAGGAAGAATAAGAAGATGAAATCTCCTTCTCAAACCCTCTAACCCATGGCGACATAACCGAGAAAGGCATCAACTTCAACCTCAGAAACAACTTGAAGAAAAAGTACTTATCTTCAATCTCACCAAAATACCACAACCCCAAAAGCTGAGTCAATGCATCCCTCACAGCCCACCTCACCAGAATAAACCTTGAAAGCCTCTTGAGACCTAATTTTGAACCATCCCAAACTAACCCAGTAACCTCCCTACGAGAAAAGGGCGGCGAGAAGGGTGTCATTCCCCCAAATTGGTTTTCTTCTCGTTCTTCATCTCCTTGTTTTCTCGCTCCACCTTGTCATCGTCGCCGGAGAAAAAGTCATCATCTAAGGTTCTGACGCAGGTGAGAGGAATAGGAATGTGAGGAGGTTGGAGGAGAATGAAGAGGTGGCTTGTATGAGGAGGTGTGAAGTTGAACGCAGGTTGATGATGATTCTGGAGTTTTGATGATGATTCTAGATTATTCTTTTTTGGTTCAATTGTGGCAATGTTTATGAGTTAGGGATTTGGGTTAATTGAGGGCGAATTGAGATGTGTTTGGTGGGGAATTAATTTAGTTGATTAGATTAGGGTTATAATTAGGAAGAGGTTAATTTAGTTTAATAATCTAGCTTGTAATTTTTTTTATTCCACGTCACCTTACTAAACACAGTTAACATGTCGCTCCATATGACTTTCAAACATGAGGATTATTTACAATAATTTTTTTGGGAAGAGACCTAGATCAGACGGCGACACAAAGACTGGGACTAATATGATGGTTAACCCTTAATAAAATTTCATCCAAAATCTAGTGATTATTATTATTAACTTTAATATAAATGAAATTTAAAAAAGTCAAAGTATTTATGTATTGAACTGAGGAGTTTGCTCAATGTTAAACGAATCGTAATTTTTTCATTCAGTGGAGCATTTGTTCTAGGTTGGAATTTTTCAATCAAATTCAAGTTCCTGACAAAAAAAAAGTCAAACTTTTAAATTATAAACACTCATTTTACTAGTGTAAACATCTAATAGGTTTTCCTTTAGTTTTCGTTTCTTTGTTTCTTTCTTTTTCCAAAAAAAACCTAACCTTATGGCTTCTTTCTGTGAAAACATCAAAAGAATTAGACCTGGAAAAGATGTGAAACTATGATCTATTCCAAGTTTTAAAGTGTTTAGAATTCAAGTATGGAGTTAGAGTCCCACATTGGTTAAGTTTGGGTGTAGAGAAGACTTTATAAGGAGATGGACCCATAAACCTAATGCCTTAAGGTTTTAGGTTAAGATGTGGCGTCAAGATCTCTTGGTGTCTTGCTCATCGGCCCATGGGCTCCCATGTCTCCCCAACAAGTGGTATCAGAGCCGATGGTTGGTGTAGCCATGGTTACGGCTCCTTGTGTCGAAAGTCTTCCTAGCGGTGTGGCTAGGCGGCGGGTTCCGTTGACGCGGTGAAGCGAACGGCGGTGCAAGAGTGGATAAGCTTCAGCGGAGAGGTGCCATGACAATGTAGTGGTTACTCGCACTTGAGGGGGAGATTGTTGAGAATTCAAGTGCGGAGTTGGAGTCCCACATTGGTTAAGTGTGGGTGAGGAGAATAGTTTATAAGAGATGTGACTCATAAACCTAATGCCTTAAGGTTTTGGGTTCAGATGTGGTGTCCAAGATCTCTTGGTGTCTTGCTCCTCGGCCTATGAGCTCCCCTGTCTCCCCTAACAAGTGGTATTAGAGCCGATGGTTGGTGTAGCCATGGTTACGGCTCCTTGTGTCGAAAGTCTTCCTAGCTGTGTGGCTAGACGACGGGTTCCGTTGACGCGGTGAAGCTAACGGCGGTGCAAGAGTGGATAAGCTTCGGCGAAGAGGGGCCATGATAATGTGGAGGTGACTCGCACTTGAGGGAAATATTGTTGAGAATTCAAGTGCGGAGTTAGAGTCCCACATTGGTTAAGTTTGGGTGTAGAGAAGACTTTATAAGGAGATTGACCCATAAACCTAATGCCTTAAGGTTTTAGGTTAAGATGTGGCGTCGAAATCTCTTGGTGTCTTGCTCATCGGCCCATGGGCTCCCATGTCTCCCCAACAAGTGGTATCAGAGCCGATGATTGGTGTAGCCATGGTTACGACTCCTTGTGTCGAAAGTCTTCCTAGCGGTGTGGCTAGGCGGCGGGTTCCATTGACGCGGTGAAGCGAACGACGGTGCAAGGGTGGATATGCTTCCGCGGAGGGGGGTCATGATAATGTGGTGGTGACTCGCACTTGAGGGGAGATTGTTGAGAATTCAAGTGCGGAGTTGGAGTCCCACATTGGTTAAGTTTGGGTGTAGAGAAGACTTTATAAGGAGATTGACCCATAAACCTAATGCCTTAAGGTTTTAGGTTAAGATGTGGCGTCGAAATCTCTTGGTGTCTTGCTCATCGGCCCATGGGCTCCCATGTCTCCCCAACATAAAGATCTCAATGCCCAACATATTATGGAGATAGTTCTACTTGATGCAAAATTATTTCAAAAATTATTTACTTATTAAAACCACAAAATTAAATAATAATAATAATAATTATATCATTATAATACAAAATCTAATGGTTATCATTTTATCATTATTATTATTATTTTCAAAACTATCATTATTATAACATTATATTAAGTGTAGTATTAAGTTATTTAGTTTTAGTTACTTTGAAATCATATCATACATATTTTTTCCCCTCCTCTTGGGAAATATCATATCATTAACATAATACAATTTATATCATAATTTACATAATTAATATATTTTGATCTTATTTATTTTAAGGCTTAATATATCAGAAGGCCCCTGAAATTGTAAAGGGAATCAGTTCCAGGGCCTGTAAAATTTTCGCATCAAATTGGGTCCCTAAGAATTTTTTTTTAATTCAATTAAGGACAAAGTGTATCTGATGCTGAAGTGGCTTCAATTTTATCCTACTCAGCTTTTCCACGTGGCATTTGGAATTTTTTTTAATTAAAAAATTCTAAAACATAAATGGAGAATTAAAAAAATTAAAAAATTGAAATAATTTTAAATCTTTCATCATCAACATTTTCATCTTCCACTTTCATCCATCAAGAAGAAACCCAGCAACTCAACCCCTAAAAAACCCAGAACTCAACTCATGAAAAATCCACCACCACCACCCCCAATTCCCCTTCTTCCTTCTCCATCACCAACAAAACATCCCACACCATAACAAATTGGGGCAAGACATGAAGACCCATTGAAGCACCCTCTTTTTTTTATCAAACATTTAATCCATAGCATCAGTTCATAGAAAGTCATGTACCATCATCAAACTAATTCCATACACAAATCGAGCAGATCCGAATTCTTGATATATTAAAAAGGGCTGGAGTTAAAAACCCATACTGAAGATACAAATCCAGGAAGGAAAGAAAACTAACAAGCTATAAAGCAATGGAAATTGAAAATACTAAAGACTGATAAAGAAACAAAACAGCAAGAAGAGAAATAAAACGAAGACAAGCATTCCCAACGACAGCACCGCATAGAATGCAACACAAATTTAAAATTCCCAGATCCAAATTCTTCACTTACAACTTCCAAAGAAAAATCTAAAAATCTCAGATCTAACATAGTTCTTAACGCCTAATGCAGATACCTAGATCAACCAACGAAATTCAACACACGCACACACCAGAAAGCAAGAAATCCACAGGATTGTTGTTCGCAGGGGCAACTTCTGCTATGTTCCTCCTCGACATCAAAGGTCGCGTCCTCATCTGACGTGACTACCGCGGCGACGTCTCCGCCCTCGACGCCGAACGCTTCTTCACCAAGCTCATCGAAAAACAGGTTCCACTCCTTCATCTTCTTCACTTCCATCCATTCATTCCGATCCCGTTTTTCACAGAATCTAACTTTCGATTTTCCCTTTCTCATTGCACAGGCTGATGCGCAATCTCAAGATCCGGTTGTGCACGATGTATCAGCTACATTTTCGTGCAGCACAACAATGTTTACCTCATGATAGCCACCAGATAGAACTGGGTTTTGTGGATCAGAGTGTGGTGTTGTTGAATTTGTGGGTTGTTAGATGAGGATGAGTTTCTAGGTCAAGAGATCAGTTTTTTTTTTTAACTCAAGAGATTAGTTAATTAGGACTGAGATTAGTTAATAAGATTAATTGAGTTTAATTTTGATTTTCAATTAATTATATGAGTTGGAATTAGTTGGTATTAAAAAAAAAAGATAAAAGCCACGTGGAAATGCCATCTGTGTTAAAATTAAGCCACATTAGACCCAGACACACTTTGACCTTAATTAGATTAAAAAATATTTTTTAGGGACCCAATTTGATGCGAAAATTTTCTAGGCCCTGGATTTGATTCCCTTTATAATTACAGGGGCCTTCTGATGTATTAAGCCTTATTTTAATTATTTGAATTTGTATGTAGCACTTTTAAGAGTTACAAGCAAATAAGGGTTAAATATTATTGTCATTGATGTTGAATAAAATGCATGTTCAACAAGAATAATGTTACCTACAAAGAGAGGTGTGTAGAGGTGGAAGGAAGAGAGAGATAGGAAGAAAAGAAAAAGTAAGAGAGAGAAAGTATGAGATGTGATAGATGATAAGAGGAGAGAGATAGAAATAAAAATAGGTGGAAATGAAGTGTTTAAAAAGGGAGGTGTGTATATATCATTACTCGTTCAACAACAACAAATATTCTTTATAAGATGTTTTTAATAAGATTTCACTAACACATAATAATTTTTTATGACGTACATGTGTGTTCATTTTAGCTTTTTATTATAAATATTATACATTTGAATCTTTGATTATACCATTCATGCATGACACGAGTATAATAGTAGTATTGATTATAAGAAACAACATGAGAACACCCTTCTCAAGTAGGAATAAATAGTTAACCTGAACCTACTAATACTCATAGGTGATCCCCATATTTCATCCCTATTTTGCCAAATTGTCAGCTAAAAAATTAGAATCCCTATAGATATCAACAGCATCAATGCAATCTACCTCTACCAAGAGAAAATCAATAAAGCTCAAATCGTTAAGAAACTTCCAAGGTCTATTCACCAACTAACTCAACCTACCGCAAGTGAAGAATCACATTCAATCACTAATCACTATATGCCTCAAATGAAACTGTTGACAAAATAATAGAGCGTTCAATATCGCCTTCATTTTCGTTTCAAAATCCCACATCTCACCAATGCTTTAGAAAAGAAAGCAATAACTTGTCTCCTACAATTTCTTACTACCCTTCCAATACCACTCGAGCACAAATTCCCTTGAGAGGACCCAACCACAATAAATCCAACACCTCCGCAGACGGATGACTCCATACACTTGTCTAACATCGCATAAAAGAATTGTTCACTTGATGTCCACAAATTTTTGAGAAAATGCATAAACACTACATGGGCATTCCCTCTAACCACGAAAATATTCGTATGCAAATTCCTCACCATTTCAAAGAAACTTAGTGTTTTGAAATACCACAACATTACAAGCAATAGACAATGGCCAATAAACAAAATAAGGGATTAACTCCCAAAGTTCCTGATTTGAGTAAGCCTAAACAGAAGGCCACCTCAACAACAAGCCTTGCAATTGATTCGGACAACACCATAAGAGTACTTCTCGCGAGAAATGGAAAACAAGAATCAAATGTTTGTTTGATTACAATTTTTGAAAACTGTTTTCTATTTTTAAAAATTTCTTTGTTATAATTTTTTAAAACAATTCACATTTTTAATTTTTAAAACTAAAATATGAGGACTCATCAGAAGTGTTTTTTGTTTATGTTTTTAGTTTTCAAATTGCAACTTCTTAATGTTGGGAAACATCTCATACAAACAATTTTTTTCTTATTTTATTTTGAAAAAAAATGTTTCTGAAAAACGTTTTCAAAACAGAAAACTAAAATTGTAATCAAACATGCCTTTCAAATAGTATCATCCTACCTTATGGGAGGATGTAAATTATGTCCATGATAACCACAAGTCGGTTGACTAGCTAGAGTCCTTGAAGTAGGAAAAGGGGATCAATCGTCACCCTAGCTGCATGAAATTTCTTCATTAGTTGCTTCAATAGTCCTACAATTTGATCTTTGAAACTATGCTAGGTTGTCAGTGTTTCATAAATGCTTTTTCTCCTTGATAATCTTGTTTGAGGAATTCATGCCGTAGGTGCAAATCAAGAATTTCCTTGTCCAGTGTTGTGCTTCGGGTGTAAATCCTAGTCTTTCCGAGGGTGTAAGCATTAGCCCAAGCAACCAAAGTACATTGTTTCAATTAGAGGATGCTAATCTCAATTTGGATCTGCGCTAGCTCTCCATTCAGTTGTTTCAAGCGAGTGGCCACCTACTCCTACTCTCGGAGGTCAGCAAGTTGTTTATTTTCAATACCCTCAATTTCAAGTTTCAGGGTATCCTGGTAAGGTGTTAGGCCGATCCCGAAGGTTTTTTGAGAAATTAGGGTGGGAAAGCGAGAGATGGTGATCACCCTTCGTCATGAACTTCCTAAGATGTTATGAGAAACCAATAACGAGCTTCAAAAGAGAGCCTAGGAGAAACTGTCGGTTGCCTTGTTTGTAATGAGTCAGGGTAGTAGAATGTTGAAAGGAAGAAGTGGCACCCTTTCAGGATCTCGGTTGCTTTCTTGCTCGGCCGCATGAGTTTCTGCGACATTCCTTGAAGTTGTGGGACCACTAGGTTGGCAAAATGATGAGAGATCATAGGAGGAGTCGCCATAAGAGTGATCGCAGTCTGGGAGTCATTGTTGTCTAACATGACGATTGGAACGAAGAGCAAGAGAAAGGTCCAAGGAAGTAGGTTTCTACGGCGGATTGTTACCGAAAAGAAAAAAGTTGCTCGAGAAGGGTTGCGACAATAAGGGCAATAAACTGATAAGAGATTCGAAATCCTGGGGTAACATAAATTTAAAAGTGACTATTGAATCCGTTTTTACATTCTGATTCACCAGGTAACCACTAAATTGAGAATGCATAGGGGTAATGTATTGGCTCCTAAAAAATTGCAACAACTACTTTGACAATAAAAAAGACATACTAGCCACAGTATAGGAACTATTCATTAAACGAATAGCTGAGGGCCGCTAGATTGGTCGTTGATACGCACAACGGGTTGAGATTGCTGAATGAATAATCATGTACATGGACAAGACTTGTGGAAAAATTTAGAAGTTTGGTCATAACGGAAAAGATATTTCAGAGCTTCTATAATATTTTCACGTGCATAATAGCAACATGTTAAGTTCCTTAATAATAAGAAGAATGATTTTCCTACTATTGAACCAACCGATATAAGGAAGATTGATTTATAATAGACTTACATGGTGAATGGGAGAAATAAAACACTAACACGGTAGGATTTATGATGATTTGCAAGAGGCTGGACGTGGGTTTGTGGTTGGTTGTTGATCAATCGCTATAGTTAGCCGATCATTACTCCTTTTAAATAAGGGAATGGTCATTTGTAAACACACAATACAAACAATCAATACAATCTACAAGTTTTCCGTATTTTCTTTAGTCATTTACGTTTCTCCCTTTACTTTTCCAGAACTTTACCTTATTTTAGCCTTTTACTTTCAGCCTTTATTTACAACCCTTAAGTCTTTTATTTATCCATTTTAATCGTTTTCTTAGTGGCATAGACTTACTTCCTCTTTTCAACCTCTCAATAGCAATCACTAAGAACTATTTCAAGTGTCTTAGAAACCTGCATTAAGGAACAAAGTCTCTTATTCAAACAATCACTTGATTAGGTACGTTGATTTCTCAACCGACTCACATCCCTAAACCCAAATCTATTTGAAACAAACAGATCTACCGATTTGTGATGGCACGTCCGAAAGCTGTACCGAACAAGCACTGGAGTTCAAATAGAGACCGAAATAATATTTATCAAGTAGAAGACAAGAACAAAAATATTCTAAATACTAAAGTAATAATAGTAATGAAACTGGTCAACCAATTATGATTCAACCCACACAAACATGGCAGGCACTTCATTCAAACATGTAACTACAACATGGTTTTATAAATTATAAGTGGCTTGCACGTAAAAATGGCGTCGCGTGCTACCAAACACCTACATTTTGCTGTATATATATTAGTTCATTGACAAGCTTGTTACAGTTCCTAGTATTCCAACCAGCTTGAAAAATAAACACACAGACTAGTGTACCTTAAGCATGTCTTCTCCCTATGGCAAAGTTGATGAACACGAGCAAATATTGTTAGAAGCCAAGAGGAAAACCAGGAAGAGAATCACAATCATAAGCTTGTCCTCAATAGTCTTGGTTGGTGTTGTGTTTGCTTCTGTTTTTGGAACACTTAACAACAACTCCAAAAGTGGCAATAATGCTAATTCTTCTGAATCAGTAACGAGTTCGGTGAAGGCGGTGTGTGATGTGACGCTGTACAAGGACTCGTGCTATAGAAGCCTTGGCTCTGCTGTGGATTCAGGGGATGTTCAGCCTGAGGAGCTGTTCAAGGTGTCCATTGAAGTGGCCTTAGCTGAAGTGTCTAGAGCTGTTGGGCATTTCAATGAAGATGGGGGTGTTTTCAAAGGGTTGAATGATGCAAAGATCAAAGAAGCTGTGAGGATTTGCAGGGATGTTTTGGATCTTGCTGTTGATCATTTGAATAGCTCTTTGAGTACTTCAGGGGAAAGTTCTTCCCTTCTTAAGGTTTTTGAGGATCTTCAAACATGGTTAAGTGCTGCAGGTACTACTAAATTTGCATGTCCCTTTCCTTCTGTTCTAATGAAATAGACATCATTAAAAAGACACTTTTCTGGAAGAAAGGAAAAAAACTTAATTCCTTCTAAGCCAATTTTCTTTTTCTAACATTCTTTCCATCAGTAAAACATAGGAGAATAATTTATAAACATCTTCATAGTGATGACACTCAATGTAAAAAGGAAAAAGTGATAAGAGAAATAGTTGATGTGTTATATAATGTATGTGATTAGAAGTAGACATAGAAATAAAAATGGGATGCCTTTCGATCACTATTTGATCGGAGTGTTGCAAAGTGTAGCTAGCTTGCTAAGGAAAATGATTCGTAGAAATTCTTCTAGTGCATACATCTAAAAGACACTTGGAAAGAGAAAGGAAAGAGAAGAGAGAAAAGTAATGAATGTGATATATGATAAAAGAGAGATAGAGAAAAAATGAAATGTGTATTGTATGTCTGCACCATTTGTATGTTTTAGTATTATTATTGACTAGCTAATTTGTTTGCGACTCAAACATGCAAACACTGCAGACATGTAAACAGACACCTCATTTTACTCTGTTTCTTTCTCTTCTACTATATATCACATCCATTATTTCTCTCTTTTCTATTTCTTTCTAACTTCAGGTGTCTATATGATGTTATTGCACTGTGTGGAACTCTACAAATCAATCAATTAGAATTCTTACTTGCATGTGCCCTACAATGGGGAACTTTTGTGAGCCTTTTGCTTCATAACGACATAATACTTTTTTGGCCTACTTTTTTCCTTGTCTGCTGAAACAGGTACATACCAGCAGACATGCATTGAAGGCTTTGAAGATGCAAAAGAACCATTGAAGGAAAAGGCAGAAACCTATCTCAAAAACGCTACAGAACTCACCAGCAACAGTCTTGCCATCATTACCTGGATCAACAAGGCCGCAAGCACCGTGAACTTGAGGCGCTTACTGAGTTCACTACCTCATCAGAACGAAGCACCGAAATGGCTTCATTCAAATGACAGGAAGCTGCTTCAAACACAGGATTTGAGATCAAAAGCTCATATTGTTGTGGCCAAAGATGGAAGTGGGAAATACAAAACTATTTCTGCTGCACTTAAGCATGTCCCTGATAAGAGCACCAAGAGGACTGTGATCTATGTGAAGAAAGGGCTTTACTATGAAAATGTCAGGGTGGAGAAGACCAAATGGAATGTGATGATCATTGGAGATGGCATGACTGCTACAATTGTGTCTGGAAGGCTTAACGTTGTTGATGGCACACCAACATTTTCAAGTGCAACATTTGGTATGTGATTCTCTTCATTAACTTTGACTTAATAAGGTTTTAGTATGTTTTGCTTAATCACATTTTTTGTTCCTCTAGTTTCAGAAATGCATGATTTTGATCCCTAGAGTTTCAATTGCTCAAATTAAGTCCCTCTAATTTCAAAATTGACATGTATCACAACTTTTTTTTTCTTTAATTAATTGATGACTAGTTAAAATCAAGACCAAATTTGTTTGATTTTGAAATTATAGGGGCCTAATTCGAGCAATTGAAATAATAAGAACCAAAATCACGCATTTCTGAAATCATACAGACAAAAAGTGTAATTAACCCAATATGTTTTCAGTCCCAATTATTGGAAATATTTATTTTAATCCTTCTTTGTTTTTGTTTGACTTTAGTCCCTGCATTTTCTAAATTGTCATGTTTCAGATACTCAAGGGACTAATAAGTCTTCGAAATTGTCTTTTTCTTTTGATATTTGTCATCTCAGGACTAAAACATGGCTAGTTAAAAAATACAGGAATGTAGTCAATAAATAAAAAAACAAAGTGACTAAAACGGTAATTTCCAATAATGCATGAACCAAGAACATATTTAAGGCTTCTAATAAAATGCAGTGTATCTTTTCAGTTTTCATAAACACAAATGGGATGATAGAGTAACATTTTGTTTTTGTTTTCTTGGGATGCAAATAGCTGTGTTTGGAAGGAATTTCATAGCTAGAGACATGGGTTTTCGCAATACAGCTGGTCCTCAAAAGCACCAAGCAGTAGCACTGATGACAAGTGCTGATCAAGCAGTTTTCTACAAGTGTCACATTGATGCATATCAGGACACACTCTATGTTCATGCCAATCGTCAATTCTATAGAGAATGCTACATTTATGGCACAGTGGACTTCATTTTTGGAAATTCAGCAGCAGTGATCCAAAACTGCAACATTTTGCCAAAGGTACCAATGCATGGGCAGCAGATCACAATCACAGCACAAGGCAAAACTGACCCTAACATGAACACAGGAATCTCAATTCAGTATTGCAATATTGCACCCTTTGGGAACTTGAGTTCTGTCCAAACTTACCTAGGAAGACCCTGGAAGAATTACTCAACCACAGTTTACGTAAGGTCCAGAATGGACAGCTTTGTTAACCCAAAGGGATGGTTACCATGGGTAGGGAACTCAGCACCAGACACCATCTTTTATTCAGAATTTCGGAATGTTGGACCAGGTGCTTCAACAAAGAATAGAGTGAAGTGGAAGGGTTTGAGAACCATTACTAGTAAACAAGCCAGCAAGTTTTCAATCAAGTCTTTTCTTCAAGGAGATAGATGGATTCCTTCATCAGGTGCCCCTTTTAAGTCTGATCTGTGAGTGCAGCCACAAGATGCAAATTCTCCCTTTTGTCATTACAGTAATGATATATAGATATCCAAACACTGCAGACATTCCACAGACACCTCATTTTCTCTATATATCTCTCTTATCACATTCATCATGTATCTATCTTCTCTCCATTTCTCACCCTGGGTGTCTGCATTATGCGGGTGTCTACGGATGATTATCCTTGTCAGAATTGTCTCCACTTCTGTTATTTTTTCCCTTTCCCATGATCTTCTTGATTTTGTATATTTTGAGACTGTAAGTTGATTCTTTTGATTAATATTTCTTTAAAACTCTATTGAACCAAAATAAAGGCTGCACTGAGATAGCAGAGTAATTGTGGATTAGTACGAATTGCTTTGCAATATATTCCATTACTTCAACATGGATCCTCTGCACTCATTTTCTCCACAGCTCTCTGCTGCAAATTCTTGGCTCTTAATTCTTTAATTAAATGACTCACAATGATTAGTAAAATGTTAAATTGGTCAAAAGTTTTAAACACTTGCCATTTTGCTGCTGCAGAGACTGCAGGGCAGAGAATCCAACTTCAGATTATTTCTGCAAACTTGTCCATGATTTTATTAAGACTTGAGTTTTCATCAGAACATCCATGATTCTTGCCATTTATGGATGCTCCTTCCTCTAAGACTAAAACCATTCAGTAACATCACATCTAACAAGTACTGAATCAAAATCTTAAAAGTATACAGTTTCAGCTATCTAATTTTGTAATCCTTCAGCATAGGGTATATCTGTATCAGGAAGCCATGTATTTCCCAAAGTAAAATTAAGCACTGTGAAGTTCCAAGCTTGAGTAGCATTCAACAGAGAGTAACCTGGCCATTGTACCCTATTGCTAGTCTTTGAACCAGGTCCATAGTTGTTGAACTCTCCATAAAAGAGGGTGTCCAACCCAACTGTGCCATTCCACTCTAACCACCCAGAAGGATGAATTAGATCTCCAATATAT
Source organism: Lotus japonicus (assembly GCF_012489685.1). Lineage (NCBI taxonomy): Eukaryota > Viridiplantae > Streptophyta > Magnoliopsida > Fabales > Fabaceae > Lotus > Lotus japonicus. Next base: position 17,543,688 of record NC_080045.1, read on the forward strand.
GACTGAAGATAAACAGTCCTTGAATAAACCTTCCATGGCCTTCCTAAGTAACTCAAGGTGGAATTCAACTCTGCAGCCAAGTCTGGTGCAGCATCAATTGTGCAGTTTTGGATTGAAATTCCAGTGTTCTGATTCGGATCGGTTCTGCCTTGTGCTGTGACAGCATTCTTCTGGAATGGCAGCGGTTTTCTGGCGTAGATGTTGCAGTTCTGGAAGACCACTGCAGCATTGCCAAAAATGAAGTCCACAGTGCCATAGATATCACATTCTCTGTAGAATTGCCTCAGAGAGTGGACATAGAGTGTGTCTTGATACCCTTCGAAGCTGCAACGGTAGAAAGTGGACAGGTCGGCGTTGTTCCTCACTGCTACTGCTTGGTGTTTTGCAGGACCTGCTGTGTTTCTGAATGTTACATCCACTGCTGTAAATCTTTCTCCAGAAACAGCTGCATTCAAAAGGAAATGTGGTACTGAATCAGAATTTTTCAAAAAAAAAATATAGCAATGATTAATATAAACTGACTAATTATACTCTTAATTCGTCCCTGAAAGATAAAGCGTTGGGCAGGAAAGTCCCAAACGATTGACACATTCAAGGATATTTTTTTTTAGATATTTCCTTCTTTCAAGGACGAACAAGTGTTTTATCTTTCCGGACAAATTTGAGGGTTCACTTGATAAATAAAGTTTTGTACAAGAAGTGTATATGCTAAAGTGATGATTTTTAGTCATATTTATCACATTGCAAAATAAATAGTTTAGCAGAGAATCTGCCATATAATGACTGATGCAGAAACTTTTGGTGTTAAGTGAAGTCTCAAGAATTGTTTAATATTGTTTTTGTGATTAAGACAAGTAAATTTTTTGTCAAGGAAAATGAGGAGAGTGTAGAATGAATGAAGTTATAAAGCACTTACCAAAGGTGGAAGAATTGAAAGTTGTCCATCCATCTATGACACTATGGTTCCCTGTGATTATAGTCTTGTTAATACCATCTCCAACTAGCAGAATATTCTTCTTTTCTTTGGGAACAATTACATATTCCTCATAGTATCCTTCTCTGACATAGATAAGGAAATATCCATCTTGTGGCTTAGTGTGATTTGGTGCAGCAGCAATAGCATCTCCAATAGAAGTGTAGTTGTCTGTCCCATTATAGGGACTCACAATCACAAAGTCGTTTAATAGAACTCCTTGGTTTTCACTTTCTTTCAGAATCCTTTCAGTTCTAGTGCAATTGAATGATTTCTTGCAACTGTACTTTGTGCGAAGAAGCTGCAACAAAGTAATGTTTCAAAATTGTAGCCTTTCAATAACACCAAAGCAAAATTCAGTCATGCATAAATGAATATTTAACAACATTTTCTTGTCTAATTACCAAGTACTATATATGGTGATATGACTAAAATATATGCCTGCTTTTGTGTATGTATGTAGTAAAATTGATAATTGTTTTGACAAAGTGAAAAGTCACTTTGATCCCAGAAATATATTGTGTAGATCAATTTCATGCCCCTACTAAAAAAAATAGAGGGTAAATGGTCCTAGAAGGCTAAGGTATGAATAACTCTCAACCGATTCTCACTATCCTATAAACTGCTCACAAACATTTTCAGTTTAGTCCTTCCAAGGACTAGAATGGATCACTTTTTCATCTATCAAGTATTATATTGATGTTGATTTCCATCTTTCAGAGACTAAGTGGATTGATCGACCACTTACTATTTTAAGAAAAATTAAAAGTGACTATTCACTCATTGTTAGGCACACGAAAATGAATATTTGAGCTGTTGCCGTTTCTTTCTTTGTCTCCATTCTTGAAAAATATTATTGAATATATCTGAGAATAATTTTGTTTTCAAGTCTATTATTCATGCACCTAGCTTAAGTAATGAAGGCAAAGACAAATTGAAAAGAACCCCACCCTTTTTATTACTCAAAAATTTGCAAGTATGATGTAACATTGTAACTATATATATGCACAATTTTTTTCTCATTTATAAAACTTAAATTAAGAACCTTTGCAAAGAATTGACCAAGATTTGGTTATTATATGGAAGTATAAAATGGCATGTAGTAAGAGAAATCATATATGTCGGTGACATACACAGGTAAGATCCCACGTGACATTCAACGTTTAAAACAGAGGAAAGCAGATCTTACTAGTTTGATCTGTGGAGGTGTGGGCAACCCATTCAACTGTGTTGACTTGACCAATTCATTGTTTTTAAAACTATAGTACATCTTGGAAGTTAAAATCAGCCATATCGGCAGATATTTGATGTATATAAAGAACCGTTCATAAAAAGATAAGTATATATCTGAAGTCCAATATGCCATGAGTGTTATTTTTAATATTGTTAGTTTTAAGATGGGATTGTCTATATATACCATGATAAACTAGACAACAAAGTCGTCTATTAAGATTTTGTCTTACGCTAGTTAAGAATAGGTAATAGGTATGTTTTGACTGAGGCTCATCAGAGCACGTGGACGTGTTAATTTAAAATGGGCAAAAGGATGTTTTGTTAAACGTCAAGTGACACATAAGAAGATTTGAAGAAATTATTGTTTACTATGAAAGTAGTAAAGAAACGATTATGATTCTGCATTAAATAAACATCGACATATTTTATGTGATTTGCTTTTTAAGTCAAATTAAGGAAATTACATTGATGAGTGACATCTTAGTTGATCAATCTAAACCGTAGGAACTAATTTATCTGATGTTTTACATATTCAAAGATTCAACGTATTAACTGCAAAAAATTTCAGATGCAAAGCTTGACCATTCACTTCATTTAAAAATAGTAATGCACACCAATAAAGTTGTTGGAAATTTAATGTTTGAGATGCAAAACAAAGTTATGATTATGGCTCTTGTACTTTGTTATTAAAATCCACCCCTCACTTCATCATATATAGACTAGGACCCAAATCATGAGTAGTAAACAACACTTCAATGCAGAAACTATAGCTGAATCAATCACACAGAACTTTCAATGTATATGGACTTGTTTAAATAACCTCACGGAAAACTTGGGTTAAATTACTCTAGTCTCAGGTAAACCAATGATATTTTAGATAAGTGAAATTTCTCACATATCATTGATCTACCTAGAATGAACTATAGTCACTTAACATGAGTTTTTTTTAGGGTCATTTAGACAACTCCTCAATGGACGGACGCATAAGTATTAGTTAATTACCTTGATAAGCTTCTCAAGTGGCTGCCTGACCTTAAACACCTTAGTAGGAAGCCCATGTTTCCTGGTCTTGCTCCTCTTCAGATTTTTATCAAGTGCCTGAGTGACCAACCCAAGTGAAATACTATACAACTGCGTCACATCCTTCAATGGAACAGCAAGAGCATTGGCAATGCCGCTCTTGGTCACCACCAAACCATCATAGCAAGTGTACTGGTTCGTCGACACCGCGCTTAAATAGCTCTCAATCTTCTCAACAAGCTCTAAGTCTGTTGCATTAGCTGTTGATGATTTGAGCTCCTCGGAGACGGAGCTCAAGTAGTCCACGTTGAGATGGTTCAGGTCACTGCAGTCGCCAAGTGCAGCGATCTCTGCGCGGTTGAGAGATGAAGAAGAAGAAGATTGGTGGCGTTTGAGGAAGTCATCGAAGACTTTGGATAGTTTTCTGGCTTGTTTGAGGCTTTGTTTGATGGAGAATTTGCCGAAATTGTATGGATCAGAGGGTGAGGAACGGATTGCTGAGAGGATTGATCGGCATAGTTTTGGATACAATGTGGATTTGCAGGCAGAGGCAGAAGAAGGAGAAGAAGAATTAGAAGATGGAGATTGAGCTAGGAGTGATGGTGCAAATAGGAAGAGGAAGAGGAAGAAGAGAGAAAAGGAAAGTGTTGGGGGTGACATTTTTATGTTTTTGTTAATTTGTGAATGTGATGTGTGTGTTGGACTTGGAGTGATGGAGATTTATAGGCTCTGATATAACACGGCTCGAGAAGAGAGATAAATGAGTGATATGATAGGTGATTGAATAAGAACTGCAAAGACAAATAGTGAGGAAAATAAGTAGAATGAAATGAAAGCAGAGAAACTGAAGTGCGAATGTATCAAAACTCGAGTGAATGCATGTGATATGTGTTGGAATGGTGGATGGAGATTTATAGAGTGAGAGTGAGAGAGGTGAATCAGTTGAGATGAAGCTAGCGTGAATGCGCGTACAGAATTATTAAAGGAGAATGAGGAATGGTACAAGTGTTTAGTATGGTGTGGGGTGTGTCGGTGTGAGTACAACACAGTGGGTGTACAATGAATGCATTGTTAGCAGAGCAGAGGAACGTGCAAGGGAAGACTTCAACTAAAGTTAATTGTTAGTTTGTTACTATTGAGATGACTAAAATTGATGAGTAGATGCTTTATGGGTGTAAACATTGTGAGAAATGAAAATTAGAGAGAAATAATAAATGTGAAATATGATATAAGAAGATAGAAATATAATGGAGAAGAAAATGGTGTATGTGGGGTGACTGTGTGCTGAAATTGGTGTTTATGTATCATAATTGTTTTGTTGAGTTGTGGTGATGAGTTACATGCTTTCTAGACTGGAGAATTGCAATTATGAGCTATTCGGTGTAACTAAACAATGAGTATCTTCCAACAACCTTTTTTTAGTTTCTTGAATTCTTTTTTTTTTTTCTCTTTCCTCTGTTCCTCTCTTGATTTTGTCTGTTTCAATAATGAATATTTAAAAAAGAGCATTTGAGTTTGGTTCTCACATAATACATGCAGATTAGTGTTAAGTGTGAACTATATGATTGTGGTTGTGGACATTACATAATAATGGTGCTTAATTAGCAGTAGGGGAAATTAAGAACCCATCTAACAGATTTAGCAGTTGCTTTCAAGATTTTCGCCAATTGGACTAAGATTCAATGATTAATGGATGGAGATAATGTATTACAGTTCAAGGGCCAGTAGAATGAAAAAGACAACCATTAGCTATTTTTTTCCTTTAGATGAAGTATTTACCGCCGAAAATACTAGCTAACTTTTTTTTTTATTATGAGTGCTCACACTAAGTAGTAAATAGTTAGTTATAATATGTGCTTCATTTCTCCTAAATAATAATTGAACTCCTAATATAATGATTAAAAGACAAGATAAGCAACCACGATACAACTTCATAAAGCAGCTAGAGCTAGTGGCACTATATACTGCCCACAATGCAATGCCATGCCAGCACAAATTCCATAAACTCCCAAACCAGTCAATGTGACAATGATAGAACAGTGGGCACTACGATGTAGAATTTAGTAGTAGCAAGAAGCTTCATTGTTCACATTACACATTCCCCAACGGCATAGTCCAAAATTAGGAACTCGTCCTCTCCATTTATTTTGCTACTGAAAAGAAGTTCAAATTCGATCTTACAGTCAAAACCAATTAGCTGCACTCCTGTATCTCCCAAGTCAACCTCATAACAAATAATTTTTATCAATGTCGAAGCAAGATAACCTCAACATGTCATGAACATTTGGTGTGAGAATTGACTTATATTTTTGTTAAAATAGAAGATATATTAATATTATGTTGTCATATTTAAGCTCAACATTCTATGCATAGATATGAACTGAATTATATTGAAGCAAAAGCTACTTGTTTTTATAGAACTGGTGCCCATGAAGCACTTGATGTGAACTATATATATGGTAATTAACTTCAGTTTAAGTCATCTACAATAATCAAATTTTTAATAATAAAAAGAGTGTCTCGCCATTTTTGTTAATTTGTTGCTTTGTGCACAATTTTGGTCCAACAACAAGACAATTTGGTGTATATTATTACATTATATATGTTTGCAGTTGCAAACTTATAGATTGAGAGATGAACCAAGCAAAGCCATGTGGGTTTAGGCTTACAAGTGACGTACTCAGGGCCACGAGAAAAGAGATAACCTACCCACTTGGCACCTAGGTTTGTTTTCAACCTTCTCAATTATATCAAATGCTCGTGGAGTGTCGTCAGCAATGGGCATCAAATCATCAATACTGGTTTAGGGAGGGAAAATCTACATTAATTCATGACATTATTTTTCTGACGACACTTATAATTTGTGGCGATTTTTAATTGTTACCGTCACCGCCACAAACTGTAGAGTTGATACAAGTTGTAGGTGTTGTCAGAAAAGCGTGGTAGTGGATTTTGTTTTTGGAAAATTTAAGCTATGCCCATATATCTAAAATTTAGATACAAGATTTAATTTGCATGGGATGAGTTCTGATGATATAGTTAAATATATAAGGGATTGATGTCAGAATAACTCACTGGTCTGACCAGCACTCTAATTTTTTTATGCATATGCTGTTTGGTCTTTCTTGTGTTCACTTTTAATAATTGCCATTGATTAAAACACGCTTAGCCGTATGCAGTTAGGTTGGCAAGTGAGTAAATAAAGGTGTGGAAATCGGTTGGAGAGCCTGAAGGTTGAGCAACAATAATGATCTACATTCAGAGTAAAGCATGTGATTCGCCTACAAGGGGTGATTTAAATTTTTTTCAATAGAATTTAAGATAAGTAATTACAAAATATTTTTTTATAGATAATTTTATTGATTGCTAGGATGAGGTTAAATCAACTTCATAATTGATTTAGACAAATCCTTTGTAGCCCGGATCAGTATTAATGAGTCAATTCCTATTTTATCAAAGCCATGTTACTATATGAATTTGGATTCTCTCAAGTAATTGACAATGTCAATCGAAATTTTGTATTTATCTCTCTATTTGTAAATATTCAAAGAGCCTACATATTTGAATTTTAAATCACATGAAAAGAGTGACAGACACAAAATTTTAACATGTTAAAACCTAGAATTTAGAAAGAAAGAAAAAAACATTGAAAGCAGAAATGGGATGATTATCAAAAATACACACCCATATAGACAAAATTTCTCAAGTAATACATCTTATAAGCTTCTAGATTTTTATATTACTTCTATCTATCTCTTTTTCCAGTAAAACCTCATTTTAGTCAAATTTAAAACATATGAAGGAGCAAGTTACCTGATAATTTAATTACATGACATTGCCCTTAACTTTAAAACAAACAACGCCCTTAGTAGCAAGTCAAATTTGAACTATCAAAAAGAGCTCAGTTTTCAAACGAGTTAAGCAAGAACTGAAAGGAATTTGACATCCTCCTAGTCTTGTTTTTCCTCTTTTTATCTCTCTACTTTTAATTTTTCCACAAAAAAGATCAACTGAGAGGAACGACAGGAAACTGAAATTATAAATGAATGAGTTCCACTCTTCATTTGAACTAATATGAATAAGAAAAAGCAAACGAATACTTCCTGACAAATACTTTATACTTACAATTTACCCGGTTTCCTAAAGAATAAGCTTATATAATACAACAATCTCTACAAAAGGTTGAACGCTAAAACCTTAAATTACACCATCTATTAATATTTTATAATACATCCTATATTTATCGATATAACAGCATTATCTTACAAACAATGGATGTTGAGGCTTTCCGTTTTGACCTCAATCGGGCTTTTAGATATTCCATTTTCTACACCAGATGAGCACTGCTTACAGTCCTCGTTTCCCCAACCTACATTTGAATCATGTGAGTCACTGCTTCAACTATTCATAAACAACAAATACTCATTTAATCATAAAAGAACATTAGGGTTGACTCAAAATATCAACTACCTTAATTTAAAGGATAGTGGCACTCACGCATGTCTTGATGGATCCTCATGCAACTGTCCTGGTCTCACATTAGGATCATCCTGCCACAGGGGAAGAAGCAATTACTACAAAAGTGTTCTTCAGAAAGAAAGAAGTTAAGAGTTTTATAACTATGAATTTGATCACCTAATATGTTTTATGCAGACATCCAATTAGGTTTCACCGTCTTGCCACATTCAAATAGTAACATAATCTAAAAGAGTTTAAATTACAACACTAACCCGAATTCCATAGGTGAAACTAGTGCGCAAAAAATCCAGCTGTGCCTGCAAGTTTCAACCGTGTCAGATTTATGAAACATTAAGAAGGACAGAATACTATCCTTAGCTTTTGTGAACTATACCAAACCAGGCATGTTCTGGTGTGCACCATAATAACCATCATGGCTGTTTGCTATGGAACTCATTGGTCCCTACATACATATAACACTCTATATTAATTATTTCACAGCCAAGACATATTTAACAAAATGTAATCACAATTTCTTCTACTCACCAGCCCCTGTAGAGTCTGTTGATTTCCGTAGTAATCATCACGTGTTGGCCCCATTAAGTTCAACTAAACAAACCATCAAATAAAATGTTCACTTACTGAACGTGACTAAGAAAATATTAGAACTAAGTGTATCATATCATACCATCCCCTGCACACTCTGTTGCGTCCCATAATAACCTTCAAGGGTTACTGCAGCTCTTGTACTGAATTTGTCCTACAAAAAAAATTCCTTTCAAACGAAATGAAGTTGAATTCAAGCAAGCAGACACATATCTATTTAACGACGTTGACATTCCCACTAAAATGTTCCATAACTTTTTTTCCTCTATGCTCACAAAAATTGAAAATCCCAACATGAACCCTGAGACTAGAATATCAAACACTCTTTGAACGGGGTTAACTAAAAGAAGGGGGCAAACCATTGGTTGCAAGTTGTCTAGTGCCCCAACAGTCATCACTTCTGCCTCAGAGTTCATCTGCAATTCAAAAGGGAGGTCATGATAGCAAAAACATAAAAATGTAGAAGTCAAGTTAATAGAAACAACAAACCTTTTTCTTTTTAGTTGGATTCTTCTTTTTGTTTGACTTGCCCACATTTCTACTCTGTGTATCTTCTTCAGTAGAAAGCTGACCATGAGCCCCTGACATACCAGCTTCTGCGGGACTCTTACTAGAATTGTTAAAACCCACACAAGCTTTGTGTGCTTCATTCAGCGCATGGAATGCAAGACTATAACTCTCTTGAGATAATGATCCCTCTTCACTCAGTTTTAGTGCTCGCTGACATAAATCATTGTATCGTTGCACCCTTGCCAGCATATGATCAGATTCTTCTCCCATTATATTCCTGACCTTTGCATCTTTTGTCCACCGTTTCAAAATATATTGAGATGGGAACACTGATTGGCCTGAGTATTGAAGAACCACCAATGCATGTCGACAAAGATAACCTTTATATTCAAATAAGCGACATATACAAGACACCTCTGATTTTACTTCATTCACCACAACAAAGAAGTCTTTATTTGTTTCCATATCATGAACCCTGTGAACAATGATTGTCTCATCCTGCCTGTCAATTTTAGGATGGCAAGCAACTGCACCAATAACCTCAGCTTGAATCTTTTTGAATATAGCATGTGTGCAAATACCAGCAACACTCTTCTCTAAAGGTGAAGGAGTTTTTAATGTCGCCACTTTATTCCAAGTATCAGAATCAGCTTTTGCTTCCTCTTCATACCTGTCTTGCAAGATTGCTTCATACAGTTTGACAAAATCTTGCACAGAGGTCTTCTTATGAACATATTTGTCAAAGAAGGAATTTACACTTTCAGATCGATGTGCAGTAGACATACCACCTAAGAAAACATCCCTCATGAATGTTGGTGCCCATAACTTACGATCTTCAAACAATGACTGCATGCATTCATCCTCTTGAAGTTCAAATCTATCAACAATTTTTCTCCATCTCTTTTCAAAGTCATCACCGGTCAATGACCTAAATATGCACTTTTCAAACTTTGCCATAAAATTATCTTGTTTTTTAATTACAGGAGCTAAATTTTCAGATACCTTCCCCAATACATGCCATAAGCAAACACAATGGCAAGCATTAGGAAAGATCTCTGAAATAACTGACTTTAAAGTCTGGTCATGGTCAGTAATTATCACTTTCGGAGCTTGACCACCAACTCCTTTCAGCCACGTCCGGAACAGCCAGGAAAAAGTTGTGGCACTTTCATCTGATATCAAGGCACACCCAAGTAATATAAATTGGTAGTGCTGGTTCACTCCAACAAAAAGACCAAGAGGCATCTTATACTTGTTCCTAATATAGGTGGTATCAAACGACACTACATCGCAAAAGTTGGTATAGTCATGCCTACTTTTAGCATCGATCCATACAAAACTTTTCAGACGCTGATCCTCACCAAGATCTACTGCATAAAAGAAGTTAGAATTCATATTTTGCATCTGTATAAAAAAATCGAGCATAAGTTTAGCCTCTCCCAACTCCAGGCCCAAATTGCGACCTTTATCAAATGGATTCTTCTCATTCTTGAGACCAACCACAGTTTTGTATTCAGCAAACTGCCTAGCCATCGCAGCATACATTCTTCTTGTTTGTTCACTGACTGCTTGGGCTGGTAAGAGCTCATGATTATGCTCCTTCACGAAGCTATGTATAACCCATTTTCCATCTGGTTTTCTTTTTACATGCATGCTGGCTTTACAATCAGTCTTAGAACAGGATCTTCGACCAGTTGAATTTTCAGAATCTTGCTTGTTCTGTCGTGCACGTGGTCGATTGAATGATTTGTCATACTCCCGTTTTGTTCCATATCTGGAACAAGCGAACTTTGCATCTATAAATTCTCTTGATGTTTTTGAACGGCGACTATTTTGTATTGCAGTGTTGAATCCCATTGACCGTGCATATTCTTGGTAGAAAGAATATGCCTCCCCATGAGACTCAAATTCCATGCCAGAAAGTGGCTCAAGATTTGTATCTTCCTTAAACATTACCATATCAACTGAGGGTGAATTCAAATCTCCACCATTTAGAGCATGTACCTCAATACCAGCATCAACCATATTTCTGCTGTCTATGCCTCCATTATGCAACTTTTCTTCGCCCTCCAACATGTTATCAATTGTAGTTGTTTCTTCATCCTCTTTATCATGTTCACCAGAGGGTAACCTGAGATCTATATCCATGATGAGAACAGCTTTCTGCTTGATGATTTTAAGGGTACTGAAAATGATAAACAGAAAATATGAGGAGTCATTAAGTAGATCAGTTACATCTAATTAATGTATATATTGCAGCCCTATGTGATTATGGGCTTTCAAGCGAGCAAAATAAAAACAACATAGACCATGACAAGAAAATTTAACTCACAATAACAGTATAACTTTATTATATCCAGCAGACAATTACTATAAATTTGTAAAGAATTTGCGACAACAATCATACAAAAGGTCCATAACTTAGAGAAGAGTAGGGGCAAGACAAATTGTAGACACGGTCCATGATTCTCCAATATGATCTAGAAAACAAGCCAATAATCCAAAGAAATAAGTCATTTTTTTCTCTGTTCAATTTGGGAAAGTTGCACAAAACAAAGACCTGATAGTTAATCAACTAACTGGAGGATAAGGAAATCTCAGAAAATGAGAAAAAGGAAAAATAACAAAAAGTAGAAAACATGAATGGAACAAAGCTGTCCAACTCTCTACATATCTTTCAGGGAAATTCTTAAAAAGACTGTGCACTTTATATCAAACTTATGCTAATCACCAGAATCTATTCCAAATTAACAGCTGAGACAAATAAAGCAGCTTTAAAATATGTATTACACTCCAACCAAATTCACCAAATAGAAGCATGGATGGGGCATGTCAAAAGGAAGATTATTCTAGTTGTCAGGTGACATAGAAAATCCAGAAGAAATAGAGAGGGTTTAAAACCCAGATCTAGAGTACTTCAGCTTCATAATAGAAGTGTCCTTTCTGAATGTTCAATAGACAAGATCTGAACATCCACAGAAATTACTTGCTAAACAAGACACAGGCTAGCACTAGCTTGGAGGTAAAACATTGAAGGTCATGCAAAATAAAACAATTTAGGCATCTTGGATCTATCATATTAAGTGAAGGAGAAATAGAGGGAAATGTAAATCATAGGAATCAAACTGATTGTATGAATGAAGGAATGTTTTAAGTATAATTTGTAATTCTAATGTGGGGTTTATAAGGCCTTGGGCTCTCCAGCTAAAACAGCTAGCTTTTGTCAGTTTGTGGTATGGTTCTCCCAAGGTTCTTATCAATTGGTGACGCCGGCATTGCACTGTGCGCCCGGGACTAGTCAAAGGGTTAGTGCACAGCCAGCCTGCATGGGCGGCGGGGTTGCGGTGCGTGGTGGGATGTTAGGGACCCCAATTGCGGGCATGGGACTTGCCTCCCACATTTGAAGTATGGGATTCTAATGTGGGGTTTAAAAGGCCTTGGGCTCTCCAACTACAACAGCTAACTTTTGTGGTATGGTTCTCCCGAGGTTCTTATCGGTTAACGTATGTGACTAAGAGGTCACTCATGGATTCAAGTCATGGAATCAGCCTCTTGCAAATGTAAAGTAAGGTTGCTTCAAAAAGACCCACAATAGATCTGACCCCTTCCCTGGACCCCGGCATATAGCACCAGGTTGTCCTTTAGAAAAATAACTATAAGATAGAGGACAATTAGAAGAACAAGAAACCCTCTTTAAAGAAACAAGGAAGAATGAAAAACAATACGAAAAAATCATCAATGAAGTAAAGCCATTAAATTGCTTTCACTAACAAAGAAAACCTATAAAACAACTAGCTAAACACCATAGAGAGGCTTGTGCCACAGAGACAACGTTAGTGTTTCTTTTCCACCATAAAATAGGAAACTAAGAACTTTTCAGATCTACTTAAAAAGCATTGCCCTCCTTACTCTTCTCAAAGGCTCAATAGTCCATAATTAGTGGTACAAACAAGTTTCAAGATAACAGCACAATTCTAGCATTCACTGAAAGCATACAAAAATTTACACCGTGTAACTTCAACAGGAGCACAATAGTGTAGGAAAAGATGATAACTAGAACCAGCATTAGCAGAGACAACATAAACTATCGGAGAAAGATCTAATGGACCGGTGAATTCGAGTAACAGGAAATATTGAGCACTGTTGTCCAAATGAAGGAATGTTAGTCTTTATTTTCCAAAGAACTCTTATAACAGAAAATATCTCTATCTTTGTAGAGTAAGAACCTGAAAAATAGATTTACTATAATGCACTTATAAAGTCAAAGTTTCTACTCATGCTCTCTTCAGGGTGTGTCTTTACCTGATATGCAGGCATTGAAGAGATCCTTTACAATAGTGTTTCATATAGTGTACCTTTTATTGCCTAAGAAAATTTGTTATCCTCCTAATGTAAAGCAGTTTACCATAAGGTGGACAAAAACATAACTAGATACAACATGGTGTAGGTTTGTAGCATAGCATAGAAACCCCAGAAATAGCTATAAGAGAAATTGTGCCAATAATTATATAGTTATCAATCCCACATAGCAGCGCATAGCGGCCGGACCCAAGACTGCTATAGCAGTATAGCACATAGCAGGATGACCACTACACTGAATTTTTTTATATAATTTAACTATATACATATAGATGCTAAAAAACATCAGCTAGAATTGGCAATTATCTCATTTCTTTGAGTTAGTATCACTTCAGAAAACCTCAAAAAGGGTTCAATCTCCAACCAAAGAACAATTGATCTTGCAGATTCACAACAGATCTCAAACCAAAAATGGCAACTCCAATTTCTAAACATAACGCAATTCCATTTTCTCCCGACACATAAATTCTTCCACACATTATCAAATCCATCTCTCATAGAGTGCATAAAATTCGATAGAGCCGTAGTAACTTACTCATTCCACCCTTTTAATTTCAAAATTTTGTTAAATTAAACCCCAATAAAATAAACTAACCCATCATTCCAATTCAAGCTAACTCGCGACGACTCCGCTCACTCACTAACTAATGATTCTAAGCTAACATTTCCAACTCACCAAACAAGGTTGAATAATGAATAAACTGCCATCTCACACACAGTACCCAACTCACAAGTCACAACAAAGCACACATCATAAAAAATTAAAAAAAAAATCAAAAAAATTGTAAGTAATTAAGTAACAATCGAACAAGAACAAGAACAAGAACAAGAACAACACATCGAAATAGAGAAAAGAAGAACGCGCTTTCTGGAGCGTGCGTGAATTGAAGAGTATAGTAATAGTATATACCTGGGAAGGGAAAAAGAAGGAGAAGATTGAAGATTGGTGATGATCAGAAATAGAGATAGAGATGGGAAGGAAAAGTCACGCTCGGAGCATGAGCGTGTGATGCCTAGGGTTTCCAAACGCACTCTATTCCCTTGGTTTACCAATCCCCTTTCACTCGATGCTTCTCTATCTCACCGCCACGCTCGCACGTGTCGCCTACCTTCGCTTTTATATAATATTTCTTTTTTATTTTCCTTTTCTTTTGCCACGTCATTTCCCGCTCTCCAGATTTTAATACATGCTCAACATGGATAGCCATTGCCCGCACTTTATGGATGTTTGGGTCTTTTTAAAACTTTGTTACCTGCAATTCCTGGGAATATTGAGTTTTCAACTAGGGATGACTTCTAGGTGCGAACAAGATTAGTGCGGGCGGAGCCCTTCATGATCAGAATGGGAGATGAATTTCAAGTTTCTCGGGCATTTTTGGTGTGAGGAGTTCATTTCTTACAGAGTTACTAGTTGGCTTCTATGCATGAGCACTAAGGAGTATCAAGCTCTTATGCGCAATGGTACATGGTCTCTTGTAAAGTTATCACCCAAACGTGAAGCCATTGGTTGTAAATGGGTCTTTGGCACCAAATACAATTTTGATGGTTCCCCAATAAGCAAAAGGAAATACTAGTTGCCAAAATGTTTTATAAAAAAAAAAACTAGATTTGGTTATAATGAATCATTTGGTTTTATTGTCAAGCCAACAACAATCAAAATTGTCCATACATCGGCTCTTATGCAGTAGTGGCCTATTAGGCAATCTGATTTTAACAATGTATTTCGAAATGAAAATCTCACTAAGGATGTGTTGATGCAACAACCACCTGAATTTATAAAAAGAGTCTTCTCACCTAGTGTGCAAACTTGAAAAGTCACTCTATGGTTTGAAACAAACACCACGTGCTTAGTTTGACAAGCTCAACCATACCTTTTATCTCTTTGGTTTCACTACTTCATTAGCATTGGAGCTACTCGCACACCATATGGTGGTCTTTTAAGTCAAACGTCTGCTCAAGAAAGCTCGAATCAATATGTAAGCCTTTTGTTACTCCAATTACTTCTGGCCTAAAGCTATTTGTTTTTTCTGGTTCAACATTTGAGGATCCTTCTCTCTTTATAGGTTGAAGCATAACAATATGTGTTGGGATGTCAAGTGTGAGTAAAGAAGTCTCACATTGGATGATTAGAGGAATGATGATCACTTTATAAGTGAGAGGACTCATACACCTAATGTCTTAAGGTTTTGGGTGAAGTGTGGTGTCTAATCCACTTGTGATTTGCTCATGTTAGCCCGATGTGGATGATCCCCCAAAGTTTTATCCTCTTGCGGCCTGACAATATGTTACCATCACTCGTCCTCAGATAGCCTATGGATTTATTAGTGCCAATTTAGGAATATCCTTTCGAACCTCATTGGAAGATAGTAAAGTGCATCTTCCACCCATGGCCTTCATATCTTGCTCTACATTGCCTATAAATTATTGATACAAAAAATTTAAGTCATAAATAGAATAATAAACTAACAAATCATATAGATATACTTCAAAATAATTAAAATTTCATGCCATTAATAAAACTAAATTTAAAATGTAAAAGGTTATAATAGTAAAAATATATTAGTTATTTTATATTATTAAATATTATTTTAAAAGTAAGTATGTAAAATATAAACACAAATTTATAATTTTTGAGAGTGAGATAATCATAAATAAAAAATTGAAACTGAAACATGGTGAAAACGACAAGACTTTGGACGTCAAAGTATTATTCAATTTGGCATAGTGCATAGTAGCTTCTAGATAAAAATGTACAGCTCAGCTTTGATTTTTTGTTCATACCATAACCTCTTTCCGTAACGGAAACATCTTTCCTTTTTCTTCTTTCTTCGTTCGCTAGAAATTCAACCGACGGTGACGCAAGCGGAAAATAGTGTAGTGACGACGCAAGGTAGCTTAGAGGATGAGGACACCATCGGAGAAGCGTTTAGGCGACGACACAAGAAGACGAGGATAAAGGATGGTCTTGCACTCACGTTAGTTGCAGAAAACCGAGTCACGAAATAGGTTCGAAACGAAAAATAAGTCAAAAGCACCCTGGACGTTGCGACTTCCTATCTTGTATGATTCACAAAACCAATTCGATACCTATGATTTGTGAGCGATTTTTACGATTCACAAGTGATCATAGCCAAAATGATAGAAGCATGTGATATGCATCACTTGGGGAAAATTTCGGACCGTATTCGGAGACTTATCGTGCGATATGTTCAATACTAACTACAATTCTATCAATGCTTTTGATGACTATGATTGAGGTTCAGACCCTGATGATTATCACTCTTCCTATGGCATGTGTGTTTAAGTTGGAGGTAATATTATCTCTTGAGCGACTAAGAAACAATTAGTTGTAGCATGTTCTAGCATAGAGGAAAAATATCGTTGTTTGGCACTTGCTATTACTATTTACTAAGATTTTGTGAATTTGTTCCATCTTAAGTGATCCCCGGGACACTCTTTCTTCTCCTCCAACCATTCATTGTGACAATGTTAGTGTTGTTTACCTTACATCCAATCCCATATTGTATTCTTGAATGAAACAATTTGCTCTTGAAGTTGCTCAAAAGTATGTTATTGTGGTTCACATTCCTACTTCCTTTCAAGTGGCTGATATATTTACCATGGCAGTTTCCTTAATACTTTCTCATTATTTTAGAACCAAACTCAGGGTTCACGCCAAGCCCTCACTTGCGAGGGCATGTAAAGATAACTGACTTAGTAAAAGTTCGTTATGTCGGTTAACTTTTTCTATGTGCATTTGATTACTTAGTTGAGAAGTTGTTATTAGTAGCTGCATGTAAACCAATTGTATATATGTCATCGTTCTCGAAATGTTTACATTTTCTTTCTATTAGAAGTTTTCTCTTTTTCCCTCTTTCTCATGTAACTTTCAGGTTACCTTACCCGCAAGTTATTATTTTTCAATTATCATCATTTGACGGGCTAACCCGTCAACTCAACCAGATATAAGACGGGTTAGAGATTCCAACCCATACTAAAGAAAACGAGCCACCCCACCTCACCAGTTTTTTAACAAGTTGAAGGTAAGACGAGACAGATTGACCCACATTGCCACCTCTATAATTAGATCATGATTAAAATAGATAGGTTCTCAATTTTTGTTATCTACATGTAAATGTAGATGGAGTTCATGGTTACTATATGAGACTGCCCACATGCTACAACTTCCCCTTACTTGTTCCCAAACAAAAAGTACTAATAAAAAATGAGAAAAAGTATTAAATAGCATCTCAATATAAATAAAATGAGAACTCATTAGAAGGAAAGTTTGCCATGTGTCACTAGAGGAACCCACCCCCATTTTGCGCCACGTTAGCAGAAACATTAAAAAAAATTCTAAATGAAATTCGTAATACTATTTTTGACAAGGTTTGAATTTTAACACGTGGTAGATAGGTTGATCTTCAGCAGGTCTGACTCTGATTTCGAGACTGTATTTGAAAAATTATTAAAAAGTAAACAAATTTTTAAACCTAGGTTTAGGTTATCATTCCCTACTTTATCTCTAACCGTCCAAGGCAGCCAATCAACATGTGTTGTTTCAAATTTTTTAATTTCATCATTCATCTGCAGGGGCAAACGTGTGTATTTGGTTATGGAGTTATTAATTTATCTTTATTGGTTTATCCAAACCACCCACAACAACCAATTATGAGAGAGTAAAAATAGAGAAAGCTTTACGTATACTCTCAGGAGCCCTATCCCTTCTAGCCGCCTACTCTATCCATGTGCTCTGAAAGCTTGAAATCTCATAGCACGCTGCCATTAATTGAGTGCTTAGATTTGAATCTCGCGCTTCATGTGTGATGGTAAGGATTATTTATTCAATTTGATTTGCATCTACCCACCTTCATTATACTTTGAAATTTAAATGTCTCTTATATCTTTCACTTTTCTCCCTGTAGCGCATAAAATTTGTTCATCAATATATTTTCTTCATCATCCCTGTGATCTCTTTCTTCTCTGAACTCGTCCTTTTCCTCTGCCTTCTCTTAACCATTTGTTTTCATCTCATCTTTTCGTTGATTAAATCTTATTTTTGGATGGATCGCAGGCTGGATTTCTTGAAGACAAAGTTGGAGGAGGCGATGAAGGTGGCGGAAGGGAGCTTCTCTTGGAAAGATTGGGGGTGGGGCGGTGGGCTTGATTTCTGTTATAAAAGTATCATCTTCTTTATTTTGCATGCAACCTTTTCTTGGTGTACTATTAATGGAGATGATCCGATGGAGTTGTTTTGCAACTGAATCCATCAACTAATCCTAGCATCTAAGATTTTCCTCAGTAACAATTACAAAAACTATGTCCAGATTGGAGTGATAGTTCTAATTGCATCAGGTATGAATTCTTTAATCTCTCTGTGCTTCTCTACTATATAATTGCAAGGCCGTCTTCACCATTCTTACTCCACCTTTTAATTCATGATTTTTTTTTCACAAGGTGAGGATTTAGCGATTAAGGGTGAGGCAGCGATGGTTTGTGAGAAAGAGTAAAGTTAGTAGATAATGAATTTGACTCTATAAACATGAAGAGGAGACTTTGGGACACTACACTATGTTGAAAGGATGTATTCGTTTTTTCTTGCTTCTAAAAGTATGTGTTACTCCTTTTTATTCTTATCATATGGACGAGTTAGGGGGTTTCCTTTACTGATAACTGTTTTTTGTCCAATTAAGCTGTAATGCTGTCCAATTTGCATTTCCTTCTCAGAAGATCATTTCTACATTGAATGTAATCTATTTCCATGAACTTTAGGGGGCTTTTTGGAGAACACTTTCATTTCAAAATTATTTGGTCTTTGCCTATACAGTTCCATATGGAATCATACATAGATAATTAAGATGTATGTGCTGCAAGAGTTTACTGCTAGATAGTACTCATCTAGGTGAGTTTGATGTGTTTCATGTTAGGTGCCTATTAGTTTAACTAAAGCTCTATATACATTCTTTTTTCTTGCTCGAGTGAAGCTCTAATTGTTGTGAAGAGCTCAGTTTCTCATGCGTTGAGACTTGAGAGTGACTTTTATAAATCTGATGCTTAGTCTTTTCCTTTGATATATTATGATTACTTATATATTAATTATTCTTGGGTTTGGATTACAGATTAGAAAAATTGGAACAATTTTCTATATTTCTTAGGCATAATTAATATAATAGGGTGTTTGGTTACTCTTTCGTTGTTTTCTCTTTTATTTAAAACAGATTGGGATGGAAAACATGTTTAGCATTTTTTACCTTTATAATTTTACTTTTTATAATATGGTCAAGTTTGATAGTAGCAAGTAATAGTTTTTTCATTTCTCAAATTTATGAAGTTGGACATGGCATTAATGATCACATTGGGTTTTTGACTTGGAGGGGGGAGTTTTTTTTTTTAATCAGTAAAGTATATATGTATATTATAATAAATAGGGAATACTAGGAGTATTCCAATCCAGTACAAAAAATAGCAAGCCAGGAACACACAGAAGCAGGGGAAAACAGAAAAGAGACCCTGCAACTACGGAACCAAAGCAAACAACACTACCCAGTCCACCCGATACATAACCAAGAGACAACACTCTGCATAGACCTATATTAATTGACATATTAAGGTTCTCAATTAGTAGATTGGATGTTTACATCCTCAAAGCTTATTGATAACTTGGTTTATCATCTTCTTTCCTTGACTTATTAAAAATTTCTATTTAATTGTATACCTTCTTTCCTTTGATTACAGATTTGCTTCTTAAATTGCTACTAAGGATTTCATGAGGCATAGTCTCCTTTTTCTTATGTATACCTTTATATTTGATGGTTCATTTTAAGTAAATGGGGATAACAATGATACTTTAAAGGAAACAGAAGCACCATTTGCTTTATTCCAGAATCCATGTTATTAAAATATGTGTTGCACTATAAAATGCACTGCACTATTACACTGCACCTACCCCATAAATTTTCACCGTTGTGGCACATGTGAAACTTTCAATGAAGTCGGCAAAGGTGTTCATCACATAGTGATCATTGTTTCATTTTAGTATTCCAAAACCTGAAGTTGCAATAACAGTGTTAGAGGATTTGTGGAGCTTCTGTAATTAGTAAGAGATGAGATTGTTGGTATCCATGGATGACATGGTGCCTCACATGATTTTATTTTTAAGAGGTGTTGAACTGCTGCCTTTTCAGTTCTATATACTGACTCACATAGCTCTTTAATATCTACTGCTCTTGAAATAGAGCTAAAAATAATGTGATTCTGATGTTGAACTACGTGAACACTTTGGTTCAGATTGTGTTGATGCTATTTACGGGAGTGGAAAAAGAGTCATTCACATTGAGTATGATACTGCTAGGCCTTATAAGTGGCTTGGTGAGAATTGGTCTATATGATATGAGCTATGATGATTTAAATATGGAATGTTACTATGGTTGTTATGTGGATTGTTATTTCATCAAATATGTTTCAATTTTTGGCTTTTGGGTCTTAAGTGTTGCCAAGATTTTTTTTTTGTTTTTCTTTTGTGTCATGTTGCCTAGACCCTTATGTTTTTGGGTTATGCTTATGGTTTTCTTTTAATTGGGCGTCTAAAGTTATTATCTAATTGCTGTTGTGTGTTTGTTTTTGTTTGGAATGTAGGCAAAGCTACATAAGCTTTCAGAGGATTGAAGAGCTCCTAAAGGCTATGGATGAGCTACTGGAATAGTAGGAGGATGATCTCAAAATTTGTGGCCATCAGTAGGATAAGCTTCCCTCTGAAGGAGAACAAAGTTGATTTCGGTTGAATGATCTTACAATTTTCCAGTGAAATAAAATACAGTTTGTCATGTCTAAAAGTATGCACTTCAATGTACTTTCTTTGTTTGATTTTATACGCTCTTCATCTGATTGAAAACATCTCAGTATCCTATAGCAAGCTCTCAAAGAGCTTCTAGGTGATTCTAAAAATTATGGAGTTTCTTGGTGATTCTAAAATTGTAACCCTTTTTAATAACACATATAGTAATCTAATGATTGTAACATGGATGTAGTGTAACATGTTCTTAGAGTGTCAATTTGTAACTAACTAATTTTTTACTGTGTTTCTTCACTTTTAGGTGAGATATAGAAAGAGATCAGATGATGGCACCTCATGAATGCTTGAGTACTCTAAGTTTAAAAATTTGAAGGCAAAGCTGGAAATGACCTGGTTATTAGTATAGATTGTAATTTTATAAGTAGTTTTCCATGCCAGGATATAGTCACTTTGATTTCTTAAACCAAATAACATTGTAATAGTATAATGCAGACTGCTGTGTTTTCTGAACACGTTGCTTCTACAATTAGCTTAACTGATTATAGTTAATGCAGTAATATGAATCTATTCAATTTTATATGTTGAGCACATACTGGATTCAGCTTTTCTTGATTTTTTCATCCTCTTCTCGCTTGGACTTTAACAGCTAGAATTAGGTATGAGTATATAACTTAGATTTGTCCAAGAAAAAATCAGTTAGGACATAAGACATCTAATATGAATGAGCTGTTGCATTTCAAATAAACATTCTTTCACATCCTATTACACTAATCACACCAAGTGAGAGATAAGAAGAGAAGAGAAAAAATGAGATGTATAGTAGGAAAAAAAAATACGAATTGTATATAAATGAAATAAAAAAGGAATTGGGTTTGAATTAATCAAAACTCTTCTATTTCTGGCTTCCTTTGCAGCAACTTTTATTGGGTGTTTAGAATCAGAAATTTGATATAGCTTAACTAATGAGGTTGCAATATTTTAATCAAAGTGTCATTTAAGTTTCAAAATTAAATATCAAATTCGAGTGAGTATAATAATTTAGGAGTAAATGTACAAATTAAAGTCAGTGGTACAGAGTTTTGATAACATTAATATAATTACAGTTTACATTTCTATAATTATTTATGTTAAAATTATAGGGTAATTTATCATTATAAATTCTTTTCCTAATTTAATTTTTATAATTTTGAAGAATTATACTCAGCTTTTTTTAAAAAATGAATTATATATATGATACAATGATCAAATTTCTGATTCTTAACACCCCATAAAAGTTGAAGGAGTTGAAGCAATACCATTATTTCATAAACATTGCTCTCACGCGATACGCCCCTATATATATATATCAATACAATAAAAAAAAAACATAAGGAAAAATGTGGCAACTACTTCATTTTTTGATAGAGAATCACCGGTAAAATGTCTGTTTATATCACCATTCTCAAATATGAAATGGTTATCATTTTATTGTATTTAAGATATTATTTTTATAATCTAAATTTTTATTTTTATTGTCGTCAGGTTAATATGATTTTGGAAATTAATTGTACTATATTACTTAGCCACATAACAAGCACAAGAGAGTTTAAAGATTAGAAAAATATCTTTTCAAAAAAAAGATTAGAAATATTTAATAATTAATTCAAATATAATTTTACCACAATTATTTTAAATATAATAATTTTAAAAATTTTCAGAAAAAAAACCTACCCGTGCATCATGGCACGGGTCGATATACTAGTTTCCAATAAAAGGAAACAATACTAATAAAACTTTATTTCCTTGTAAGGAAACTGGGCCTTTCTCATTTGGATTCTCTCTCTCTCTCTCTCTCTCCACTGAATACATTGTACATGCACAACACAAACACAGACACAGTTGTGGAGGTTTGTTCATCGACTTGTTCCTTAATCCCATTGCTCTGTTCCCTCATTCTCTGTCTCAGATCGGTGTCTATCTCTAACAAGGTACCCTTGAGTTTTGATTATTCTCTTTCTCAAAAAATCAGAGCATGCTATATCATCTTGATTTTTTCCTCATTCTGGTTTTGAAAAATTGAACTTTGTCACTGCATTTGAAAAAAACTGTATTGGGTCTGATTTCACCTTTTTTTGAGGTATTTTCTTGTGTTTTTCAACAGTGTCACTGAAACTGGTTGCATGCAAATGGGCCTTCTTTCTGTTTTCCTCCTCTGTTCTCCAATTTGTATTGAAAGTTTTTTTTTTTGAATTCTGGGCATGCATTTTTTATTCCTCTTCTTTCCACTTTTCAATTTCCCTTTTTTTAATTTTTATGGGGAAATGGGCTTTTGGAGTGAACAATTTCCAATTTCCAAAGGACCTGTTGTGGTTTTGAATGGAAATTTAGTTGAGGTATCTGTTTGTGCAGGGTTTTGAGCCTGCATGCAAGGGATCAGTGTTCTTATATGGAGAGAAATGGAAGAATCTCTTTTTGTTTTCTGTCTTTGAGAATGACTATCATTTCATTTGCTCAAATTTCTGACCATTTATATTTCTATAATATCCTGTTGAATTTGTGTTCTGTTTCACCCTTGAAGATTCTCAGTTTTGAAGTTGATTATCTTACTGTCTCTGGGCTGTAATTTTTTTATTCCTTTGTTTTAAAGAGATTTAAAATAAAAACTGTGAGGAAAAGGATATTTACCCTGCAGTTAACATGTTAAGTAAATCAATAATAACCTCATTTTATTGTATAGGTTGTTTCATCCCTCCATGCTAGGCTTGTCGTTACTTAGAATAATGTGAACTATAAGTTGATCACCACTTAATTGCTAATTTCAAAATTTGTATTTGTCAGGTTTTGATCGTGTGGGCAATGAGCGTAGATTTGAATCTGTTGCATTTAGTCTTTTGGTGGTAAAAGGGTATGAAATATGAAGTGAGTTGTTAATACTAATGACTGGTTACTGGGGATCCAAACTATGGTGTCTCAAAGTGGTGCTGACAATAATGGAAAACATTCACAACTCCAGCCTTTGGTGAGGCAAAACTCGATGTACAGTCTTACGCTTGATGAAGTTCAGAATCAATTAGGCGAGCCGTTAAGTTGTATGAACCTTGATGAGCTTCTTAAAAATGTATCAAATGCCGAGGCAAATCAATCCATCGGCATGGACAATGAGGACACGGCTCAAGCCGGTCAAGCTGACGCGCGGCCGCGTCACGCTAGTCTGCCGTTAACTGGTGCACTGAGCAAGAAGACAGTTGATGAGGTTTGGAGGGATATCCAACAGAGCAAAGATAATAACGAGAAGAAGTCTCAAGAGAGACAGCCGACTTTGGGAGAGATGACATTGGAGGATTTCTTGGTGAAAGCCGGGGTAGTTTCTGAAGCATCTTCTAATAGAAAGAATACCGGTCCTTTGGTCGGTATTGATTCAAATGTTGCTGCATCTCAGTTTCCTCCACCTGGTCCATGGATACAGTATCCGCAACCGCAATATCTGCATCCACAACAAAATTTAATTGGGATTTATATGCCTGGCCAGAGTATACCACAGCCATTACACATGGGGGCAGGTGCTCAGATGGATGTTCCATTTGTGGATGGTCAGGTGGCATTGCCTTCACCTGGGACAGGAGCCTTGTCAGATACAAAGAAACCGGGGAGAAAACGGAGCACGCCGGAAGACATGGTGGAGAAGACTGTTGAGAGGAGGCAGAAGAGGATGATCAAGAATCGGGAATCTGCTGCCCGTTCAAGAGCAAGAAAACAAGTGAGGTTTCTCTCTTTCTATTGAATGCCATGTTATCAGGTTCTTATTCGTTTTAAAGCATTTCCCCTCAGTGGAAATCCTTGACCTCAATGTTAATTATACACAGGCTTACACAACTGAATTGGAGAACAAAGTCTCGCGTCTGGAAGAGGAAAATGAAAAGCTGAGGAAACAGAAGGTTAGATTTCTCTTTGAATTTCTAGTTTTGTTCCATTCAAATTTTTTTTGCTTAATTCTAAGTGCTGAATGTACCTTAAGCAATATCTCTTTTTCACTGAGTTCATCTACAGAATAGACATGGACGATCCGCGCTTCTATTCTTATGATTATATTACTTCTTTACAATTTTGCATCTTATGGTGTTACTGTGATACTGTCAGGAGACTGCACATTTTTTGCTGGTTTTAAGTCAAGAGTTATCAATAAATACGTAGAATTTTCTCCTTGACTGTGGAATGTGCGTTCCTTTACTGTCTTGTCCATACTTTTGTTCACTGTTATTTGAACCAATTAGCATGTTACATGTAGCTAAATTGGCACCAACCCAAGTCGTTAAGACTTTGGCTGCGTTGATGATGTTGGAGGTTCATTGATAGGAACTCAAGGTTAGGGGTTAGTTAGTTAGTTAGTTATACTTAGTGAGTTAGTTAGAATGTTATTGAGGTATGTAGCCTATAAATAACAGACATTAGAGAGTTAGGGGTATCTTTTAGTTCATTTTGGGTTTTGGGGCCTAGGAAGAGGGTGTGGACTCTCTTGAGATTGAGTGTGGACTCTTTCTCTTGTACTCTGCCGTGATTCTCAGTTTGGGAATTAGGGTTTATCATCAATAAAACATCTGGTTCTAACATTCATCCTCCATCAAACCACCCAACTCACTCCCTTATCCCGTTGAATATGTATAATATATTTTGCAGCAACTCATAAATCACTTCTCAGAGCCCTGTGGTTAAATTAAAATCCAATATACACCGATAGTTCTTTAATTTTGGCTTGGAGAAATTATAAGTTGAGAAAATACAAACTGCAAAGTGAGGGGAAAAAGAGTTATTTTTACCTTAATAAATGTCCTTTATCTTTTGGGGCAGTGCTGAGGGAATTGGATTTCTCTTTTTTTCATCATCCAAGTCTTGAATAATGTCACAGGGGCATACTTGAATTAGCGAGCTTGCTTATGTTTATGACAAAACTATTCTGTGATGCTTTGCTTAATTGCACCTCTGCTGCAAATTAAGTTGGGATTGCAAATCACTGAAATAACCCTTTAAGGGTTTTTGTGACATATTGTTGGAGTTAGGAATTCCTTTGGGCTCTCAAAGTTAATTGTAGTAAACTAAAATGAAGTAGGAATGGAGCATTAGTAACATGATATCCTTGATATATTTAGTAAAAATTCATGCATTTTAGAACTTCAAATCTGGAGTTATATTCTTTCCCTCTTTCCTCTACTTTTCTTTCGTTTTCCCCCCCTTTTATTTGGCTAACTATGAATTTTATAATATCTGAGCTATTCAAATGAGTATTTGTTTCTCAATAAAGATAATGATACTTTGGAATTCTTTTAAGTTTGAGAATTCTTTTACTCCTTCTTTTTTTTGGTGTAGCCATATACCTCATCTTCAGTGGCTAATTACTTCATTAACATGAAAAAAATAAAAAAACTGCTTCCTTTAGGAGCAGAAACTGGAGCATTGGTAAGGTTTGAGAAAGCTGGTTTTCTTTAGCTTGATCTTGAGTAGGGAGCACAAGCAAGTCTTATCACATTGATGAACTTTTTAAAATAATTACAAAGTCAGCACTACTATCCTGATGTCATGTATCCATGCATCTCTTCTATTGTCACTTTAGTACTACAGAAGTACTGATTCAGTACATCCACTCTCACAATGTGAGAGTTACTCTCCTCTTTTAATTTTATAAAACAAAATAAAAAATTGGGAATAACTAATAAATATAACTTACCATACATGCCAGGTGTCTTGCTTTAAGATTAGGGAGTATGTACTAGAGTAGAGCTACAGAAGTACTGGAAAAATTTCCCTCATGCAGATATATTAACAGAACTTGTTCAGAAAAATATTTGAGTCAGGAGTTCGATTAAGTAAAAAAAAAAATTGAGTTCCAGTGGTGGGAAGCCCAATGGGCACTTGTGTGAGGGAATGTCACAAAACCATTTGAGATTTTGCCCAACAACCTAAACTTATTGGAGGGTTGGTCATTGACAGTTTGGATTATTTCAAAGAAATTATTCAAAGATACTTAAGTGTATCTGATACAACCCAGACCCAAACTAAGAGCCCTCCAATCCTGCAAGTGTACAGGAGGAGGAGGACGTATAGGTGCGATGTGATGCACCCAATCAGAACCAGTAGCAGAATTAGGGAAGCTGGCAGTGGTGTGTGGCATGCCACACGTGAGACCATTTGAGAGGGGACTAATAGTTGGGAGAGTGGAAGAGAGGGGTAGGCTGGAATTAGACTGGACTAGGCCTTGAGGGAGCAGAGCACTCTCGAATTGTTCATTTGTTCTTTCTTTTGTTGTTTCTGTTTTCATACAGACTTAATAAACTGCAGGTTTCCTTAATTTTTTTCTCCATTTATTAGTTGAATCCTATCAGTATCTCACTTGGGAGAGTTTTACAAGTTACAGAATTTGTCTATCGTACTAATGTCCTCTACCTTATGACAATTTCGCTTCTTAGAGTACCATGAGTTGCCATCTGACATAGTTAATACTCAGTAGGTTGGTTGATATGATTGTTTTCTTCCATTTGTTTGTACTGCATTCCAGACTCCTCTCCTGCAATGTAAGTCTTGAAAGTTGAAAGGGTTTACTTATAGATTATAAATCCTTCATGCAGCTATCGTACTCTACTAAAACCTTGTTTGTTAAGTTTTGTTGCACGTAGTTTGATGTTATCCATCTCTGATGCATGCTTACTTGTTACATATTTTAGACTAGTTTACTAAGTTTTCTCCTTAACTTGCAGGAGCTAGAGACCATGTTCTCCAGTGCTCCACCTCCTGAACCTCGATATCAGATTCGACGAACTTCATCAGCTTTATTCTGACATCTGTAACTATAAGTTAGAGTTTTGTAGATATGAGCATCAGGGGATGTTTCTTCTAGTTTAAGTTGAGTTGACAACTACCTTGTGGTCTCAGGAATAGCTATTTGATGCATTTGCATTTAGTGGCTTATTTGTTTTTATTTTTTGGTTTGTTTAATCATAACACCTCAGTGAATTCCTTGTGGTCAAAATTTCCTGGGGAACATTGTAGTTTTACCATTCATATTATACTGCCTTTTTAATCATGGGTTGAGTTTATTATGAAATCTTGGGGATACCACCATGCTTGTTGCCTTTCAATTTTTTTAAGCTACTGGAAAATGAGGTTGTTCTTAAAGAATATGAATTCGGTCTAATGCATACTATTAAAGCTCCCAATAGACTAAGTGGCGGAGCCAGCATTTTAACCTTAGGGGCTCAAGACCAAAAGGAGAATGGTTGCTAACATGGATTTTTTTTTACTATAGATGTATATATAGATATAGTGCTTGGATATACGGTGAAAAAACCACGACGTGGTCAAAATCATGATGGACAGTCGCAAAAGTTAAGGGAAGTTGCTTTTATCCACTGTGATTTTAGCTTCAAGGTGGAAAACCACTGTGTATCCAAACATTAACATGGTACTTCTTAAGTTTTCTTTTTCCGCAAGCTGTTTGGAGGGCTACTAATAGATCAGACATTCCTTTCCCCTTCATGTTCCCTGATTCCAGTTTGAACTTAAGCACTCAGGTATCCCATTGAGGCATAGAGACAGTGAGTGACCCTCTGAATTAGTGGAGTTTTAGAGCTGAAGCAGTCACACTGATTAGTTTCTTTATCATTTCGGCTGCTATATCCCAACATTTGACTGTTTCTTAGACTTTGTAATTGGTGCGGCTTGTTTGACAAGGACATAGATTTCTCTTGTGTGAACTTATATGAGAGAACTTCATATTTTGTGCCTTAGTGTAAGCCTGAATTGGCCATTGCCACTTAATTCGTTAGACTTATGTAGCCTTGATGTCTCTTCTTCAATAATATGTAGGTCGGGAGTTAATTCCCGTCAGACACTCTAAAATATAAACAATTTTCCCCTCTTTTGTAAATATTATTATAAAATACGAAAAATAAAATCTTCTCCTTGTAGGTAAAGTGAATGTTTTTAAAGTTATTGGAATTAACATAACTAATCGAAGGTAACCGTTTTCACGGACGTCATGGCGTGTTATAACTTCCCCACTCGTATATGACTCTCTAATCGAGAACTCTATTGCTGACCAGTCTTTCTATCTATTTTGAGGGTTTGAATTTTCCTTAATAAATTAGTGGCGACTCTATACTTATACCCGTACGATACATATACCATATTCTTTTATACTATAATATACTCTATTTCATTTATTTATTTTGTTTATTCTCATCGTCCCACCACGATTCTAGTTGGGATAAAAATAATCAAACCTTTTTTTTCCAGCGATGGACGATTTAAATCAACTTAACATGGACCCTTAAGTGAACAATTATAAAAGAGGTATTAAATCTAATCATAACTTCAACTTTATTCAAATATATTTTTATTAATTAATTTCATAACTGTTTTGAGGTACGATATACATCATTTTTTAACACAACAACAAGGCCCATCAAGAGGAGGCAATGTAGCAAGACATTCACCCCTAAGATATCCTCTAGAAATGCATTTTTCATTGCATGTTTTGAGGTTGATGATGCAAAGGCCTAAATATACGCAGTCGTGCAATTCTGCTTTTGTTACTAGACCTACAACAAAAAGAAATTTCACAAATTTCAGCACATGATCTCTTATTTTTTGTATGTGAACTTTAAATTTAATCATAATATGGTGAATATCCATATTAAATACCAAGATATTATGAAAAATAAAATAAAAAGAAGTATTGAAAATTCTAAAAGCTATTGTTACAAATCTCACTTACATAAAACTCATGGATTGACTTTGAATTATGACCACAAATTTCATTCTTCAATTTACTTGTTGATTATATATTCAAAATAGAACGTACAACATGAAAATCACTTTATTCTTCTTACCTGAAGATAGAACCAAAACAATGAATAAAATCCCAAATAGAAAATGTTGAGGAGTTCGAAAAGACATTTTGTAAGAGTTTCACTTTTGAACTCTATTTTGTAATGTGAAACTAGTGGCAAAAACTACTTCATTATATAGTATTCACCAGACAACAAGTAAGAAAGAAATTATAAATAATGAAATATATGTCCTCGTAGGATAGCTTAAGTGGTAGGAGCTGATGACATATGAGTTGGGTAGGGGGAGGTCCAGGGATCGATAATATCAATCATGCAACCAATAATTACTAGAATGTAGTCCATTTAATATATTATAATGGAATTAGAAAATTATAACTTAATAATATTTTGATATTTACAAATATTTCTAGTTTAATTACAAATGTTATAACTAAATTTAATTACAAATTTTGATATTTAATATATTTTTAAATGTATTTCTAGTTGTACATTAATGATTTTATTGAAAATTAATAACTAATTAGTATTGTTATTAATGCATAATTCAAGTCAATAATGCTTATATATACATTTAGGGCTCGTTTAGCGGACATGATAAGCAAACATGATAGAATAACATCAATTATATCCTTTTGTAATATATTGTTTGTTGCGTCAGCATGATATGATAACACTATCTTGTCCCTTATCCTTTCATGTCTATCATGTGTAAAAGTTATCATGAAGGTGTAGTTAGGATAGAAATTATCCTGACAGGATAAGATATCAACTTTTTTTGCTACATCGGAAAATGGATAAGATATCAACTTATGAATTTTTTGAATTTTTTATTTCAAAGGAAAATTTGAAACATTTTTCATTGTTTTTATCATATCCTATCAATATCATGTTCACCTCAAACGCAGGATAGGATAAAAGTCTATCATGCTCTTATCATATCATGTTCTTTTCCAATCATTTATCATATCATGTTCTTATCAAATCATTTATTATATCATGTTCTTACAAAAAATTTTAAGTGTATTTAAATTATAATTTTAATAAATAATATAAATAATAATATCAATAAAAATTTAATAAATAATTAATACTGTTTTTTTTTTGAAATTATGATTGTTATTAGTGCTTAGTTGAAGATAATTTTACTTGTTTATACAACTAAAATAATAAACTAATTAACATTTCAATTAATGCATAATTTGTAACATCTCGTTATTGGTGCCCACTAGGGTGGCCACTTATTTTCTTGGTCCACCAATGCACCATTGTTATATGTCGTTAAATTTAAGAAGCACCATTGTTATATATCGTTAGATTTAAGAATTTTGAAATATTCTTTTTAAGGTAACGGCATATAACACTGCAAATCCTAATATTCCAAGAAACACCTTAGCCACAATTTTTATGTGACTTTGAAGAAGCAAAGCAACTTGTTGAAGGCTTGAAGCCGGTAATTAAATAGAATATTTTAAAGCCAAAACGTATTAGACAACATATACCAGTGGACTGGGCGAGGGCCCCAATGGCGCTTGCCTCAGGGCGGTGAGTGAGTTAGGGAATTTGGGCCTCCCCCGAGAGGTCCAATTGGCCCACCAAGGGCGGTTACGGGCACAAGGCCCAACCCCGACCCTATAAATATGGAGCGGTTACCAATTGTAAGGGACTCTTAGCACATTTGAGAAATAACAAATTTGAAATTCAGTTACATTCTCTCTCTAGGTGGTTACACGCTCTCTCTGTCTCTCTCAATTCTCACATTGCGATCCCTTTACTCTAGGTACCATACCGCACATCTATGTTCTCGGTTCGAACAACCAGTAAACGCATATGGTTTCCAAAACCTGCTAAATTCCTCCCGAAGCATTCACCATCAGAATAGAAAAACACCATGCCACCAACCTCGACCCAACTCTCCAAACCTCTAGCCCTTCCATGGTTTTAATCTCTTGTGGAAACAGTCTGTCCAACTTTTTTGGGCCCGACCGAAACCGACCGGCCCGCTACCAAAAAAGGCCTTCTCGGTTCGGTCGGGTCGGGTGGCGGGTTGAGTAATGGAGAAAAACCGGCTCCATTTGGGTTGGTTCGGTCGGTTACGGTTTGGAGCCTGGTCCGACCGAACCGACCGAACCCAATATAAAAAAAAAAATTTCACCCGGCCCAAACCCAACCCAAACTAAACCTATAAAAAAAAAAATTCACCCGGCCCAAACCCAACCCAAACTAAACCTAATAATCCGGCTCCTCTCTCTTTCTCTTCACTTCTTCCTCTTCTTCTTCTTCTCTCAAACCCGCCGCCGTCCCCACCCTTCTCCTCTTCTTCTTCTTCTCTCAAACCCAGAAACCCTACCTCTCAAACCCGCCACCACCACCCTTCTCCCCTTCTTCTTCTCCAAACTCCAAACCCTAGCCGTCCGGCTCCTCTCTCTTTCTCTTCACTTCTTCCTCTTCTTCTTCTTCTCTCAAACCCGCCGTCGTCCCCACCCTTCTCCTCTTCTTCTTCTTCTTCTCTCAAACCCAGAAACCCTACCTCTCAAACCCGTCACCACCACCCTTCTCCCCTTCTTCTTCTCTCCAAACTCCAAACCCTAGCCGCCACCACCCTTCTCCTTATCCTCTGCGCCGCCATCCTCTGCACCCTCACACATCTCAAACCCTAGCGGTCTAGCCACTCCACCACCACACTCCACAGTGCAACAGCATCTGCATGAGCTTCTTGCCTTCTTCCCTCACAGTCTCACGCATCTCAAAGACTCAAACCCTAAGCCTCTGAAATCGGTTCATCCTCCGTGGCTCCATGCTTCTCTGATCCGAAATAGCCTGTTCATCTTCATCAATCGATTCTGATGTGAAATCGCAAGGATGAAGTGAACATGCTCTTTCGCATGAGAAAAGCAATGGAAAACATTCTTGACTTCTTGGTAAGTTGATACTTGGTAGTATCTCTGGAATCTGGATCTGATCTGAAATTGCTCAAATTGAAATTTTTCATCTACTTGATCTCTGCGAAACCGACCCAACCCGCCCATTACCCGAGAAACCCGAAACCGACCCAAACCGAAAGATGTCACGGTCGGTTATGGGCCAAGTTTTGTGACATGCGGGTTCGGTCGGTGGAGCTTTTTGGGCCCGAAACCGGCCGAACCCGACCGGTGGACAGCCCTAGGCAACACCACCTCTAGTTTCAATGATTTCCCTAACCCCCTAATGTTCCACACCACCCCCAAACCTTGCCGGTTCCCATAATTAATTTTTACATCGAGCGCCAAACTGCTCCGCCAAGCCTTGGATTGCATGCAATTTCCTCGGGGCAGTATTTTACTCTAGACAAGTAGGAATTTTGCAGCATTCTTTACATGTTTTTTTCTTTATTTTCCATAATATTTTATTTAGTTTCTTAAAGAAGTTAGTTTAGGTTATTGTCTGGAAGAGGAGGGAATTTCACCCATTTTGGTGGTGTCCTTACTGTAAGATCAAGTTTTGATCTAGTAGTACAACTCTATGTTTTGATGATTACAAGTTAACCGTTTGATATGAACAATTGTGGTACTCTAACGTGTTTTTCTGAGTGTGCTATTTACAGGCTCTGACCTCAACTCAATCTCACACAAATCAGAAGCACTGTGTATAAAGAGTGACCCAAGCAACGCTTTCGCATTCACCATGTTTAGTATGAACAGTGGAAAAGCTTCAGAAGTTCTGAAGCTATACAAACTCTGATGTGGACTCAGTCGCTAGAAGCTCTGAAGATCCAGAAGTTCTGATAACCAAGAAACACTGAAGGTTCAGATGTTCTGATGGTGTAGAAGACTCTGAAGATCCAGAAGCTGAATAGTGGAAACTCTGAAGTCCAGAAGCAAGAAACTCTGAAGACCATGTTCTTCCCTCTGAGTTCAGAATCAGAAGATACAATGGTCAGAGGATCTGTGCTTTCCCTCTGACTCTGATCAACCGGCTTCACAAGTTCCAATATGAAGTATTCCCCTGATCAGAAGTCTCCTAGGTTAAAAGGTCAAGTCGCTATCCAAGTACAAAAGCAAGTGTACCTTCCTGACGACCTACCTAACGTTCTCAGCCACAGCAGAAGCTGGATTTTCCAGAACTGCCCTCCAACGGTAGCATTTCCCATGCAACGCTCAACCCTAATCCTTGGAGTATATATAAAGGCTGAAGATTGAAAGAAGCGGCGAAGAAACTAAGAAGAAGCAATACACACGCGCAAGACATATTCAAAATATTCTAAGCTTTCTTTCATCTGAAATTCATTGTGTTTACTATAAGCTTTTTAGAAGCAATTTCTTTGTAAACAAGAACTTCATATACAGTTGTATAGTTTGCCTTTAGGAGATCAAGGTTGATCGGATCCTAGAGAAGACTAAGAGAGTGAATCTTAGTGTGAGCTAAGTCAGTGTAATTGTTAGTCACTTGTAGGTTTCAAGTGCAGTTGTAACTCTTACCTGATTAGTGGATTGCCTTCATTCTAAGAAGGAAGAAATCACCTTAACGGGTGGACTGGAGTAGCTTGAGTGATTTATCAAGTGAACCAGGATAAAATCCTTGTGTGCTTTTCTATCTCTTATCTTTAGCACTTAAGTTCTCGAAAGATTTGTAAAATCTTTAAGGTGGAAGTTTTGTTCTGAAAACGTTATTCAAACCCCCCCTTTCTACCGTTTTTCATACCTTCAATTGGTATCAGAGCGCAAGTTCTGATTACCACACCTAACAGTGTTCAGTGATCCGGGCCGGTGTGAAAAACAATGGCTGCCACCACCAGTGAAACTCAAAGAGATGGTTACAACGCAAAGCCTCCTATGTTCGATGGTCAAAGGTTCGAATATTGGAAAGATAGACTGGAAAGTTTCTTTCTGGGTTTCGATGCAGATCTCTGGGATATTATTGTGGATGGCTATGAGCGTCCAGTTGATGCAGATGGCAAGAAGATCCCAAGGTCAGAGATGACTGCAGATCAAAAGAAGCTGTACTCACAACATCACAAAGCAAGAGCAATTCTTCTAAGTGCTATTTTCTATGAGGAGTACCAGAAGATTACAGATCGTGAGTTTGCTAAAGGCATTTTTGATTCTCTGAAGATGTCTCATGAAGGAAACAAGAAAGTCAAAGAATCAAAGGCATTGTCTTTGATCCAAAAGTATGAATCCTTCATCATGGAGCCAAATGAGTCCATTGAAGAAATGTTCTCCAGATTTCAATTGCTTGTAGCTGGCATACGACCTCTCAACAAGAGCTACACAACAAAAGATCATGTCATAAGGGTCATCAGGTGTCTACCTGAAAGTTGGATGCCTTTGGTGACTTCAATAGAGCTCACGAGAGACGTTGAGAATATGAGTTTAGAAGAACTCATCAGCATTTTGAAATGCCATGAGCTGAAACGCTCAGAGATGCAAGATCTGAGGAAAAAGTCCATAGCCTTGAAATCCAAATCTGAAAAGGCTAAGTTGAGAAGTCAAAGGCTCTTCAAGCTGAAGAAGAAGAATCTGAAGAAGCATCAGAAGATTCTGATGAAGATGAGCTGACTCTGATCTCCAAGAGACTCAACCGCATCTGGAAGCACAGGCAGAGCAAGTTCAAAGGCTCTGGAAAGGCAAAAGGCAAGTATGAGTCCTCAGGCCAGAAGAAGTCTTCAATCAAGGAAGTCACATGTTTTGAGTGCAAAGAATCTGGACACTACAAAAGTGATTGTCCAAAGTTGAAGAAAGACAAGAAGCCAAAGAAGCACTTCAAGACCAAGAAGAGTCTGATGGTGACATTCGATGAATTAGAGTCAGAGGATGTTGACTCTGATGGTGAAGTCCAAGGACTCATGGCCATTGTCAAAGACAAAGGAGCAGAGTCAAAGGAAGCTGTTGACTCTGACTCAGAATCAGAAGGAGATCTTAACTCAGACGATGAAAATGAGGTATTCGCTTCCTTCTCTACCTCTGAACTGAAACATGCTTTGTCTGATATCATGGATAAGTATAACTCTTTATTGTCTAAGCATAAAAAGTTGAAAAAGAACTTATCTGCTGTCTCTAAGACTCCTTCTGAACATGAGAAAATTATTTCTGATTTGAAAAATGAAAATCATGCTTTGGTAAATTCTAACTCTGTGCTTAAGAACCAGATTGCTAAGTTAGAAGAAATTGTTGCCTGTGATGCCTCTGATTGTAGAAATGAATCTAAGTATGAAAAGTCTTTTCAAAGATTCCTAGCTAAAAGCGTGGATAGAAGCTTAATGGCTTCAATGATCTATGGCGTAAGCAGAAATGGAATGCATGGCATTGGCTATTCTAAACCAATTAGAAATGAGCCTTCTGTGTCTAAAGCTAAATCCTTGTATGAATGCTTTGTTCCCTCTGGTACCATATTGCCTGATCCTGTACCTGCTAAAATTGCTAAAAACCCTCTTAAAAAGGGATCTTTCTCTATGACTAAATATCATGCAAATATTCCTTTAAAATATTATGTTGAGACACCCAAGGTGATCAGAACCTCTGGGGTAACTAACAAAAGAGGACCCAGAAAGTGGGTACCTAAGGACAAGATTATCTATGTTGCAGATATCCTTGATAGCTCCACTGAAACACCAATCATGGTATCTGGACAGTGGATGCTCGCGTCACATGACGGGAGAAAAGCGTATGTTCCGAGAGCTGAAACTTAAGCCTGGAGGCGAAGTTGGCTTCGGAGGAAATGAAAAGGGTAAAATTGTTGGTACTGGTACTATTTGTGTAGATAGTAGTCCATGCATTGATAATGTTTTATTGGTAGACGGCTTAACACATAACTTATTGTCTATAAGTCAATTAGCTGACAAGGGTTATGATGTTATATTCAATCAAAAGTCCTGCCGGGCTGTAAGTCAGATCGATGGCTCTGTTCTGTTTAACAGCAAGAGGAAGAACAACATTTATAAGATCAGATTATCTGAGTTGGAGGCTCAGAATGTGAAGTGCCTTCTGTCTGTTAATGAAGAGCAGTGGGTATGGCATAGACGGTTAGGGCATGCCAGTATGAGAAAGATTTCTCAGCTGAGCAAGCTAAACCTTGTCAGGGGCTTACCCAATCTGAAGTTCGCTTCAGACGCTCTTTGTGAAGCATGTCAGAAAGGCAAATTCACAAAAGTCCCTTTCAAGGCAAAGAATGTTGTCTCAACCTTAAGGCCGTTGGAACTTCTGCATATCGACCTTTTTGGACCAGTGAAAACTGAGTCTATAGGTGGCAAGAGATATGGGATGGTTATCGTTGATGACTATAGCCGCTGGACATGGGTAAAGTTTCTAACCCGCAAGGATGAGTCTCATGCTGTGTTCTCTACCTTCATTGCTCAAGTGCAAAACGAGAAGGCTTGTAGGATTGTGCGTGTCAGAAGTGACCATGGTGGAGAGTTTGAGAATGACAAGTTTGAGAGTCTGTTTGATTCCTATGGAATTGCACATGATTTCTCTTGTCCCAGAACTCCTCAACAAAATGGTGTTGTTGAGAGGAAGAACAGAACTCTTCAGGAGATGGCTAGAACCATGCTCCAAGAAACTGGCATGGCTAAGCACTTTTGGGCAGAGGCAGTAAATACAGCATGTTACATTCAGAACAGAATCTCTGTGAGACCAATTCTGAATAAGACTCCTTATGAATTGTGGAAGAACATAAAACCCAACATTTCTTATTTTCATCCTTTTGGCTGTGTTTGTTATGTTCTCAATACTAAGGATAGATTGCATAAATTTGATGCTAAGTCTTCTAAGTGTCTATTACTTGGTTATTCTGATAGATCTAAAGGTTTTAGATTTTATAATACTGATGCTAAGACTATTGAAGAATCTATTCATGTTAGATTTGATGATAAGCTTGACTCTGACCAGTCAAAGCTAGTTGAAAAGTTTGCAGATTTAAGCATTAATGTTTCTGACAAAGGCAAAGCTCCAGAGGAAGTTGAACCAGAGGAAGAAGCTGGTCCCTCTAACTCACAAACTCTGAAGAAGAGCAGAATCACTGCAGCTCATCCTAAGGAATTGATTCTAGGCAACAAAGATGAACCAATCAGAACCAGATCTGCCTTCAGACCCTCTGAAGAGACCTTGCTGAGTCTGAAAGGATTGGTGTCCTTAATTGAACCCAAGTCCATAGATGAAGCTCTTCAGGACAAGGATTGGATTCTGGCCATGGAAGAAGAATTGAATCAATTTTCCAAGAACGATGTTTGGAGCTTAGTGAAGAAGCCTGAGAATGTCCATGTTATTGGAACGAAATGGGTATTCAGAAACAAGCTAAATGAGAAAGGAGATGTAGTCAGAAACAAGGCAAGGCTAGTTGCTCAAGGCTACAGCCAGCAAGAAGGAATAGACTACACTGAAACATTTGCTCCGGTAGCAAGACTGGAGGCAATCAGACTGTTGATCTCTTTCTCAGTAAATCACAACATAGTTCTACATCAGATGGACGTAAAGAGTGCCTTCCTAAATGGTTATATCTCAGAGGAAGTCTATGTTCATCAACCCCCAGGTTTTGAAGATGAAAAGAAACCAGACCATGTGTTCAAATTGAAGAAATCACTCTACGGTCTGATGCAAGCTCCCAGAGCATGGTATGAGAGACTTAGCTGAGACAACAACACGTGCGTCAGAATTTCTGATTCATAGTTCCTTGTGCCCGTGTGACAGTCTGTTATGATTGCGTGTAGATATGCTTATCTCCTGTGTGTGATTGTGTATTTTACTGTTACTATCAATCTTTAATTTTCAACCGTTGATCTTAAAGTGCTTTTTGAATCAACAACGGTTATTTGATAAAACCCACTATACACACACGTTCTCGTTCACTTCCGGTTTTCACTCTCGCACTCTCTGCTTTTCAAAACCGCCTCTTTCTTGATTTCTCTCTCGATCTCTCTTCATCCTTCAAACTTCATCTTCTACCTC
This sequence comes from Lotus japonicus, assembly GCF_012489685.1. NCBI lineage: Eukaryota > Viridiplantae > Streptophyta > Magnoliopsida > Fabales > Fabaceae > Lotus > Lotus japonicus. Next base: position 17,582,376 of record NC_080045.1, read on the forward strand.
AAACCTTCAACCTCTTCAAAATGGTGAGACAAACCAGAAGATCTACTGCAGATGCACCTCAGTTCCCTCACATGAAAGTTGGTTTGGCAACGGGTCAAAGGGGCTCTGAGAACCCGGCACAAGAACAAGTTCAAGTTCAAGAGCAGATTGTTCCTATTGCAGAACGGGGCTGTGCCGTTCACTGCGTATTTGCTCCTGAGGAACTCCAAGTCCTGGCAGAATGGAGATTCAACCTCGATAACTTGGCTGCAAATGGGTATGATCTTCGTCCTGAAGTCCAAGCTCAAGGTTGGGGAAACTATTTCAATCGACTTCGAGGACCGGTGTATGAGAAATTGGTAAAGGAATTCTGGAAGCACGCAGACTGCGATGACACTCAGGTGGTCTCTCACATTCTTGGCAGGAAGATCATTATCACTGAGAAGTCATTCGTGAATCTGCTAGGAGCAGAAACTGCTTATGGGTATCGGTTCCAACTGACGGAATCCAAGCTGAAACCCATCACCAAAGACAAAGTCAACAAGGCCCTGTACACCACCTTCAAACCGGGCAAGACGAGTTACAAGGTGATGGATCTTCACCCCAAACTCAGAATCTGGCACAAGATCCTGCTCAACTGCATAAATCAGAGACCGAAGGGCAGTTCCCCAGATTACATCAACTTCAACCAGAAGGCGATGCTGTTCTTCATTCAAGATCAGGAGAAGATCTGCCTTCCCTACTTCCTGTTCTCCTACTTGAAGGAATGCATCCGGAAGTCTCGCACCACCGCCTCCATCAAGTCTGCAATCAAATACATCCCTTTTGGGAGGCTGCTCTCAGACTTTCTCATTGAAAGCAACTTGGTGCAAGATTTGATCGATGCTGGTTGCACAGAGGATTTGAGCACAATTGTCAGTGATGTCTTCACTGCAAACTCCTTGAAGAAGATGAGCTTAATCCAGAAGAAGATTGCTCCTGCTCATGAAGACTCATCTTCTGAGATCAGAGGAAGAAGAATGCCTCTGAATGACTACCCTCTGTGGACTCAAGCAGACCATCCTGAAGCCATCAGATGCTATGTTGAAGACCTCAGGGCTCAAGGATTCGAGATTGACCTTGATGATTTCATCAGCAGACTACCGCCAGCTCCAGAGTTTCCTTCTCCTCCAAAGAAGAAAGCTCAGAGGAAGATGGTTCTGGAAGAATCCTCTGAAGAATCTGATGTCCCTCTGGTCAAGAAGACAAAGAGAAAGCCTGATGATGGTGATGATGATGATAGTGAGGATGGTCCTCCAAAGAAGAAGCAGAAGAAGGTCAGAATCGTGGTGAAGCCAGCTGCTGCAGTGGTCAGAAGGACTGAACCTCCTGCCAGAGTGACTCGATCATCAGCACATACAAGTAAGCCTGCACTTGCTTCTGATGATGATTTGAATTTATTTGATGCACTCCCTATTTCTGCCTTGCTTCAACACTCCTCAAATCCCCTAACTCCTATTCCTGAATCCCAGCCAGCTGAACAAACCACCTCTCCACCACATTCCCCAAGATCTTCCTTCTTTCAACCTTCTCCTACTGAAGCATCACTCTGGAATCTGCTTCAGAACCCAACCTCTAGGTCAGAAGAACCAACATCTCTCCTTACGATTCCATACGACCCATTATCTTCTGAACCAATCGTCCAAGACCAACCCGAGCCCAACCAAACAGAACCACAACCCAGAACGTCTGATCACTCTGCTCCCAGAGCATCAGCACGTCCTGCTGTCAGAACCACGGATACAGACTCTTCAACAGCCTTCACACCTGTATCCTTCCCAACCAATGTTATTGACTCTCCTCCCTCCAATACCTCTGAATCAATTACAAAATTCATGGAGGTTAGAAAAGAAAAGGTATCTGCCTTGGAAGAGTATTACCTTACCTGTCCAAGCCCTAGGAGATATCCTGGCCCTAGACCTGAACGTCTAGTTAACCCAAATGAACCTATCTTGGCCAATCCTATCCAAGAGGCAGACCCCTTAGTTCAACAAGCTCACCCTGTCCCTGACCAACAAGAGCCCATTCAACCAGACCCTGAACCTGAACAATCAGTGTCTAACCAATCCTCGGTTAGATCACCTCACCCTCTGGTTAAAACTTCAGACCCTCACCTTGGAACCTCTGAAGCCCATAGCAGCAATCACCCAGCCTCTCCTGAACCCAACCTCTCAACCCACATCTCTCTCTGAGTGCATCAATATCTTCTATCATGAAGCCTCTTTGAGGCTCCGCAATGTGCACGGTCAGACTGATCTCAGTGAGAATGCTGAAAATGTGGCTGATGAGTGGAACAATCTGAGCACTTGGCTAGTGGCTCAAGTTCCAATTATGATGTAGCTCCTGCATGCAGAGGGCAGTCAGAGCATTGAGGCTGCAAAGCAAAGGCTTGCTAGGAGGGTGGCTCTTCACGAACTCGAACAGAGAAATAAGCTTCTTGAAGCTATTGAAGAAGCCCAGAGAAAGAAAGAACAAGCAGACGAAGCTGCACGTGAAGCAGCAGCTCAGGCTGAACAAGCCAGACTTGAGGCAGAGCGTCTTGAAGCTGAGGCTGAGGCAGAGCGACTTGCACCAGTTGTGTTTACTCCTGCTGCTTCTGCTTCCATTCCAGAACCTCAAGCTGCTCAGAATGTTCCTTCCAGCTCTACTCAGACAAGCTCATCCAGACTCGACATCATGGAACAACGTCTTGACACTCATGAATCCATGCTGATTGAGATGAAGCAAATGATGATGGAACTTCTGAGACGCACTGACAAACCTTAGTTTTTAGGATCTCTTCTTTTTCTTCTTTTTCGTTAACTTTGTTTTCCTTTTGTTAAACTCTGTTTCTTTTTCTTTATTTATTCTCTTTTGTTCGTTTGTGATTATATATGCATATATATCTATATACTTATGTCACATATGTTTGCAAAAGTCTTTTTTATTCATTGTTCTATGTTTACATCATATTTCTTTACATTATATAATCTAGAATGGAGGATCCCTCCTCATTCTTCTGCACTCCTGGCGCTGCTCTGACCTATCCTTCTCCAGACGCTCCAGTACATGCTGGATGTTGTTGAGTCTGACCTTTAGCTCATCTTTCTCCAGAATCTCTTCTGAAGTCCTGAGCTTCTTTTCCAAGATTTCTTTTTCTTCCAGCAGCTTGAGTTCAAGCCGGCTGAGTTTTTGCACCTCCTCCACGAAGGCAAGAAATTCCTTCAGGTCTCTCTCCAACTCTGGACGCAGGTCCTCTTCCAGCAGTGTCCGTGTCAGCTCCGCGATGGTTGTTGCACCCTCTGGATGCCTGATGTTCAGGAACAAGTCCTCTTCAAAGGCCTTCTTCCTCAGCTCTTCTAGTGCTACGTTGTATGATACCATTTTTTTCTTACTGAAAATTATTCGAGGTGTGAAGCTTACCTTTCTCTCCAACGCTTTTTATAGGCTTCACTTTCTCTCTGAAAGTTAATGCTATTACAGTTTCTCGAGGTTAAGTTCTTGGTAACTGACCCTTCTATTTACTCACTTGACCGGTGGTAAACGTTCATCCCTTGCATTAACTCTTCTATTTATTTTCGCCTAACTCTGATTCTTACATCGTTTTCATTTTCTTTAAACTTAGACCTTCTCTAAGGGGGAGTACCTTGTACTTCAAGCTAAGTTTTTCACACCCCAAGCTTTTTGCTTATGACAAAAAGGGGGAGTAAACCCAGTTTTTGATGTGTAAGATGTGTTAGTGTGATTTATTTTTCTTTTGGAGAATTTAAGAGTTCCACCTTCATGACCATAGATGTGTTACTGGGCAAATACAAGGAATACATTTCACTTCTTCTGAAGTGATTCTAAGTTGACTCTGATACCCAAGACTCTGATACCTTGTCCCTGACTCTGATCACTTATGCGCTCTGATTATTCGTTCTTCATCTATGTCATAAGTTTTTCACTCTGAACTCTTACATCATTTAGCTCAGAATCTAGACTTTACTAACGTTTTCATCAAGTATTAGATTCAGGGGGAGCTAAGCTCAGAATCAAGCAGTGACTTGAATTCAGAATGAGCAAGATAGACTATTTACATCAGGATAAGTATTATTCTATATCTCTAAACTCTGAGTGAATTCAGTTTAATGTTTAAGAATTGTTCATCAAAAATCTTAGTTTTGTCATCATCAAAAAGGGGGAGATTGTAAGATCAAGTTTTGATCTAGTAGTACAAATCTATGTTTTGATGATTACAAGTTAACCGTTTGATATGAACAATTGTGGTACTCTAACGTGTTTTTCTGAGTGTGCTATTTACAGGCTCTAACCTCAACTCAATCTCACACAAATCAGAAGCACTGTGTATAAAGAGTGACCCAAGCAACGCTTTCGCATTCACCATGTTCAGTATGAACAGTGGAAAAGCTTCAGAAGTTCTGAAGCTATACAAACTCTGATGTGGACTCAGTCGCTAGAAGCTCTGAAGATCCAGAAGTTCTGATAACCAAGAAACACTGAAGGTTCAGATGTTCTGATGGTGTAGAAGACTCTGAAGATCCAGAAGCTGAATAGTGGAAACTCTGAAGTCCAGAAGCAAGAAACTCTGAAGGCCATGTTCTTCCCTCTGAGTTCAGAATCAGAAGATACAATGGTCAGAGGATCTGTGCTTTCCCTCTGACTCTGATCAACCGGCTTCACAAGTTCCAATATGAAGTATTCCCCTGATCAGAAGTCTCCTAGGTTAAAAGGTCAAGTCGCTATCCAAGTACAAAAGCAAGTGTACCTTCCTGACGACCTACCTAACGTTCTCAGCCACAGCAGAAGCTGGATTTTCCAGAACTGCCCTCCAACGGTAGCATTTCCCATGCAACGCTCAACCCTAATCCTTGGAGTATATATAAAGGCTGAAGATTGAAAGAAGCGGCGAAGAAACTAAGAAGAAGCAATACACACGCGCAAGACATATTCAAAATATTCTAAGCTTTCTTTCATCTGAAATTCATTGTGTTTACTATAAGCTTTTTAGAAGCAATTTCTTTGTAAACAAGAACTTCATATACAGTTGTATAGTTTGCCTTTAGGAGATCAAGGTTGATCGGATCCTAGAGAAGACTAAGAGAGTGAATCTTAGTGTGAGCTAAGTCAGTGTAATTGTTAGTCACTTGTAGGTTTCAAGTGCAGTTGTAACTCTTACCTGATTAGTGGATTGCCTTCATTCTAAGAAGGAAGAAATCACCTTAACGGGTGGACTGGAGTAGCTTGAGTGATTTATCAAGTGAACCAGGATAAAATCCTTGTGTGCTTTTCTATCTCTTATCTTTAGCACTTAAGTTCTCGAAAGATTTGTCAAAATCTTTAAGGTGGAAGTTTTGTTCTAAAAACGTTATTCAAACCCCCCCCCTTTCTACCGTTTTTCATACCTTCACTTACAAGGTAGGTAGTTTAATGCTCCGGCTCTGAAGACAACCACCGTTGCAACTCTGGAACGTAGCAGCCATGCGGATCATATAGAGGAAATTTCAAGTGACAAAAAAAAGTATTTGTGTCATTGTGTGACAAGATCTCCAAGAGGCATATTTGTCTCAACAATATTCTTTTCCGAAAAGAAATACATGCTAGATTAACGGCCAAACTGACTTATTTGTCTCACATCACCACCCATACATTTCTTGCAGTACAAGAGTGGTAGCTAAAGGGCTCCGTGGACTTCTATTGCTTCAAGGTTGATGACATAGATTAGTTTTTACTTTTAAGCCTTCGTTCAGAAAGAAAGCTCTTGTGTGGTAATAAAATTGCAATTGCTTCAAGGTTGATGACATAGATTACCATTTTTCATTATCATCATCTTCAAAAACAATGTTATTGCCAGTTCACTTTTCTGATATTTCAGATTTCATATCTCGATAGCATATCACAATACACATGTGTAAATGACGCGCAGGTATTGAACAAGATACTGAAATAGTGGAATGCAAAGAAATTGTTCCAAGGAGTTAAAAAAGATCAAATACTGTCAAGATGCTAACAGAAGAACATAGAATTGGCCACAGCTTTGTGAAGCCTGGGTAGTTGGGGGACAGGAATTGGACCAGCAGATGTAAGACTTCCATGGCTGGAAGAAGTCTCAGAGAACTCATCAAACTTCATGAATTGTCCCATCTGAGCCGCTGCCAGGTGTGCATAGCATATGGGGGCAACTGCAATAATGCACAAGAGTAGGATCTTAATCAGGAACATTTTGAGAATTCAAACCATAAATTGCAAACAGAGATCATTTGAATATAACAGAACTATGCAGCATCTACTAGACATTAGTTAGTTGGATGCTGTGGAAAGCTTAATAACCAAGAAAACATAGGCTAGAAAAAGATGTAAGTTGAAGGTAATAGAAATTATACCAACAGATATGGCAGTTGTGCTCCTTTGATACCTGCAACAATTGAAAATAAAATAAAATAACCTATTAGTCTAAGATTCTCAAAAAAATTGTTAATTTGAAGGCAAATTTTGAAGAATTTTAGGCAAGAAATTGAAGGCACATTTCATTTATAAAGAAAACTGAGATGATTACTATGTAAACTTACACATAAGATAGTGAGTGTACAAGTTCTTGCAAATCATCTGCTGTAAATCCAATTTCATCATGTAATACATGATAATGAGTTGGCCGACTTGTCCCCTGTCAACAAAACAAAAACATTTGTCAAAAAATTGCAGGCTTTAAGGAGGCCAGTGTCATCTTAATAAATATTCATATGAACTTAAAAACTGAGGATAAATAAATCAGCGATTCTTTAACGTTCTTAATTAAGGCTGACTTAAAAACTTATGAAATATTGTGCAATAAAAGTTGGCAAACATATTGGAATTCTATTTTAACAATGGTACTTACAATCGCCCCAGCATGAGCACACATATAAAAGTCATTGTTCTTTGGATGACATATATTGTTGTCAATGACAGTTCCTACACACAAACAAGTAATGGATTAGAACAAAAAATTAGAAGTGTCATTTTGTTAAATCTTTTGCTGTTTAAGTGACAAACCAGGTTGAACATTGTCTGGAGCGTTGTTAGCATGGAAGAACCTAGTGTGATGATTCTTCTGTGCAATAATCAGAGTGAATTTGGGATCCCATTTCTCGTCCAGATGATTACATGCCTGAAAATGCATTTTTAATAAAACTCATTGAATTCATTCATTTAGTACTATAAGCAGATCTTAAATTTACATTGGTGAACATGAATACCTTAATAATTTCACCCAGTTCATTGTTCAGGACCTGGTTGAACTGCGATTCACTCACTCCATCCCTAACAAAACACATTAATGGACCGATAATTAGAATATAAATTTAAACCAGATTTATATTAGGGCGCCACAGTGGAAACTCAACGAGTTTTCTATTTTACGAAATTCATTTATAACAGAAACAGGACAAACTCATCCCAACCAGGAAACTAAATTCATCAGTAGTCAGCTCAGTAGTTAAGTCAAAATATTTCAAACAATCAGTACTGTCATCATGCCTAAACATGAAGAATGAACTAGTGGATAATGTGCTAAAGATGATCAAGTTAGAGTGAAGTGCATTGAAAAACAGAAAATAACAGATTGGATTCATATGATTGATCAAATCAATATATATGATGGTCCTTCATACTATAAAAATCTGGGGTAACTAAGCAAAGCATTAATCGTCAGCTCAGTAGTTAAGTCAAAATATTTCAAACAATCAGTACTGTCATCATGCCTAAACATGAAGAATGAACTAGTGGATAATGTGCTAATGATGATCAAGTTAGAGTGAAGTGCATTGAAAAACAGAAATAACAGATTGGATTCATATCATTGATTAAATTAATTCATATGATAGTTCATACTATAAAAATCTGGGGTAACTAAGCAAAGCATTAATCGCCCAGCTTCAAATAATACTTGTCAAGCTAAAACTGAAATATATCAAAATTTGATCTAAAAATACCTAAAAATTATAATTTGTTGAGGCTTCATTCCTGAAGAACTGTGGAAGTCCATAATCAGCTCCCTGCAAAGTGAAACAATCAAATGAATAAGTATGATAGAAAGATAGAGGATAATCATAAACTTGCTACTACACTAGCCAACCAGCATTTCTCTTAAACTCTGCAAAAATAAACACCCTCATTGGAGAATATACGCACCTCATGATACCATCATCCTCAGTATCAGAAACAGGCTTGAACAAAGATGAAATCATCTCAACTTTAGATGACTGAGTACGAACAGAAGCTCTATATCGAGAAATTTCAGGCCAGCATCTGGAGCTCACAACCTGGAATATTTAACAAGTAAATTTAACTAAGAATGTAAGACTAGAGCAAACATCTTATAAAAGGATGCTGCAATGATAAATATCATACGGCTGCAATAGATGGCACATCAGAACGACCAGGAGACCCATGTGAAACGTCCATCCCAAGAATCAAGGTAGGTTTCTGAGAGACTAAGGGTATTGAACGTGCGTCCTCAACTGTTAGGAAGGAGTTCATCCCACCAAGCTGCATGGAAAGCAATTGAATGAGAACAAGACATAGACATGCAAACAAGTGCAGCTGTTTTTATTCCTTATTTTCAATGTCATATGTACCTTTGCATTAATCTTCAAGAGTACATTTGTAATGTACTGATCATTAATTCTTGTAGGTGCAATACACTGGGTTGCAACCCCTTCATTAGCAAGGTTTTTCTTTTTCCAAGGACCTACAATATAGTAAGTAATATCAGGAATGTTGACTGAACAGTATAGAAAAGTAATAAAAATAACAGAATTAATTGAAGAATGTTGATCCTACCATAAAGCTCAGAATTCTTCCTCTCTGGAAGAATACATAACAGAAGCTGAGGGGGCCCAGGCAGGTTGGCCTTTACATGTTCATACAATCTCTCAACCCTGACAACTGGTGGCTCACGCGTATTACATCTATCCTCTTCAAATACCCTGAAGGGTGGACGCAAGTTCTACAAAAGAAACCAGAATGTAAAACATAAGTGGATTAGAACATCAAAGAAGTGGATTGGCCGCATAATTGCTGAAGAAAACATTACCATCCCTTTCCTTTGAGCACAAGTCTTGATGACATTGCACAGGTGTTGTGTGTCACAGCGAGCTGAGAAGTTTACAATGGCCCAACGCTCGAGCGTCACAGGTCTAACTAGTTTCTGCTAGATGAAGCTTATTGTTAGAAAAAGCAACTCTAAATTTGGTTCAACTACAATATTTTTAAATGATAAGAATAACAAGGGTAACCTTGTCATTGAAATTCCAGCGCCCATTCCTGGGACAAAAGATCAGTCCACCTCCAACTGTAAGCTGCAAAAACAGTGCATAACAAACAAAGTCAGCACTAAGCAGTGTCTTAAAAAGCCAGAAATTAGAATCAAACAAGGCAAACTGGATAAGATACAGAGCATAGTAAACACATACCCTTGGAGCTTGCAGAACACGGGCTTCAACTTGAATAAAGTTAGGTTCAATGGTAATGCCAGAAGAGTGAAGCATAGGCTCATTACCATATTTGCTGGTTCTTAAAGACTAAAAGAGACAATCATGTAAACATATCAAAATGCAATTTTTCTTAATCAAATCATTTGAAAGTTAACTACATACATCTTGCAAAGACGCTTTCCTTTCTTGGGGCTTTTGCCTTGACTTCTCCACTAGCTGAGCCCTTTGTAAATTTGTCAGTGCCTTGGTGTACCGCTGCAATGAGACCAACGAGCATAGCTGCAAAGCAAGAGCATTTAAGTCCAATGTTTTTTCATATAATGTTTGAAATATGTGTGGTTTGTTTTGTCACCTCTACAGGAAAGTAAGATGGACGCTTGGGTTTCCCAACATTGATGCATGGCATATCAGCAGAATACCGCAGTTCAATCTTTTTGTTGTGTTTAAAGTAGTCATAAACTGTGATTTCACTTGACTGCACTTCACCATTCGCATCCTTTCCATGTCTTAATGAAAATCTGAAAGTCACATGAAAATGATTACTGATTCAGAGAATACAGTTGTGAGTAAAACTCAAGTTCCATACTTAAAAGAGAGTGAATATTCTAGTACAGTTAAGCAGTTTATGAAGAAATTCAAATAATTACACAAGTCATAAGTTTAATTTAACCATAAACATGACCTTTGCCATTACATTAAAATACACTAAACAATTTATGGAAATTTCATAAAATGCCTAATAATTTGGACATTTTCATAAATTGCTTGTGCATTTTTATAGAAATTGCAACAAGTCTCTAATAGATTATTTTGTTTGTTTCTACTCATGAAGCATAAGAAAACTTACGTTTGTGTCCTGCAGGGCTTTTCACTCAGTCCAATGATTTTATACTCCATATTATTTGCCTTCACTCTCAGGTTCTTGAGCATCCTTTTAGCCTGAATTCAATCATATATCAAACAACTGACAATTCATAAATACGAAAACATAAATACACTACTTCTAGAGAGGAGGATAACAATATTACCTTTAACCAATCAATCAAGTTTGGGTTTTGAACATTTTGATTCAGGCAGAGGAAGTCAATAACAGGGCCAGGCTTTACAACCATGGTAGTTGAAACATCTTTAAGGAAACAAACAAAACAATCAATCATAACAAAGGAACAACATATATTTAATTTGAAAGAATTTCATCACTTAAGAACCTTACCAACATTCAGAGATAAACCCCCTTGTGTGGCTCGGAAGCTGGAATGGAAGCCACGGCAACCTTGAACACCACCTCCAATGTCAGTAAAATTCCGGGGGCTGTCATGAAAGAAGGACTGTCTAACAAGGAGACATCCCCTGGTGAAAAACAAACACAAAAAGGTAAACAAACATGAATTCAAGCAATGAAAACAAATGAAATGAATTTTTCTTTGTTTAGACATACTGTCTTGCAGCATGCTGCCTCAGTATAATGTCCAAAACCCTCACTGCTTCTTGAAAGTGCTCAGAATCCTGACCACGCAATGCATTTGCTATTGCTTGAATTGGGATTTTTGCTGCATAATTTATGTCCACCTTAATAGTTTTGGACCGAGTTTGACGCTTCATTCTCTTGCTGTCTCCATCATCAAAGCTATTAGGGCTTCCATTCCTTCCAACCCTGAAAAGCAATGACAAGGTTGTGCTCAAAGTCAGTGCTTGTGTAACAACAACAACAACAACAACAACAACAAATGTGAATACAGCACTCCTCCATATTTACCTCTTAGCTGAAAATTCCTCCAACACAACAACAAATTCCTGCTTGTTGTGTGGTAAAGAACCAACAGTGAACAAGCTTTTCTCACCATCATATGCAAAACTCTGTAAAACCCCATAAGTTTCAGAGAGCTTATCTATCACCTTTCTCCCAATACCTTTAACTTCAACAGGGTGACCATCCTCATAAGACATAGCAACCTAACCAACCAACAGCATTTGATAATATAAAGCAAATCAGTAATCATTCATGCACAAACCCAATAAACAAAGGGACATGGCAAGAAAAAGGGCATAACATACACTGTAATGGTAGAAGTGGCCTTCAGTCTTGCTCACTCCAACCTTAAAATGGTTAGCTAAAAGGGTCACTTTCTGCCCCTTGGTTCCTAGGCCTCTCCTTGCCAGAGGCAAACGTGTTGTTAGATTTTTCATTGGTTCAACTGTCAGAGGAGTAACATTGTGAGGAATGGTGTCTGGTGGTGGTGGTAGTGATTCCATTGCTTAGATCCTGCTAAAAAAAATGCAGATTAGTAAAACTACTCAGCAATGTGTGCTACTGCAAGAAGGTATATCACAACATTTGGGTGACTGTTGATTTGATATGAAGGCATATATTTCAATAAAATAACACAATAGCTTAAAAATAATATACTGTGAGTGACATTAAATGCAGGAGAATATATACAATATGATAAATAGGATTTTCCTTATTAAATGCTAGCTGCAACATGAAACAACAAAGCACACCATGGTGCTATGGAAGCAGAATAGAGCATTCAAGCACAAGAATGAAAAAAAAAATACAAAAAAAAGGAACCATGGATAAGCAAAAAAAACAAGAACAGAGCATTATTCATGGGTTAGATTAGAGAGAAGAAAATAAAAACCTTAAAAAAAGGAAAAACAACGATTTCACCGCCATTGCAAAGCAAAAAAAATCTCAGAACGTTAAAACAGAAGAAATCTCGACGTAAATAACACAAAAAGGCTTCACCATTGAAGAGAGTGAAGAATCATAACAATGTAGAAACAAAAATTGCAGAAAAAAAAACAAAAAACATCACAGCACAAAAAATCAACAAAAAAGCGAGAAATCGAAAAACAAAACGTGCAGAAGAGGTAATGTTGAAGCTACCTATGGAGTACGGAGAAGAGTAATGGTTACTGGTTAGGGTTTGTGAGATATGAGAGAAGAAGAAGAAGAAGAAGAAGAAGAGAATGAAACGGAAAAATCAAAGGTCAGTGAGTGAGAGTGTTACTATATATAGTGAGGGAGCGGAATACAGAGAGACTCTAACTTTTTTTCGTTGACGGCAACTTCCACCTTATATCATATCAATATAATAGTAATTTATTTATTTATTTCACTGATAACCGTTTGAAATTACCATCTATTATTATTAATTAGGATTCATATATAGTAAGATAAGATAAAATTATATCATAGATAGATTGATTAAGCTTTGAGTTTAACTGTTCGATATCTTATAATATCTTTTTCATATATTAAGATTATTCTTTGCTTAATTAGATTTCTATATGCAAAAGATGTATATCTTAATTAGATTTTTCCTTATTTAGTTAAATGAAGAATCTATCGATTACTATAAATATGGGTAAGTATTTTATCTTTTAACTAAGTCAATTATTCACAATGTTATTCTTAGTGCATTCCGCTTCTTTTCTCTTTTGTTCATCTCTTCTTTACATTGCTTCTATTTACATGGTATCGAAGCTTTTACATGCTATCACAACATTTACATTACCTTATTTATTGCATAATGATAAATTTCACTTTTCATGTTTATTCATCATACGATTTTGATAACATTTGGTAAATATATTATCTCAAAAAGAAATATTGTCATAATATTTTCAAGAAGTTTTAAAGAGAGCACAATTTTATCTTCATTCTTGTCTCAAGCATAGATAATCTCTTCGCCGTTCGCACGATGCATCATCAACCTCCGTTGAAATTTGGGCAAAACATTTAATGAAATGACTCAATTTTCACAAGTTAAAAATTCATAGACCAAATCACTCATTTTAACTGAGATAAAAAAGCATATAGTCCTTTCATGAACCACTTATATTGCTTTATCTCTTTATAACCTCAAATTAAATTATGAATTTAAATATCTTCTTGATTTACTCAGATTAAATAGTTTTCTCTAAGTATCAAATTAAATAGTTAATAATAACTTGTGTGCACAAATTTTATTTTGCCCCACCAATTTTTAGTTTTAGAAGCAATGATAATAAGTGTTACCACCAAATAACAAATAATGCATACACATTTTTATTAATTTATCTCTCAATTGTTGCTTGATCTCCACTCATTGGCCATGGGTATTTGGGTGTACTCATCTATACGGATTAAAGAAATTAAGTTCAATATTTGAGCTCAAGACAATCATAAATTGGGATCTGTGTATACTAATCAAGTTTATTTGTTTTGTGTCAAAAAAGGTTACGTACTAGACACAGCCTAGCCTGCTGATTAAGGTAGCTTCACCTCCTCCTGTCACTATTTCATTGCCATATGGATACCGATACGTGTACTGCAAAGTGCAAGCCCTGCGTCTGCAACATTCCATTTTGCGCAATGCATTCTTGGTTTTGCACTGCACACTGCGCACCCCCATGCACCCACGACAACAGTCAACAGCTGTTACCCTATATATACCCTGCATGCTTTAATTAATAATCAATACAGCTAGGACCGTATATTCTTGGAATAATGTAAACTTTTTTGAAACAAGAATAATGTAAACTTGAAGCAACACATAGTTGATGTAGAATCACTTCAGTAACCATATATGCAACAAAAAGAAAATGGTGGAATCAATTTTGGAGGTGATGACTTGAATGGAACCAAACATACTGGATTACTGGCATTATATCAAATAAGGGATTAGAGAAAAGCCCCCATATGCCACCAACTCCAAGTGCATCCCTCCCTGGGATGAGTGGTGCATTCAAGTAGTTTTGTATGGGCCTATGGTTGCCTACATTAGTCACTAATGACTAATGAGGCCAAACCAAATTAGTAAATTAACAAGGCTTAGACATTTTTTAAAATTTATTTAATTAAAAAATGTAGGCTTAGGTTATTTAAAGGGGTGTTCATAACTTATCAAATCTAATTAAAAAAATTGAAATTCAAACAAATCGATACTTGATATTGAATTGACCGAAAATATTGAATTTTTTTATTGGGTTGGATTTCATATTTGATTTTTGTAACACCCCAATTTCTCAACTGAGGAGTCACATTAGTAACCTAACAAAGTCTAAGGACCAATCTGCAATCCCTAAAAACCAAGGGAATTTTTTTTTCTGTAAAACAACTAAACACTTCGGCTAAAAGGTTGGAAACATACCATAACTTTATTTAGATAACTTGTTTCCCGATATACAGTAATAATAGTTTACAATACCATAAGTAAGGTTCAGAATAAACATGCGCACTTTAACAGTGGCGGAAGCAAGACTTTAATAACAGAGTTCTCATAAAGTAAAAGAGACTCCAACATAATCCACAAGAAGAGAAGCAAAGCTGCTTCTCATACCTCTACTCCACCACTTACAACTCGATCTCCAACTCGAGTAGCTATGCCTCGGCGGAAGGATCTCCATCGCCTAATAGCGTTAAGCGCCCAAACAACAAGTAGCAAATAGAAAGGGTTAACTCCATGCAATTACCATGTATAAAAGAGAAAAATCATGCTGTTCGAATTTAATTACCTGGCATGGTAAATAACTAGCAACATAACTCAACTCATATATCAACAACTTAAACATAAATCGGACTCAGATAATAATAACCTCAACAATGTAACATCAAATCAGATATCAATAAACCAATACGAAAATCCAACAACATAGGGTCAGGTGTTAGTTCCCTATAATGCAACTATATGCTGCTAACAAAATGGATCGATCAATATCGTCTCTCAAGACGGGACAATGATAGGACACACCTCCTCATCGCCACTTATAACGTCATACATGACGGGACAATCATAGGACACACCTCCTAATCGCCACTTAACGTCACACAAGACGGGACAATCATAGGACACACCTCCTGATCGCCACTTAGCATCTCGCAAGATGGGACAATGATAGGACACACCTCCTCATCGCCACTTGACTCAAGCCCTATATGCCAAGTCAGACAACAACAAAGCCCAACCAAGGACCAATCCAAAGTAACCACATGTTCCATCCACTAGGAAGCAGTAACTACAGAAACCAGTAAACGGCCGAAGCCTCTCAGAAAACATTTTCCAAATTCAGCATAATAATCATAATCATCTGCCAATCAATATAAACATCTTCATCTCAAACACAGGCAGTGCGATAAAAGCATGCAAGACTCAAAGACGCTCTAAAACCGAGTTACCCTTACCTTCGTGAGTAGAAGTTGGGCATGGAAATTGCGAACCTAGAACAAAGAAAACACAATCATCAACACAAGCTTCACTAGGAGCAACACGATCTACTAATACTAATCGAAATCGTAAAGAAAGCCTCTAAAGCTTCAGAGTTCCTATTTAGGCACAAATTGACAACGGAGACTTCGTTCGCTAAAACGAGCATAACTCG
This sequence comes from Lotus japonicus, assembly GCF_012489685.1. Lineage (NCBI taxonomy): Eukaryota > Viridiplantae > Streptophyta > Magnoliopsida > Fabales > Fabaceae > Lotus > Lotus japonicus. The sequence goes on from NC_080045.1 coordinate 17,598,212, forward strand.
AGCTACAGAACTCAGAATGACACGAAACCGGCGCCAAAATTTCGACAATTGAAAGAGCTACGCAATGGCTCAGGTCATAGAGACCCAAAAATTATTTTTGGACACGGTACCCAAGCAATTAGGTTTCGGCCACTATGGAAAATAGGGTTTTCGAACTTTTTCTTCGATCTAAATCAATTCACAAGGTAGTTTTAGGGTAAAACTAAGGCAAAGAAATTGTCGGAACAATTTTCGGACAATCGGGTCGAAATACGACTATCCAGGGGCATTTTGGTCCAAAATAAAGGCTCAAAACTTCAAAGTTATCAGTTCGGAAAACAAATTTGACAGCAACGATCCTCATGATATCCGTGACAACAAATCCTAAAGGCACGAAGTCAGATTAAGTCTTTTCGACAATAAAGTTTCGAAATGTGAGACAAAAAGAGTTTTGAGTCAATTTTTCAGATCCTGGACAACTGAATCGCAATCAGAGTTTACTGACAGAGGTTTTAGACTCAGGGGAACATAAGGAACATAACCCAAGCGAGAAATCAGAGAAATCGGACAATTTTAGAAAAAGCTCAAAACTTAGAGCACAGAAACGACTTCAGAAACTCAGCAGAAACAGAAATCAGAGGCAGGATTCATGATAGTTACCTCGATACCTAGAAGTAGGGACGAACTGCACGAAGATTGGTCAAGTTTTCGCGGAAATCTCCTCCCCCCTTGCTCCCCACGAAATCAGCCACAAATGGAAAGAAAATGAGAGGATTTTGCTTTTTCGCGCTATTTATAGGCGGGTGAAATCGCGGGAAAATGAAAATTTCGCGATTCCGATTTTTGCAGCACGATCACCGAGAAATTCTAAGAGAGATTCTGGCGTCAGAATTCCAGAACTCAAAACAAATATCTAGGATTTGGGAAAAACGATATCGAAAAACTCAAAAGCGGTGTCGGTTAATCTGCCCCGAAAAACTACTTTTTGCTGTGATGCTCAAACGACAAAACTTCCAACTGAAGAAAGATTGGAAACGTCGAAACAAGTCTGGCAACATGGACGGAATCTTCGTTAGAAGTCCCGAATAGAAAAAGTCTTCATCCATTGCTCGAAAATAGTGTTTCGAAGCAAAGAAATTAGCGTCGGCGGACATCCGAAAAGTGAAACCTATCGTGCGTACAGTCCAGAGTTCCGAAATGAAACGCTGGTCGAAGGAAAAATAAAGAAAATCTTTAAATTTTCCAAGGATTCGAAATCTCACTTAAAACGTTGCTCTAAAGCGAAATTAGCCTATTCTGGACACGCTTGCCATAAGGCGGGTGTGCAGACGACTCGCTCTAATTCCTAAAATGACTACGCAACATTCCTCAAGCAATTCCTGAACTTTCTTCTTCATTAATCTTTCTCAAATATCAAACTCCTGTCACGCTTACACTGATTCTACGCGTGAGTCGGAAATTAGCTTGTTCTGAAAATCCAGGTCTTACAATACTACCCCCCAAAAAGAAAGTTTCGTCCTCGAAACTTAAGGCTCAGTGAAGAGTTCCGGATACTGTTCCTTCATCCTCTCTTCTAGTTCCCAAGTAGCATCGCCCGTGACTTGGTTCCAAATCACTTTTACCAGAGGAACCTGCTTGTTCCTCAACTGCTTGATCCTACGTTCCTCAATCCTCATTGGTGCCACTTCAAAAGACAAGTTGTCTCTAAGCTGAATATCATCTTCCTTGATGATGTGAGAGGGATCAGGAATATACTTCCTCAATTGTGATACGTGTAGCACATCATGAATCTTGGAAAGAAAAGGTGGCAACGCAATCCGATAAGCTACTTTACCGACTCGCTCGATAATCTGATACGGTCCAATGAACTTCGGTGTCAGCTTCCTCGACTTTATCGCTCTTCCCACTCCGGTAGTTGGTGTCACGCGAAGAAACACATGGTCTCCCGCCTCAAACTCTAACTCTCTCCGTCGTGTGTCAGCATAACTCTTCTGTCGACTCTGTGACGTCCTCATCTTCTCTTGTATTTGCTTCACTTTCTCAGTAGTTTGTTGTACTAATTCAGGTCCAACGAGAAGATGTTCGCCATCTTGAAACCAACATAAAGGAGTTCTACATCTCCTCCCATACAAAGCCTCATAAGGTGCCATTCCAATACTAGCATGAAAACTGTTGTTATAAGTAAACTCGATCAACGGCAACAGCTCATCCCAGCTTTCTTGACTATCCAAAACACAGGCTCGCAGCAAGTCTTCCAATGACTGTATTGTCCTCTCTGTCTGTCCATCCGTCTGAGGGTGATAGGCAGAGCTCAACCTCAACTTCGTCCCAAGCGCCTCGTGCAACGCCTTCCAGAAATGCGAAGTAAACTTCGGATCTCTGTCAGAAACAATACTCGATGGTACTCCATGAAGTCGTACAATCTCAGCGACATACACTTTTGCAAGTGCCTCCACATTGAACGTGGTCTTCACCGGTATGAAATGTGCTGACTTCGTCAAACGGTCCACAATGACCCAAATGGAATCAAATCTCTTCCTCGTAGCTGGCAAAGCTACCACGAAATCCATAGAGATACTGTCCCACTTCCACTCCGGCACATCAAGTGACTGCAACATACCCGCAGGCTTTTGATGTTCTATCTTCGCCTTCTGACATGTCAGACATGCCGCCACAAACTCTGCTACATTCTTCTTCATTCCTGGCCACCAAAAATTCAACTTTAGATCTTGATACATCTTTGTCGATCCCGGATGAATACTCAATCTGCTCTTGTGACCTTCGTCAAGAATCATCCTTCTCAACTCCATGTCCAATGGTACGCAGACACGTCCTTTGCAACGCAGAATGTTGTCGGTTCCTACCTCAAAATCCGGCGCTTTTCCCAAAATGATCAAGTTCCGTTTCTCGATCAGCTCCTCATCTAACAGTTGTTTCACCTTGATCTCGTTCAGAAAATCACTAGTGATCGTCACCATCCCAAAGCTCAATTTTCCAGGTGTCACTTGCATACCCAAACTGAGGTCGCGAAAAGTCTCGATAAGTTCCAATTCCTTAATCATCAACGATGAAACATGAATTGTCTGGCGACTCAGTGCGTCTGCTACAACATTTGCTTTTCCTGGGTGGTACAACAAAGTGAAATCATAGTCCTTGATGAATTCCACCCAACGCCTTTGTCTCATATTCAGATCCTTCTGATCGAACAGGTACTTCAGGCTCTTATGATCACTAAAAACAGTGAAAGTGCTCCCATAAAGATAGTGCCTCCAAATCTTGAGCGCAAATACCACAGCCGCTAACTCCAAATCGTGCGTAGGATAGTTCCGTTCATGTATCTTCAATTGCCTTGAAGAATAAGCCACAGCCTTTCGGTGTTGCATCAACACACAACCCAAACCTTGGTACGAAGCATCGCAGTAAACCTCGTAGGGTTCCTTCTCTTGTGGTAATGTCAGAACTGGCGCGGTCGTCAAACGCTTCTTCATATCTTGGAAACTCTGTTCACAATCCTCTGTCCAAGCAAAAGGTTGGTTCTTCCGGGTGAGTTTCGTCAATGGTCCTGCAATCTTAGCAAAACCTTCGATGAATCGTCGGTAATATCCAGCTAAACCGATGAAACTCCTTATATCTGTCACAGTCTTAGGACGCTCCCATGCAAGTACCGCTTCAACTTTACTGGGATCCACAGCAATGCCCTCCTTTGAGATGACATGCCCTAAAAACTTTACTTCTTCGAGCCAAAATTCACACTTTGTCGCGTTAGCATACAATACCTTCTCCCGAAGAACTTGTAAAACTTGTCGCAGATGCTCCTCGTGTTCTTCACGATTCCTTGAGTAGATCAAGATGTCGTCGATGAACACCACAATAAAGCGATCCAAGAATGGATGAAAGATCCTATTCATGTAGTCCATGAATACGGCTGGTGCATTCGTAACTCCAAACGGCATCACCAAGTACTCATAGTGCCCATAGCGTGTCCTAAACGCCGTCTTTTGAATATCCTCATCCTTGACTCTAATCTGGTGATATCCCGATCTCAGGTCAATCTTCGAGAAAATAGCAGCACCCTTCAACTGATCCATCAAATCGTCAATCCTTGGCAACGGATAACGGTTCTTTATCGTGACTTTGTTCAACTGTCGATAATCCACACAAAGTCGCGATCTTCCGTCTTTCTTCTTCACAAGCAGCACTGGCGCTCCCCACGGAGAAACGCTAGGTCGGATAAACCCCTTCTTGGTTAAATCTTCGAGTTGACTCTTCAGCTCAGTCAGTTCTGCCGGTGCCATACGATACGGTGCGATTGATATAGGTCCAGTGCCTGGGACTATATCAATTGTGAACCCCATATCTCTGACCGGAGGTATTCCAGGTACGTCTTCGGGGAACACATCCTCGAAATCTTGCACAACAGCAATTCCGTGTACTCCATTCTCCTTAGCTTCCACCACGGTTGTAGACATGAGAGAACTCAAAGCTCCTTTCCTCAAAGAAAGCTTTGAAAAGTACGAGTTCAGGAACTCAGCGAGTCCAGCATCGGGAAAGATAACTACCTTATTGGCGCAATCAAGAAGAACATGATGGTGGGACAACCAATCCATGCCTATGATCACATCCAATCCCTTGAGAGGTAAACAGATTAAGTTTGCTACAAACTTCTTATCTAGGTACATCCAAGGACATTCCAGACATGCAGTGTTAGTTACTAGACTCTTAGATGCAGGGGTAGACACTGTCAAGTCAAACGGTAGCTTTGACACTTCTAGCTTTAACCTTGCCGCACAAGCTATATCTATAAATGAATGCGTAGCACCAGAATCAAATAGCGCGATAAGGGAATTACCCGCAATCTCGCAGGTACTGCGGATCAGACCATCGTCTTCCTCAGCTTCAGTTCCACTGATCGAGTAGACCCTTCCACCAGCAGTAGGCCTCCTAGCCCCAGCAACATTTGCAGCAGCCTCAACTTTAGGAATCCTGCACTCTGCAGCAGTGTGGCCTGGCTTGTTGCAGTTCCAACACGCCGCAAGACTCTCAGAACAGTGGTTGGCATAGTGCCCCTTTTTGTTGCACCTGAAGCAAGTCACATCCTCCCGATTCCCAGATGGGGTTCTTAGTGCAATTGCATTTCCACCAGTAGGATAAGAGGACCCAGAAGTTGTCCCCCTACCCTGAGGACGAACATACGGCTTCTTCTGGAAATGCCTACCCTTGTCACCTCTTCCTTGGTTAGTCCTAGCCGGACCTCCACTTCCTTGGTAAGGCTTGTTCAGACCTTGGAATTTGCCCCTTGCATTATCAATGGCCTCAATCCCCTTGGTCTTCTCCACCAGCACTTGGTAGCGATTCAGTCCTAGCGGTTGCACCGCCCTCTGCAGCTCATAACACAGCCCCTCAATGAATCGCTCACACATGTAGCCTTCATCAATCTGTCCTCTAAAGTAACGGAAGTGTTTAGCCAACGACTCCAACTTTGCAGCATACTCAGCAACGGTCATGCCTCCTTGACGGAGTCTCAGAAATTGTGCTTCCTTAGCGGCTCTAGCACTTCTAGGAAAGTACTTGTCCAAGAAAGCTCCACGGAAACACTCCCAAGTGATGGCTTGATGGTCAGCCTCCATCATAGCCCTAGCCCCACGCCACCAATACTCAGCTTCACCCGTTAGCAGGTAGGTTGCATAATCAACTTTCATCTCTGCAGTTGTACGCAAGAAGGTAAAGATCTTCTCCAACTCTTGGAGCCATAAGTCAGCTTCTTCCGGATCGAAGCCCCCAGAGAACTTCGGCGGATCCTGACGCTTGAAATCATTCAGACCCCTGGTCTGAGCAGCAGCTAATTCACGTTCCTCCCGCTGAACACGGCGAGCATTCTCTTCAGCTTGGTTTTGTGCAGCCACCAAAGCAGCAGTAGCAGCACGTTGAGCTTCAGCTTCCTCCCTTGCAGCAGTGTTAGTAACTTGTTGTGCCATAAGGGCAGTCAGATTAGCAATAGCTTGCTCCATCGGATTCATGCTGTCTGAACCTTGAGTCTCGATCGGTTGTGGAAACCTCCTGTTCCTGTTTTCATGAACAGTCAAAGACCACAACAGATACTCAGGCCAGAACAACACAAAGTTCTATAATAACTAACTATGTATATACTTATATCAAATGTATGATTAATAATAACTAGCATAAGGTTATTCACTTACGAATAACCTTCAAAAATAATCTATATAAACAGTAATCAAGCACACTCTTCCTCCGATTGACACCCCATCAATCGGTCTTAGAGTTCAAACATCTTAAGCAGGCACTCTACCCAAAAGCTCTGGTTTTCTAGACCAAAGCTCTGATACCACAATTGTAACACCCCAATTTCTCAACTGAGGAGTCACATTAGTAACCTAACAAAGTCTAAGGACCAATCTGCAATCCCTAAAAACCAAGGGAATTTTTTTTTCTGTAAAACAACTAAACACTTCGGCTAAAAGGTTGGAAACATACCATAACTTTATTTAGATAACTTGTTTCCCGATATACAGTAATAATAGTTTATAATACCATAAGTAAGGTTCAGAATAAACATGCGCACTTTAACAGTGGCGGAAGCAAGACTTTAATAACAGAGTTCTCATAAAGTAAAAGAGACTCCAACATAATCCACAAGAAGAGAAGCAAAGCTGCTTCTCATACCTCTACTCCACCACTTACAACTCGATCTCCAACTCGAGTAGCTATGCCTCGGCGGAAGGATCTCCATCGCCTAATAGCGTTAAGCGCCCAAACAACAAGTAGCAAATAGAAAGGGTTAACTCCATGCAATTACCATGTATAAAAGAGAAAAATCATGCTGTTCGAATTTAATTACCTGGCATGGTAAATAACTAGCAACATAACTCAACTCATATATCAACAACTTAAACATAAATCGGACTCAGATAATAATAACCTCAACAATGTAACATCAAATCAGATATCAATAAACCAATACGAAAATCCAACAACATAGGGTCAGGTGTTAGTTCCCTATAATGCAACTATATGCTGCTAACAAAATGGATCGATCAATATCGTCTCTCAAGACGGGACAATGATAGGACACACCTCCTCATCGCCACTTATAACGTCATACATGACGGGACAATCATAGGACACACCTCCTAATCGCCACTTAACGTCACACAAGACGGGACAATCATAGGACACACCTCCTGATCGCCACTTAGCATCTCGCAAGATGGGACAATGATAGGACACACCTCCTCATCGCCACTTGACTCAAGCCCTATATGCCAAGTCAGACAACAACAAAGCCCAACCAAGGACCAATCCAAAGTAACCACATGTTCCATCCACTAGGAAGCAGTAACTACAGAAACCAGTAAACGGCCGAAGCCTCTCAGAAAACATTTTCCAAATTCAGCATAATAATCATAATCATCTGCCAATCAATATAAACATCTTCATCTCAAACACAGGCAGTGCGATAAAAGCATGCAAGACTCAAAGACGCTCTAAAACCGAGTTACCCTTACCTTCGTGAGTAGAAGTTGGGCATGGAAATTGCGAACCTAGAACAAAGAAAACACAATCATCAACACAAGCTTCACTAGGAGCAACACGATCTACTAATACTAATCGAAATCGTAAAGAAAGCCTCTAAAGCTTCAGAGTTCCTATTTAGGCACAAATTGACAACGGAGACTTCGTTCGCTAAAACGAGCATAACTCGAGCTACAGAACTCAGAATGACACGAAACCGGCGCCAAAATTTCGACAATTGAAAGAGCTACGCAATGGCTCAGGTCATAGAGACCCAAAAATTATTTTTGGACACGGTACCCAAGCAATTAGGTTTCGGCCACTATGGAAAATAGGGTTTTCGAACTTTTTCTTCGATCTAAATCAATTCACAAGGTAGTTTTAGGGTAAAACTAAGGCAAAGAAATTGTCGGAACAATTTTCGGACAATCGGGTCGAAATACGACTATCCAGGGGCATTTTGGTCCAAAATAAAGGCTCAAAACTTCAAAGTTATCAGTTCGGAAAACAAATTTGACAGCAACGATCCTCATGATATCCGTGACAACAAATCCTAAAGGCACGAAGTCAGATTAAGTCTTTTCGACAATAAAGTTTCGAAATGTGAGACAAAAAGAGTTTTGAGTCAATTTTTCAGATCCTGGACAACTGAATCGCAATCAGAGTTTACTGACAGAGGTTTTAGACTCAGGGGAACATAAGGAACATAACCCAAGCGAGAAATCAGAGAAATCGGACAATTTTAGAAAAAGCTCAAAACTTAGAGCACAGAAACGACTTCAGAAACTCAGCAGAAACAGAAATCAGAGGCAGGATTCATGATAGTTACCTCGATACCTAGAAGTAGGGACGAACTGCACGAAGATTGGTCAAGTTTTCGCGGAAATCTCCTCCCCCCTTGCTCCCCACGAAATCAGCCACAAATGGAAAGAAAATGAGAGGATTTTGCTTTTTCGCGCTATTTATAGGCGGGTGAAATCGCGGGAAAATGAAAATTTCGCGATTCCGATTTTTGCAGCACGATCACCGAGAAATTCTAAGAGAGATTCTGGCGTCAGAATTCCAGAACTCAAAACAAATATCTAGGATTTGGGAAAAACGATATCGAAAAACTCAAAAGCGGTGTCGGTTAATCTGCCCCGAAAAACTACTTTTTGCTGTGATGCTCAAACGACAAAACTTCCAACTGAAGAAAGATTGGAAACGTCGAAACAAGTCTGGCAACATGGACGGAATCTTCGTTAGAAGTCCCGAATAGAAAAAGTCTTCATCCATTGCTCGAAAATAGTGTTTCGAAGCAAAGAAATTAGCGTCGGCGGACATCCGAAAAGTGAAACCTATCGTGCGTACAGTCCAGAGTTCCGAAATGAAACGCTGGTCGAAGGAAAAATAAAGAAAATCTTTAAATTTTCCAAGGATTCGAAATCTCACTTAAAACGTTGCTCTAAAGCGAAATTAGCCTATTCTGGACACGCTTGCCATAAGGCGGGTGTGCAGACGACTCGCTCTAATTCCTAAAATGACTACGCAACATTCCTCAAGCAATTCCTGAACTTTCTTCTTCATTAATCTTTCTCAAATATCAAACTCCTGTCACGCTTACACTGATTCTACGCGTGAGTCGGAAATTAGCTTGTTCTGAAAATCCAGGTCTTACAATACTACCCCCCAAAAAGAAAGTTTCGTCCTCGAAACTTAAGGCTCAGTGAAGAGTTCCGGATACTGTTCCTTCATCCTCTCTTCTAGTTCCCAAGTAGCATCGCCCGTGACTTGGTTCCAAATCACTTTTACCAGAGGAACCTGCTTGTTCCTCAACTGCTTGATCCTACGTTCCTCAATCCTCATTGGTGCCACTTCAAAAGACAAGTTGTCTCTAAGCTGAATATCATCTTCCTTGATGATGTGAGAGGGATCAGGAATATACTTCCTCAATTGTGATACGTGTAGCACATCATGAATCTTGGAAAGAAAAGGTGGCAACGCAATCCGATAAGCTACTTTACCGACTCGCTCGATAATCTGATACGGTCCAATGAACTTCGGTGTCAGCTTCCTCGACTTTATCGCTCTTCCCACTCCGGTAGTTGGTGTCACGCGAAGAAACACATGGTCTCCCGCCTCAAACTCTAACTCTCTCCGTCGTGTGTCAGCATAACTCTTCTGTCGACTCTGTGACGTCCTCATCTTCTCTTGTATTTGCTTCACTTTCTCAGTAGTTTGTTGTACTAATTCAGGTCCAACGAGAAGATGTTCGCCATCTTGAAACCAACATAAAGGAGTTCTACATCTCCTCCCATACAAAGCCTCATAAGGTGCCATTCCAATACTAGCATGAAAACTGTTGTTATAAGTAAACTCGATCAACGGCAACAGCTCATCCCAGCTTTCTTGACTATCCAAAACACAGGCTCGCAGCAAGTCTTCCAATGACTGTATTGTCCTCTCTGTCTGTCCATCCGTCTGAGGGTGATAGGCAGAGCTCAACCTCAACTTCGTCCCAAGCGCCTCGTGCAACGCCTTCCAGAAATGCGAAGTAAACTTCGGATCTCTGTCAGAAACAATACTCGATGGTACTCCATGAAGTCGTACAATCTCAGCGACATACACTTTTGCAAGTGCCTCCACATTGAACGTGGTCTTCACCGGTATGAAATGTGCTGACTTCGTCAAACGGTCCACAATGACCCAAATGGAATCAAATCTCTTCCTCGTAGCTGGCAAAGCTACCACGAAATCCATAGAGATACTGTCCCACTTCCACTCCGGCACATCAAGTGACTGCAACATACCCGCAGGCTTTTGATGTTCTATCTTCGCCTTCTGACATGTCAGACATGCCGCCACAAACTCTGCTACATTCTTCTTCATTCCTGGCCACCAAAAATTCAACTTTAGATCTTGATACATCTTTGTCGATCCCGGATGAATACTCAATCTGCTCTTGTGACCTTCGTCAAGAATCATCCTTCTCAACTCCATGTCCAATGGTACGCAGACACGTCCTTTGCAACGCAGAATGTTGTCGGTTCCTACCTCAAAATCCGGCGCTTTTCCCAAAATGATCAAGTTCCGTTTCTCGATCAGCTCCTCATCTAACAGTTGTTTCACCTTGATCTCGTTCAGAAAATCACTAGTGATCGTCACCATCCCAAAGCTCAATTTTCCAGGTGTCACTTGCATACCCAAACTGAGGTCGCGAAAAGTCTCGATAAGTTCCAATTCCTTAATCATCAACGATGAAACATGAATTGTCTGGCGACTCAGTGCGTCTGCTACAACATTTGCTTTTCCTGGGTGGTACAACAAAGTGAAATCATAGTCCTTGATGAATTCCACCCAACGCCTTTGTCTCATATTCAGATCCTTCTGATCGAACAGGTACTTCAGGCTCTTATGATCACTAAAAACAGTGAAAGTGCTCCCATAAAGATAGTGCCTCCAAATCTTGAGCGCAAATACCACAGCCGCTAACTCCAAATCGTGCGTAGGATAGTTCCGTTCATGTATCTTCAATTGCCTTGAAGAATAAGCCACAGCCTTTCGGTGTTGCATCAACACACAACCCAAACCTTGGTACGAAGCATCGCAGTAAACCTCGTAGGGTTCCTTCTCTTGTGGTAATGTCAGAACTGGCGCGGTCGTCAAACGCTTCTTCATATCTTGGAAACTCTGTTCACAATCCTCTGTCCAAGCAAAAGGTTGGTTCTTCCGGGTGAGTTTCGTCAATGGTCCTGCAATCTTAGCAAAACCTTCGATGAATCGTCGGTAATATCCAGCTAAACCGATGAAACTCCTTATATCTGTCACAGTCTTAGGACGCTCCCATGCAAGTACCGCTTCAACTTTACTGGGATCCACAGCAATGCCCTCCTTTGAGATGACATGCCCTAAAAACTTTACTTCTTCGAGCCAAAATTCACACTTTGTCGCGTTAGCATACAATACCTTCTCCCCGAAGAACTTGTAAAACTTGTCGCAGATGCTCCTCGTGTTCTTCACGATTCCTTGAGTAGATCAAGATGTCGTCGATGAACACCACAATAAAGCGATCCAAGAATGGATGAAAGATCCTATTCATGTAGTCCATGAATACGGCTGGTGCATTCGTAACTCCAAAACGGCATCACCAAGTACTCATAGTGCCCATAGCGTGTCCTAAACGCCGTCTTTTGAATATCCTCATCCTTGACTCTAATCTGGTGATATCCCGATCTCAGGTCAATCTTTCGAGAAAATAGCAGCACCCTTCAACTGATCCATCAAATCGTCAATCCTTGGCAACGGATAACGGTTCTTTATCGTGACTTTGTTCAACTGTCGATAATCCACACAAAGTCGCGATCTTCCGTCTTTCTTCTTCACAAGCAGCACTGGCGCTCCCCACGGAGAAACGCTAGGTCGGATAAACCCCTTCTTGGTTAAATCTTCGAGTTGACTCTTCAGCTCAGTCAGTTCTGCCGGTGCCATACGATACGGTGCGATTGATATAGGTCCAGTGCCTGGGACTATATCAATTGTGAACTCCATATCTCTGACCGGAGGTATTCCAGGTACGTCTTCGGGGAACACATCCTCGAAATCTTGCACAACAGCAATTCCGTGTACTCCATTCTCCTTAGCTTCCACCACGGTTGTAGACATGAGAGAACTCAAAGCTCCTTTCCTCAAAGAAAGCTTTGAAAAGTACGAGTTCAGGAACTCAGCGAGTCCAGCATCGGGAAAGATAACTACCTTATTGGCGCAATCAAGAAGAACATGATGGTGGGACAACCAATCCATGCCTATGATCACATCCAATCCCTTGAGAGGTAAACAGATTAAGTTTGCTACAAACTTCTTATCTAGGTACATCCAAGGACATTCCAGACATGCAGTGTTAGTTACTAGACTCTTAGATGCAGGGGTAGACACTGTCAAGTCAAACGGTAGCTT